>NW_026555302.1:2500000-3700000 GCF_021234165.1 Pteronotus mesoamericanus
AACAACTAAAAAAACTTACCAAATACTTGAAAATTAAGAAACACAAGTCTAAGTAACTCAGGTGTCAAAGAATAAGTCAATAAAAGTTAGAAAATATTTTTAATTGAGCAATTATGAAAATATGACATTTCCAAAGTACACTAATGGGCTAAACCTAAAACAGGTAGTCAAAAATTAATTAAGCTAGAAAAAACAAAGACTTAAAGATTAAAAAGGAAGAAGTAAGACTAGCATTATTAACAGATAAGAGGAATGTATAAGCTAAAAACCCAAAAGAATCCCCAAATAACTAGACTTATAAAGAAATGTAATAAGTTCACTAGATCTACAAAAAGTCAATTTTCATATAAATGGAACAACTAATTGGAAAATAAAATTTATAATTACCTTTACAGTGACACTAAAACATCAACTATCAAGAAATACATCTAGCCCTGGATGGTGTGGCTCAGTGGATTAAGTGCCAGCCTGTGACTGCCAGTTTGATTCCCAGTCAGGGCACATCCCTGGGTTGTGGGCCAGGTCCCTTCTTGGGAGTGTGCAAGAGGCAACCGCTCAATGTATCTCTCACACATTGATGTTCTCTTCCTTTCTCCCTCCCTTCTCCTTTCTCTAAAAAGTAAAATAAATAAAACCTTTTAAAAATACATCTATAAAAAGATACAAGAAGTTTCTCACTGAAAACTACAATACACTACTGAGAGAACTAAAGATGATCTAAGTAATATTAGTTTTGGATTAGATTCATGAGTTGCTAATGAACTGGAAGATTCAATATTGTTATAGCATCATCTCCCCACAATTAATCTATAGACTTATGATAGTACTAATAAAAATCACAGCAGTGTGTGTGCATATGTGTGTGTGTGTGTGTGTGTGTGTGTGTGTGAATTGACAAGTTGAGTTCAAAATTTATATGGAAATGTAGAGGATAGAAAATAGTCAACAAAACCTTGAAGAAGAAAAAGCTGGAGCATTTCCATTACCATATGTAAAGACACATTTCAAAGCTAGAGAAATTAAGACAGATTGGTACCGGCACAAACACAGACGAATAGACTATCAGAACAGAAGAGAACTCAAGTCATATACACATGTGACAGCCTGGTTTAGAGCGAAGGCACCACTGCCATTCAGTGAGGAGCTGGCAGTTATCAGTGGACTAAGTAAACAGTTTGCATTATATTGAAATAATAAAATACTACATGGTAATGCAGAAGTGTAAAATTCTGCTACTCACAACAACATGGGTGAATCTCACAGACATAACGTTGAATGCAAACATCTATACGAAAGTCAAGAACAGACAAAACTTACCTATAGTAATAGAAGTCAAATATTGGTTACCTTTGTGGGGTTTGACTGGAAGGGACATGAGCACCTTTTGGGGGGTACTTATAACGTTGCATATTTTTATCTGGAGGATGGTTTCATGTGCGGAATACATATGTTAAAAACCATCAAGCTGAACAATTAAAATGTATTCTCTTTATGTATGTTATACTTCAGTATTAAAAAGTCAAGCAGACAGAGAAGCTTTCAAAGAAAACTGAGAAGGAATCAACAGCAAGAAACTAAACGTGAGAAATCTGAAACAGAACCAAAGAAAACAGAAGATTTTGAAGAACTGGTGAATGAGCAGCGGCAGGCAGGACGGACGAAAGAGTCCACTGGATTCAACACCTAAGAGGCCCCTAATGAGACCTGTTTGTGAAGTGGAAGAGCTGAGACCGGTTTTCAGTGATCCACGCTGTGAACGGAGGGGAAGAATCTGCAAAGAATCCTGACACATCAACCCAAGCAGGGGAAGAAGGAGGACGGTGTCTAGAGAGGGATGTGGAGTTAAAGAACAGTGTTTCATTTTAAGTAAAAATGGGACTGTGGGTTATTCCTAAATATCCATAAAAACTATTTCTAGTCTCTATAGACCTAACTAGATCTCTAGTATTAAATGCAGCAAAGACATTTCTCCTCCGCTTTTTAAAAATTTTTATCACAGGAGAAAATGCATATTTCTAATGGAGTTTGAAAAATTACATCCTAAAATTTGAATTACTCTTTAGCAAAAGTTAACCCTCCATAGAAAAGTTTGTTTAAATATCTCTAACTACAGGGGAAGTTTACAGAGTCAGTTACCCTGAAAATGTGTACCAAGATACACTCCTCAACTCAATAGTTCTTTTATCTTCTCTTTACCAATTCATGTGAAGGATATGCAGACTTATAATCGCTAGGTGATTACTACATTTTTTTATAGTTCCATGAAAGTTCAATACTGTTGCAGATGTTTTGCTATTTTTCCCCCTCTGAGTACCTCATTTTCTGGACACTTGCAGTAATAAAAAGAATAAATGGGTTAGTTTTATTATAACTATAAAAAGAATAAATGGGTTAGTTACATATTATAGCCTATTTGTACCACATTAAGTTCACATGCGCTTCATTAAAAACATCCAGGGTTTGTCATAAAGTTTTACTTTACAAGCAACACCAGCAATACCCATGCACAGAAGTATACCAGCCTTCCTCCAAGAAGGAATATATAAACAGTAAATGACTTACTATAATGTGCTGATAAGGATCTATAAATGACATTTTGGTTGCAGTTACAGGAAATCTCTTCACACTTCAAAGGTCTTCTCTGGCGCTCTGGCTTTGTTAAAACCTACAAAATAAACAATCATTGTTACGCTCCCTCTTGGATGTAGTTCCAAGATTCCAAAGACGATGGGTATGAACCTTTAGATGTAAAAGCCTACCCAAGGGGACCAGATAGACTGAGTTCCTAATTGTTTATACATGTTGGTTTACACATAGAACTTAGGGAAAGGACAAACATATTTTGGTAGTACTGTTTAATTTCTATATTTATTTGTTCAAATTTATTCTGTGAGTGATTATTAAGCAACTCCAGGGTTTTCTGCATTTGCCAAGTGTTTTATGAGAAGTTCATTGAAATTACGGAAAATTAAAATTTTTTGTACTATTTATAAATAAAAAGCCACATGCCATTGTTAGTTATCTCAGTTGGGTCAGTATTACACAAATTCACAATAAGAAGGGGATGTTTTTCACCATAGCTATTTAAGAATTTAAAAAATATATTCATATTGAATTTCAACTTTAATGCTGACATTTTAAAAGAAATGTTTGCTCATACTAAGGAACCAGTTTAATTTGGAAGCAGTTGAGAAAGAAATATTTTAATGAAAAAAAGCCCTCTCTATCCTTTGATTTTCTTCTACAATTACTACCCTTCTCCATCATCAACATCCCCCACCAGAGTGATACATTTGTGACAACTGACGAACCTACATCAACACAATCATTCAAAGTCCATAGCACACCTTAGGGTTCACTTGGAGTAGGATATTCTATAGGTTTTGACCATATATGATGGCATGAAACCATTATTACAGTATCATAAAAGTGTGTGCACGGCCCTAAAAATCCTGTGTGCTCTTCCTAGGCATCCCTCACTGTCCCCCACCCCCTGCCAATCTCTAGCAACCTCCCCTCTTTCTCCTGTGTCCACACTTTCATCTTTTCCAGCATGTCATATGGTTGTAATAGCCTTTTCAGATTATCTCCTCTCACTTAGTAATATACATTTTAAGTTTTTGCCATGTCTTTGTATGGCTGGATAATTCATTTCCTTCTACCAGTAATGTTCTCTTTCTGGAGGTACCACAGTTTATGTATCCATTCACCTACTGAAGGAGTCTTGGTTGCTCCAAAATGTTGGCAATTGTGAATAAAACTGTTATAAACATCTGTGTGCAAGATTTTGTGTGAAGAGAGTTTTCAGTTACTCTGGCTAAGTATCAAGGAGCGGGATTGCTGGATTGTATAAGAGTGTGCTTAGTTTTATGAGATAAAACTGCCAAATTGTCTTCCAAAGTGGCTGTACCATTTTTCATTTCCACCAGCAATGTATGAGAGTTCTGTTGCTCTACATCCTCACCAAAATTGGATGTTGTCAACGTTCTAGATTTTGGCCATTTTTGTAAGTGTGTAGGGGTATCTTATTGCTGTTTTAATTTTCATTCCCTGATGACATATGATGTGAACCATCTTTTCATATGTTTATTTGCGATCTGTAATGTCTTCTTCAGTGAGGTGTCTGTTAAAGTCTTTAGCTCATTTTTTAAATCAGGTAATTTGTTTTCTTATTGAGTTTTAAGAGTTTTTAAAAAATATTTTGAACAACAGCCCTTTATCAGATGTGTCTTTTGAAATTATTTCTACCCAGGATGTTTTATCATTTTAATGTAAAAAAATATGAATCAATATTATAAGAAAGTGCTTTGGCTGGTGTGGCTCAGAGGACTGAGTGCCGGCCTGTGAACCAAAGGGTTGCCAGTTTGATTCCCAGGCAGGTCACATGTCTGGGTTGTGAGCAAGGTCCTTAGTAGGAGGTGTATGAGAGGCAACCACACATTAATGTTTCTCTCTCTCTCTCTCCCTCCCTTCTCCCTCTGTCAAAAAATAAATAAGTAAAATCTTTAAAAATATATATTATTAGAAAGGTAAAAGTCACCCATAGCCCCCTACTTAAAAATTATATAAATGACAATCCCTCTTCTTCATTCTGCCTCATCAAGGATCATTCTTTTGACTGGGGGTGGGGGGGAAGCTATTTTTAAAATAAAACATTTACTTTAATCACGTATATCACTTCTTATGCTTCTAAACCTCGATTATTTTTATCTTCTCATAGTGCTTCTTCATCAGGATGAAAATATAGGCAGTTTTTTAAATCAACATGAGGCCAAGCCATCAGTGTGACTTTATTATAGTAAATTGCCATAATCTTTGTCTTGCATTTGCTTATTTTAAGCCTACTAAAAAATTGTTTTTAACATCAGCCAATAACTAATATGCTTAGTTATTACATTTCTGTTACTGTGGTTGGCTCTGTCTCTGAATGTCATTCACTTTCCGATCTTTAGTGCGGTATCATCTCCCCAGTGAAGTCTTCCCTGACTGTATTATTTTACTAGAAACCCTGCTTTCTTGATTATTGCCATCTACATCTATCATATACTTTTCCTTGTTCTCTCTCTCTTCTCCCTTAATTAGAACATAAACTCCATGAAGGCAGGTTTGTGTGTGTGTTATTCCTTGTGATATTCCCCGCTCCTGTGTAGGTACACATTGTCAATTAAGACATATTTGGTGAGTGAATAAATATCAAGCAAGAGAAACAATTTTTAAGCCCAGTTAACCTAAAGCATTTTAACCAAGTAAAAGAAAGTTCATTTTCTATTCATCCATAAATTGCATTGTCTTTATTTCTCTCTGGTTTTTCTACATCACCTTGCTCTGTTCATCAATGCTGGTATGAGTTTTCTCTTTTCTGTCTTATTCTTTCCCCCTAGTTACTGTCATATGACAAACATCATATGAACATAATACAAACTTGATTGTTTATTTACCACCTTCCTATACTGTGCCTTTGATTAGGGGCCAAGGATTCTTGCAACTAAGTCAATTTCATATTAAAGGCACAAAAGTATAAGAAGTATTGTAGCAAAGCTACAATAGAATAATTGGCATTTGTATTTGCAATGTAAGAAATGTATATCTACATCAGATAATACGATGTTAACTATTCGCAGTTCTCATTATCAGAATGTCCTAAGGTATTTCTGTTACATCTTGTTCAAAAGAATCAGCAATGACTTACCCTACCAGGATGGCTATTGTTTTTACGCCAATCACACCTTCATCAGCCCTCAAGTCATAACAGTGCCCATACGCTAGAGCTCCTGGTGGAATATGTTCTTCTAGGTTATATAGTATGAAAACTGCCTGCCTCTTTCTCACTAACATTCCACATCCCTCCTATTTACCCCTTGGAAGTGAAGTAATTTCTTAATTTGGATCCTACCTTCAAGCACCGAATAGGCCACATACAGCGCCTGGGTCTGAAGTCATCCCTGCGGTCCCGCTTCTCTTTCCAGAAGCTGACCTGCCCATGCAGTCAGAGGCCCAGGCCAGGGCACTGCTTACTATCAGGGGTTCAAGGCCTGAGGAACAACCATGATTCCTTCAGTGAAGCAGCAGAGTTTGGTGAAAACACCACTGGATATGGGATCAGAAAGACCTTGCTTTAAACTCCAGTTTCACATTAGACCTATATATGTGACTGTCACGACCTTAAATGTTGGAGTGAAGACGAATGAGTTAACGGCTGTGAAAAGCACCTGTCCAAAAAGGGACACTCAATGCATTTAAGTTTCCCTTTTCCCATCAAGATTACAGGGACTGACCACTAATAACTAGACATTTACTTTGAAAATGTAGTGTCTGCTATAATCATGGCTGTGACTGGAAACTTGGAAAAATTTTGGTGGATTTATCATTCAACAAATAAATACCCACAACATCCTATGTACTATGCAATGCGCTAGGGAGCAAATGATGAACCATCCACGTGTGTAGTATGAAATTTTGTGGCTCTACGAACTCCTTACTTGGTAGTATTGATAGTGAAAACTCAAAAAGTAAACTGGACTATGGAAGTTATTCTCATCAGAAGCTTCTGTCTTAAAAATAGTGCCAATGACAGAGGCAGAGCAGCAGAGCATCTGCTGGGACCTACAGACTTTCAGGCCACAAACAGTGGCTTTACGCAAGATATTCACCTACTGTACAGTAGACAGTGGGAATGCAGAGGAGAATAAGGCATAGCTTCTGGCTTCAATAAGCACTGTAAGGTAATGCAGGAGTGGCATTACATGCAGCCTTGTACCCCATGCTCACATATTGCTAAAAGCTATACCACTTTCTATGAGTAATGTCTACAGTTGCAAGGGAATCTTGGAACCTAATCCTCTGGAAAAGAGTTTCAATGATTTCCCATTTCTTTACTATAAAGTCAAAATCCTTAACATGGTCTACAGCTGTGGCTTTCATACCTATTTCCTAAAAACCAAAGCAGGAAAACCTTTTTACATGACAATAGAACATACAAATATTTATATACAAACATATATAAATAAAATATGGAAAATGTATGTGATATAATAGTTTTACTAAGAATGATGTACTCTGATTTTTGTTCTATTTCATTTAGCACCAGCCCACTAAATTGACTTCATGACCGACTAGTAAGAGTGTGAAGATGCTGGCCTAAAAGACTTCAAGACTGGATTTCTATCAGCTTCCTCTGCCTTATCCCCAAACTCTGCTCTTTTCTTTCTCTGTGACAGCTGTACTGTTTTTCTTTCCTTGCTTCAGATGTGCTATACTCTCCTCCACCCAGAGCTCTAATCCACCTCTTCCTTCCATCCATCTACTCTACAAATATTGATGACATAACTTCTGATGTGTCAAGCATTCTATGGTCTGAAGAGACAAACCTGAATGAGTTCAATACAGTTCCTTTTCCTTTGGAACTTATATTTCTAGAGGGCAGTCAGAAAACAAGTAATCCAAGAAATGAAGGAAAATATTAGAAATAAATATGTAAAAAGTGGTGGGAGCAAGGAAAAAGCAGAACTAGAGAATAACCTGAGGCCTGAGCTCTGGGAGCAGGCCACAGAGAGTGGGTCTAGAATACGGTGTTCCAGGCAGGCCTTTGAGGAATTGAGAGGAGTGGCTAGTGAATGATGAGTAAAAGCAAAAGTGGCTTCTGGAGATGCTGGAAATAGAGGTGGGGGGCAGATCCTGCAGGGCCTGATAGGCAACTACTGTTCTCCTAAATACAACTCATCCATGCTTCAGAACTCAACTAAAATGCTACTTCCACAGGGAAGCTTCCCATGGCCTTCAGAGTAGGCATAGTCTCCCTGTTACTGGTTCCATTTGCACCATATAATTCTTCTTCAAGCCTTTCATTCTACTTATACATTTTCTGCCTTTCCTGAGAGAACTAAAGATGCATAAAGTCAGGACCATATTTATCTTTTCATAGAGTTATCCCTAGTGCCTAGCACAGTGCCTCAAATACAGTAGCTTCTGGATAAATATTTGCTGGATAGATGGCTAGATAGATAAATATTAGTCAGTGTCAGGTTTATGTATGAAGGAAATTCACAGAATAGTACTGGCATTCTACTTTGATATCTATTTATCCATTCCTTTTTTTTAAATCTGCACCTGAGGACATGATCATTGATTTTAGAGAAAGGGGAAGAAAGGGAGAGAGGGGAAGAGAAACATCCATGTAAGAGGGAAACACTAATTGGTTGCCTCTCATACTTGCCCTGACTGAGGACTGAATCTACAAGCCAGGCATGTGCCCTGACCAGGAATCGAACCCACAATATTTCAGGTTACAAGACAGCGTTCTGACCAACTGAGCCACACCAGCCGGAGCCCTAACTATTCTTAATGTCAAAGAAGGTTAAATACCAATCTCTAATTAAAAATATAAAAAGCAGAACAAGTGAAATTCCAGAAGGGGTGAAGCTAATACTCAAAATGTCAGCAACTCTGTCTTCTCATTTCCAACAATGCCATTCATAACCACTGTGTTCACCTGACCATTACCCTCTCGTATAACTATTGTATTGTGCAGCAAGACCTGGATAGATACTCCCCCAATGTCAAAGCCAAAAACAGAAAATATGGTTAAGATGAATAACTGTCCATGTCTACTAGGTTAGAAACTACATGGTAAATAGATATTAAACAAACAATGACTCATGGCACTGAATCTTAGATAAACTCTCTTTTGTTCTTTAAATCCATGCAGGGCTAGCTCTTGCTGACACCTCAGCCAGCCTCAAAATTTTTTTGTTTAACAATTATATTACACACACACATAATGAATTCAGAAATTAAAATGCTGTGTCTATGTATTCATCCAAAATTAAGCTCGGTTTAGAGTTGAGGTTTCTCCCCTCTCCAAGCTAGAGCCTGCATGGAAGGGTGAGGTCATTGGCTTCTCTCCTCTCCATCTACCTTCCAAGCTTGACAGCTCTGATTTTTAACCCCTTATGGTTGGAAAATGGTGAAGAGGAAAAGGTTATTATTTCACTGCACTATTGCAAGCTAGTTTTGTGAGCTCTGAGCCTAGCACATGTTAAAGCTAATTCTTTCTCTCCTAGATGCTTTTGCAAAGTATTCTGAGATCTCTTCCCTGCATTCTTTTTTTAAAAAATATTTATTTATTTTTAGACAGAGGGGAAGGGAGGGAGAAAGAGAGAGAGAGAAACATCAGTATGAGATTGCCTTTCACATGCTCCCTACTGGGGACCTGGCCCCCAACCCAGGCATGTGCCCTGACTGGGAATTGAACCAGTGACCCTTTGGTTCACAGGCCAGCATGCAGTCCACTGAGCCACACCAGCGAGGGCTCTTCCCCTTATTCTGATATGTACCAATACACCTCTATTCTAGCTGGGATCTTGCACTTTCTTCCATAGCTCCAATGCATCCTGCAGTCCACCTCTACACAGTATGTTCTTTCTGAGATTCTTTCATTCTACCAAGAGAACATCTTGTATAGAATTTAAGACTAAAGGATTCTCTTGAATCCATGGAGAACACTCGTAACGGTAGCCTATCTCCCAAAACCCCCTAAGAATGCAATTACTTGCCAAATGAAACACACTCTTCTGCTACCTATGACCCCCTATATTTCTCAAGCAGGACTAGACACCAGCTTACAGCAGGAGACATATTAAACACTCTGATAAACTTTCCGAGTAATCTCCTTAAAGACCGCTCACTTCACTGGGTGTTAGAAAGTGTATTCCTCCAAAACAAATGAACAAACAACAACAACTCTCCCGAAGTTCTCCCCGTGTCCCTGCCTTTCCCACCCTTTAACGCTTGTGAAGTAGGAATGGGGGTTTACCGTCTAAAATGTTTTCAACCACCTGCTTCTTTCAAAATGGGAAGGAGTAGGCTGTATCACAACTCATTTTAGTAGTTGATGTCTTAGTTCTTATATCTTAGGATCTTGGCCAACACTTCCACTTTAAAGTTCAATAAGCAGATGGACCAAATTCCAAAATGGCAGAACGAGGAGCTTGGGAAGTCCTCTCTGCAAAAAGCACTAAAGAAAGAGGTCAGGGTTATCACAAACAACAACTCTGGATATTGACGAAAAGGTATGCAAAACATGAAGAGCATTTTTTCAAAAACTACTAAATTTGAATAAGAACAGTGGGAGTCTGTGACATTTTAGCAAGAAGCTGCTCCTACCATCACCACCAACTCTGTTCCAAAGGATAGAAATTCTATCTGGAAGGCAGGGCGGCTCTAAGAAGGCAAGGGGTAGAGGTGGGGGATAGATGGTATTTGATAGAAAGCATGGAAAATTCTATGTCCAGGGGCGTTGTCAAAAACAATAGAGATGCAGTAGCAAACAATTAGGAAAATTTACTGTTTGCATGGGATTCACACTGGCTGGGGTAAGCAACACAATGGCAGATCAGCCAGAAATTTAATAGGGAGACCTGGAAGAGACAAGCAGAGAGAGCCTTGCTGAACCTCACTTGCTCCTGGTGGTCTGGAAGACTTTGTATATGCAAGACTGTCCATAGCAAGAAAAGAGCTCAGAGGACCTTGCCTAGACAATCACTGAATGTGGCTTTGTGCATTCAGAGAGTAAAGACCAGGGATGACTAGTAAATTCCACGCACTTTGAAAGCATTCCCCAGGCCATAAGTAGATTAATCAGCAGAGGTGGAAGATTTACTTGCTGAAGTGTTAAAGCAAACCTGACCCATCACTGGCTGACAGGTAAGCTCTGCTGAGCCACGGGCAGCCCTTTAACCAGGCTTAGAGAGAAAAACACTATGAAAAGTAGAAACTGAACTGGCACCACAGAGGCTGAATACTGTAGGAACAGACTCCATAGAATGCGATTAGGAAAGTCATTCAGACAAACAAGAAGCAACAGTAACCCATGTCCCCAGGAGAAGGATCAGAATCCAGAGTTGCTACAATATATAATCTAAAATTTTCAGTTTTCAGCAACAACAACAACAGTAACAAAACAGTAAATTTGACCTAGATACGGGAAGGGGAGAGGAGGGGAGGGAGGAAGTAGTCAGTTATAACTATCCCTGAGTGTCTCCAGATTATAAATCTAGCAAATATTTCAAAGAATCTGTTACTCATAAGTTCACAAAACTGAAGAAAACAATGCTAAAAATTGAAGGAAGGTATGACACAATAATACATCAAATAGAGAACAGCAGTAAAGAGATATAGACATTAGAAAAAAATAACCAAATGTAAATTCTGGAGTTAAAAGTAAAAAAGAAGAAAATTGTACCCTTTGTGACAGTATGAATGGACCTGGAGAAAATTATGCTACGAGAAATAAGCCAGTCAGAGGAAAACAAATACCATATGATTTCATTCTTGTGAGGAATCTAATGAACAAACTGAACTTACAAGGAAAATGGGGACAGATTCATAGATAGAGAACAGATGACAACTGGGAGTGGGGGAAATTAGAGGGTGGAGGTATTGAGGAAAAAGGAAAAAGGACTCATGGACATGGACAACAGTGTGGTGATTGCTCGGAATGGTTATAAGAGGACTAAATGGTAAAGGGAAAAAAAAATACAATGAAGATTAAATTTTAAAAATTCAAAAAAATAAAACAAACCATGACTGAAGACTGCTGGTCAAGATGGTGGTATAGGTAAACACAGCCCACCTCCTCACACGTCCTTATCAAAATTACAATTAAATATAGAACGACCATCATTCAGAACTGTCAGACAACTATGGAATCAAAGAAACCATATCCATCCAGACTAGTAGGCAGTGTGGAGACATGGAAGGGGCTGGACCTACACCACGTGTGGTAGACAAAAATTTAGGAGCGATATCTTGAGCAAGGGAGCCCAGCCCCACACCAGGGCCCCCAGCCCAAGGCTCCAGTGCCAGGAAAATAAGCATATCTCCTGGCTGCAAAAACAAGCAGGGACTGAGTTGGTAGAAGAAACTTCTGGAGTTCCAAGCAGTTCCTCTGAAAGAGCCTATACACAGACTTATTCAAACTCAATCCCTCTGAGCTCCAGCACTGGGATAGCAGTTTGAAAGGTACTAGTAGCACACAGGGAGGACCTGAAGTGTCTGGCATCAAGGTGAGAGCTGGAGGGCAGCTCTCTCCCAGACTTAAAGGTGAGCGGAGGCCATCGTCCCTTTTCTGAGCCCTCCCATCCCCTGCAGAGCCCCAGAGCCACAGATCCTGCAGGTGGGAGCCATATCTGAAACTCCATCACCCTGGCTAACACTGTTTGCCCTGCACTGGAGATCCCCTGTGAGGCTCTGTCCCACCCAACTCATGCGCCTACCCAAGCTGCCAGCAGTGTTTTTTTCCATATGAATGGTTGCTCTTGACCCATGCTTCACAACATCCTAAATCCTCTCGAACAAGCAGCAGCTGGCCTTCTATGAACCTCTGGCCCCTATATCTCATACTAAGTGGCCCCTGGCCCAGCACTCACAACAGCCAGCCTAGGTTCACAGCTTGGCTTCACCTGGAAACTCCAAGCCCAGCACAAATAGCAGCCATCTGCAGAGTGCCTTCTCACTCATGCAGGGTGGCCCTCAGCAGAACACAGGAGGGGGCTGACGATGGCCTTCATCCCCGGGAAACCCCAGAGTCTGCACAACCAGTGGACACCTACAGACCATGTCGGAGCACCACCGCCCTGCCCCAGCACAGCTGAGCCTCCACGGAGGGTGCAGGTTGGTGGTCAGTGGTCACATCCAGTCCTTGCAGCTGACAGGCCTGGGTAAATCCCTCCCATTGATCTGCCAACCGCAACCAAGGCTCAACTACAAGAGGAGGGTGTATTTAGCGCACACAGAGGGTGCATCTTGAGTACCCAGCTGGGGTGAAAGGGAGGCTGTGCCACTGGACCCTATAGGACACCTACTACATTAGGCCACGCTACCAAGACAGGGAGTCATAACAGCTCTATCTAATACATAGAAACAAACACAGGGCAGCTGCCAAAAAAAGGAGACAAAAAACCATGATCCAAATGAAAGAGCAGACCAAAATTCCAGAAAAAGGACTCAACAAAATGGAGATAAGCAATCTATTAGATGCAGAGTTCAAAACACTGGTTATAAGGATGCTCAAGGAACTTAGTGAGGACCTCCTCAGCAGCATAAAAAAGGTCCAGGCAGTGGCATGACATATTCAAAGTGCTGAAGGAACAAAACTATCAACCAAGAATACTACATCCAAAAACATTATCCTTTAAAAAATAAGGGGGGAAAAAGACATTCCCACAACAGTAAAAACTAACAAAATATTTTGCTATGGGATAAGCATTATAAGAAAATTCAGGCTGAAGAAAGTTACACCAGATGTTAACTCAAATCAACACAAAGAAATAGAAAGGGAAAAAAAGGAAGTGTACAGACAATTCAGAAGTTGGTATAAATATAAATATTTTTTCTCATTTCTTCTCTGAACTGTTTTAAAACTCAACTGCATAAAATAATAATTATAAAATTACATTGGGCTTATTTAAAGATGTTTTATGTATGAAAATAATAGTACAAAGAATGAGAAAAGAATAAAACTATAGTGGAGTAAGAAAATAACACCGAAAGTTATTTGAATCCAAAGGAAGAAATAAATAGTATTAAAAACAGCAAATATGGCCATGGCTGGTGTGGTTCAGTTGGTTGGAGTGTCATCCCATAACCAAAGGGTCTCAGGTTCAATTCCCAGTTAGGGCACATACCCAGGTTGCAGGTACCATTCTTGGTTGGACACATACGAGAAGAAAACCAATTAATGTTTCTCCCACATTGATGTTCCCGCCCTCTCTCTCCCTTCCCTTCCTCTCTCTCTCTAAAGCAATGAAAAAATGTCCTCAGGTGAGGTAAAAAAACAGTAAAAGTGTAGGTCAAAATAAGGTGTTTTATATATAGTTTTTCTCTTTTTTTTCTAAGCTTCTTTAAAAGACATAAAATGTATAAGTCAATAAATTACAACACTATATTACTGGGTTTATAAGATAATATAGATTATATGACAATATAACACAAATGAGCGGAGATAGGTTGGATAGATTGGATCTATATTACAGCAAATTTTCTATATTGTACTGGAATTAAGTTATTGACATACAGTAGATTACAATAAATTAAAGTGTGTATAGAAATAATTCCTAGAATAACCACTAAGAAAATCACTCAAAAATATGGTTAAAACATCAACAAAGGCACTAGAATGGTCCACTAGAAAATATCTACTTAAAACAAGGAACTGAGGAATAAAAACAGGACATAGAGAAAACAGAAAGCAAAAGGGAGGATGGAAATCCAACTCTAACTATAATAACATAAAATGTGAACAGATTTAACACTGTAATCAAAAGGCAAAGATTATCCGACTGGATAAACTCTAATACATACAAAAGACTAATAAAATCTAAATAAAGATGGCAGTTTAGTTAGTGGCTTTATACCAATGACAGTTTCCTGGTTTTTATCATGTAATACAGTTACGTAAGAAATTACATTTGAGAAATCTGGGTAAAGGCTAAATGGAAATTCTCTGTAATATTTTTTGTTATTTCTTATCTTACATTATTTCAAACTAAAGAAGGTACCTTAAAAGTTCAATAGTTACAAAATAGTCTTGGGGATGTTAAGTACAACACAGGAAATACAGTCAGTAATACAGTAATAACTATGCATGGGGCCTGGGGCCTGGGGGGTCTAGGCTTATCAGGGGGAATCACTTCATAAATTATATAAATGTCAAGCCTAACACTAATGTACCCCTACTACTACTACTATAAAACAATATCGAATGTCAGCTGTAACTGGCAAATAAAAACTAATACTGATACAGTTACATACGTACAATTTTCATTCCAAAGTTATGTTAAAGAAGTAACAAAGCAGTCAGGTCGGATAAGGTTCACTTTCTTCAGGATAATCATTGGCCGTAATTGCCAGACAGTGACGGCATTTTCAATCCTAGTTATGAATAGGCACCCGTTCGCCTTTTTTTCCTCCTAATCTATTAATAGTAGCCATAGATATTTTAGGTTTCTATGGACTTAAGGTATTTCTGTCCAACTGGTCACAATAAAGGGAGAAAATGTGTTTTTCTCCCACAATTAGCTCAGTCCTGGAAAACTTACTGCCATGAGGTTGCACAACCACCCTCATGAATGCTCCGTAAAACAGCAGTTTGGGGTTTTTAAACTAGCTGAATAACTATTCTTGGTATACAGTCTTTTAAGTCTGAAGCAAGAGCTATGAAATTCATGGTTTCTTTTTTTTATTTTCTTGCTCCCTTTAGTTTTTTGTTTTGTTTTTGTTTTTTTTTTTTTTTTGACTGCCCTGTAATTAGAAACTTCCTGAACACTAGTGAGAGGGAAATTGGAAACGTTTTCAACACACACTTGTCTGTGCAATGCAACTGTTGGCTCTCAATGAATGCCTAACGGTGTGTGGTCTGTCCAAACCCCCTTTAGTCATGTTGTTAGTGCAAGACAGAATTTTCTGGAAAAGTGAACCAGAATCAGAAACACAGACTAGACATTTCTGTCAATTTTCTTTCCCAGCATAGAGTGACAACAGGAAAAGAAGGGGCTGTTATCAGGTTGTGGTATCCAGAGGGGGAAGGAAGAGGGGCCTTTTCTCCTTCCCTCCCTTTGACGGTGCAGCAGAGAAGAGGGGGTGACAAGAGGCTCGGCACTGAAGTCAGGGCGGGCTGCTCTCCTGGGGCCGGACCCAGGGAACCCCGAGCCTGTCTCCCCTTGGCTCTGGCTGCGCTATCCTGCTCCTCAGCCTCCTCCTCTGGAAAACGGGGAAACGACCCGCACGGCTCACGGAGGCGGGGGGGCGGGGGGAGCATGAAATGAGAAAATGGGTGTCAGTCATCAAGCCCAGCACCTAGGAGGCCATAAATACACAACATTTATCGTGTTAATATTTTTGTTGTGGGTGAAAGTGATGCTTTTCCTCACACGGCCTCTATTTCCTAAGGCTTCTTCGGCTCTTTGGAGACTGCTAACAAATTGAAGGAGGCAAGTGTGTGGGGCATCTTTCAGGAAGACGGCCCGCGTTCACCTCCGGCAACGTGTTTCAGCCGAGATTAAGACGTCCCGCTGTTTGCAGGGAGGCCTCTCCCTCCCGCTGGCCGGAGGGGCAGGTTTCGCAGGGACAGGGCCACGCACTGTGGTTTCCCTCGTCATCGTTTTTATGCAGATATGTAGCTACTTACGGCATTACCAACATTTTAAATTCTTAAATTATTGGGCTGACATTAAAAAAAAAAAAGAAAAGCAAAAGAAACCTAGCCTACGCAAAGAGTCTGCTGTCTCCCCGAGGCACAGGAAAATAAAGGAACGACCGGACCTACGGTACGTAAACGCCCCGCCGCACGGGGGCAGCATCGGCCACCGAGGCTCGCCCGCGCCCGTGCCCCGCAGACCCCGGTCCCCGCGGCAGATGGCGCGCTGTGCCTCGTGAGCCGACCCTCCGCTCCGGGTCTAGCCCTCGGTCGCTGGCCGTGCTGCCTGACCCCTCAAATCCGCGTGATTACGGAACAGGCGTCCCTTACACACACACACACACACACACACACACACACACACACACACACGCAGATCGGCTTTACCTACCAGAGTTTCAGCGCAGGGAAAGCCTGAAGTGGTTTAAAATGGAAGAGGCCCGATAGGAAAGGTAAACAACTAAGCTGCGGCGTGAAGCTGCGAAAGGGCCTAGGGGTGCAGACAGGGGAAACGGCGCCCCCTCCGCAGGGCCGCCGGCCTGTGCGCCAGGGGTCTGTGCAGTACACGCACTCTCTAGAGCAGACCACCTTTTAAGCTGTCTGCTAGGTTAGGACCCTTGCATTTCGCCCTAATACCCCTCATCAACAATGGCACGTCCGTGGTAGCATCGTGACCAGTGCCTGTGTCCCTGAGCCCTGAGCAGCAGGAGACAAGTCCCCTCTCTTTCTCCTGGGCCCTGTCTTCTTCCTGGGCCCTGATGTGATCACCGCATGACTGTCCACTGGCGGATGAATGAACACACTTGGGAATTTGTGTGGTGTTTCGGGGGAAAGGGCCAGATCATAGATGAGGTCTTGTGTTGAGAAATAACCAAGGGGAGGCAGAGCCTATTTATAGAACCTAGAACGGTAAACTGGAAGGCATCTTAGCAATCGCTAACTTGCTTACTTGATTTTAAAAGTTCCCATGGATTCAACATCTCCCAGGTGCCAGGCCAGGCACTGTGCTAAGGGATTTCTACACGCCATCGCACTTCCTCTTCATCAAACATCTTAGACATTTGAAAAGAAACAACGAACCTCTGGAAAGGTTAAGGGATTTGTCAAGCGGCACCTCAGACTGAGGCAGCCCGCTCCCCAGCGCACACTCTGCGAGAGAACCCGTCTCCCAGGGTGACTGAGCCGCTTTCCGCGGTCACCCGTGGTCACAGGGGCGGAGCGGGCCCCGGGATGCTGGCAGCCGGCCTCGGACCAAATCCCTCCTTTCTAGAGCATTCTGCCGCTCTACCCTAAAGGACAGGGGGCATTCGGAGACATTATACAATAAGCAGTCGTGTTAGGAGTCTCAGCAGAAAGCCAGCACAATGGAAGTGACACTTTGTCATTCGTCTGTTAGGGCCGGAGTAACAAAACGCCACAGACGAGGCGGCTTCAACAACAGAAACTTCCTTTCTCACAGTTCTGGGGGCCAGAAGTCTCAGGTCAGTGTCAGCAGATTCGGTTCCTTCGGAAGCCTCTTTCCTTGGCTCACAGGCGGCTCCCTGTGTCCTCACATCACCGTTGTCTCCCGCTGCGTCCAGATTTCCTCTTGTTACGGGGGCGCCGGGCAGACTGGTTTAAGGCCTATGCCGCCTCTATCAAGGCTCTATCTCCAAATGTGGTCACTGGTGGGGGAGTGGGGGCAGTTCAACGCATGACTTGCGGGCGGGGACGAGGGCACAATTCAGTCTATGACATGCCTATCCTATAAACAGAGCAGTTCCACGCAGCAGCACACAACCCTGAGTGGGGAAAGGGCGTGCTTGAGGGGGGAGGGGCACAGCCCGCCCGAGAGGCCCAGAGGGGCCAAGACGTGCTCCTAACCTCGGACGGGGGAGGTGAAAGAAGAGACGAGAGAGCACAGCATCTTTAAGGGGCCTGCCTCCTTCATCTGGTTACTTCAAAGGCCCACATACATTCCCTGGAAAGGACACACAATCCATAACACAGTTTCTTCCACCACTTCCCCGTTGCTCAGGACGGATCCCCTGAACCTATATTGAGGGCTAGGAAACTGGCTGGGCCCGTGTCACAGCAGCTTTATGAACAAAGCAAGAGTATCTCCTCACCAGGGGCCAGGTTCCTAGTTTTCTTTCCTTGACCACCTATCTGGTTTATTGTTATTTTCCATTATTTCACCTCTTGGTGGCCAAAAACAAGCAGCCATTTAGGCTATATTTTAGGTCACACAATTCTGGAAGTAGAAGGAAATATTCATCATCTCCACCTACCCAGAACGTCGCTGTGCAAATGTGTAAACTGAGGCTAAAGATGTAAACAAATTTATCTCAGCTCACCCCAGTTAGGGAAACAGCTGAATGCATCTCTCTCTTCCTTCCAATTACAGTTTACATTCTCAATTATTTTATATTAGTTTCAGATGGACAGCACAGTGGTTAGAGAGTCCTGTACTTTAGAGAGGGGCGGACCCTGAAGAACAAAACGAACAAATTAGAAACAGACTCTTAGATATAGAGAACACACTGATGACTGACAGAGGGGACGGCGCGCAAAAAGGGGAGGGATTAAGAAGTACGTTCTGGTGGGGACGGAATAGTCACGGCATGTAACGTGCAGCCTGGGGAATCCAGTCGATAACACTGTGGTCACTCCGTGTGGGCCAGGTGGGGACTGGAAGTAGCCGCGGGGGGACAGCTGAGCGTCTCTCTTCGCCCTCACCTAGGTGCTCTTTCTTTATACCACCAGCACCCTGTCCTCTCCCCTGCAGCCCAAGAGGAAACACAGCCAAAATAAGTAAACTTTCGTTGGACCAAAATTTTAAGTTGCCATGTTACTATTTGTTGTTAGGCTCAAGATGTGAATCTCAGGGAAGTGTTAACTGAATTTGTCTCTATGATTCATCAAACAAAGCTTAAAAAGAGTCATTTTCATCTTTTATACTTTTCTAGGTTTGAATCATAGTTATAAAATGTTTATTTATATACACCAGGTGGATAATTTCCAAAATTCCTCTTCTCACACAGGCCACTATGGAATAATGTCCCATTGACATGTATTTACCATGTTATGTTCATTTTCAGAGAATGGGGGATAAAATCTTACCTTCTACCTAAGAGAAACTGATAATAGTGATGCACTGGTGTTACTGCTTTTTAAATCTAACTGACAACGTAGCACCAAAGGCTGGGGAAAGGAGAGCGCTTGGAGGGGTGCATTTTACTCATGCAGCTTTCTCTCTCCAGACCAGACAGTTGGCAAATATTCTCCCCTAGGGAGCATTTGTGTTTTGTTGAGGTTTCCACTCCCTCTGTAATTGCTGCCTTCTTTCATGACGTACTCAAGATTGCCACAGCAGGGAAAGCCATTTTTTTTCCTGACGTAAACAGTCCCAGGAAAACCCCCAGGAAAGCTGTCATACTGACTTTAATGTTTCACGAGCGCGAGGCTGATCTGGTAGTTAAAGTATGAATGTTGACTACGATCTCAGAGTGGAAAAAATGGACAGAAAAATATAGCAGGAGTGGTGGAAGAGCGGGGAGCTGTACATCTGCCCATCTCAGGCATTAGTCACTGTGAGAAGTAGAGGAGCGTACTACAGTGCTGGAGTGGGAAACATGTAACAGGAGTTCGAGTTCACCGTTCATTTGTCCGGCTGTAAGAAGTTTTGAAATATGCTTCTAGATACTGGGAACAACAATTCACTTTTGTAGTAAACAGCACACCCAGTCTTTTGCTGCATTAAGAGCCCTACAGATATAAAGTATGCATTTGAGTCCTGGCTGGTGTGGCTCAGTGGATTGAGTGCTGGCCTGCGAACCAAAGAGGTGCCAGTTTGATTCCCAGTGTAGGACACATGCCTGGGTTGCAGGCCAGGGCCCCATAGGGTGTATGTGAGAGGCAACCACACATTGATGGTCTCTCCCTCTCTTTCTCCCTCCTTTTCCCTCTCTCTAAAAATAAATAAATAAACAATCTTTAAAAAAATATAAAGTATGCATTTGAGAGGCGTATCCTTAAGAGTAATCTTTTTTGTAGCATGAGCCACTTTGGCAGTCTGGTTGAAGCCCAAGGACCTCTGGATACAGTATGGCATTAAAAAATGCATGAAATAAAACACTGGATTACAGAGGAAAGCAATTATATCAAAATACATGGAATCTATGCAGTCTAGAAGACCCCTTAAATGATTATATATATGTATATATGCTTTAGATGCAGGGGTGTCCAACCTTTGGGCATCTCTTTGCCACACTGGAAGAAGAAAAGTTGTCTTGGGCCACACATTAAATACATTGTGACACATAATCAGAAAAAAAATCTCATAATGTTTTAAGTAAATTTATGATTTTGTGTTGGGCCGCATCCATAGCCCTCCTGGGCCGCAGGTTGGACACCTCTGCTAGAGCTTTGCATCGTGGTTTCTCCCCCTGCTTCTACAGAGCACACCTACACAGTTCTGAAGTCTGATGTAGGAATACCGAGGGCAAAACTTACGATACAATAAACGGTAAAATGATAGAAAACGAAGTTGTCTTGGTACTGTCAACCTCAGCTAGCACTTTAATAAATATGTAAGCACAACCAGAATATGTAGGCATTACATGTAATAAACCCAGGTTGAAGTGAACTAGAAACACTGTCATTGCTCCAAAGTGTGAAAGTCACATTTTCTCAACCATTGATAAGCAAGCTCGAAAACTGTGTCAAGGACAATAGTAAGACTTTACTGGTTGAGCACGTTTTGGTTGAGCTTCTGCTGGTAAGATGTACTGCCTCAGTGGGTTTTGTGAAAATATAAAATTAGCAGAAACGATGTTGTACTCTTCCCTTCATGTCGCAGACGTCATTTTGGACAGGAGGCAGCTAGATAACTATACCTACACCATAGCCTGGCAACTATGGGAAGAGTCAGGAATAAAGTGCAGAACGACTGCAATTCATGACATGTCTCACTGAGCTACAGGGAAAGGAGGGCAAAGAAGAGCCATCCGAGTGCCAGGCAGTGCATCTGGGCGACAGCTGAGCCAGAGGCAAACCCCACACATCTGACCAGTTTCCCCTTCTCACCACGCTGCCCCACTTAACCCCCGCAAACGCATTGCATTCATTCATGGAAGCACTTGTCCATTGTCGATGAAAAACTAAAGCACTTTACTGTTAAGAGGATTTGTGAAAAATGACTAATGAGTTTTTTTTTTAAAAAACAAAAACAAGTTTTTTTTAAAACTCTGAGGAAATACAGAGTTCATATTTCAGTAATGGTATTTTAGTCCTTGAAAACATATCATTTTAATTGTGGTCACCAGGGTTTAAAAAGAAACAACAGGTCCAAAATAGGGTCACCTGTGCTAAGCCCCACATCCGCAAACCAAAACTTAATTGCAATTTCAATGTCTCCCAGGAATGCGACCCTTAACTAGCCAATGTGGAATTACCTGATGAGCATCAGTGAGGTAATCTGCATGATACACCCTCACCCTTTCACCCAAAGGAAAGCGACTTTGACCGAAACAACCCACCTATTATTAGAAACTTCCTTTTCCTACGCCTTCTGCCTATAAAAGCCTTCCATCTTTTACAGCTCCTAAGAGCTCCTTCTACTTGTTAGATGCGATCCCACCCAATTCATAAACTGTTGAATAAAGCCAATTAGACCTTCAAATTTATTCAGTTGAATTTTGTTTTTTAATACGAGCTATACCCTAAAGCTCTAAGGATTGAAAAAGAAAAGGAAGTGATTTTCAGCTGTAAAATGAAACACTTACGTCAGATTGAAGAAGGAACATCCTAAAAGCTGGGCTGTAAAGACCCTCTTTTTTGATGGTCAATTATTAAAATTAAACGTTTTAGTCATCTTTACATTGTAGAGCTGTAGCTGTTCAAATGGTATAGAGCATTCTCTTGAGGGTGCACTAGCGGCCCCTTGGGAACCTGGAGTAGGCAAAAGCTCAGAGAAGCTGAGAGATGTGGTGCAAGGCAGACAAGAGAACTTAGCCAGGCATTCAACCAAGGTAGGTGAGGCAGCTTTTAAACAATCGGAACTGAAAACAACAACAAATCTAGCGACTAGGACTTGAAGAAAAGGGAGGCACTGATGAGCCCTGGAGCAGAAAAGGCATTGAGATTTGCTGAAATGTAGAACCAAGCTGGGCCCAGCAACTCCCCAGTGAAAGTTTGGAAGGAACAAAGGCTCAGTTTCTGCCTGCTACCTGCTGGAGCTCAAGCTAATTTGTGACTACTTCCTACTAGTTAATAATTACCTTAGATAAAAGGATGTGTATGCTAAGTGCTCATGAATGCCTATGCAATTTTGTTTTATGAATTTATGTTTTGCCTTTGTTTTGTGTTTTTGCTTTGTGTAGTGATCGTTCATTTTAAGGACTTCCAGATTTTCTTTCTTTCCTCCTTTAAAAACTCCAGCTGTAGAGGAACGCAGCAGCTTCAGCTTCTCTGGGTTTTGCTCCTAGCATTTTAACACAGCTGGAAAAAAGACCACATAACCTGGCAGACTGTTTGCATTTTTAGGTTCACATTCTCAAAATACAAAAAGGCCCTCAACACAGCATCTTTCCAAGTGACTCTAGTGGCCTTGCATTCCTGCTCTAGAAAATGACTTTCTTCCCCACAAGTCTCTAACCCCGCCTCCACCTCCACCCCACTTTCAGCTGATGAGCTCATCTCCCTTCACGGAGAAAACAGAAGGCACTAGAGGGAAGTTGCTCATCTTCCCACCACCAGATCTGCAAGCTGTGCTACACGCACACAACGCAGGCGGAGTTCCGGTTACAGACCCGGCCCCATATGTGTCTCTCCGCACGCAAAACCCCTCCTCATGCCTGCCTTTTCTGAATTGTCCCATTTTGGTTTCTACTGCACAGATTGGCAAAGCTGTCAGTTTAAATATAAATTCCTGGTTGCTGCCACCTCGAAAAGTATGTGCCAAGTAGCAGATTACCATCTTAATATTTGCAATTAAGTTTTTAATTAACCACTATTCCTAAAATACACGTTAGTAGTCTCTTCTTCTAAGAATCAAGACAACAACAATACTGCATGTGACTTGCCATTGCCCATTGACAGTAGAGACTTACAAGACTGTCTTAAACTTTAGAAGTGGCTTAGTGTTATCTCTTTGAGATCTACGTTCATGACCTCAACAATTTTAAATGACTGAGTCTGTCCTTTATGACAGTGAAATAGAAGAAAGTCAATACCTGTTGAGGTTTGGAGTAGACATCACAAGAGCCTGGTGGCTGTTACAGACTCTCAGTCCCAGATACAGGAGCCCGCACAGGATGTCCCCATAACTGCTTGCATCTTTAGGCACTTTTCCCCTCGTTGCTTTTCTATAAATTCTTACATGTTCACTCTAAATTACTTTTCTCAATACTTTTATACTATTACATCAAACACTGCATGTGAAAGCCCACAAAATGGATTACCCTTTTGTTCCAGTAAATAAAAAGTATGAGCTTGAAGAAAACTTGAAGACACCATTTATCTGCGCCCAGACTACTTGGAAGACACTGTCTCTTCCAGAAATACAGGTCCAGGGATTCAGCAAGAATACCGTCTTCCAAAAGGGGCCTAATATCCCAGCTCGCTACCTTTGTACTGAACTCAACGTGTTTATCTTGTTAAAGCTGTGGGCGTTAAAGTATGGGGCAAATAGGAAGTGTGTCAATTTACTGGCTGAAATTCAGAAGCCGTCCACTGACCTACTGTTTCCAGTGGCACAGCTGCATCTGGCACTCAAACTTGACCTCCTGTGTATAATTTATTACCAAGTTATACATATGTATAATAAACCACGTATAACTAATGTAAGTTTTTATGCCTGAAAAGAAGTATCTGGTTTACTATGCTGCTTAATTGTTTGGAAAGGTAGAATAATAATGATTTTTTTTGCTATTAAGGATTAATCCAAGGTCAGAGTAACCATTTTGATGCAAATGCTTCATGCTAACTTCTAGGGTTAATAAAAAGAGCCAAAAAGAGCTATAGGCTCTAAGAGAATGCTGTATTCCCAAATGGAAGTAAAACCTGTAGTAAAATTAGTACTTCTAATATAACTCATAATGTGTCTATTTTTTATTTTTTTAGATAAAACTTTATATATTTCATCTTCTTAAAGTGGCATATATCCACATTAAATGCTAAATAGTTCCATCATATGAAATTGTTCATACATTACTTTTTAAATCATTCTTAAATGTTTATGCAACTTCTTCTATTAGGCCAATCAGTAATATAGTTAAAAGAGAATAACTGAGTTAATGTGGAAACCTGTACTGTCTGGATCTTCCCCAATAATTTTTCTGATGTTAACAAAAATAGGAAGAGGTTGACAAGCTTTAAAAATAACACACATAAAAACTGCAAGTATAAACCAATTAATCAATTAAAGTATACAAAATGCATGAAGATGGAAATCATAAGACTTGGAACTAAATAAGTCATTTGAGATTTCAACATCTCTCTTGTCACATTTGCAAAATGTGACCATCTGTTCTGTTAACTTACAAGGTTATTGTTGAAATGAAGCTCTCAAGCATTCTCTTCATAACCCACAAAATAGTGTGCAAATGAAAGATATCATTAGCCCTCTGATTTTTCTTCAAACTTTTTTTTTTCAAACAGAATCACATAGCAAGAGTAGCAAAAATGTGGTGCATCTCTCTTTTCTCAGGCAAGTGATACTATCAAGGGACCAGAACACTATCGTTCTATTTACTATCTTCTTTA
This sequence comes from Pteronotus mesoamericanus, assembly GCF_021234165.1. Classification (NCBI taxonomy): domain Eukaryota; kingdom Metazoa; phylum Chordata; class Mammalia; order Chiroptera; family Mormoopidae; genus Pteronotus; species Pteronotus mesoamericanus. The sequence continues at coordinate 2,524,938 of NW_026555302.1, forward strand.
AAACCCAAGAACCAACTTTCTGTTTCACCCATCTGTTAATGCCTAAATCATCAAGGAGCAGATGATGAAGAGACGACTAACATTTAAATTCATTTTCTCTAAGTCAGTTCATGATACACATGACACTATTTTTCTTACAAAACCTTTATAAGTAATCATCACGTAGCCCTTAGCCCATCTGTCCATGAAGTGAGTCTGGGAGTTCCTGGCTGTATAGGAGACCATACAAGGATGTGGTCCTCTTCTCAAAACCCTCTTCAATTTCCCTAATTTTGTAGAGTATGACAGACCATCGAAATGAAAATGACTTACTTTCATTTTTCTATGTATCTCACCCATTTTTTTAAAAAAAGGTTTCAGGAAACACTAAAGTCAGTCCTCCGAACTCGAGAAAAAACAATGTTTCCAGAATATATATTTCCATTTCAAAATTTAGCCTTTAATGTTAAAACCCCTAACACTTTAGAATTGAGGACGCCAAAGGGCCTTTGATTATGTGAGTTATATCCATTGATAATTACCAAAATTAGAAATTAAAGCGGAAAAAAAAAATTTTAAACTCACACTAAAAGAAGCAATTCATAAACACACACACATAAGTGGCCACTGTGAAAACTGTCCCACCTTAGTTCTGAAAGAAATGCAAATTTAAACGAAATACCGTTTTCATATAACAATTGGCTAACTTTTTAATTTGTTGTTTGTGTTTGAGTGATAACATAATGTTGGCTTAGGGAAATTCTACTCTTTTATACTGCTTATAAATGGATACAATCTTTCCCAATCATAAAATGGCAAAAATAATAATAGCATTCCATGACATATTGCTAAGTATTTTTAGGAATCCTCCAAATAATCTATTATTATTTCTGTTTTACAGTTGAGAAAAGAACATTTTGCTAAAGAAACTATTGGTTTACCTCACAACTGGTAAGTAGTGGATTTTTCGTTAGAACTTGGAACATACACTTAAAATAGTCTATCCAAAGGAAGTAAGCAAAGATGTGCACAGGTATATAAGAGACCCTAGCTGAAACATTATTTATGATAGTGGAAAACTGTAATCTATCTAAATATCCAACAACTGATAATTGGCCAGTGTAACATTTCCACAGACTAAAATTACCCCGCTGTGAGAACCACACTCTTGCTCATGGATAGACTGTCATTACTTGCACAGTGTGTAACATATAGTAACAGTAATATTTGTTTAAGATATAAATAAATACAATATATTGCACAAGTACAAAAATCATATTTTAACAGAGAGTTTCATGACTGAGGAGGAAGCATGTCATAAAACAGCATGAACTGTATATTAAATTAATTAAACAAGGAGACCATTAATTAGACTGAGGCGACTTGAATGCCGTGGTGGCCTACATAACCAAACCAAAATCTAAGCCTGCAAATGCCTCGAAGTGACAAACCTGAAACCTAAGGACAACTAATCACAAACAGTTAACGAGGCTTTAAGCTATAGCCAATCAATAATTTTCTTACTTTGCTTCCGTTTGTTCTCTATCAAAGTCTCTGCCCTGAGATCTTGTCAGTGAAGCGCTCTTGACCACTTCCAGTTTTTGCACTGCCTCATTCCAATCAACTTTTGCTCAAATAAACTCTTAACATTTTTCATACGCCTCAGTTCACCTTTCAGCCAGCACAATAATTTTATAACATCTACATGTGAGTGCATGTATTTAAAAATGCCTAGAAACATGAAGCGATGTACATAGAAGAATTCCTGTCTCTTTGCTGATGCATGCTAGTCAATAAATATTTGTTGACTGAATAAATGAATGAATGACAATTTTAAAAACAGTTACCCATTTAGGGAGTTACAGGTAATTTTTACCTTTACTTCTTTGCAATTTTCTATGTTCAGTGAGCATGAACTATCTTTGTAATAAATGAGAATACTATAAAACATAATCACGCTGGGAAATATAGTTAGGAATTTTGAAATAAAAGAGCAAATATAGACATCCCACAATCCAACTAAAAATAATTTGTACCTTGTTTTCCTACTATGTTTTATTTGCTGCATTCAGCAATAAAAAATATCATATATTACAGGAAAATGGCAAGCTTAATATCGTACAGGTAGTTATTATTGGGGTTAAGTCTAGAATCCAGGTCACTTGGTTGCCAGGCAAGTAGTTTTTTCATTACACCAATTTGCTTAGAGTTCCAGAACATTAAATGAATAGGTGAACAACATGGCCATCGCAATATTCACTGTTAGGTCGTTCTTTACTTATAAATAAAGTGATTTGGTAATTATTTGATATTATCAAAAAACTCAAAAGTTCTAAGAAATACAGCATTTTTTCATATGACAGGAATTGTTTAGGGGGAAGGGTATGAACTTCCTAAAGCTCTTTCCAAATGTGTACATGTTGGGGAGCACAGGTACATTATAATGGGGAAGGGCCAGCTGTCATAGTCCCTGTAAAAGGGTCTTTGATTTTTAAAAAGTTGGGAATAAATAAAGCTACAGTCTAGAAGCAAGAGGAGGGGAAAAAAAACTGATGGTAAATAAAAAGCAAAGGAGAGGAAAAGGAACCACAGCTAATTCTATCTTCCTCTTTTTTATTCCTGGAACTTATTTTTAATATGCAAATGATTTGGTTTCATGACTTTGCTTTCCAAGCAATGACACTAAGAATGACACTGATGGGTTAAAAACAGGCCATATTACTTCAGTGTTGTGAACTTCTTCACGTATTCAGAAATCAATTCAGTAATTTTCCTTTTCTTCATTAAACATAAGTGCAAAATATTTCAAAAGTGACCTTTTTAACAGGGTAAATCTACCTTGAGGTATATTGCACTTATGTTTAATGAGGAAAAGAAAAATTATTGAATCGATTTTTGAGTTTCTTGTCCTATAAAATGCGCTTCCCCTATAGGAAGTTTGTAAAGCTGCTGTGAACAAATGCAGATTAAACACTCCTCTAGGCATTTCACAATTATTGCTTAATTTAAAATTTAACTCTTCCTCCGCTCCATGAATGAAGCAAACAAATGTTTCTTATTCCATCAAACTTGATTGGCAAGGTCTGGGGGGCCTCTGGAATATAATGTAAAAACTCTGAACAGGGTTTGTTTCCCCACTACTCCCTACAAATATGTCTTGGGCTACAATTTCACATTTATGCAACAAAGAGAAATAAACTAAAACACATTCTCCTCGAAAGCGTTAAACATGCCACTATCATAGCTTAGAATTGACACCCATCCGAATGGTGTGCCTCTAGTACTTTGTCTGCCTCAAAAGAATAAATGCTTACGTCATCCACCAAAGGGAAGAGCGTTTCTTGTTCAAGAGTTTGAGGTGCAAATCGTTTCTAAGACTAAAATGATTATACCCTGCAGGAGATCTAGACATGCTACGCTACTATTATTTCAAAACCAATGCCTTTATTATTGCTTCTTTGAAAACAAAATTACTAAAATAGTATTCACACTCAAAACTCAATTTTATTATTATTTGATCAAACGTTTTCCAGGATTTAGTTTGCAGCTGTTACACCTGGCATGCCCACTGATTCAGGGGAAAGGCAAACAGAATACCGTAGGTTGTTTCCCAGCTGACTTGTCAATGCTGTCTTTTTTCCCCCCCAGCTAACACTGCATCACATTAAACACTTAGGAATGTTTTTGCGCAAGTAACCAAAATGTCTATTTTTTAAACAAAGCTCAAGTGAGCCCACAAGTTCCGTGGCTAACCGGCGTTAGGGCTGTCAGACGCACGCTGCTCCAGGGGGGGACCTGTGACCCGGGGGTGGCTTCACGTGGCGCTCTAGGGAGCGCCACCACTCTGCTGTTTTGAACGTGGGGTTGGCTTTCTTTCGCGGCTCTACGTGAAGAAAGCACTTTATCTTTCGACTCGCCCAGTGCACTTAGACCCCGGAACTCAAACTGGCATTTGTTAGAAAAGTAAAGTTCCCGTATCTGTTTCATTTCCAAAGGCGGCGGACAGGCAGACTTTTCAAAGCGGTGAGCATACTACGATTTCCTTCCGTCCTGTCCTCCTGCCAAGTTAAGATACAAAGGAAAAGATGCGGAGGGTGGGAGAGAGAAGTGGAGCGGAGCGCGGGGTGAGAGTAAATATATTGCTTACAGTTCCCAGAGTTACATGAGCTTCCTCGGGCGCCTGTGTGCGTCTAGCTTTCTGTCAGGATCCTTTTTCATCCAGGGACCACAGAGAAGTTAAAAGTCTTATTCTTGGTGGGAGGGGCTAAAACGCAGACTGGTTTCCTCTGGTCTTCGCAGATGTTTTAAGGTGGAATGAAAGAGGAAGCGAGGGAAAAGCGCGTAGTCTCTGCTGTAAGGGATTATTTAACCGAACCGGGAGTGTGAAGTCAGAACGCGTGTTTAAACATCCTGCGGGTTAACAGGCCCTAAATTACGTGGATGCTGGCTCCTGGGAGTGTCTTGTGTGTGTGTCTGTGTGTGTGTGTGTCTGTGTGTGTATGTCTGGAAGTACTTCTTGTCCTTAAGGAGTTACTGCTTCCTCTTTTTTTCCAGACAAGGACGAACTAAATTGAAAAGATGACTTACCTAGAGCATGTTCACATTCTTAAAAAGGCAAAGTTTATAAACAGAAATATTAAAGTACCTTTTGAAGAAGAACAATAGAAGTCCACTTTAAAAATCAAATTCGTTCAAATATTTCTTCCCCAAACTTGAAACACCTGCATTGATAACCATTTGTTTGTAAATTTAAGATGAAAGGCATACCAGAGACTGCAATACTGTCAGAGGGACGTGGGGACACGGCTGGAGGGTAGGGATGCCAAACTGGGTGGAACTACAGCGTTGCAATGTAAACTCCAATGCTGGGTACCACTGTAACAAAGAAGGTGCTCTTCAAATGTATCCCAATTTCACAAGAGTAAATGTGTCTTTAAAGAGTGATTCATTTAGTCTATCTTCTTTTCAAACCCAGCATCTTCTATTTTCACCTTTAAGCAAATACTGAGCACATTCTCCTGGCTTTCTTATAACATTTTCAAAGAATATAATTTCTGTAGATCCCATCATTAAATTTTCTGGATTTTCTGCTTTCTGTAGCCCAACATTCAACTGCTTTCTGTTTTTATTTTCTCCCATAAATTCAACCTGCTACATTACAAATCCCTCCTTTAGGAAAGGCCAATAGTGTCTAATGGAGACCAAGGTCTCTCTCTTTCCAAAGGAGACCCCAAATTTCTTAAAAGGTGATAGGTGCTAAGTAGAGGAGCAGAGAGTACACTGCTATTTTTCACCTTTTCCTCCAGGTACAACTGGTGAAGGAAAAAATATGTTTTCAGGACATAGTCATCCTAAGACTGATGGAAGAAAGCCTCCATTGAAAAACAGCTGTGCATGTTCTCATCAATTTGATAATAAAAGGCTCTTGCTCTCAATATTTGAAGAGGATACCCCACGATGTTTCACCTGTTGAAGATAAGAAAAAGATTTATTTATTTATTTATTTATTTTTATTGATTCTAGAGAGAGAGGAAGGGAGGGAAGAAAACAGGGAGGAAAGAAAACAAGGAGAGAAACATCAATGGGTCACCTCTTGCACACGCCCCAACTGGGGACCAAGCCCATAATCCAGGCATGTGCCCTGACTGGGCATCAAACCCGCAACCTAGGATGATGCCCAACCAACAAACTGAGCAACAACAGCCAGGGCAAAGATAAGAGCTTCTGGTTAAATGCTTTTAAAGAAAATTTCAGGGTATGTTATGGCTAGGGTTAAAACTTACGGGAAGATGTTTGCCTCTTTCCAGCCTTACTAAATCAGGCTGAATTATCTCCATGCTTGCAGTGAACAAAAGCTCCTGTAAGCACGGCTCTCCCTCCGTGCAACTGGAGTAGGACATCTCCCATCTCCCCGGGCTGTGGTTCTGTGGCCTCCATGCCCGCAGCCATTTTGGCTCCCTACCTATGATCTCATCATTCACAAAAACCCCAAGATGGATAGCCCAAGCTCAGATTAGTGTCTTTATTTTGGCCATCCACACCCCTCCCCCCGCCAAAATAAATATCTCCTATATTAACCTAGTGGCTCCAAGAACCTCTGCCTCCACCTGAGGTAAGAGAGACCCCTAAGGCAGTAAGGTCAGTTGGGTCTGAAGACCCCTCTTCCTTGGGTCTGTTCACCAGTGAAGATCAGTCAAGGGAAGGAATAAATGTGGAAACCAGCTGAAACTGAGCAATACTGTAGCAGCCTCTAGTTTAAATTCAATCCCACCCTTCGCATTATTGCCAATGAGTTTCATACCACTTGCTAATAATTATCAGCAACTTAGAATTTTAGACTGACATCAATAAGTTAATTTTTAGCACTGGATGAGTAAGCAAAAGAAACAGCCTCAAAACTGGTTAAATTACCCTGGCTGGTGTGGCGCCGTGGATCGAGCACCAGCCTATGAACCAAAAGGTTGCTGGTTTTATTCCCAGTCAGGGCTGTGCTTGGGTTGTGGGCCAGGTTCCCAGCAGAAGGCACGTGAGAGGCAACCACACATTGATATTTCCTTCCCTCTCTTTCTCCCTCTCTTCCCCTCTCTCTAAAAATAAATAAGGAAAATCTTTTAAAAAAACTATATGTTTGAAAAAAATGGTAAAATTAACTAACAAGGAAATACCTGCTTGCCAAAACCCATCCTCAAAAAGCAGAAAAGAACCTTATGTTTTCATCACTGATTTTTCTTCCTTTATACACAGTTGCTTCTATTCTCTTTTTTATGACCTTCTACTTCATCTGTCCTGTAGTCTGTAACTACATGAAAGTGATTTGTTTCCCACAAACTTGGACATGAAGAATGACATACTATTTGATAGTTAAATCCATACATCCAATAAAAATAATTAGCCAGCTTGCTAATCAGCATTCTATTTGGGTGCTAAGAGACAGTTGAACAGGGAAATCTAATCCAGATTGTGGATGGACATAAACAGAGAAGATTCTGAATGGCCACCAATTAAACAATTTGCTTATAATACCTCCCTCTTACCCACTACTATACTTGAGTTTTCTGGTCCATAATGCAAGTATATTTATGGTAAAATAATAAGTTCTTAGTATGTGTCTGTGAATGTCATTAATGCGAGTCATTCCTCTCTTTATAAACTAGCAAAGCCAAGTTAGGTATGGCATCTGAATCAAAGTAAACTGAAGTAATTCTCACCCATGAACTTTCTTGACATCTAGCTATTTGACCTTAATCTTTCTTGCAACATAGAGACCATTCGCCCTGCACAGCTTTCCCTTAAGTTCCACTGAACTGATCCTACTCATCCTGGAAGCTGTAACTCCATTACTACCTTGTGTAGAGAATTTCTCCACCCGCTCCCATTTTTCAGCATAAATAACCCTTCCACTTGGATAAGAACATTTGTTAGAACACTGATCAATTTGTATTATATTTATACAAGAAAAGATATTTTATGCTCCATGGTGGGGGCAACTAGCCTTCTTTACTTTGGTAAACCCTCCCCAAACCCAACCCCAAGTCCATAACACATTAGGAGCTCAAAGGATGTTTGTTAAATTTGATATCCATGATACTGTGTTGAAAGATATTGTATGCCTGACACCTAAATAGCACTCTGCTTGTCACTGTCGTTTTCATCTTTACTAAAGAAAAAGTTTATTTTTTAGCACTCCTCTCCCCTACTCACACACTGATAAAATCCTGGCTATGTGAGGCTAATCAGAGAGAAGAGTGAAATGAACCCTAATTAAAATATATCTATAATGAATTTAAATGCGAGATGTCACAATGAAAACACAGATCTAGGGACAGAGTATCTGCAAACAGTAAGAACTATATTTTAATAGTTAAATGTGTACTAGAAGTTATCACTTCTACTTTTGATATAAATTTACTACAGCCATCCAGTTGCAATAATAATATTTCGACCTGAAAAGTGGAAGCAATAATTTTCTCTTGATTCATCTTTTTTAATTGAAAATGTTAGGCAGATTATTGCTATTCTATTAAACTTTTCCCGCTCAATTTTTAAAAATATATTAAGAGAACTATAACAAACAAAGCACTAGTAGTATCACTGTTACTCATTATTGAGAACCAAGAGCTTTGTATTGTCACCACGCTTTCAGTAACATTAACGCAATAGTCCCGAAATTGGGTATTATCATCTTTATTTAGAATCATATTATCACCTGAGCACACAAAACAGTAGTGAAGCCAGGTTTTCAGTCCAAGTCTGCAATTTCTCCAGCATATTATATGATCTCTTATAGCAAATTTTGTTTGACTATCTTTTCAACATTGTCCCAAGTCAGCCAAATCCCTGACTGTAACACACTGGGGGTTGCAGAGCCGCTGATAGAAAATAAAACCCCCTAAACACGCAGGCGAGGGGCAGTCCACTGTTCTTTTCCTCGTCTGTGATGGTAATTTTCTTGCCCCTCCTGACCTTCCAATTCCTTCATTCATCTTGGGGTTTCTATATTTGAATTTTTTATTATCTACATTTTCTTTCTCGCTTGACTGTGAAAATACTATTATCCTGTTGCATTACTATTACTTACATTTACTACCATAAGGGCTTTACTCCTACATTCCTGCTTCCTCTTACAATCATTCTAGGTTGTTTCCCAAATAAATTTTCCTACAATGCAAGTGAGATCATCCCATTGCCGTACTCATACCATGAAGTTTTCTCGCTGCCCGTTGACTCCTACAACATACCTTTAAAATATTTCTTTTTCTTTTGCAGATAAAGTGGACGTGAAAATTACATCACCATTCCTACATGTTTTAGCACAAGTTACAAAGTTATATTGTACAAATGGGAAGGTCATACAGTCAACCGTTAATATGATTAAATACACAGTAGAACATTCTCACTAAATGCAAACCATATTCAGGAGCTTTTGGCAAAGCCAAGTTGTCCTGAGTCACCTTACCTACTTGTCGCAATAATTCAGCAAGTTGTTTTCTGCTCTTCAAGATTCTTCTAAACTTAGTAAAACAAGTGCCTGTCTAACTTCAGTAATTCTGTCAGAATGGGCACAAGCCCAATTCACAGCTTGGAAGCTAACTTGCGGGCACTTTCAGGCTTTTAAATATACTCGTGTTCTTGAATTTAAACTTACTGATGACCATGAGAGAGCCTGAGCCCATATCCTTTGTTTAGAAAGGAATCCTGAGCAGGAAGATCACTGCTAAGAGCGTGTTCAAACTTCCTCAAGTTACTGAGCTCTGATAGATGTCAGGAGAGGGTTTGCATAAAATTGGTGGCTAAACAGCTTCACAAGTACTTTTGCTTTTTTTTAATTTGATTTTTCAAATATGTTGTCAAATCCAACAATATCTCTTTGGAAATCTATGTGTATTTTAAATATATATGTGTTATATATATAAAATGCATATAGATTTTATATATATACATATATAGGTGATATGTGTATATATGTGATGATATGTATAAAGGTGATATGTATATAGATATAGATATAGATATCTATCTCACCTTTTTCTGATTGGAAGCACAACAAAGAAAAACAAGTACCTCTTAATCTTCACCCAAATGCCAAAGGTAGTCAGGTAATAGAAGTTAATTTCATTACATTTATGATCTAGCCTTGGATCTCATTTTGCCCTGAATTTATTTTTTAGGGTGAATTAAATTTGAGATAATTCAAAACTCAACAAAATTCCAAAAATTGCTATGAAAAAATAAAAACAAAATCATTCACCCTAATCAAATTTATTCCAAATTAGCAAAACGATCCAAGTGTTTTACTCATGTAGATGAGACCATTAAGAAAAATATTGCTGGCATAATATATGTAAAGATTTCTTAATTAATACCTGAGATATTTTTACTTCCTTTGTTTAAAGATTTTATTTTTTGAGAGAGGGGAAGGGAAGGAGAAAGAGAGGGAGAGAAACATCAGTGTGTGAGAGGAATATCTCAATGGGTTGCCTCACACATGCCTCCAGCTGGGGACCTGGCCCAAACCCAGGCATGTGCCTTGACCCAGAACTGAACCAGTGACTTTTTGGTTTGTAGACTGGTGCTCAATCCAATGAGCCACATCAGCCAGGACAATATTTTAACTTTTTTGATAATAGTAGACTGGTCGAAGAACTGAATAAAATACAAGACTAATATCCTAAGCAGTTTTATGTCCATTCTTGCTCATACTTTGCTACAGTTAAAGAAGCATTGCAATAACAGATAATAGTTTGATTTATCACTAAAATTGGAAGAAGAGGGTATGGATAATTTTCTATCTATAATAGTTCTAGAAAAACAATCTCCCTTTCATTTGGCTTTCTAGATATTTTTATGTTCCTTAATATCCTTTCTGACATTTAAAATAAATGCATGGTTTAAGTTGTGTATGTCATTTGTTCTGGAATATTTCACCAACCCTTACACAACATTCTTTTTGCATATAATATGTATTTAAGAATTTTGCATATAATATGTATTTAAGAATTAGCATCCAACCACCTAGTAAGCATGATTTGTTAACTTGATCAATTATTCACAATGATTCTTAAATGTCTTTGCTAGAAGAACCCTTAAAAATTCTGTAACTTAACCCAGGCCAGGTAGCTCCGTTGGTTAGAGCGTTGTACTGATATATCAAGGTTGTGGGTTCGATCCTCTTCTATGTGCCTCTGTCAGGGCACATAGAAGAATCAGCCAATAAATGTATGAATGAGTGGAACAATAAATGCATGAATGAGTGGAACAATAAATTGATGTTTCTCTCTCAATCTTTCCCCCCTCCCTCCCTCCCCTCCACCCCATCCTCTCCCTCTAAAAGATCAATCAATAAAAAAAAAATTTTGTAACTTGGAGAGGCAAACATTAAATTCAGTAAGCACATGTTATTACTGAAAAGCCCATTGGCCAAGTCCTTCACCCCTTCAAAATAAGAAGCTTTTCTGCTGTTTCTGTGTGGTCTTGGGAACCCCTGAAAATATAATCTAACTTTACCAAGAGCTCCATGTCGACATTCCCCAAAAGTCTTGACTATTTATCATGTGCCTAGCATTTTGTTAGACACTGCGGAGAGAGCAAACTGAATAGACAAACCCCATGTTTTCTAGGAGTTTATCTTTGAGTGGACAGGAGAGTCAACGAACAAGTTAAATAAGATAATGACTTTATAAAACAACAACAAAAAACATCATGTTCTTGAAAGGCCTCTAGAGAACAATGAGCCATGAAACAATGTGGGAGGAATGTTCCAAACAGAAAAGCCAAAAAAGTACAAGCACAGATAGTTGTGAAAGATGCATATCTCCGAAAGCCATCATCCGTCTCTCAAACAGGAAGCACTAGAGTGAAGAAAGAGAGATAAGGGAGAATTGAATTGAGTCTGAACTCTAAACTAGGCCATGAAATTAGGAATGGAATCAGGTGGGTAGTTACCATAGTTTAAGCAGCAAAGGCAAAGACAGGAATTAACGGGCAGCAGGAAGTACAAAGGCAATTCTGGGAGAAGAGGAGAGGTTATGGGGAAGCTAACAGGAAGGAAGCTTAGAAATATACATTGGGGGTGAGACTTTAAAAATTCTTGAATAATAGGTCGAAGGATTTAGACATTTTCCTGGGGTAAATAAGAAACTTTTCAGGTATCAGAGGCGGTGGTTGTTAGTTGCACTGGTTTTAACTGGTATCCCGGAAGAGAGCAGGATAGACTGGAGAAGAGAAACAGTGCTATGTGAAGGGAGAAAACCAGAGAGAGAACCGTGTCAAGAAGATATGAGGTACTTCATAGGGAAGGAGATCTATCAAGATGGAAAAGATGGAAATGGAGGGTTGAAACAATTTGACAAAGTCAACACAGGAACAAACCAGACCACAGAGGAGGAGAAGATAATCTCCATGAGACGAACGATTCACCGACTCAGTTTAGAATGAAGGACTTAATTCTTACACAGGGTATATATTTAATAATTTTCATTAAGATTTAAACTTCAAATTGCTGTTTACCTCACGAATTTACACAGGAGTAAGTCAGTCGATTTAGTTTATTCTTATTTGGAATCAGTTTTGTCACCTGAAAGTTGTGAAAACAATTTGGGGGGAAAAGAAGTGATTTGGGGTTACAAAATGAATTCCCTGCCGTTAAACCCTGCGAGAGGTAAACATGAGTGCTGCGGGAAGAAAGCCGTGCCAGCATTTGGGGTTCATGCACTGGGGCAGCATGTAACCTCTGGGATGAACGGGGGGTCCAGCAGGCCGGGTCCCAGCCTGCACTGGCATCATCTCACTGGAAGGACAGGAAACTGTAGACCCTCGGAGAGCAGGTGATTTACCAAAGACTGAACGTTGGAGTTGGATTTAAACCAAACTTTTGACCTTAAATTATGTATCTTTTTCTAGAGCCATTTCCAATAGTCTACAAATAGACTAACTGAGCCTAAAAGTTAAAGAAAAAGTTCCCAAATAACTAGGAAATTTAGAGTTTTTATAAACACATGCTTCATTTTGTTAACTGATAACTTCTTTAAGAAATCCTATTATATATCATTTTGAAAATGCATAGGCCATCCTTTTGAGTTTAGTCCTCCTGGTTATGGCTATTTTTTCCTTCTCCATCCAAAGCATGACTCTGTGTTCCACTGACAAAGAACCTCTCAAGTTGCGTTACTACTGAAGCAGCCAGTAGAAAGCAGGGAGGTTCCTACCTCCACTCCCCAATTCCCTTCATCCTCCTCCCAATGATGTTTGCAAAGCCCAATTATGAGAAGAAGCCACCTGGGAGACAAAGTAGAAAGGGCTCAGTAATCTGTTTATTTACAGATTGGTACCCTTCATCACCTCAGAGAAAGAGCAGGGAGCCAGACTTCTGGGAAGGGCTTCTTGGCCAATGGTAAGTGAAGATAATTTGTGTAAGATTGATAATTCAGAGACTCCATTTAAAATAAGAGACATTTGTGACTTATACATAGTAAATAATATATATTTCACAGTAATACATAAGTAGTCCACAGTGACACATATTAAGTATTTAATAATATTTATTGACATTTAATCTTCAAATTGCCACTCACTTCATAAGTTAATTCCTGAACAAGAAAGCCAGTTCATTCTTAGTTGGAAACAGTTTTGCTCTATGAAAATATGAAAAATGATTTAAGGAAGATTGAAGACATTTGGCATTATGAAATGCATGGTGCCCATGGTAACATTGGACTTCATCTTCAGGAGTTTTTAGACTTGGACTTAGCACAAAGGCAGAAGAACAGCTCTTAGATTTTAAGGCACCATGTGGCTTGGCTATGGGTTTATCATCAGTAACCAGATAATACCAAAACCCAGAGTATTCTGCCTAAATATTTAGAACTTTAAAAGAGCCACAGGACACATGCATAAACTGGGAGAATGGAGAATTAGAGTGGAAAAAAAAGTTTAAATAATGCTTGAAGTTAAATTTGCTAGCCAGATAGGATTCAGGAACAGTTTAACTTCAATTTAGGAAAGTCAAAAGCCATGACGTTTCTTACATCCAGTGTGAGAGACGTCATAGCCATTGTAGCTAGTCACACAGAAGAAAGAGACTGAAAAAGCACACATCCCACCACTTAGAGACAACGATGGTTACCATTTGGTTGTATATCATTCTGCCCTTTTATTTTATGCACGTACATATAATTTTTAGTATCAGATATTCCTGATTTTCAAACACCATGGCTTTTTTTGCCTGATAGACACTTAGGTTGTCTCCATGATTTGACTGTTGTAAATAATGCTACTATGAACACGGGGGAGCAGATATCACTTCCACATAGAGTTTTCCCCAGTGGCTGCCCCAATTTACAATTCTACCAGCCGTGCACAGGGTTCCCTTCTCTCCACATCCTTGCCAGCATTTGTTATCTCTTGTCTTCTTGATCATGGTCATTCTAAAAGGCATGAGGTGACAGCTCAGTGTTTTGATTTGCATTTCTCTAATAATTAGTGATGTTGAGGAGCTTTTCATGTACCTGTTTGGAAAAATGTCTCTCTGATCCTTTGGTAATTTTTAATTGGATGATGATGATGATGATGATGATGATTGCTATTGAGTTATACTTTATACTTTTTTCGATATTATCCTCTTGTCGAATATATGACTTGCAAATATTTGCAACCATTCCATTGGTTGTCTTTTCATTTTGTTAATATTGTTGCTGTGCATACATTTTTTAGTTTGATGTAGTCCCGTTTATTTATTTTGGAAAAATCGTTGTTATGCAAGTGGGAGGTGTGCTAGTGTTACTCCTCTCCAAGTCAAGGCTAAACTTGCAAGCTCACTTTACATAGAGATAAACATTGCATTTCCTGTAACCGAAGTTCCCTTCCAAAAGATAGAACATTATCATTAAAAATAAAGTGAAAAAGCCCTGACCGTTGTGGCTCAGTTGGTTGGACATCATTCTGCAAAGCAAAAGGTCCCCAGTTTGATTCCTGGTGAGGGTACATGCCTGGGTTGTGGGTTCAAGTGTCTAGTCTGGATGCATATAAGAGGCAACTGATTGATATTTTTCTCTCACATCCATGTTGCTCTCCCTCTCTTTCTCCCTCCCCTCCCCTCTCTCTAAAAATAAATAAAATCTTTTTTAAAATAATAAAATGAAAAAGAAGTAATGACTCATCAAAATTTTCTCACCACCTATTACTTCTCTTCATCCCCTAATTTGTAAAACTAAAAATGTGATTTTTACCAAATGAAACGAACATTTTCAGAGATGCTCACTGGATCTCTATGAATATTTTCAATCTGAATTTATATACATATATATATATATATGCAGCTATTTTATTTTATTTCTATGTTCCTTAGAAAAATACCACAAATCGGGGAAGTCAAAATAGGTTCTCAGTTTCTGTTCCTACTCTGAGGTTGCTTTTCAACAGCCTTATGTGAAAGCATGATCACTCATCAGAATTATGTTATTTCTTCTAGGGGTATATTTACAAATTTAGTAGCCATCAAGCAAAGGAATATTCTGAGAAACATTTGCCCTCCTCCAATGAACAAAAAACTAATACTGCTTTCTCAGCAAGAGATGTTAAGTCTCCTTCTAGTCTATCATAAAAGGCACAGCTGTGGACTTATGTTATACTTTAATCTTAAATGACCTGAGATATATTTGGTTCACAGGTAAAGGTAGCAGTGGTTTTTATCCTGTCTCTGTGATAGGTGGAGCTGAGGTTCACAAAATACCATGGCTATCATAAGATGTTATTACTCTGTGGACAATCTAGAAAAATGAGGAAAACTATATGCACAAAAAGTCATTAACTGTCTTTTCAAAGGCAGTAGAATGGTTACCACGTATCATGAGATTATATTCTTCTTAAATTACGGTGTTAAAATGGCATTTTAAATTTTTATTTGGGTTACTGTTTTTGGAGGGGGAAGGAAGAGGGGAGTGATTTGCTGATCGCAGATATCTGAAAGCCTGGGGACCCGAGTTTAGAACCCTTTTCAGAAAGGTGAAGGCGCCTTGATCTCATGAAACCCTTCCAGTAGAACACATGTTGCAGTCTCACAGTGACCATTGTCATCAGGAAGGAAGTCTTCAACAGGCAGCATAACAATGTGACCAGTCATCCTAAACCCTCCCTTGCTCTTTCTACCAAATAGCATTTCCTTGCCACCCAGATTTTGAGCAAGTAGATGTGTCTTCCATGAGGCACATGTAGATATGCCCATACATGTTCCCCACTGCCACTCATTTCCCTGCCAACATTGGCCAACATGCTCATGATCACCCTAGTATACAGATCTTTTGTCACTTCCCTTCAATGACTGCCCACTTCCTTCAGGTGCTACACATTTTCTGTGATATGGTGTCAAAATGTACCGATTCAAGTAAGTTTCATCCATCTCTTTTTACCCCAGAGCTAAATGGACTTCTTTTTTTTTTTTTAATCCTTACCCAAGGATATGTGTGTTGATTTTAGAGAGAGAGGAAGTTGGGGCAGGGGGAGAGAAAGAAACATTGATGGGAGAGAAAAGCATCGATCAGTTGCCTCCCGTATGCTCCAGGGATCAAACCCGCAACCTAAGTATGTGCCCTGACCAGGGGTCAAACCCATAACCTTTTTGGTGTCTGAGACGACACTCCAACCAACTGAGCCACCTGGCCAGGGCTGGACTTCTTTCAATTCCTATAATGTCTTATACTCTTGACTGTCTCATTTCCTTCCTTTCCCAACACTCCTTTCAGCCTTGCTAATACCTACTTAACCTGTAATTTTCAACTTAAAGATGACTTTCTCCTAAAAGAAAACATCTTGTCAGGGCAACACCTCTCTTCCTCCACCCAAAGTCTGGCTTCTCTCCTTTTCCGTCCATTTCACCTGCAGGTCTCTGTATTGAAGACTTCTAATCATTTATGCAATGCCCACATTCCCTATAGCTCTAGGCTGTAAGCTCTGGGAGACAGGGATGGTATATCCTGTGTTCTGCAGTATAACTAATGATCACCATGATGCCTGAATGTTTTAATAATTGGAATTCAATAAATATTTTCAAATGAATGAATTCCCTCTGCTTACCCTTTTCAGCTCTATCCTCTTATTACTTCTCTTTTATTCTGGTTTTTGGTTTCAAAACGCCCTCTTCATTAACTCAAAAGACATTGTGACTAATCGACATCCCAATTCCAAAGCTCCAGAACTCTGAATTTAAAATACTATGTTTTGTGTTTTCCTATCATGTTTTTCCTTTGTGCTACAGAATCAAACTCTCCAAATTCTGACTGAACTTCCTTTTAAGATAAGGCACACTGCCTTCTGGGGCATAATGGACACAAACTGGTATGCTGCTGTTTCCCACATTGAGGTTCTAGAATAAACTTTTAAGATTGCAACATATCTCCATTAGATGATGGACAACAGCAGGGTTTCTCAGCCGTTTCTGAAGGGGCGCCACACTGAATTGATGGGCATTAAGGTAAACAGGAGAACACTCATCAAACGGTTGCTCTGGAGGACACCACCCACGGAAGCGAGACCCATCCCAGGCGATGAAAAAACAACAAGGTGCTTGTGTGGAGCCGCACAAACTGAAGTCACGTCACCAACATTTCCAAGCCCGGCAAACCAAAAAATATACTTTGTGTGTACAAAACCTGGGAGAGATTTCTAATTAGATACTCCGTTTTACACATATTTGTTCCTACAGATAATGATGATCTTAGGGACAACGATTTTGCAATAGATTAAGGGAAGGAAAGGCAGGGACATGTAAAAGAAGGAAACTGCTTCGATCTGCAAGAATCTTATACACTGAAAGAGGACAATGACCCTCAAAATCACCTAAGAAAACACTTACCAGTTTAAAGATGAGGAACTGAGACATGAACTGTGCACTGATTTGCATTCTCCCATTTCAGGATTTTTTTGGTGACCGTGAAGATATCCAAGAAATGGAATGAATTGTAAGCAACGTTTAGCACATTTCTCAAATTTGGTGCCTCCCCAAGCCCATAAAGCTCTTAACATCTGTACACTGGAAAATCTTATTGTTATATTTGAATGAACACTCTCCTTGTTATACCACATTTAACGAGACTTTGAGCTCTGTCGTTTCTTTTACTATTCAATATCACTGAAACTATTTTTCTTTCTTATCTAGTTCTAGGGCCACAAGTCTAATTCTTCATAACTCCAGAACTCAAAGATTCTGCTAAACTCCCAACTGCTCTCTTTGTAATTCAGCCTGTATAGAGTAGGCAGAATAGAGAGAAGAATTATCTCAAAGCTCATTTCCATCACAGCAATTTACATTTTTTCTTATCACTCAAAAAAAAAAAAAAATTCTGTGGTTCTCCATTGCATAATAAATCAAAAAAGTTCATAGCAATCAGGAGCTGTCTGTGTCCTGGCAGGAAATTTTCCTTCTTGCACACACATCTATAAGTTCAACACCATTACTGTTGTGATCCAGGGTAAACTGGATAGGACATGTGTGGTAGCAGGAAGAATCCAACACTGTTTCCCAGCCTTGCCTGTCACTAGGGGTACCACCTTCCTGCTGCTTTTATTGATTCTGAGCCACACTTTATTCATCTCAAAAGAATGGATGATTTACTATCTAGCACATTGACCTGCTGTGGAAACAGACATAATGTTTGGAAAGCGCCTGGCATGTATTAGACTTACTCATACCTTTTCACTACCATTATTTTATGTATTTGCCCTGCTTGATTTCACAACGAATTTCAGTAAGCCACCATCTACTCATTCTCTCATTAATTTATTCAGTCAAAAGTTATACACGGAGTACTTCCTTGTGTTAGATACTACATCAGTTACTTGGGATATAAAGAAGATTAAGGCATAATCCCCCACCCTGGAAAACCTCATCTAGTAGCAAAATATAAAAATAAAAAATAGGAAGCAATGGGACCATGTGAGAATAATACACTGTGTGCTAGGGAATCCCTGAGTAAGGGTGCCTAAACTCTACCAAGAGCTGGGACTTAGCTGAGTCAAGAAAGACAGGACCCCTGTTTCAACCCATAGGCAAAGGTAAGTAAAAGTTGGAGAAGCCAAGAAAGGAAACAGAGGCTGTCACAAATGGGTAGATTACTAAAATAATAATTGTAGTTATCATTACAAAGACCTATACCAGAAAACACTGCCTTGATTCCAAGCTAATTTATGGTTCCTTTCTTATAGCAAGTGATTACTGAATTCTAAATTGGCCCAATTTATCAATGACTGAATCCCACACCTGTGCCCACACCTGGCCCCTGGGGCCCTTCTCTCAGAGCTGGTTCTCTGCTTCTTCATAGCTTCGAACTGTGGTTTATGTTCCCAAGCTCCTTGCTCACCAGCTTGCTTGCTTAGCCATTCATCTGTTCCTCTTGAACACAGCGTCCTCGCACAGTTTTGGGCTTAATCAGTCTGCTGAGAATTACTCCCCCAGTCTGGGCTCACCTCAGCCACACATGACCTCATGTCCCTAGGTGTACACGTGTGGCTCTGTCTTGACTTTGGGTCTTTGTTTAAATGTTATATCTTCAGAGAGCCCTTCCCTACTCACTTCACTTCCCCACCCCCAAGTTTAAAAGAACAGTTCAATCTCTCTTCAGTATTATTAATTTTAATTTCTGCATTGCAATTACAATCTGGTAATTCTTCTCATTATTTATCTGTGTTATCTCTTTGTTTCTGACTCCTTCCACGAAATTGTGAGTTCCATAAGGTTTGAGGCCTCATCTGTTTTATTCCCTATGGCATCCAAGGTGCCTGAATAGAACATTTCTTGAAACCTGATAAATTATCAATGAATGTCAGATTAATGAATGAGCAAATAACTGAATGAATATCTCTACTCTGCCAGCTGGCTGCTGACCATAGTTCCTGTTTCTCAGACTCTCAGAGCCGCTATATTCTTCTGTTTTTAGCAAATTCTTACTTCTAAACTTGCAGGCTCTACCCCACCGGTTGCCACACAAGTCCCTAGATCCACATGCCTCAAGATCACCCAGTATCTTCCCCATTTGAATCTTTAACACATATTTTATTAATTAGCAATTTGACCCCTCTGCTTCAGCCAACATTTCATTGTCACCTCTCACTCAAACTTAATGTTTGTCGTCATGCATTAATGTAAGTCACTACCTAGACTTGGCTATAGGAAAAGAATTTATTTTCATCATCACCTTCAGGTTCTGGTTAAACGACTCTCAAAGTTTTCTCCAATCACCTTCAAATGAGAGTTCCCTGTAATCATATCTTCTATTAGTTTATGCACCTGTATCATATTGCGATTTGTAGTGTTGATTTTAATTTTTACATCACGGAATATATGGATGTATTTTCCCTTGCCATAACTTTTCCCCCCACCCACCAAGACAGGAGTTCCTTGAGGGCTGAAACCCAGTCTCACTCATCTGAGAAGCCTTAATAGCTAGCCCATGGCTTGGTATACAGCAAGCGTTCAAGAAAACTTCATTGAAGACCAAAATAAATTAACTGACTGTCCAAAGGTTTTGTGGAACACACATCAGGTCAGCCACGCCCCCAATGGCTTAGAATGTGACCCTGCAGTGCTGGTTCCCCTGCACTGGCTTCCGCGGAGGTGGCAGGACGTCTGACTGCACCCGCTCAGGGGCCGCGTGAAATGGCTGTGCTGTGGGCCTGTGCTCTGGTGCCCAGGTCCGTAAAGGGTCCGCCCTTCTTCTTAACTTCCTTCTGCTTTTATTAGGGGAAACCCATTCTTTCCTCAATGGGAAAAAAAATTAATTTATAATATTTCAGGTGCTTTTTAAATGTACCTGGTTTATAACTTTGTAATTTATTTTCCTATGTTGTGCTGCAAGGGAGAAAGGACTTGGAAGAACCAGCTGTATGTTTTTGACTAAGAGAAATGGTGAAAGCTGATACATTCCTGAGCAGGAGGCCAAATCAGCCAGAGCCTGGGAACCAAGGGCTAAGGACACAGAAGAGGACCCTCTTCAATCATATAGAAGGCAGAAGATGAGACCTAGCAAGACTCGAAGTCAGAGAGGGAAGAGTAAGATGTTTTACTTGACGCTGTGCCAGCAAACTAGTAACTTAGGGCCCATTACATTTTCCTTGATTCAGTCCCAGAGCCTGGAGCACAGCCGAAGAGTGCACATGGGGACCAATGGGGTCCAGGCAGAAAGGTTGGTGGGAGGCAGTGAAAAGGAGACAGGTAGGACATCAGCCTCTTGGGTGCACCCTGTGGTTTCCTCGCCCTAGTCTGATCCCTCTCTGTCGATGAGGCTCATATGCTCTATTTCTCTCTTCCCATATGAATACACATGTATGGTCTATACTCTTTTTCTTACCCGTCTACTCCCAACCTTGAACATTCTCATTGGGTCAGAATTTAATTTTAGTTATAATATATGAAAACTCAAGACCGTATTTTGTTATCAGCAGTTTAATGGCATTTTTTATCATTCTGGAAGCACTGAAAATTTATTAACTCTATACAGGTTTCCTTAGTGTACCACAATCTTTCATAAAAGCTGCCAATCCTTCAGCTGATTGCATATTAGGAGCTTAAGGATATAGATGATTTCGGCTTTAATCTCTTTAGTAAGTTATTTTGTGTAAGACGTACACCAGCTGCCCAAAATTTAGCTAAACTTGTTTTCGATTTTTCATGTTGATTCAAGCTTAAGTCTCCTCTTTTCTGGTTCATTCTTTCCCTGCAGAATTCTGACCTCATTCTCTCTTGCTATAAATTTTTATCTTGGAATCTTTTTAAAATTCTTGTGGTTCAAAAGATTTTAGTAATAAAACTGTTTTCGCTACTGTAAGACAATCATTCAATAAAAGTGGCGTTAATCCTCACATTGTTGATCTGACACCCTGCATTCTTTCAATAAAATAAAAATTTGCTTGTGGGTTACCAGAGCCCTCCTCATTTTCCTTTTTGTAAAAAATTATTTATGTGCTTAGTAAGCTTTATCCAAACCTTTAGTAATACTAGGTGCTAAGGGGAAATTTGAAAGCAAAGAACAACTCAACACTTCCCTTCCAAAATCTTGCCCCCTAACTGGGTGTGTAAAAATATATTCACACAAGAAACAAGAACAATAATAACAGTAATAATAAACATTCTTATGGAGCTTTATGGGACATTCTCTTATTTGATCCTACAATGATCCTGGGAGGTAGAAGTTATGATCGTTTCCATTTTACACATGAGAAAACCAAACACCAAAAGTGGAAATGACTTGTCCAAATTCCTTTAACCATAACTGGAGTTTTAAACTGGTCCCCTGACTCCAAAGCCTCCTGCTTACCACATTGCCTCTCCACAGTGAAAAAATAGTACATTATTCTCTGCCCCAAGCCCCCCACGTTACCCAGCATTAGGATTTGAGGCACAAAAGAAGCATTCAAGTCATAACACTTATTGATATTTTTATTTTTCTCTAAGAAAAAAAAGAGTATGTTTCAAAGAGAAGTTGAGACTCAAACTTTGGACAAGGAGTGAGAATGGGACCTGTAATTAGAAAAGGAAGGGGACATTTGTGTGGGGGATGACAAAAGTAAAGCTCCAGTGTCAACAAAAGCCATGTCTTATGCAAGACAGTGGGAAGGTTTCCTTCCCAGACATAAAAGGATCATGAGGAGCCACAGACAAAAATGTTCTGAATCTGTAGCCTGTGGACAAACAATAGTGAGACTGTTCCTGAATGCTAGGCTGAGCAGCTTTACTTTATAGGGAGTGGGGAGCCTCTGGAGGGTTTGATGCTCAGAAATGACAAAGTCAAATCCCTGCTTTTATCAGATTTTTAATGAACCTAGAAGCAGAGGCACCAGCTGAGAAGCTGCTGTATAATTCCAGAGATTAAGTGATGACCACCCAAACGAGCGGAGGGCAAGGGCGATGAAGAAGAGACAAAAGGGAAACAACGTCCAAT
Organism: Pteronotus mesoamericanus; assembly: GCF_021234165.1. Classification (NCBI taxonomy): domain Eukaryota; kingdom Metazoa; phylum Chordata; class Mammalia; order Chiroptera; family Mormoopidae; genus Pteronotus; species Pteronotus mesoamericanus. The sequence continues at coordinate 2,547,341 of NW_026555302.1, forward strand.
AAAAGACACAGTACAATTTGGCAGCTGATTAGAAGTTCAGTAGAAAAAAGGACCCAAGACCTCACTGAGATGTCAAACCTGGGTAACAGCACTAATTAGAACAAAGAAAGACAGCAGGGAAGCTACTGTGCTTTGTAGAGAAGAAATCTAAGAGATGACCATTATGGAGCAAGCAGTAATAGACATGGTCTCAAGTATATTAAAAGAAGTTTTTTGAACTTACCTAGATCCACAAGGTATACATAGAAGGTATCCAGCCATGTAATATGAAAAGTAGAGACATTTATTGAAGAAGATACAAGATACAAGAAACATTGTACCTAGAACAAAGATGCCTCAGTCCCCTTCAAAATAGGCACCTTGGGACCTCGCACAGTTCTACCAATTGCCATCAGCTGCCCTGTTGTATTTTCCTGAACCTCATTGATGGTCTAAAATCTCTTCCCTTTCAAAGGTGATTTTAGTTTTGGGAAAAGCCAGAAGTTGCAGGGTGTCAAATCGGGGCTGTAGGGGAGCTAAGTCACCTGGGAGATTTGATGTTTTGCCAAAGAACTTTGCACAAGACATGATGCACATGAGCAGGCACGTTGTTGTGATAAAGCTGCTAATCACCAGTTGCCCATAACTACAGGCTTCTGAATCATCTGAATATTTTCCACAGAGGAATGTTCAAGCTTAACCCAAAATTTGATGCAGATTTGTTGCTCTATTTGTTCAGTCATTTTGAATGTGATAGCCACACAGTACACATGCTCGCTCAATGGTGTCTACCACCCCCACTGACTAGTACAGTAAAATTGTCATTGTTCACACATGAGCATTCCAGTCCACTCTCCTTGGCTGCCAGGTTACATTGATATTGTACAAGCCATTCTCATTATATTAAAAATGGCCAGACTTTTTTCAGACAGGGCTTGTATTATTTCTCCATTGATAGCTCCAACTTAAAAGGTAAAAATATCATCTTGGGTACTTTTTAAATTTATTTCCCTACATTGACAAGAACAGTAAACAGCAACTTGACAACTTCCTAGTTGAAACTTAATCATATATAACCTCTCAACCATTTTATTCTTTAATCAGTAATACCTTTAGTCAAAAAAATTTTTTTACTTTCTCCTTATTTCATAGAAAACAATTTCTAGAATCATTTCTGAATAAAATTTTATTGCAACAGTCTAGTTCATTTTATTGCTTCCTATCTTCCAGAGCCCTAGACTGAAGAGTTTATAATGTAAAGTTCTTAAACATTTTGGCCTCAGGAACCCTTTACATTCTTAAAATTATTGAGGACCAAGAGAACTTTTGATTATATGGCATATAGTTACTGGTATCTATCGCATTTCATGTCAAAACAGAATATTTAAGATAATGATCTATATATTCATTTTTAAAGAACAATAGTAAGCCCATTATGTTAACATAAATATAATAAAAATAATATTTTCCAACCAAAAAATAGTAGTAAGAGCAGCATTATTGAACATGTTTGCAAATTCCTTTAATGTCTGGTCAAAGAGAAGAGAACTGAATTCCCATGCTATTTCAATAATCAGTCTATTAACATATGTTGTTTCAGTTAAAGTTTATGAAAAAGTCTGACCTCACACAGATATGTCATTGGAAAAAGAGACATCTTTTAATAGTCAGTTTAAGAATTACCTCTGATACCACACTCAAACCTAACAAGTGGTAGTTCCTTGAAGACGAGCTAAAATGGGCACTATGAAACTAAACATCAGTAAACTTTTTGAACTTTTTTATATTCAAATACATCCGTTTTACTCTTAAATAGATCTTTTACCCTTGCATGATTTTGTAGTATAACACATTTGTCATTTGGAAAATATTGGTTCTTGAGTTAATGCTGCTCTTTAAAATGAGAAAACAAAATCACATTTGTTCATGTTACTACCAATCTCATCAGAAAAGTCTTTACGTATTTAGAAACTGTCAAATTCACAGTGATATATGTAAATTTTCCAAAATCCGTTTTTCCTTTAAGAACATATTGTTATTATATTTTTTCCGTGACATGTATCCCCCGAGACCCTCTTCCACCTCCGCCCAGGCCCCCACCTCTGCCATCACCACACCGTTGCCCACACCCACGAGTCCTTTTCCTTTTCCTATTGTGTGATCCTTCGGCCCCCAACACCCAGAGCTGTCGTCCTGCTCGCCATCTATGAGTCTGTCTCTATTTTACCTGTTAGTTCATTTTGTTCATTAGATTCCACATATAAGTGAATGTTCCTTTATAAATTCAAATGTTATTATTGGCAACAAACACTGATGGTTGTTTTCCTTGAAGTGACAGGCTCACTCCATTCATTTTGAGAAAATGAATGCCAAATAAAGTATGAATAACCATACTTTGCCTATCAGTTGGTCTTTCTATTAAAAATGGTATTTTAGCCCTGGCTGGTGTGGTTCAGTGGATTGAGCACTGGATTGTGAAGCAAAGGGTTGATGGTTCGATTCCCAGTTGGGCACATGCCTGGGTTGTGGGCCAGGTCTCCTGTGGGGGGTGTGGGGAAGGCAACCACACATTGATGTTTCTCTCCCTCTCTTTCTCCCTCTTTTCCTCTCTCTAAAAATAAATAAATAAAATCTTAAACAACAATGGTATTTCATGAAAATATCTGTAGTTTAGTTCACAACTCAAACAATTAACACATGTGCTTTTTTGCGAGATTCCATTGTATTTCAGGGTGTATTAGAAGTATTTTATGTATTCTTTTCTTTACATCACACAGACTATTAAAGAGCCATATACTCAAGAGTTGAGCTTTAATGAAACTACTGGTTTTTACTACTTCACAAAGAGCATTCTTAAGTGACACTGACTTTATTTTAACTGAAATTGCATGATGGTAAAGGATTCAATAACTATGTTACTAACAGTACTAATAGTGGAGTACAATGACTTCTAGCAATGGTTGAATAAATAATAGGCAAATGATACCTTAGTCTTATTATAAAAGTGTTTTGCCTTGGTGACCTCCTTCTAGGACTTGGGCGACCCCTGGGTGTCCTGCGTCACACTCTGAGTACTGTCGCTGCAGCGCGTTCTGATAGCAGGGAATGCTCTGGCGCTCTTCCTCTGTGCCAGGTCCTATTCTAAGCACTGAATCACCTTACATCTGAATTTAACATCTTTTTTTTTTTTTTACTTCAATAGTAAATGTAAAGGTGCCAAAATGAAAAAAGAGAACAGATTATTGTGGATAAAAAAGGGCCACATACTAAACATGACAGCTCAGGGGAGGCCAGCATGGCAGACCCTGCAAACTCAGAGACTGAAAGTAACAATATAGGATGGTCTGACACAAAAATTCCTAACTAAAAGTGAGTCATGGCAGATAGTCACATCCTAGTCACATCCTAGACCTGTAGCTTCCTTGACAAAGCTCGATCTTTACACTAACTGGCCTGCCTATTGTCTTTCTACATCTAAGATAACATACCTTAGGAACGTGAGAATGATTCCCCATTCCAGACCCCTCAGGGGATCACAACTTCCCACCAGGGCACAAGACCTCAGAGTCCTTCATTGCTCTTGTTCTGACACACCATCTCTATGCTAACTATCCTGTACCCACCAATGTAAAAAACAAAAAACAAAAAAACCAACAAAACTAGGTGTCTCTCCATTCTACTCTCTATCCAATCTCTGAGGTTTCCCTGATGTGCTTTCTCCCATCCTGTTAATCAACCACCAATGAATTTCATGTAACCCTCCTTCAAGCTGTGAGGCTGCCACTATCTGGAGCAAAATCTCGGTCTCAGCAATTGTATCCCTTTGGCTCAAAGAAACTCATAAAAATTCCTCACAGGTTGGGAGATTTCTTACACTGACACTATAATGTCATGAAAATACTTTTGAGTAAAAAATACATTGAGTAAATGCTCTTAGTAACTTGAAATCCAAAGTATATACATTTAATGATATGCACTGGTAAACTGTTAATGAAGTCAACATTTTTGAGAGACTGAAGAGAATGAAATTTCCCCAGTTCTTAACACAAATTCCTCCAACTGGCAAAGCAATTAACCAAAGGGTTTTTAAAAAGAATGCTTGCCTGGGAGCAAAGCAATTTTAGTATGATCCATTTCTTATCTTCAAGATGTTATGTAAGCTTATAATCAAATTCTAGTTTCAGCTTCATTGTTTTCTTTAATATTGCCTAATGCAACTCACTCACTTTTGGGTGCTTTAGAAAATTAAAGGAAGAATGTTAAAGTACATAAAACGACCTCAGGTTTCTATCCATTAAAAGAAAACCCAGGCCCTGGCTGGTGTGGCTCAGTGGGTTGGGCACCAGCCTGAGAACCAAAGGGTTGCAGGTTTGATTCCCAGTCAGGGCACGTGCCTAGGTTGTGGGCCAGGTCCCCAGTAGGAGGCACATGAGAGTCAACCAAACATTGATGTTTCTCTCCCTCTTTTCCTCCCTTCCCCTCTGTCTAAAAATAAATAAATAAAATCTTTCTTTTTTTTAAAAAAAAAGGAAAAATAAAGAAAAGAAAACCCAGAGCTGACTCAAGTTCTAAGCCAAGGGTTATTCAGAAGGCTATTGGGTCAGAAGTTCTCCTGTGGAAGTGTTTAATAAGTAGCCTTTTGGTAATTTGGGGCATTGAAAATAGAAAAGATTTTTAGATCCTATGGAGACATCTGTGTATACCAATCACACTAATCTATATGGTCTAGCCAGTAAACAAACAAACAAACAAACAAAAAACCAGTTTCTCTAGACTTAGCACTGTATGTTTTATCTGATTTGTTTACTAAACTTAGCTTTTGTGTTTGTAAAATTGGCTTAAATTATTTAGGATTATCCGGAGTTGGCAATACAGTGTAGTTGTAAGACAGCACATTCATGGCTAAAAGTGGTTAAATTACAGGGGCAGTATCCGTGTCATAGAATCTAAGAGTGACGGGTAGAAATATGTAAGTGTCTCAAACCAACCTGTAAACTTTCCTACAATTATCAACTTTCATTGTGATCTGGGTAAAGGAACATAATGCATCATCAGTTACCGTAATGACGGATGGAAAAAGGCACGTCCAAGCAAAAGGTCTGGGTGATGACAAAGCATCCTCTCACAGGGCAGCAGGGGTGTCACTTCCCCGGGCTTCTGATCGTTTAACAAGTGTCTACAGCTGCGGAAGAGATCTTCGACCGAACAAAAGATTCAGATGAAATTCATCCATGACATGTGTGACAGTTCTTACTTAACTTCATTTACTAAACGTTTTGTTTTGATTTTCAGAACTACCTTCCTGGACGTCTGTAGAAAATTAATATATTGCCACATAAATAAATTAAGCTCCTCCTGGACTCAATTCCAAAGAGTGTGTATGTACACGTAGACTCCCCCACACCAACAAGCAAATCTAGGACACCAGCAATTGAGTTGTAAATTCAACTAAATTTTGACCCTACCTACCCAGAGACAGAATGAGATTCCACTGATCAAGGACTTGGTCTCACAAGGCTGCTCTCCACTTCAGATGCCTGCGCTTCTGACCTACTGGCTACAGATTAGAACCGAAGGAGGCATTCCCAGGACTGCCTCCTTGGGTTCAATTAATTTGCTAGAGTGGTTCACAGAACTCAGGAAAACCCATTTACTCACTAGATTACTGATTCACTAGAAAGGATATTAAAGCATACCAGTCATCAGTCCAATGAAGAGATGCTTAGGGTGAGGTCCCAAACAAAGGAGCCTCTGTCCTGGAGCTTGGGGTCTGGCACAGTGTAACGTGGAAATGCTCTGATCCCCTAACGTGGGAATCCCTCTGCCCCCAACCGTCTCCTTGAAGGTTTTTATGGAGGCTTCATCATGCAGGCATGATTGATTAACTCACTGGCCGTTGGTGATTGGTTTCAACTTCCACCTCTAGCCCAACGCTCATCCCAGGAATACAGGGCTTGGGACGGAAATTTCCAATCCCTCTCTTCATGTTCCCTGGGCAATCGGCCCCCATCCTTAGGTGCTTTGCAAAAATTACCTCATTAACATAAACCCAGGCATAGTGGAAAGTGCTTGTAATGAATAACAAGATACCCATTTCACCTTTATGGCTCTGAAAGTTCTCAGGATTTGAGGGCAAGAGACTAAATATTGTAACAAATGATGTTCCCATTGCTCTTATTGCTCAGGAAATTCCAAGAGCCTACGCCAGGACTGTGGATGATGACTTAATATATATGAAAAATATATTTTGGCCATTTGAAGATATGTATATGCATGATTGTGTACATACCTATATTACAAATATAAACACATTATAAATCAAATATTGCAGTAAGTATATATTAAACATTGAGCTTATACTTTACAAACATGTCCTTATTTGCCTATCACTGTCACAAAAAGCAACTCACTTTAAAATATGATTGAATCAGCTTTCTCCTGCTTTTCAAAGTAAACAAAAAAATCAACTAAAAAAAAAACTATCAACTTTTTCTTTCATATAATAAAGTGCATTACAGGGAGTTGTGACATAAGAACCTGAAGAAAAGCAGGTATGTTATTCACAAATAGGCGAGGCTTTTCTCCGTGCAAGTGAAGTCAAGTAGGAAGAGGCACAGTTTGTCCTGGACAGATACATTGTGCCCAGCCCAGGGAAGAGCTGGGAAGGTTCACACCGTCAGGGCAGAGTCTCCGGGTGCACGGACAGGCGAGGCGATGGTGGGGCGGGGCGTGAGGAGCAGAGGCTGCAGAAGATTTTTCCATTTTAACTGTTAAAAAAAACACAATAAGAACAAATTTAAAATGCTTAATATGAGGCAAACATAAGAGAAACCACCTTGCAATTTTTTTTAAATCTAAAATAATTAGCAGAGGGAAAAAACACTGCTTGAGGAGGAAAAGTGCGGGGAAAGCCTGCAACCTATCCGTTCTTTCTGTACCAGTGGAAACTGGGAGACTGGGCTCCTCCATTCAGTGTTGTCATGCCCAGGATCTGGACACTTGTCCTCACTTACTAACAACTTCTCCAGACTGCAGCTCAATTGGATTTAACAACCTAGGTGTTTAGGAGACCATAGAAAGGAAGCTAACTGCAAAATGTCTTTCGCATTGATAAACATAGCTCTGACCCATCTATGACTTAAGAGTATGGAAACAATTTTTCATCAGCCTGGTTATTTTACTCCTCAAGTGGGCCAGGCAATCTGGACCCAGGTGTAGGGGTTCAGAACGAGACACCCCAAGATGTGCCTCTGTGGTAGGCAAATTATTTTGACCTAGAGGCATCCAAGACCCTGTGGGCTCAAAAGAAACTTCTGTGCCCCCTCTACTTCAAAAGTAGAATTTGAATGAGGGGCCTTGCCCATAATCAGAGATTATTAGAGATAACCTTTCGATCTGTCTGTATGGCACGGCAAACTACTAATTTGCTTTTACTGTGTTGCAATGACCGTGTGAAGCCCGCAGGAGCCTGACCTCATCCTTAACTCAGAACGTTGTGTATCGTTCATTTTCCCTGTGTGTCTCGGAGCCTTTGGTGTATGCAGTGTCTCTAACTCTCTCGTGGTTGCAGAGTCACTGTGGATATGTATGTCATTAAATTTGTTTTTCTCTTATTATTCTGTGTCATGTTGATTGAAATTGTAGACTAGCTGAAAGAGCTTAGGAGGGTAGAGGAGTTTCTTCCTCCCCCACACCAGGGGGACAGATTAGGACAATTCATAAACTTGTGAATAAAGGTGAATGTTTCCAAAGGAAAGGGATCTATCAGTATGGAATAAAGTTTTCTTCTTTTTTTTTAACCTAACTTTGCATCCAATAATTCACCTATGTACACATAGCCAAATTAAGTAACAAATATTTTCTATCTATTCAACATAGATAACCATGGGAATATCAATATTAGGTGCTTATTAATGTATTGATGATGAGCTGATTCATTATATATTCTCAAAGAAGGTTCACATAATTAGCAATTAATGTTCATGTTGCTGGAACAGTTATTTCAAACCATTTCTCTCACCCTAAGAATCCCCACTATTATGTTTCTTCAATGGGAATACTTCTAAAAACAACAGCAACAACAACAACAACAATAACAATTGGGTGTTAAGAGGAGTAGGCAATAATGCAAATGACCTTGAGTGCCCTTCAGAAAATGACTGCGTAGTAACTGTGTTCTGCCTTGAAACAGCATAGTTCATTAGGTTTCTGAATACCCTGTTCAGTCATCTCAAAGCCTGTTCGTGGTTAAAGAGTAACAACGTGATTATTTCCCTTTCCCCAAGGGAATTACCAAATTGCAATATCCTGTTATGGGGACCCAGGCCTCCAACACACACACTAAGTAGTAAAATCTTGCTCCCTCAGAATACGAAATTGCGGTACGTGCAGCTGCGTTGTTCCAAACGAGGTCTCCAGTGTGCCTTAATAAACACCTCGCTTCTAGTCTGTTTTGATCGAGTGTATCTTGTTAGTGTGCTGTTCAGTGCTAGTTACCTCAGGATGTGCTTCTTTGGTATGTGGACTGTTTTGAGCTAAGGGCAACTTTGGCTGTGGTCTTAGGAGAAGCTTCTGTCCCTCCCTTGACTACCTCAAAGAACTTGAATTTGAGCCTTGCTCATGATGGGAGATGATCAGAGGTCATCTCTTTTGACCTGTCTGCGGGTCAGGACAAACTTTGATTTACTGAACAGCTGCTCTTCTTATCATTCTGCAATGGCCCTTAGAAGCCCCCAATGCTCCTTACCTCATCCCTAGCCCAGGACATCTTATAGACCCATGTTCTCTTTCTGTCTCTAAACCTCTCATGCATGTGGGGCCCCAGGCCATGGATGCAGGGTTACCATCTATATGTACCTGTTAAATTTGGTTATTTTGTCTAGGTGATCTGCCTCAGGTTTATTTGATTATTATATCAGCCCAAAGAACCCTGAGGGTAAGAGGAAAGTTTCTCCTCCCCTATATTGGTTTCTAGTACATTCTATAATATACCAAGATATCAGTGACTTCTGATATTCATAGTTCAGGAGAAACAAGGCACAGACTGATTTTTTCTTTCTCCAGGAAATAATTATAATCAGCAACAAGAAAAATTGTCAAATTTGAAGCTCCGATGTTGGTTTTAAGGTTCTCCTAGGCCTCCTTCATTATTTTCCCATCTCCTTCATTATTTTCCTGCATCCTTCAGTAGCATCCGCTCTTCCTTCTGCTGCCCCCTGGGACCACACTTTCTAATCTCATCCCTTGGTGAAGAAGGGGAAATAGGTCTGAAAACAACTAAGAAAAAACAAGCCCTTGTGGGGACCAGGGAAAATTTCCCCTTCCCTCTTCTGGTTCTTTTGGCTAATTGAATAATCAGATCCATGTGAGGGAGATCGGCAACAGAAAAGTCTAATTTAATTTTATGTGTATGGGAACTTCAAATGCGTGACAGTCAGGTCCCCTGCCTGCATGAGAGGTTCCGAGACAGGAGGAGAAAACAGAGCGCACATGACATTCTGAACGAAGAATGAGGTCAGGCGCCTTGGTGCTTCAAGGCATAGAAAGGTCATCTGCAGGATGTTAAGAAGAGCAGATGTTGAGTGATTAGTAGTTTATCCTGTCCTATATAGATAGGTCAAAAAAACATTAGCTCTGATAATCACGTATGGGCAAAACTCCTAATTTAAATACCTCTATCTAGTTAAGGATGAGTGGCATTGGGCAGAAGTTTCTCTTGAGCCCGCAAGGTCTCCGTTGCCTTTAGCTCAAAATAAGCCCCATAACACCGAGGCACATCTTCCAGTGACTCATCGTGGACGCTATCCACTCGTTCACATCGACCTCTTACCTTCTATGAGTAATCAACACGAAGTCCGCCCTTCTTTGAAAAGAAAACTGCAGAGGAACTAGGACGAAGGAGTTCAAAGATCGCACAAAAGTTTTGTCTGGCCAAATGCCTTCCTCTCCTCTACTTGCCCCACTATTCTCTTCTGCCCAAGGACTTCAGACCCCAGGCATCCAAAATCTGCTCTCGTTCCAAAACACTCCCATCCCTGATCTATATGTCCTTGAATAATCATATTATCTGATCTACAAAACATTAGACTATTTTGTGTAAGAAGTAGTTAGGAATGAGGCCAGGTAGCAATAGAAATATGGAAATGGCCAAAACAGGGCACCTGCCTTTAACAGTATGATTTGGCTCATCGGAAAAATGTTGCTCCTACTCAGCCAGTGCATGTTAGTCACTCAGAGTAGCATCTTTCTGAGCGAGAGAAGAGTTAGTACAGAGGGATAGAAATGTTACTTTCAAAACTCAGGGAGGGCTGCTCAAGGCCATGTGATCAGAGGCTGAAACCTCACAAAAGTGACATCCCCATCATTACTGATCAGGAATATCTAGTCTCTGTGTTTCTCAATTGGGAGATATTCCTGAAGACCCTTAGAAAATTCTATCTAGTAGGTCAATAGCAATGGTCACGGCCACTTGCTATGTGGCAGTTCTTTCACATGGAAGAAGAGGAGCTTTACACGTGGCCACTGGTCACTCTAGTACTTCTATTAGAGAGGAAGCCTGGTCCTCAGAGCCCTAAATAAAAAAAAAAAAGTTATAACTGATTGGGAAAAAAAATCCTTTCCAACAAAGAAACCAACTTCACATGTAGAGAGAGAAGGAATCAGTAACAGTGATGTTTGATTATTATTCTTAATTTTATCTTAGATGAAATATAAAAGAGACAGTGAAATATTTTTGTTTGATACCTTTTCTTGGAGCATTTAATATTTTATTATCTTTAAAAATAAAAGCAAATAAATTCCCTTTTAGTTCAATAAAGAGAAAGGAATCCTTCCAGACATCTGCCAAATAGTCCTTTAAAAAGCAGATTTTGAATGCATCACAAGTTAAGCATTCTTTTGATCTATTAGGCCACATAAAGGATCAAAAGAAAATGCAACATTAGTATCTTTTGGCATTTTGCAGTCAAGATCATGTAGGTACTTTATTTTCACATTTCTTATTTTTGTCTGTTATAAAGTCCTCTACATCCAAGTTTTTATTATACTAGTACCACAAAAAAAAAGAAAACAAATTGACTGACTATGTGAATCCAACCTCATTGGTCACTAATCACTGATATGTTTTTAATTAACTCTAACTTTGAGATTTAAACTTTTTCTTTTTTTACACCAGCTATAATTCATAATTGTTCTTAATTATATTTCTTTTTGTTATTCAACACTGGGTTCATTAGACTCCAGAAAGGCAACCAAAGAGCAAGTTGCAATAAATAATTTTAACATTGTATAGTGTATTAATTTTTGTATTAAAATATAATCATTTTTACCCCAAAATTTGTTTTGGTTGTCTCAAATGTAATTATCTAATATATATTTATATATAATTTATAATATATATTTATGTCTTTTTACACTGAAATATTTAAATATTTGTGATTTTTTGTAGCATTTGATAAAACTACCTTACATCTTATAGAAATAATATATTTAAAAATACTACTTAAATAAAATTAATTTGGTAATCTTTAAGGTCTGCAATATTCAGGAAACTATTTCAAGAATCAAAGACCTTTCTAAATCTCTAAAAGATTAAAGTCAGTACAGTAGTAGTCTTAGGAACTCATTCTTTGCTGTCAGTTTGTAATCTTACCTTGAAACCCATAGTGTCTGCTTTATGCCAGAGTTAAGGATGAAAGGGGTTTATAAGGTTGAGGAAGATAAGATTTAACATCTTGTAGAACTGTTACCACATTAGAGCTGTGTACCTAGATATCTCCTATCAAAATACAAACCTCCTATCAGTCAACAAACACAAATTAAAAGTCACTGAGTAGATAAAATTTTATTTGGCAGGAGCAATAAAAACTTGAAAGACATCGTTTTAAAAGTATTTTTCCAACTGAACAGAATAAATGTGATAACATTTTCAAACTGGTCAGGTTAAAGCCAAGCATATGAATCCAGTGATATGGACATCTGCAATCTAAAAACCAACGTGGAGGACATGAAACAACAATGTCACTATATATGCATAATAAATCTCTACCCATTTCCTTTGTCTAATGGTCCTCAAAGCAATAACTTGGTAACAATGACAGCAACTGCAGCAAATCTGCCTTTGTCACGCTTTGATACATGTTGAAGATTTGCAGGTATGTTGATCAAAGTCTAGCAAGAAAGTATATATTGCTATCTTTGGAATACCATGCAATATTACACAATATTGTAGTCACAACTGTCCTATAATTTTAAAAGTGTTCTTCATCAATCCCCTACCATTTACAGAATATCTACATATGTATGAATTATGCTAAATTAAAATATTATAAATACTTTAGGTGATAGCATCATTGCTTGCATTGTAACATGATACATCAAATAAGAATATTCATGCTTTTTTTACAAAGGGAAAGCTGGAGTACAAATAAAAAGTGTTATCTTTATTTTACTGTCTTTCACGTAGGATATTTTCTAAGTATGAGAAGGGGAGATGTGCGCAGAAAGACTGAATGAGAGTCTATAAGTGGACCAACAACTTGGCTCATATTGTGTTTTTAAGAGTAAATCTGTTCAGGAAAGGAGGGAAAAGGGGAAGGTGGAAATGGAAAGGGAAGGGGAGGAAAAGGAAGAGGAATAAGGAAAAGAGGACTAGGACAATCCTGAAACAACCAACAATGATCTCTTTTTAAAATAGGGCAGTAGCTTTATAATATGATAAATTATAGTATTATTAACCTTATAAGACTATAAATAAATTAAAATGTATTATTCAGTGAATGACTCAGTTGAGTTGAAAAGGGATAAGCCAGATTCTGAGTCTTCCAGCTCAGTAATTACTGATATGAACAAGCATTATTTTAATTATTTAACTATTGTGTAATGACTCCAGATTCATACTTTTAATTTAATCCACTTTTTATTTTATTTGACCCGTCTTCTAACAGTTGAAAATGTTTCTCATATCACTGATACAAAGTTACATCACAGCCAAAATATACAAAATCTCATTAAATTAAAAGACATATCCATCATTACCACATCAGTTACAGAAACAGAAACAAAGAGGAAGAAATGTGGTTCCCTGTGATTTCCCCTCATCATAAACAATCGGGTGGAGATGTCCTGTATTTTTTAAATGATTCAAGTGTTTCACCCCAAATTATCTACAAGTTCACACTTGAGAGATGTTTGTACAGAGTATATCTGCATTTATTTCATCAACTGAATTATCAGTGAGAGTGATCTTAAATTGGAGCTCCTAAAATATTAAAATCTGTAAATGAAGAAAAGGATTAAGAGATTTGAAAATGGCGTTCTATATAAGAAAGGTAAAGCCCTGGCTTTAGGAAAAATACCTGTGAGATTTGCCTCCCTTCGCGGGAGCCTTTCCTTAATCTTTCTCGTCCATGGTGTCTTCTCTGATCTGGAATCCTCAGCACCTCAGTAGATCTTTTTTTACCACATAGTGGTCAAGCTCCCTAGTTGGGAATTATCGTATAGCCACAGTAAAGTGTATTTGAAGGATTAGATTTTGTCAACTACCATTCCTAGAAGTATTTGCATCAAGGAATATAAAATTTAATAGAAATAAATGAAATACTGATGGTGACATTTCAAGCACTGTTTAGATGAAAGGGTTTGGGAACTGGAGAGGCAGCGACGGAGTGGAAAAAATACTAAGTGGTAGCTCCTTACACATTGCTCAGAGATGATTACTAACACATGTGTACATAGCCCTATTCTTTGTACCACATTCTTCCACATCATCAAAACCAGGGGCATGAGGCTATCAAAGACCTTTGGATTAAGAGTGAAGAGTCCTGGCGTATAGCTCTAGTTCTGGCTCACCCTAGGTATATGATCCAGGCCAAAATTATTCATTACTTCATTCCCATACCACCTTTGAGTTCCTTTAGCTGTTAAAAAGAAAAAGAAAAAGAAAACCCCTAGAAATTGAGGCAGTGTATGCTATATCAAATAAAAGCATCACTCTACAATAAAAACTATTAAAGTTGTGAAGGAGGAGGAAACTTTCCTCTACCCTTCTAGGTTCTCCCAGCCAATCTAACAGTTAAATCTACATGAGACAGATTATATTAACAAGAGAAAAATAACCAAATTTAATTACATGCATACATCTGGGACCCCCTACATACCTGTAAGGTTCAGAGACAGGGAAATGTGGTGCTATGACATTCTGAGCTAAGGATAAGGTAAGGTTACACTTTGGGGCTTCAGAAGAGTGGAAGGTCATTTGTAGGACAATAAGAAGAGCAGGTGTTCAGTAATTAGATGTTAGCTCTGCCCTCTAGGTAGGTCATAAAAAGTTATTTCTGGAGATAATGTATTTTACTCCATTGAAACTGTTTTGTGGTAAAAGTTTGTGCTGAGGCCGCAGGGCCTTGGTGGCCGTCAGCTCCCGGTAATGTGCATGCCAAAGCAGCACCCCTGGGGAGGCCTGCTCTGAGCCCCTTCAAGGCTTAAGAGAACTTGATGCTAGCCCGTCTTGCCTGAATCAAAATTTTGTCTTCTGAGCCTGCCCCTGTAAAAGTTCCCACTGTTGAACACTGCCAGAAGCTCCATTTTTAAATCCAGATATTGCATTTAAAATGAGTTATGGTTTCCTACTCAATTTCCCACATCATCTCTGGGTGGATAAAGAATTACTTGAAAGGGACTATTCCTCTTTCCCAGGGGTTTAGAACCCAACAAAGATGAACAAGGTAAGTAAATATTTACTTATGTTGTTGGAAACCAGACAGCAAACTGAACTTAGTGAGTAAGCAGACTTAGCATGAGCATGATAGTAATATAACTATTAAGGTTTTTGAGATACATGACCTATTGGATTTTCTGTCTGATTGTTTTACTTTATTTGAGGAATTCTGAATTCTTACTCAAGGATCTATTGCCTCTTTATAATTATATAAGTACTTTAGTAAATAGCAACAACATTGTCTACTCCATAAATAGTTTATAAGAAAAATTATTTAAAAACACAAATACATAGAAACACTCCTGACCAAGTGCAAACTTATAAATGCCTAAAGCTCTGGAGTGAGTACATCACAACAGTGCTTGATAATCAGAAAAGGAACAAATTAGCAGGTTGGGAATAGAAGCTGGAGGAACTGTCTACTGTAGTGACTGAAGTGACTGAGCAAAGAGGAACAAGTTTGACCAGACTTTATGAAGAAGTTGACTATTCATTTGGGTTGTTCTCATTTCATTCTTACATGCTCACAGGAAAGTTCTGGAAATTTCTTATAACCTTGTGAATGAGTTTAGTATTGTATTTAATTTTGATAAAATATTCATTGTAATAAGCAGGGGTTTTCCCCCTCTATAAGATTTAGTAGGCCAAAATTCTTTCCACTCATTGACTTTCCAAGCTTTTAAAAATTCCAAGGTACTCTTTTCTTGACATTTCCATTTATATGTCTTAAAGGCACCTAAAGTCAAGGTGACCAACAATTAAATCCATAATGTTTGTCTCATACATGATCCTCTTCTGGTGTCCCATCTTTCGGTGAATGACACACACCTTCGATTGTCATCCTTGACTCCTTGTCCCTTGACATGGCCATCATCAGGCCCGTTGACCGGGGACCAACCTGTGGCAGTTTCATCTGTGCCTAAGATGAAGGAGAGGTGCTGAGAGCCTGGCACTGGAGCGGCGGTACAGGAACGACGAGACAGTGAGTAACAGAGAATATTTATAGTCACTTCTGCTATTCAGAATTTACTCACCTTTCCTACAAGGATCCTCTTATTTGGGGAATGTATCTTTCCTCCTCTGTGTGTGGCTTTGTGGAAATGTATACCTCGGAGGATGATTCTCCATCTCTGATTGCTTGTGGGAGCATTGCCTAAACTTACAGTAAATTTCTCCTTGCTTCATTTCACCAGAACCTGTTTCTGTTTCTTGTTACCAAGAACTCTGATGCTGACAGTAAGAGGCCTGAGGCGCGATGCTGTGGGAATCTGAGAAATAGGGTGGAGGCATTCAACAAATGTCTGCTGTTGACAGTAGGAAATGAACAAAATGTGACTCCTATTCCTGATAGACAGTTTGTAAAGGGGACAAATACCTGAAGATATTTGCCATCCTACAGATAAGAGAGAACCAGTGTGAAAAAGTGATAGAGAAGAAACTATAGTCATTGCCCGAGAGGCATTAACGTTGTTATTCCAGAAATGGTAATGTTTAGAAAAGCAGAAAAATACAAACTGATCGGCAGGTAAAGGTGACAGCATACATGATTTACTTCAACTTTTCACTTGTTTCTATAGCAACTCAATTTTTTATGAATTACACATATTTCATAACAGGTTTAGTGCCTAAATATAGAGAATGTTGGGGAAGCAAAAGTCACTCTTATCTTCCAGGAGGTCGTAACTGTGAGTGGGCACAATATTTTAAAGGTGATATGTCTGTAAATCAAGTAACTAATAAGGGACTTTTATCCAAAATACAATAAAAAACCTCTCACAGTTCAATAATCAAAGTCAAATAACCCAACTTAAAAATGACCAAAGGAGCTGAAGAGACATTTTCTGGAGAAAATATACAAATGATCAATAAATTCAGGAAAAGCTGCTCAATATCATTAGTCTTACAGAAACAGAAGTCGCCATAACTACTTCATGCACAACAGGATAGCTCCAATCAAAATGACAGGCAATAGTGAGTGCTAGCAAGGATGTGGAGGAACTGGTGCTCCCATACGGTGCTCTTGGAAATGTAGAGCGATGCAGTTTCTTTGGCAAACAGTTTGGCACTTCCTCAAAATGCTAAACATAGAGTATCATAATTCCCAGTAATTTTCTTCCTAGGCATATATCCAAAAGAAATAAAAACGCGTGTTCACAGAAAGACTTGTACACAAATATTCATAGCAGTTTTACCCTTTATAGCCAAAAAGTATAACCTGAAAAGCCATCAATAGATAAATGAACAAACAGGATACGGCCTCTGAACATAAAGACATGTTATTTAGCAATAAAAGAGAATGAAGTACTAAATGTTACAACACAGAAGAATCTTGAAAACGTTATATTAATGAAAGATGCCAGTCACAAAAAACCACATCTGGTATGATTTCATTCATAAGAAATGTCGAAAAGAGGCACAAATTAGACCAGTGTTTCCAGAGGCGGGGGCAGGGAGGAAAATGGAGAGCAACCACTAAATGGGTATGGAGTTTCTCTGGGGGGTGTTCAAATGTTCTAAAATAACATTATAGTAATTGTTGCACATCTCTGGGAATGAATTTAAAAACTACCAATGTGTATACTTTAAAGGGGTGAATGTTATGGTATATGAGTTACAGCTCGTGAAAACTGTTACAAAAGTAAATGCAATGTATTAATAAGTACAAATCTAATAATATGTACAAAATGTAGGGGTGGCATAAACTAGGGAAAAGAGTGGAACAGAGAAGGCTTTGTGGGAGAGACGATGTTAAATTTGTGGCTTACTTGTCTTTCAACCAACTTCACCTGCCAGCACGCTGGGAGTCAGTTCCCTCAGGCTTTGGCTGCCCAGATACATAAATATTAAAGAACAACAATCGTATTTAGTTCTGAATGGAAAACATGTTCCAGAACTCTCAAGCATATAAATCCCAGAGATTAAGCTTCAGGCAAATCCAATCTCCACAGCCAGATCACTAACGGAGGTCATTACTGCAGTTCGGCTACACCTGAGTTTACCCATTGACGTATTTCTTTTCTTTTCAAAGACTCCCAAGTACAAGAATTGCCAGGAAACAAAGAACCCCTCAAACATTTAATTCTCACAGGATGTTGAATGAGTAGATTTTAGAACCACTTCACTTATCTGTTTGCGTCTTGTGTAACCAAAACACTCCAGTGCTCCAAATGTTCGCTCAGATACTAAAAACCTAAACAGTGTTAAGCAAGCAGCACACTATAAAGAGAGGAAGTACCTCCTGAGACACTCAGCACTTTGGTACCATATTCAAACTTTCCCAGTAAGAAAAAATATCTTTTTATCAATGCATAGACTTAGAAATTATACCAAAAAGATTTCAAAATTCTTATCGTCTCTCTATAAACTACGTCTGTGTAAAACAAAAAGGAAGTGTGTTAGGCTGTAGGTCCCAGGATTCATATATACCATTAACCTAGGGCGCAATGTTTATGGTGCATCTGGTTACTTATTAGTACTATTTTGTCAACCTCATACAGTGGGTAAATAATAACATAGAAAGCATAATGCAAAACACAATAGGATACTAAAGTAGAATTTTAATTTGTAACCCAGGAAACTAAAACTTACCACTCATCTCTCCTTGTCGACCAGTAGATCAAAGAAAAAGTGACAAGAATGAATTGTAATAAAAACCTGCACCACAAATTGTACATAAATCTTATGACCTTAAAATTTCTGCTAGAAGAACTGTCACGTCAAAGACCACTGTGACCGCACACACAAAAAAACTATAAGGGATGAACCAGGAAGAAATGTATCTCAGCAAGACTGCGTGACCCGTCCCTGGGGATATTGGAAAGTCAGTTGTAATGTAACAGAAGTGTACTGACTCACTGTTGAGGTTAGCCTAATAATGATAGATTCGTGAAATCAGAAAGCAGTATGCACTAAGAAGGCAGTCCCCTCATTTCCACTGACTCACTAGGGTAAACTGTGCATGTTGCCCGTTGGCCTCCAGCATGGGCGTCAGTCATTCCCTGCTCTGCATTGACCTCCCCCTGGGTAAGAAGAGGGAGAAACTTAAGATCTTGAAGGATTTGGGATGGTGAGGGGCAAGGGTGGGCCTTTACAACAGTCTGTCTGCCTGGTAGAATATCTAAAGAAACATTGAGTATCTAATATGGTAAATGCCAATTCCCCATTAGTATTTGCTTTGTGCCATTTTCACTGCAAAGAATCAGATAGCCCTTAAGAAAAACAGACTTGCTGAGTCATAGGGCAGATGTACTCATATATCTTAATCTTTCAGAAACCGCCAATTTTCTAAAATAGTTGTACCATTTACACTCCTTCCATCAGTGTATGAGTTCTCTTTTAATTAAACATTTATCCACATTTGATTACTAGTCTTTCCATTTTAGACTTTTTGGTGGCTCTGTAGTGATTTCACCTGGTAGTTTTAATTTGCACTTTTTCTAATATTAAGGCTGTTGAACACATTTTCATGTGCCTAGTGGCCATTTCTTTTGTGAAGTAGCTATTAAGTATTTGTCCATTTTTATACTGGGCTGGTTATCTTTTTATTATCAAAATATGAAATCCTTTGTATATTCTGTATATTCTTTCCTCAAATATGTGTGTCGTATTTTTATCCCTGCCTATGATTTGTATATTCCTTTATTTTTATTTTTATTTTATTGTGTTTTTTTCCATTGCCACGTAGTCCCCTTATACCCTCCTAGCCCCTGCAAGCGCCACACTGTTGTCCATGTCTATGAGTCCTTTTTCCTTTTTGCTCTACTCCTCTGCCCCCTAAAGCCACCCACCCCCGTCCTCGGCTGTCGTCCTGCTCTCCATCTAGGAGTCTGTCCCTGTTTCGCTTGTTAATTCAGTTTGTTCATTAGCTTCCACCTATGAGTGACGTCTCTTGATGAGCAGAAGTTTTAAATTTTACGTTCAATCTAGCATACTTTTCTTTCAAGTTTTCCTTTATTCCTATGTCATTTCTAAGAAATACTTTCCCAGCACAAAATTGCAAACATATTCTCTCTGTTTTCTTCTAGGCACTTCATAGTTTTGGTTTTTGCATTTAGGCCTATGATTCATCTCAAATTAATATTTGCATATGATGTGAGGTTGAGGTCAAGTTTTTCATTTTTCCTAGATGGACGTCCACTAATTCCAGGCCCATTTACTGGGGAAAAAAATACTTTACTTAAAAAATTGTTTTGCTTCTTTTAGGTTCTTTGAATTACTACACAGATTTTACAGTTAGCTTGTTAACTTCTACCTTTAAAAAGCTGCTAAGATTATATTTCCAAAAATCAATAGACCAATTAAACATTTAATACTGTTGACTCTTACAATTCATGAGCGTGTTATGTCTTGCAACATATTTAAGGTATTCTTTAATTTCTCTCATCCATATTTAATAGTTTTTAATGTAGAGTTTTTACACAAATCCATCAGTATTTATATTTGTGGGTGTTATTATAAATGCTATTTTAATCTTATTTTCAAATTTTGAGAATATAAAAATACAAAAATTTATTTTTGTATACTGAAACATTGCTAAATTCACCTCTAAGTTCTAGTAGATTTCACAGAGATTACTTAGTAATTCATACAAGTAAGTCATCTGCACATAAAGACAGCTTTATTGTTTCCCTTTTATCTATGTCTTTTAGTTCTTTTTCTTGCTAGCATTGTGCTAGATAGAACTTTTAGTTCAACTTTGAATAGAAATTGTAAAAGTGGACTCCTGCAAGATAATAAGAAGGCAAGCCACATACTGGAAGCAAATATTTGCAGAAGACATATCTGATAAAGGATTGCTATATAAAACATACAAAGACTCTTAAAATTCAACCATAAGAAAAAGAACCACCTGATTAAAAAATAGTCAAAAAGCCTTGTCAGATTCCTCACCAAAGAAGGTATACAGATGTGAAATAAGAATAGGAACAGGTTCTTAACATAAAATATCACTAAGGAATTGCAAATTAATACAATGAGATATCACTATACACCTGTTAGAATGGCCAAAATCCAAAACACTGACAACTCCAAATGCTGACAAGGCTGTGCACAACGGAAATTCTCATTCATTGCTGGTGGAAATGCAAAATGGTACAGATACTTTGGAAGGCAGTTTGGCAATTTCTTACAAAAATATGGACCAGCAATCATACTCCTTGGCATTTATTAAAAGGAGTTGAAAACTTATGTCTACATGAAAACCTGCCTGTTTCTTACAAATCTCCAACAAAGTAAACTGGACCTAAATTTTTTTTCTTTTTGGATTTCAACTATGGGTTCTGTTTCTGTATTGGGTTTCTATTTCTTCATGAGTCAATTTTAATAAAATACAGTTTTATAGGAATGTATCCAATGCATCCAAATCTTTGTTTACTATAACTCATTTGTTTAAAATATCTGTATCATCTTTTAATTTTTACATTTGCTATTTAACTCTTTTTGTGGGTCAATTTTCCAGTAGTTGGCCAAATTTACTACTAATTTCATTGACTCAACTTTGACTACCTTGATCCTTTTAAATTTATATTTACTTTATCTTTTGTTAATTCCAAATGTTATATTTATTATTTCTTTTTATTTTAGCTTCTTATATTTTGCTTCTTTGAGCTTGAGATAGTGTGAGAGATCATTATAATAGTCTTTTTCCCTACTATTTGCATTTAAAGATGTAAATTTCCCTCAAACTACTAAATTATCTGTATTTCCCAGGTTTTGATCCATAATACTTTTACTGTAATTCAGTTTAATATTTTCTCTAATTTTCATTATCTTTTCTTCTTTGACTAAGGATTTATTTAGAAGTTAATTTCCAGATATATGGAGATTATAAAATAGCTATCATTAGCTATGTCAATATCTCAATGTAAGGTCTAAGGATTTCTGTTAGTATTCAAAAGATTTTGAGACCCCCTTTATAGCCTAGAATATAGATAACTTCCTGTAAATGTTTTTGCTTAAAATTTCATCTGGTGTAATATTAATATAGCTGTATGTGCTTTATTTTGATTGTTGTTTGCATGATATACAATTGACTAGAATAGATTTGTATCATACATGTCTAAGAGTTATTAATTTAAAAAATAACTCCTAAAACATTGGAAAGAGTATAATTATATCTTTTGACATGGAAAACAAAGTTCACGATATATCAGTGAACAAACAGAATATCACCTACAATCTTTTGTGTGTATGTGGGAGAGTGTGTGTGTATATGTGTAGGCTCAGGGTGAGGGTATATTTTAGGTTACAGCTAAACACCCAGCTGTTCTGAGTAGTTTGTCCTGGGTAATGGAATGTTGGTGATTTTTTTTCTTTCTTTTGCTTCTCTGTACTTTCTAATTTTCTAAAATAAGATTCTAGATTTTGGTTTTTTAAAAAATCTTTTTTAAAAAAATTAAGAAACAAGGAAGGGTATCAAATGCATAAAGAGAAACCAAGTTCTACTGGGCTGGAGAGAACTTTGGGCTTTGGCAAGAGTAAGGGCTTCAATACCTTTCACAAGAATAGTTTCAATAGAGCGTGTGAGGCTGAGGTTAGATTATTGGACTTCAGAGTAGGAGAAACAAATTATTTTTTGATTGGCTATGAGGGTCATGAAACAAGTATATGAAGGACGTGTGAATGAAGAAGCAGAGGCTAATTTTATTTTTGTTTATATGGAGAGAGATGCTAACATATTTATATACAAAGGGGAAGAAGGAAGATAAAAAGAAAAAGGCTAGTTTTTGGAGCAAGGGAGAGAAAGGCCTCAGAAGCTCAGGCATTGGCCTGGTCTCCTAAGAAGCAGCAACTGGGCAGAAAAAGATGAAGGGTGTATTGTGGAGGTCCCTTCCACACAAAGAAATAGTAAGCCCAGTATAACTACGTTTGCAGGTGAAAGAGAGGAGAGACTAGCTTCAACTTGTTTACCTTTTGCTTTATACATGAGGACAGAAACAGGATGGATGAAACTCAGGAGCTTGTTAAAGAAATTTTTAAAACGTCATATTTTCTTATCTGAGCAATCGCACCATTCCAAACCCAGGGTTGCTCTGCCATCATCTCAAGCCAAAGATAAAGCAGCAATGCTTTCTTTCAGCCCAGCCTAATATGGAAATGGGCATTAATTATTAAATGATTAATACAGGCACTTCTCCTAAGATTTAGACTCAAAGATAGCCATTTAAAACCATGTGTGCATAACATTTCGCCGATCTGGTTTCATTTTGTTTCTAGAAGCTGTGACAAAAGACATGGAAGCCCAAGGGAAAAAGCAAAGGGAGGGAAAGAACCGAAAGATACTGAGTATTCAGTCCTGAGTGTAATACAGGAACTTTTGGACGTCTGTATTTTCTGTATGATGAAACTGAACCTAAAGCGGTAACGTTATTTACCAAACAAAGCTCACCCAGCTAACAAGTAGCAGCGCTGGGATTTTGCTCTCGAACCCTTACAGCTTCCACTCTGCCAGCCTGGCTGCAAATCTGAATTCCCAATGGGTGAAACGCTTGTTGATCCCAGAGCCCAGTCTACTGGGATTGGGAAGCCAGCTGCTGAGCCCTTACAGCAGCTGGCTGATGGAAATCGGCACTGTGGAAGCAATCGCTTCTGGTCGAGAAAGCAGGCTTCTGGTCTCAGATTGCCACGTTTGCTGCATACTTCCCATGTAACCTTGGGCAACGCACTACATTCTCTGGATCTCAGTATCCTTATCTGAAAAATGGGACATTTTTACTACATGACCCCTAAGATTCCTTTCTAGCTCCAAAACACAGGATCTCACTGCACCTGCTCTCTGCATTGAAGTCTCAGCCAGTTTCCTAGCACTGTCTGTGGTTCCTAAACTCCTTGGGGCACAGAGCTGAGCCACAGGGCAAAAGTCAGGACATGATGCAGCCTGTCACATGATCGTGGCTGCAACCAGAAGGCAACAATCAGCAAGAAATATCTAACAACTCTCCACGTTAGGAGCTGCATTTGTTAGCACGGACTCCTTTTCACAGAAAGGAATTGTCTTTGCATAGCCTCTGCCCTATTGTTGGCTATGTATCTTGTGGAAATTCTCTTATGAAAGTGTAATGTAAATAACAAATTTTTAAATTCATAAGGCAGCTATAAAATATACAGTAAAGTATATACTGTATTCTGAAACACAAGAAGTTTCAAAGAAAGCATGTAGTGTGGGCTTAGATGAGCATATACACATACATTATTAAATCAGATATCATTATAGCTGGAAATGGTGGATCACCTAGTCCAAGCCTCTCCTATGTCAAGTGAGACCTTCAGGGCCCTTGCAGAGAGATGACCTGCACCTTTTTTTAGGAGACTTCTCCCAGGGACTTGGCCTGGGACTATGTGCAAGGGCCTGCCGCCGCAGCACAGATAAAGCAGGGAGAGATTGCACAGATGACCAAGGAATATATAAATATAAATATTTATATATAAGACCAAGGAAAAAATATATATATATAAATCCCTGAAGGCAACACCTTCCTGGAACATTGCAGGAGGTTGTAAAACAACAAAAGCACCAGAGAGCTGGAGCAGTTTGGATGAAACTGAGACGCCGCCCTATTCTTCTCTCTGACGCCCCAGCAACCGAAAGCTCAATGTCAAGAATAGGAAATGTCGGTCTCTAGAAACAAAGATCCTCTTCCTAGTGAGTGGGTGAGTAGCTCTATCTGTAATGCTAGTAGGTGGTCTCCTTCTGTTGCTTCTCTTTGCTTAGAGTAAGCACAATAACTTTAATTGGAATTTAATAAGTCAACAATAAAAATGATAAATTTACTTGGAAACGTTGGAGTTCGTTCAAATACACAGGCATCAACTTGTCAACTGCAAAAAAATAATAGTAACAACAAAATTACTTAGGTTTAACTACACTGAGTATTCAACTTTGCACAAAATCTTGAGGGAATTCCCTCACAGGAAACAATTCTCAATTAACAAGTTCACTGAGCAGTCTACAGGTCTTAGCGCATGTATTCTGCACAACAATTCTATGAGGTGCGTACTATCATGATTACACTTTTGATAGACGAGAAAACTAAAGCACGGAGGATCTGAGTCACTTGCCCAGGGTTGCACAGATAGGAAAGGTTAGAGCTGGGATTTGGACGCTGGTGTCATGGGTCCAGAGATGGGCTTGGCACCAGCGCCCCGCGCAGCCTTTCCAAGGGCATTGGGCGCTGTCGTGTCTTTACACACTGCACCACATACTTTTCATGCATTACCTAACCTAATCCTGCCAGTCAACTTTGAAACTCTGAGGTAGGTACCATTAGTATGTCCATGTTTGTGGGTAAATTAACCTGTCGAAGTACCACAGCTTATAAGTGAGGAAGCTTAGAGTCGGTCCCAGACACCTGGTTTTAGAGCCCATACTTGTTGCCGCCCCCTACACTGCCTCCTAACAATGTCTATTGTTGACATTCTTTTTTGCAGGAGAATTATTCCACTAATGCTGTGTAGGACATCAGCGGTATGATGTGGGATGTGGTAACAAAATCAATGATCCGGTATGAGCTTTGAGAAAACATCAGTGGAAAAACGTCTTGGAGAAAATACTAGTTCCATCCTTACCTACTTAACGGATTGTTATAAGACTAAAAAATAAAACATGCATTACCACGTGTAAAATAGTTCCTAAAACACTATATACAATAACTTATTAAGCTACATTTTATTAATAACATCTCATTTTTACAAGAAAAATTTGTCAGTGTAATTAATGTATGTGAAAACACTCAGCAAGCTCAGAGTTAAAAGAGATCTACAGAATGACAAATACACAAAACTTTCTTAAGGGATTAAACACAGAACATGATGTAGGCGATGTACGATGCCACAGCCAGTTAAGGCAGGTCACAGAGCATAACATCCAGAAAATAAAGGGTCAACTTTCTCTCTTCTTTAGACACATAGACATATGAGATACTTTCTTAAAGGAAGAAGGATGCACTAGTCTGAATCAGTACAAGAGCTCTAGGATCAGATGCTTAACACTCACAGTGGCTTACATTGGCGTAATGTTGGCTCTTCACTGATTTATTTAATATTATTTAGTAGTTTGTCTGGATTGTATCAAATTTTAAGTTAAGATCTGTTGGAGATAAAAAGAAGTAGATGACTTAGGGGGATCCTTACCTTTATAGACAAAAGAGAAATCTAGAAATTCCTTGCATACAAAGGCTGCCGATGAACTGGAAGAAAAGCAACTGAATACTGTTGCAACATTAATATAAAACACACCACTGTAGATCAGAGAGAAAAGGAATTCTCTTGCATAGAGGCCAAATAAGATAAAGGCCACTATGGATAATGGACAATTGGCTGCAGTACTGAGACCCTCTTAATCTCTTTTCCCAGGACTCTCTTGTATAATAATTTCCCAATTTTTTCCTAAGTCAGCTAGAGCTAGTGTTACTCACAACCAAAGGAATCTAACAGTGGTAGGGGGAAATGGAGTGTTTCTCAGGAGGCTATTGCAGTGTTTCAGTTGAAAGAATGCAACAGACTAAGCAAGCTTAAAGACATTGGGAAGGAGCAGAAGATGGATATCTAAGGAAGAATCAATAACTTTCAATAATCTATTTGATAGGACAATGTAGCAAAAATAATTGCTATATGCTCACAAAACTGTTCCCTTCTTCTGGGACACTGGATAGGCCATGTCACTCAGCCCCAAGTATCTAGGCGGTGCCATCGCCTAATTCTCACCAATGGAAGGTGAGTAAACGTTCTGTGTCAGTCCCAGTCCAAGGCAAAAAAAGGCAACTATACCTTCTCCACCCCTGCTCTGAAGCCTGCTCCTGTCCACACAGTTAGAAAGAAAGGATTCCAAGATGGCCTTTTGGGAGATCCATGAAACTTGAGTCCCCGAGTTACCAGTTTGTGATTTGTTCCTTCTACTGTGAAATCGCGTTCAAGAGGGATCATTTTCTAAGGAGTCCAAGGTACCCAAGCTTTTGAAAGCCTGCATTCTTTCCCTTATTTTATTGTCCTGGAGCCAGTTTTTACGTACTTTTCAGCTAGGGTATTACTGCACCATTTGGGTTCCAGAACTTTGGAGACACAAACTTCAAGTATTGGCTTCCCTGAGTTTGCCTCCTCTTCCTCTGGCGGTGCTCTGTCCGCCACTTCCACGAGGAGCCCATCCATCCAGTGCCCTGCTTGACCCAGGTGCCTCGGTTTCATCTGCGTGCCTCCAGGAGGCTCGGGGCCATATCTACTTCCTATTCCTTCTGTAATTGGGAGGGTTCCCCACTAACTCAGTCTGCTCTGTCATCAGAAACAGAACTGCAGGAAGTCTCTTTTGGCCACATTTGCTCGAGGGCTCTCTTGGACAGACAGGTGGACATGTTCAACTGTTAGTAGGCTCTCTGGGCCTCAAGTTTGGAAGACAGGCCTAGATGTAGTAATAATAAAGGTTCTCGGTTAGAAAGACAGGTAAAAGGCAGACTGTAATGTGGAAGAGGAAATACAAGTTGAAGAAATAGAGAAGCCTGGGGAATGTTGCCATTTAAATAAGTTTGACAGAAGAGAACAGGACCATTGGCCAGTGGCCAGAGGAGGAGTAGGATCAAGGAGTGCCTGTTCGTTATTATTGTTACTTGATGTTTGGGCCATTTGAATGTGGTAGCCACTAAGGAGAAAGAGCCAAAAAAGAGGGAAATGCAGGGGAAACGAGGACATATGGATGGAAGAGGGTGCTAAAGGGAGGGGAACAACAAGAATACACCTTTAGCAAGGCCTCAAAACATCATCTGGCCAGTCCTCTCTTCTTCAGAGACTAAGAAACCAAATTCGTAATATAACCCTGGGTTTCGAAGTGACTTTGTTCACTAGGGAGCTGGCTTTAATGTCATACCTAATAATTTTTCTAAATTTTCCTTTGACATTATTTGTATAATGAGTATTTTAACTTATAAGGAGATTTTTATTTTTGTTAGTAGAAAACCCCCAAATTTCCTATTTGGAAGAATTTATTTTACAATTCTAAATTTCTGTAACCACTTTTCTCATATCTGATATAGTCCTATCAAGAAAAAGTTTTGTTTAAAAATAGGTGGTATTTCAAAATCAGATATATCAGCTCAAAGGAAGAACAGGGATTTGTATATATTGTAAATCCCAAAGATGCAACAGGATGTTAAAGGTAAATAAACAAAGTTTATCTTTAAAAATCACCATAGAGTTAGTGTAAGCATTGTTATTTCCAAGAATAGAGATGTTTAAATGCCAAATTCATTATCAATTAATCACACAGTTTGTAATAGACTTGAATGAAGAATCCAAAAGGGTAATTAATCATGCATTTAAGATCTATTTTTTCCTAGAAGATTTGGTAAATTTATATTTGTAAAAGTTGATTCGAATGCTTGAGAGCATTTAATTATTTTCCAAATTTAACCCACTACTTAAATATCTACTATTTACTTAGATTTAACCTGGTGCTGTTTCCAGAAGCCAGGCATATCCAGAGCTATATCTTCCTTATTTCAGAAAAGAAATGATCTTGCTAGTTTATTCCGGTATCTAAGGTAGGCAGTTGCAGTAGCCAAAAAGGGAGGTGGTTTATTATGCTAAAAGTGTTTGTTTTATTATGTCAGTGAAGAATCGACGTAATTAAGTACAGAAGTCACAATATGGTCAGTATTTTTAGGCACTCTTGAAAACTAGTTTTATATCGATATTAGATTCTTACAAGTTCTCTGAAGGTTTTTCTATGTTCGCATTAGTTCCTTGGTATTAGTCTACTGTTATGTTACTAATACATGTGGAAAGTTCCCTTGGAAGCATGTTTTTACATAAGGTACAAAAACAGAGTTATCAGCTGCTATTTGGAGCACATAGGAAAAAAAAAAATCTGACCCCGACAGGAAGAGTGAGTGAAAACTTCTGGAGAAAGTGACCTCTAAACTGGGATGGGAAGGATTCACTTGCCCTTTAGAGGAGTTGTGATAGCAGTTATTGCGGCTGTAGAAAGGGACCGCGGGGTCATGGCATCGGTGTGGTAATCTGTAATTGAGAACATCTGGCAGAGTAGAGCTTCCAAGCTAATGTGCCCTAGTTATGTTGCTAAAGAGTTATAAATATGTTTAAGTCTTGATTCTCTGTAGGGGAGGGGACGAGTTGAGCTTTCAGGCCCATTGCCCCCAGGTACAAGCAAAGGTGGTTTATTCAGGGTGCCGTGCACGGGTTATCCTTTTCCACGTGCTGCAAAGTAAAAAATTCTTGGGAAATAGTGCCTTCGAGGAAATAAAGCAGTTGATGCGGCTGGCACATTGAGTGAAAACTGGCGATTGGAGAGAAATGAGGATAGAAAGGTAAGCATGGAAAAACCATGCAGAAACCCCTAAACCACTGTCAAGACTTGGGGGAGCCATTCAAGGGATTCAGGCAGATGACCAAAATAAAGAGATGTGCATTTTTGGAAAATTACTCTGGATGTGGTGTGAGAATAGATTGGAAGCAGGTCAGCCAAGGGGCTAGGGAGACTAATTAATATGTTATTATAGCAATCCAGAAAAGAAGAGCAGTCAATTTAGCCTGGGAAAAAGATGAGGATGGAGAGTGGGAATCAGTTCCAGAATATCACAGAGATAATGAAGTAAACACCAAAACAGAAGGAAACATAAGGGTCAAGAATGGCTTGCAGGCATTTGGTTTAACCAATTACATGAATGGTAATAGCAATAGCTGATGTTCACTGAACACTGTTTTACTAATTGTATCTATGTGCCTGGCACTGTTTAGAATTATACCAGCTCATTTAATCCTCAAAACACTCATTTGAGATAGATGCTGTATAATAAACCCATTTACAAATGCAAAACAAAACAAAACTGAGTCCCAAAAGCAAATTGATAGCAAAAGATAGAAACCTGGATTTGAACCCAAGAACACCTGTTTTCTCTACTGCTGTATGATACTGTCTCTGGTGCTGTTCCCTGAAATTGGGGAAATGGAGCTTTAGGATGAAGCCAACGAGTTCAGTCTTGGCCATTGCTTTGGATGGAATTATGTCCCTTCCCCCCACCCCACCCCCAAATTCATATGTAGAAGCTCTAGTCTCCAACTTGACTGCATGTGGATATAGGGCTATGTTGCAGCCTCCCTAGGTTGGGCAGGTCCGCTTGAGACTCAGGTAGACGGAAGATATGCGTGGAGCAATGGGGATGCTTGACATGCCTCTATTCGGGAGTCACACAGGCTACAAGTCCATGTCTATGTCAGTGTGCCACTCACCCCTCACTCCCTCACTCCCCCAGGGAGAATTTCGTAAATTCTAGTAGCAAAACGCCAGCCTCAAGCCAAAAAGTGAAGTAACCTAGCCTGAGCTGCGCATGTGAGCCTACTCAAGGCTAAGGGGCAGTTTATCACACACAGACTCAAGGCTATGAGAACACTGCTTTATCAGACGCCTTCAAGGTTGTGAGAAGCTGCTCCCCCTAGTTACCCAAGCACCTGGGTGAGGAAGCCTGACTTACCCTATGAGGGCTTTTGTGGATATATTCAAAGTTAAATGAGTTCATAAGGGTAGGGCCCTAATCTGATAGGATTGTGGCCTTATATACAAGGATCTCCCCACAGCCCCTCATTACATGAGGACACAGTGATAAGGTGACCTTCTGCAAGTGCCAGCCAACAAGCAGGCCTGGCCAGAACCAAGCATGCTGGACCCTGATCTCGGACTTCCAGCCCCCACAACTGAGAAATAAATTTATATTGTTTAAACCATCCAGCCTATGGTCTTGTTGTGGTAGCCCAAACAGACTAAGAGGAGCTGCATGTATGAATCTATTACTCAGAAGAGGCACTGGAATGGAAATATAGATTTGGAAGTCTTCAGGATATGGGTGAAAAATCAAACTATGGAACTAAACAAGATTTACTGGAAAAAGTATCTATCATCAAGAGAAGAGGATTGAGAATAAAGCCCATAGAGACATCAATATCAACTAAAAAAATGGGCAAAGGAAGATACTCTAGCAAAAAAAGACTAAGAGTGGTTAGCAAGGAAAAATAGAGAAAAACAAAACAAAAAACCCATAAGAGTATATAGTGTTACAAACACCAAGGAAAGAAAGATTTTGAGAGAAAGGTAGTGAAGAACCATGTTGAATACTAGAGAAAGTTACAAGGAATAATAATTATCCATTGGATTTAACTCTAAGAAATCACTGTAATCCTTAGTGAGAACAAGTCTATTGTAATAGACTTGAAAAGACAGGAACCATATGGAAATGTATAAAGAGTAAAGCTTTTTGAGGAAGTAGAGAACCACGAGTAGATGACTCGTCCAAAGTAGTGACCTTAATGGGAAAGAAAGATGACAATAGGTGTATGCAAAACCTCCAAAGATGGCGGAAGAGATTTAAGAAGGCTTAGTGCTGAGGGGAAGGAGCAAGTAAAGAAGTGAGTTTGAGAATGTAGGAGACAGGAGGGATCACTACCAGGAAAAGTCCTCGAGAGGGTAGGTGAAATAGAAACGCAAAAAGCTCAGGTAGGAAAGGAGGAGGAACACCACTTCCTTTAAAAAAGAAGAAAAGAAAGCAGGGATGCAGGTGAATCTTTCAATTTAGAGACAGATACGAGGAGGGCTCCTATTTGATGCCAAATGTTTCACCTAAGAATGAAGTATTAAAGTGTTCTAAGAATAAGGAGAAAGTTGGGGAGGCATTGCGTAGAAGTTCACTTTGTATAATTCTGGGAACATTGGATTCATTTATGTGTGGAGTCTTACAAGGAAGTGGGGATAATAGGGTGGAATCTAGAATATTGGTAAGAGAAGAGGTTAGGATGTGAATCACCATGAAATCATAGCTGGAAGGAAAGGGTGAATTTTGGAAAAAAAGAAACAACTGAAAGGTGAAGATAGAGTAAAAGGGCTCTGCAATTACAAGTTCTCATGAGGTCACAGAACAGACGGTGCGTTTGTAACTGATTAGAAGACTGTGGTCAGAGAGTAGAATGACTGAGTGGAAGATTTCAGGTAAGTGCAGCAGTGCTGGATGGTGACAAGTTCTAGAGAATGGTCATTAAGAATAGAAATGAGTTGTTTTTATGAAAGAAGTCAGAAAACAAAAGAGTTTATGAATAGGTAAAGTGCTCTCAAGCAAGCAGTCAAAATGTAATCTGAAGCTCTCAAATCAACCTCATCCCATTCTAGCTCAAGCATCAAACAGAAAGAAATCAAACACCATTCACTAACACAGTAGGAGGTAGTCTCAAGAGGAAATTTCAAAATCAGAAGACCTGGACCCACACCCTTGAATAACCTCAGCTGATATAGCATATATAGCTTCCATGCCCTTAGCACTTTTAACTTGACAAAGCACAACCTTCCCTCCAAAGTGAGATAACTCAGCGCCTGTGGTCAAGAAGTGCTGTGGGGAAGAAAACCCCACGAAGTGCCTGCAGTCCTTTGTCCCCTTTGTCAACTAAGACTCAACCGGTCATCACCACCATTGACAACATGCCCATCTATGAGAGCAGAGCTTGTCATTATCCTGAGACTTACCATTATGTGTGGATTTATCCTGATTTAGGAGTAATTTGAAAAATTAGAACAGCAACGCATACCACACTCCAATGTTTCAAAGTACAATGAGGGTCTTCAAAGGAATATGTTGAAAAATCCAGAAGTCGGTGGCGCAGGACATGGCCTAGAAGTGGTGCCGGTCAGGAAGAGCCTGGGGGTTCTTCCCCATCCAGGGAGCATTGCACAAGTCATTCATTCCCTGCCCCTTGCCTCAGAATCCCATGGAGGGAGGTCCCTTGCCCAAAGGGACTTTGCATCCCTTGGAAGCCAGACAGTGCCCGGAGCAGGGCTTTGTTGCACATCAGTTCCCCTACATGTTCATGCCTGTGGCCACTACACTCTATGCTGAGCTGAGGACACAGTGGCACAGAGGGGCACAGACTTGTACCCAGATGTCCTGGGTTCTCAATTCAGAAGTTCCAGGTTCCACAACTGTCCTTAGAGTGCGTGGTGCTCTTAGTGTGTGTGGTACCCTGAGGTGTGGGCCATGACTCGTTGGGAGTTTTCTAGTTCTGCAGAAGTTAGGTCATCGCTGTGGGTCAGGGGATGCCTGTGGACGCCTACAGGCCCATTTCACAGGCAGGACTCCCAGAAGGAGTGAGATCAAGGTAAGACAGTTGCAGGAAGTCATCCAGTTTGGGATCCACCCCATGTAGAAATTACTAGACATTGCTTACCCAGGGCGCTCAGGTCTGGGATGAGTACACTTTTAGCATAAACTAGTCTTTATGGCGGAGTTAGTCCAGGTGCTGATGACTTCTGACCCATCACCTCCTCAACTAGACCAGAGCTACAGAGCACACATACCAGGCAGTTCAGTAGCCACCTTTCAGTCTTTGGGGAATGGGTGGAGTGACAGCAGGGTGGAGCGACAGCAAGGTGCTGTGGACACCCCCACTGGGATGTCAACGCCAGCACAGGGGAGAGGACTGGGGACAAGGAGGATGAACCTGACTGTGTGACCTTGAGCAAGTCCTTTCCCTCTTTGGGGCTTCATTTCTCCAGTGGTAAATGGAGGGATTGAACCAAGAACAGACCACAAAGATGCTTCTAGTCTTGTTTCTGCCTTCAGTGGAGGGGGAGAGGAGACCGAGAACTATAAACAGAGTTACAGTTCTAGATGACTAGTGTGGTGACGAAAGTCTGTGCTGGGGGCTGAGGGAGCTGAGAGGAGGGGGAAATAATGTCACCTGAGGAGGACACAGGGTAAGGTTGGTGTGAAGATGTCTGATACATCTGTTCGGAATCTTGTTGCCACCCCAGCCTGGGCCTGGCCCAGAGGAAGCTCAAGAAATACTTGGAATCAGTGCTGGAATGAAGACTCAGTGTGTATGTTCGAAGGCTTCCCAGTCTTGCTAAAAGGAAGTTTATCCTCCTCTGAATTTCTGTTGATTATTGAGTGACTGGGTGGCTGGGTGGTAGCGGGTCAGAGAGCTAAGGGCTCAATCTGCCCTGACTGCTCTGAGCTTCCAGCTACCACGAGGTCCTCTCTCATTTCATCTCTGCTTCAAACTTTCCAATCCTTATCTCTTTGCCTGCAGAATAAAGTACAAATTGCTTAGCAGATCATGGCCTTGCCTTGTCTGACTCTTCTCCAGACTAGCCTAGGATTTCTCAGCTTTGGCACTATTGACATTTTGGGTTGGGTAATTCTTGTTGTTGGAGGCTGTCCTGTGCGTGATGTAATAAGTTGTGTGGCAGCATCCCTAGCTTCTACATTCTACTACATTTTCAACTTGGTCTCAGCCTCAGGGCTCCCAGAGGAGGGTGGGGAGAAGAAGAAGGGACATTCAGCCATCAGTGAGGCAGTGACCAGAGAGAACACACCACCCACATTCACAGATGCATCCATGAAGTGGGCTCCAAGAAGCATGCCCCTCAGGCACTCAAAGAGATGTGGAAATTTGTCGTGAAGGTGGTGGGAACCCCAGGCGTCCACACCGTCACCATGCTCAACAAAACTCCCTGGGCCTAAGGAATAGGGATGCCCCTCCTGTATCTGTGCGCAATTGTCCAGCAAAAGTAATCAAGATGAAGATTTGCCAAACAAGCTCTATACGTCAGTGACTTAGGAATTGTACCTGTCACCATTTATTCACATCTACAAACAGTTAATGTGGATGAGGACTAACTGCTGATTGTGAAATCAAGGTATAAAACTACAAAAAAAAAAAAAAAAAAAGTCTTTAGACATTGACAAATGAAAGCTGGGGGACAAAATCACCCCTGCTGGAGAACCTCTGGATTAGAGGAGGGTCGGCCACTCTGAACCCTTTATTCGTCCAGAAGTGTGCCTTCCTTTCTCTTTCCTCACACAGCCTTTCACATTTGGTCTTACCAGTCTTACAGAGCTCAGAAGGTCCCTCCCCTGAGAAGCCCACTCTGACCCTTTCAGGATGACCCAGGTGCCTCCAGTTTGGGTGTCTTCCCCACTGGACCGGGAGCCCCGAAGGGCAGTCTTCACCACGCTTGCGTCCCCAGCCACCTGGCTCAGGGCCGGGCGCAGGACTAGAGCTCGGTGTTTGTGTGAAACGGAAGCTGGGCTGGGGCGGAATTCCCTGACTCCAGTGTTGGATCTGATGGTCGGTGGGGAGGCACTGGTCATCCTGGCTTCCTGACCTGCCCTCGGGTCCTGAGTGCTTCTCCTCTGCTTCTCAGCCCTCAGGCCCTTTACCAGACGTTCCCGGGGGGGCTCTACCTGAGATGAGACAGCTATGTCCAAAGGCAAAAACACTGTCTTAGTCACCTTTGTGCTCATAGCCACCACCGCCCTCCCCTGCCTCCGGGGCCTCACACAGAGCAGGGGGACCGTGGCCCAGGCTCATGTCCCAGCCAGCCTGCTCCTTCCATGGCCAGGGACTCGGACACAGGCCCACCTGCCACTCATTTCTTCAGCAAATGTGTATGGAAGCCATGCCACATGCTAGACCCAGTGCAAATGCTGGGGATATGCCTGTGATAAAGCAGAGACCCAGCCCTCTTGGAGCTTTATTCTAGCTGAAGGCAGGGGTGGGTGGTGGGCAGAGGATGGACAGGAACAAACACTGAACAAAGTAAATAAGCAAAATACAGAGCATGTCAGATGGCAATAAGTGCTGTGGAACAAAAGAAAATTGAGCGCAGCAGGCTAGAGGAGTGGAGGGATTGAGAAAAAAAGGAGAAAAAAGTGCACACACAAAGGACAACAGTGTGGTGATTTCCAGGGAAAGGGGTGTAGGGAGAGGTAGAGGAGGGTCAATGGAGACTTGACTTGGGGTAGTAGACACGCAATACAGTGTACAGATGAGGTGTTATAGAACTGTGCACCTGAAACATGCGTAATTTCGTTAACCAGTGTCACCAACCCCCACTGATAAATTCAATAAAAAAGGAGAAAAAAAAAAAAGAAATCAAACTGTGGAGGGGAATAGGGAATGAGGGGGAATGAGTTGGAGGGTCGTCATTTAAATGGCATGGTCTGGGAAGGCTTCCCTGAGGACACGACATCTGAATAGAGACCTGAAGGATGTGAGGGTCACACCTGTATGTGGCAGAAGAGTGTTGCAGGTAAAGGGAAGAGCCAATGCAAAGGCCCTGAGGTGGCAGACGCCTGGTAGGAAGAAGGAACGGTGAGGAGGCCTGTGTGCCTGGAGACAGAGGTGTGAGGGAAGAGAGGCAGGGAAGGGACCAGATCACCTAGGCCTTTGGGACCACGAGGAAGGCTCGCCTTTACTTTGAGGGAAGCAGGAGTCACAGGAGAATTACCGCTTTATTGAGATAGAATTTAGATACTCTTGTTAGTACAGAGCTCAATGGCTGTTGGTACCCAGGGGCAGTGGTGCAGTGCAAATATCACCACAGTCCTGCCTGGAACACTTCAGCCCCTGAGAGAGATCTCTCTTTTTAGCACTAACTCCTGTTCTCACCCCCAGCCCCAGGCAACCTGTAGGGGGCTTTGTGTCTCCATAACTTTGAGCTTTTTAAAGGTTTCTTGTAAATGCAATCAGACAATAACAGCAAAGCCATATAATATTTAATACGGCTTTTTTAGTACTTAGCCTCCAGTAGTAAATCTCAAAAATTAACCAAAACCTAATTTGAAAATCACCATAGTAATTTCTTACAAGTTTGCTTTGTACACCAGGGCATTAAGAGGCCAAATGAGTCACTATGCAAAGAATACCAATCACAATAAGAAAAGGAAAACAGAGACTGAGGTATTGAGACTTCAAACTCCTATTTTGCATTGCTCCTTACTGTCTGAACTTTTCACCCTTGCTGAAGCAGGCTCCAGTGAATATAGCCTCAGGTAGGAAATCCCAATGTTTGTGGACTAACCATTGGAAAAAAATGCCTGGTATGTTTACATTTGATAACATTGTTACAGTTAACTAAAATGGCGGCTCCTGTTTCTGGAATCTTATAGGATTTCCCACACTGGTGGCAAGGTGATTTTTGTACTTCTTGGTTCAATATCTTTTAAATGTTGGGTTGCTATGGCATGATAAAAATCAGTGAATTTCCTTGGTAGCCAAGCTGGTCTAAATTGGTTTTAAATATGATTAAATAGGAATGAATAATATTGTGCAGCACTTTTTTTAACCCGTAAACTGTTTTACAAAAGAAGAATATAGACACATGATTGCACAAGCACAGATCAGAGAGGAGAACAGTAAAAAAATGGTAGAGGGCTAGTTAAATAAATTGGCTTTGTTTCCAGATATAACTATAGAACATGTATATTTAAATCTGTAATAGGGAAGATAGCAAATAAAGCAGAAATCTCAATTATTCACTTAGCTAACTGATTTCTCAACTTTCATCTTTCCACTTTTATTTGTTGACATAGCATACAGTTTTACAAGGTAGTACAAGACAAAACTCAAATTCTGGTCTATAGGGTCTGTTCTCAAGCATTCATAGAATGGTCAAGATACGTATTAATCTCATAGCAAGAGGGAAACAACACACTAATTAAATTGTCAGTCCAACCAGACTGAGATCCAATAAGAGTTCTGCAAAAACAGCACAGCAATAAATATTAGTTACAGTTAAAGAGAACATGAACGGATCATACAGTCTATTACATTGTAAAATATTGAAGTAATGAAATTTGTTTTTGCAGAATTATCTGCTATCTATTTTGATTCTTGGTCCACCAAGAACAACCCTAAAAGAACATCAGGATGGAAGACAGAGTTTATAGGATTAATCATTTTACTCTAAGATACCTAAGACCAGATCAGTGATTTATTTTTAATGAAGAGAGGCACCCCTTGTACCCTTGCAGCAGGTGAGTTTGGACATAATGTCAGATCTAGGGAGCTGACGAAGAAATGAGGCCGGCTATGGGATGTTTCTTACACAAAATGAGAGTCACTTCTACTAGTTAGTAGGCAGATATTTCAGCATCCAATAATAACAATATAAATCAATAGATGCATAATACTGGGTTTGAATGTTTTTTTTCTTTTTTCCACCTGAAAAGTAGAAGGTACACTATAAAAAACCACCAAGACTCACACTAGAAGGTAAATCTATTTCTTGAATTGAAGATATATCACTTTCCACTATCCCAAAGCTCCCCCTGCCCAATAGTGGTATCTATTTCCCATGATAGCAGGATGGTGTATTCACTGACATCGAGGGATTTGTCTTCAGATAAACTCACATTCAAATCCAACTCTGCAGCTTGCCAGCTGAGCTTCCAGTAGCCTGTTGTATAAGCCATTCCATCAGCATGGTTGCGTTTCTTCTTCAGTGAAATGGAAACCCGAGAGTTGTTGGAAAAATAAAGTAACTTGTCCAAAAAGCATAGGGTAGTGACTGGCTTATGGTAAATACTTAAGAAGCCATGGACCAAATAGTTATTAAAAGCAATAATCAGAATTCTAGTGAAACTGAACTTACAGAAAAATGGACCTGAAGAAAATTTGATTGTCGCTAGTTTGTGATAAAGACAGAGAATCTTTCTTTAAAAAAAAAAAAGATTTTATTTACTTATTTTTAGACAGAGGGAATAGGAGGGAGAAAAGAGAAAGAGGAACATTGATGTGTGGTTGCCTCTCACACAGACTCGGGACAGGGATGACAGTGGAGCAGAACCGCTGCCCCTGCCACCATCGGCCTCAATGTGAGCAAGAAACAAAGCACTTAGGACGCCTACCAGTTTTCAGGGTTCGTCTCTTACAGACTGTAGCATCCATAAATAGTACAGAAATTGTTATTTGACATGAGGTACTGCCACAAAGAAAATCTCAGCTATGTGGCATGAGTTAGAGGTGAGGCATCTAAATATTTGGTAAAGCACTGTTTGTAATAAGTTCTAAAGTAGATCATAGCTATAGGGGAGGGAGATGGGTAACAGAATGGTGGAAGTATTGGCCATTAGTGGCCACATATAGCCTGTTATTGAAAGAAAAATAAACGCGGACAAGAGTGGCTATTCAGCCAGTCAGACACAAAGAGGCATTAAGCACCATTATATGAGGTCTCAGGGTGTTGGAAAATGGTGTATTTAGAACCCAAGCAGCGGAAAGTTTCCAGACTACTAAGGTATAGTTAAGACTAAGCCTTGTTTAAAAACAAAAACAAAACAAGAAAGTAAAATCTAAGCATTGGCCTTCCCTGCGACCTTGATATCCTCTTCATTGCTGTCATTAGATTGAGAGAGAGAGAGCACGTGCACCAGGAAGCAAAGAAATAAGTTTGACAGTTCTGACTCGGAATGTTATTCCGACTGACTGGAAGAAAATGCCTTAGAAACCTACGTTCTTAAGGGACTTGGATGGCCAGGAACCATGAGCTCAGTTTACAAAGGCTTCTAATCGCTCAACACTTAGAGCAACTTTGGGTACCCTAAGGTACACCGCCACACAGTGTATTACAAATGCTGTGGCCAGGGTGTGATGTCTCACACCCGTTTCAGAGGTGGCAGGTGGAAAGATGAACAAGGAGTAACTTCCAAAAGGGCAGAGCCAGAGAACAATGGACAAATTGTGCTCCAAATGAGTAAAATCAGCCTCTAGTCAGGGAATGTGACAGACCACCTGATCTTTTTTAGTTTATAGATGACTAGAACATACAGATCCCCAGCCAGAACAGATGGAAAGGAATTAGTATTACCCCAAAATACTGGATTTAGAGTTGGAGGAAGTGTCTGAACGTCTTCTAAAATTTTGAAACAATTTTCTCAATGTATAATTTACATCCAGTAAAATGCACCCATTTAAAGTATATAATTCAATGAATTTTTGCAGATACACATCCATGAAACCACAGCCACAATTAAGGTGTAAAACATACCCATAGGCTGATGCCCCTCTGAAGTCTCTTTCTCTGTCTCTCTGTCTCTCTGTCTCTCTGTCTCTCTCTCTCTCTCTCTCTCTCTCCCTCCTCTGAACCTCCAGCCCTGGGCAGCCACTACAGTTTTATCTAAACTCTGAATCAGTATCAATTCTTTTGTGTCTAGATTCTTTTCCCCTCCTTTTAATTATTTTGAGGTTCCTCCATGTTGTTGAAAGCATCAGTAGTTCATTGATTTTTGTTGTTTAGTATTATTCTATTGTTCAGACACCTCACATTTAGTTTACATTGATGACTATTTAGGTTGTTTTAAGTTTGGGATGTTACAAATAACGCTATGACCATTCATGTACAGGACACTGTGTGGACATGTATTTTCCTTTATTTAGAAGTGGAATGGCTGAGTCATAGAGCAGATGGGGGAATTTGTAAGAAACTGTAAGATAGTTGTCCAAAAAGTCTACACATCAGTAGCATATGAGAGAGTTCCAGTTGATCCATTCTTGCCTGCATTCAGTACTGTCCATCAGTCTTTTTAAATGCAGCTATTTTAATACATTCTTTATAGTTTTCACTTGAATGTCCCATACAATTGAAGAGCATTTTTCATGTGCTTGATGACTCTTCATATATGTTTTTGTGGTGAGGTGTCTATTTAATCTTTTGCTAATTTTTTAATTGGGATGTGTTATTTTTCCATTGCAAATGTTTTTATACAGTTGGCATGTTCTTTGTCAGACACATTTCTTTCCTTCTCAAGTTGTGGTTTTTCTTTTTCTTTTTAATAGTGCCTACTGAAGAACCAATGTTTTGAACCTTGATAAATTTTCATTTATCTTTTTTTAACAATTTTTTTTGTTGTCATAGTTACAGTTTTTACATTTAGGTCTAAAGTTTATTTTGAGTTAATTTTTGTGTAAGGGATAAGATAGAGTTTGATGATATTTTCCCCATACAGATATTCAGTTGATCCAGCATCATTTGAAAAAAGTCTTTTTCTTTCCTACTGAATACATGTTGCATTTTTGCTGAAAGGGATATGATCATACGCCTAAGCGCACTTCTGGAATCTAGTTTTTCCTTTCATGCATACCTAACTGTCTTGATAACTGTAGTTTTATGGTAAGTCTTGAAATCAGTGGTATAATTTCTCTAACCTTATTCTTCTTTTTAAAAAATTGCTTTGGTTAAACAAAGTTGTATTTTCATATTAATTTTAGAAAAAATTTGTCAATTCCTGTTTTAAAAGAATTGCTGAAATTTCATTGGAATTACATTAAATCTCTAGATCATTTGGGGTAGACTTGAACTGACCTCTTAACAAATTTAGTTTTCTAATTCATAAACAAGGCAAACCTCTCCATTTGTTTATGTTGGTATTTTTTTAATTTAATTCATCAAGGATTTTTAGTTTTCAGTATACAGGTCTTGAACATATTTTGATAAATTTACCCATAAGTGGTTTATGTTTTTTTCATTGTAAATGAGTTTGTTACAGTTATATAGAACTACTACAGATTTTTGTAAACAATTTTGAATCCTAGATCCATACTAACTTAATTTAGTTTTAGTAGGTATTTTTTAATTCCTTAAGATTTTATGTACATCATAATGTCACCTGAAAATAAAAGCAATTTTACTTCTTTCTTTCTAATCTGTATGCTTTTTACTTATCTTTCTTATCTTATTGAACAAGACGAGGCCTTCAATACAATGCTGAATGCAGTTATAGCAAGGGATAGGTGTCCTCGCCTTGTTTCCAGTCTTAGAGAAAATCATTCAGTCTTTCAGGACTAAGTATGATGTTAACTGCAGGTTTTTCCTACATCCTGTTTATAAAATTGAGGATTTTCTTTCCCATTTATACTTTGCTGAAAGTTGTTGTTTTTTTTAAATCATTAATGAACAGTGAATTTTACTGAATGTTTTTCACACATCTACTGAGATGATTATATAATTATTAGGACTCTGTTAATCTAGAAAGTTCTATTCATTGATTTTCAAATGTTGAGTCAATTTTACATCTACCTGATCCTGATAAGATATTACTTTGATATAGTCTTGGCTGTGACTTGCTTATATTGTTATGGCTATTGGCATCCAAGACAATGAGGATCATTGGTCTGCAGTTTTCTTTTCTTGCAGTGACTTTCTTTGTCTGGTTGTGGCATCAGAGGAACATTGGCCTCATCACATAAACTGGGAAGTATTCCCTTTCATTCCAGTTTCTGAAAAAGGTTATTTAGCATTGTATTGTTTTTCCCTAAAATGTGTGATTGTATTAACCAGTGAAATCATTTGAGTGTGGAGGCTGTGGGAAAGTTGATCATAAAAAAATTTAATTTCTTTAATTGCCAATCCAGACTCTAGTCTTCGTTAATTTTGAAAATTTGTGTCTTTCAAGGGTTTTGTTCATTTCATTTAAGTTGTCAAATATATTGGGATAAAGTTGTCCATAAAGGTCCATTATTATCTTTTTAATGCCCATGGATCTTTTATTACTAATATTGTTATTTTGTGTATCCAGTTTTTTTTCTTCATTAGACTAGGTCAAGCTTTATTTTATCAACTTGTTCAAAGAAACAGCCTTCATTGATTGTTCTCTATAATTGTACTATTTTTTATTTTATTTATTTCATCTCTGAATTTTAGTGTTTCCTTCTTTCTACTTACTTTGGGTTCAATTTGCACTTATTTTTCTAGTTTTCTAAGTTGAATGCCTAGGAAATTTATTTTAAATTTTTCTTCTTTTCTAATATAAACATTTAAAAATGTAAATTTCTCTCTGAGCACTGCTTTAGTTGCTTTATATTGTGTTTTTTATTATTCAGTTCAAGATATTTTCTAATTGCCTTTGTTATTTCTTCTTTAATCCATGTCAGGGGTTTAAGAGCAAGATATTTAATTTCTGTGTGTTTAGGGTTTTAAAGACAATGATTTACTGCTGTTGTCTTCTAATTTAATACCACTGTGTTCAAAAATATATACCCTGTAAGATTTCAGTCTTTTGAAATTCATTGAGACTTATTTTATGGCCCATAAGATGGTCCATTTTGATGAAAATTTCATGTGCACTAAAAATGAATTTATTTTACAATAAATCTGGATTTCCAGACCAGGACTCCTAATTCTAAACCCTGTGCTCATTTCACTAAAGCTTATTTCCATCTGTAACCTTAAGATACTGATCTCTTTCTGAAACTGCATACTATATCTATCTTCATTGGCTCCACTGGCTCACTACCATCTTATTTTTATCTTTCATCTTAATGAGAATGCACAAGATGCAATGTGTATGCTTGTGTGCACGTACGCAACTTTTTCACAAAGGAATTGTCCATATAAATGTGGTGTTTTGTATCAGAACTAAATCTCAGGCAAGGAGGTTAACCCCTCAGGATAGACCTTTCCCCCTTCCCATCCTACTCCATGCCTGGGGAGTCTGACTCATGAGTCCTGAGTTGGAGCATGAAGAGGAGCACTCCTCCCACCTCCAGATGGTTTAGTTGATGGGAGACTCCAGAAGAAACTATGGAGAACAGGAGAGTAAAGTTAGGATATTTATTTTCCAAGCCACCAATAGTTTAGCTAACTAGACAGAGACTTGAAACAAACAAGGTTAGAAGCTTATAAGAAGATTAGAAAATGAGGTCTGAGAATGGATACCTAAGGTAAACACGAGAGTATGAGGATTTTGTATTCAGCGCCCATGTTCACTAGAAGAATGGTCCTCACCATGATGTCAGTAAGACTCTTTCAAGAGCATAACCAGTTTCACTCAAAGTGCTCATGTTCAAAGTGGCCGAAGGCAAAGATGGAAACTATGAATAGGGTCGACAACATGGACTTCCGCTTACGAAGGTCAATCTGGTTAGTCACTTCTGAGTGACCACTTGGCAATAGCAGAGGCCAATGTCAAGGCTTCTATATGGCACCATGTACGTGCGTGATCATCTGGCTACATGTCAACTGATTGCTTGTATTTAACCCCTCCCATCCATCAGGGAGAGATAGACACATATTTCTGGTGTACCAACATTTGTGGATTTAAGGATTGCCATCCATAACTTTATCAATTGTCATGGGGGAATATTACCTCCAACTATGAAACACATCTTAACAGCAAAACGAGTGCTAACTTAGGATTATACTAGCCTTACTTTGTGCACCATCACTTAGAAATCATCTCAGAGAGTTTGTCAGTCACAGTACATAGGGAAGGTTGGATTTTACCAGGAACACAGTGGAAACTATGGTACGCCAATAAAGATAAGCCCACCAAGAACTCAGATCCTATTATAAAGAAGGCTTGGGTATCCCATTATGTGAAGTACCTGACCAGCTGAGATTATGACAGAAGGAACAAGTGGTGGAAGAAGGAAGCAATAATTAATCAACTTGAGACTTGTTGCCAGCTACAGAAGCAAGAATAGCAGTTATATTTTATGTTAATTGTTTCTTCAACCCCTCTTTTTTTTAACTATTTTATTTGCACAGCACTGGTATGTGTGATATTTTAGGTTGGAGGCAAGAATATGACAAAAATGACATCATGCCACAATGATGAAATAATAAATAGGCTTTGTC
Organism: Pteronotus mesoamericanus; assembly: GCF_021234165.1. Classification (NCBI taxonomy): domain Eukaryota; kingdom Metazoa; phylum Chordata; class Mammalia; order Chiroptera; family Mormoopidae; genus Pteronotus; species Pteronotus mesoamericanus. The sequence continues at coordinate 2,591,434 of NW_026555302.1, forward strand.
TATCCTTGTACTGAAGATGCAAATATTTCACCCAGGCAGGAATTGATGATGAGCAATGATAGGAGCTGGAATGCATCCTTACAAGTACAATCTATACCTTACTTGTTGCCCAAGTGATCTGATGCCTAAGAACTGAGGGCTGGCAGGGTTGAGCCTATGAGAGGTCCTGGCAGGAATCTGAAGGGCATTAGGAAACTGAACTCAGGGTCCTTCAGTTTCCTCTCTACCAAGTGGTATCATTCCTTTAATGTGGGCCATACTTTCCCTTGAGTGGCCTTCTCTACACACCTCTCTCGTGGCCTTTTAATTCCCTCCATCCTCACACCTCTCTTCAGGCCTAGCAATGGCAAAGGCTTCTCAGAGCATTGCACTAACTTCTTTTGCTTTTCTGCAACATCGCCCACATGTTTGGAAATTGTCCCTTTATTAAAGTCTCATTAAATCACTCACTTGATTGTGCACTATTTCTTACTGGGCCCCAGCTGATACCAGATTATAGTTTTGTGTCCTTAATGACAATTCCTACACACAGTTCACTCACAGGTATAAAGGTGTGTGTGTTTGTGTGTGTATGTGTGTGTGACCCTGGCAATATTCATGTTCTTCATTTCCCAAAGGGCAGAAAATTCTTAGCCCAAGGGTTAGGAGCTGGCAGGCCAGCTATTCCCAGCTGGATTCTGCCTCTGCAGAGGGGTTTTTGAGCCCAGGTTGCTCTTGCAAGGGAGGCTGCTCCTGCCAGTTGCCAGGGGGTCCCAAATACAGAGAGCTTAGTATTCAAGGCCTTCTAACATCCAAGGATTTCAGTGTACTGGTTGCTTTAGTCAGTGTTGCCACTAATACAAATATTATAACTTCTGAATGGTCTTTAGAATAAAGTTAAGAATTTATCGAACAAGAATTTCACTATTTTTCTAATAAATGAGTTAATAAAATTATACAAGTAGCCAGAAAACAACCAAAGCTCCTGGCAAACTAAACTAAAACTAAAAGGCAAAAATAGGACAAAGACTTGAAGTTTTGTTACTTAACTGATGAATTAGTACCAATAAGGTCAGCATGGGGAAGTATTAGAAATCTGGAGATAAGTCGGTCTACACCTACTAATGCATAGAAACGCACGTTGCTGCCATGTAAATAACCATCACTAGCATTTAGTGAGAAGATATAATATGCCAGCCAATTTTTCTAAGCATTTTATTTGTGTTAACTCATTTAATTCTGACAAGAAAGAAGATCCTTGATGTCATCTCTGCGCTACTATTGGAGAAACTGGGACAGAGCGATAAGTAACTTAATAACTAATTAAACCCAAATTTGAACCCGGGCAGTCTGCCCCCAGAGCCTGTATCCTTAGCCACTGCATCATGCTTCTCTTTTCACCTGAATACTGAGATGCATGGTGTAATAGCCTCCATGGTATCTTTTGGCTCTAATTCTCTGTCTGTGTCTCTGTTTCATTCCCTACACAGAAAGTTAATAATTCCCCTTTAATACTGACGATACCCTGATTTCTCACCTTGATGGTACACAATACAGTGCCATTGAGTCCATTAGACCCACTCTTCCCCTGTCTTTACTGGGGTTCATTCATCATATTGAATGGTAATTTTTACTTGAAACGCTACTACTGGACAGTGCATCTCTTGTGGTCATGGACTGCTTTTAATCTTCTCTGGAGCTAACTTCAAAAAATGCCCTTAGGTACTTAATTCAATTCAGCCTAAAAAACCTTCCAGCATTCTCAGAGCTAGAGCTGATGTGATACCAAATTTCCACTGGAACCTAAAGGCCCACTAATTCTATGAGGACACACTGACCCTCCGTTTGTCATATGTAGTTTGTGCTCAAGTGGACTTCCTTGGGAGCATCAAGATCTTTCTTATATTTTTCTTTAGATTTAATATTTATTGTATTTTTCCCCCATTACTATTTGGTCCCTTTATGTCCCCTTCCCCCAGCAATCACCACACTGTTGTCCATGTCCATGAGTCCTTTTTCCTTTTTGCTCAATCCCTCCCCTTCCTTACCTCCCCCACCAAACACTAGCTGTCACCTGCTCTCCATCTATGAGTCTGCCTCGGTTTTCCATGTTAGCTCAGTGTATTCATTAGATCTCACATATGAGTGAAATCATATGGTATTTGTCTTTCTATGACTGGCTTATTTCACTTAGCATGATTTTCTCCCTATATTTTTCATTTTTTCCTTTTATGCTTTTCTACCTGATCCATTCTTCCATTATTTCCTCTTCCAGACCTTTCTACAGCAACCACAAAACTCTCAACTCAGATGAACAAATTCTCCTGCCTTCCTTCTCAATCTCAGTTTAATAACTAATTTTTGAGGCAATAGCTTTGACCCAAAGCTATATACACTGTAAAAAAGCTATAGCATAATTTATGGAGAGATGACACCAGCAAATTGATGATAAAATTCAAGTGTACTGGACCGTTGTACAATTAATGTAACTGCTCTTTAGGTACTAGATTAAAAATAACTAGCTCATCGGTTAAAAATAACTCAAACATTCATCTTTCTTTAATAGAACCAGCCTTTACACAAGTGCCCCAGCTGAAATAGCACTTTGGAACTTGGTGCTTCCTGGAAAATAGAAATGAGCAGCCAAATATTTAGTCTGATCGGGGTTGAGATAAAGGACAAATATTTTAAATATAAACAGATGAAGCGGTGAACAAAAAAATTATGAACGATAGTTATCATAGATTTGAGAATGATTAGCTTACATTCTTCAAGTTTCCTTAGATGTGTGGCCAGTGCTTGTGTACGCATCTTCCAACTCCAGTGGAAGAATGGGTATAGCATTTTCTGAACCATCCAGTCATGCCCGAGCTCAGAGTTTGGGAAATGATGGTTTTTTGCTGAGGCCTTTGTATTTTCTTTAACAGTCATATTTTTCAAGCAAACTGAAAAAAAAAAAAGAGCCTGGAGGCTTTGCTAGAAATAAATGAGAGATGTATTCAAGGATCTTGGAATTTGTTAACTGGGAACACAACTAGGAGAAAACACACAAGTGTCCCAAAGGAGGGGAAAAAACGGTAAAAGTTCACATAGTAAAAAGTGCATTCTGGAGAATAATCAGCTCTGCATTCTTAACCCTGAGGTGGGTCCAGGATGGTCATCAGTCAGATGTCAGCCAGTCAGGTTGAGGGACACCAGGTAACGTGGAAGATGGTATCAGGAGATCTACTCTGTCCTCGTGGTTTGGATAAAGAATGTCAGGTGGATGTACATGTGAGTCCTTCAGGGTTGATCATTTGCCTCAGGGGATAATTAGAAGGTTAGTTGGATGACCAGATGTATATCCAGGCATCGATACAGGGTGGAATGTTTTTAAAAAGTTTACGTTCCCAGGCTAGTTAGGACAAGAGCAGAGTCTGTTGTCATGCATCAAACTTCATGAAGTTAATAATTTTAGCAGCTTGGTTAAAATGACTCCATTGTATATATATAGTCCCTACCTTTACTCTTTACTCATATTAAAACTTTTTTTTTTTTTACCTAAGTTTAAAGGAACATTTTCTCCTAAGTTTAAAGGAAATTGAAATGTGTTCTCAGGACTCTAAGCACTGCGGCTATTGTGCCTAATGACAAATTGCCCTCAGGAATCTTCTCCCATATTCCTTTCTCTATTTTTTTTTTCTTTTTCCAGAGAATGCTCCTAAAAAATTTCCCTTTAATTGGATCACAGAGGACCTTCAAGGACAGCCAGTCATTCACTGTAGTGACTCCCAGATCTTCAGCCTAGACTTATTTTGCCCAGCAATTCAGCCTGACTCCCAAACGCACCTTTGACTTCCGCTAGACCAGTCCCTCCATTCCAATGCTGTGTATTGAGATAACCTAGGGAGGCATTTTGGGGTTTTGTTTTGTTTTGTGTTAAATTCTGATTTCAAAACCAATCAAATCAGAATATCTGGGTAGGAGCCCAGAAAGCAATAAAGCAATATTTTTAAAAGTTCCTCAGGTGATCCCAATTTGCACATAAGTTTGAGAAGCAGGGCTCTTAAGTGACAACAACCAAAAAACCATTCTCTTGTAATGTGCTATGAAGCACAAGATATATATATATATATATATATATATATATACACATATATACATATATATATATATGTATATATATATCACACACACACACACACACACACACAGAGCACACACTGGGTATATATAGGTGTGTGTGTGTGTGTGTGTTTACTGAGAGAGAGATATTATATATATACATATATCTTCTAGGTAAAATTCTAATAACTTATTTATACATGGATGTCTTTACTAGACAAAAAATTCCAAGCATCATTTCTCAATAATTTTAGTTTGACCCATCACCTAGTTCAATGACGAGCATTGAGTAGACACTCAATAAATGTTTTATTAAATAAGTACAGGTGAACCAATTGACACGTGGTCTTACACCTCTCCTTTCCCTTTCCCTTTTCCTTTTTTCTTCTTACTCCAAGGTTCTCAACCTTGCGTGCACATTAAAATCATCCAAGAGCTTTATTAAACTATCCTGGGCCCCACCCCAGGCCAACTGAATCAGAATTTCTGAGGGTGGGGCACAACTAGTTTTTAAAAGATCCTTACACAATTCAAATATATAGCCAGGGTTGAGAACCACTGACTTTTTATTCACTCTTTAAGACTCTCTTTAAGGCTTTACTTTTTCAGGAAACTCTTTTTTATACTCTCCCGTTTATCTTTCAATTTCTTAAAACCTGGTTGTTCTTAAGAGACAAGTATGCAATTTTAGTCTTAATTATTTTCTTGCAGCACCCACATATATGTTTTTTGTTTGAAGCTAGCCTTTGAGGACAGGGTGCACGCTTTATATCACTTCATTTTCCTGGGAGAGATGAGAACAGTGCTGAGCCAAATCCTAATACTTGAAACAAAAGGATATGGATTTTAGGTTGAAGTATTATGTTTCCTGAGCAAGGTTTGCCACACACTATTAAGCAGATCTTCGGAAATCAATTAATTGCTTGACATTTTCAATGTGCTATAGTAACCAAGTAATTTTCTCAAGTCGTTCCTAATTTTAAAAGCTTGAACTTAAAGTAGTGCTTGGTTTTGACACCACACTGATGGTCAGCTCCCTGAAAGGCATCATTCAATTTGTCAAATGAGAATCCACAGCCTGGTTTCAGTTTGTGAAGAGACAAAGAAAGCAAGGAGATTCAAAATTCCAGTTACATTGCTATCCTCTCTATTTCTAACCCTTAACTCATATTTTCCCAGGGGAAGTAAAGGTGGTGCAAGAATTTGGGTGGCACCTACTAGCACTCACCTTGGGCATGTGGACACCTGATTATTTCATGACCACATCAGAAAATACCACAATGCTTATTAAAAGTGCTGATTTTTTATTAGTCAGCAAGCTGAGTGGCAAGAATCTGGTAACTTAGCAGTTAATAAATACACATTTATTAATGACTGTGAACAAGTTTAGTGCAGTATTTTCCATACGTATTTCAGCTATATATTTTGTTAGACTCTGATGTTTTGAAATTTCCCTTCTCTCTTTTTCTCAACAAGAAAAAATGCACATACCTCATCTATGTTGGAAAGGCAAAACACAGACAAAATGAATATAAGGATTTGGTCAGTCTGTGACTGACAAATGGACTCTGTGGCACGAACTCAAAAAGAGTTGGGGGTTTTGGCGAGACAGAATTGAATGATAAAGACTTACTGAAAGGTCTTAAACTTCGCAAACTTTGAACACAACTAGACAAAAACCCAGAAGTATACTGAAGAAGAAAGAAAAGTCAAAAGTTCCTAGAGTAAACAGTGCATTCTTGACAATAATCAGCGCTGCATTCTGGATGGTTATCAGTCACATGTCCAGCAGTCTGGATAATGGATGTCAGGTTGTCTGGCCATGTGAGTCTCTCAGCTGCACATTTAGAGGGTTATCTGGAGGCGTAACACATGTCCAGATGTACGTCCACGCATTGACACAGCCTGAAAAGTTCAAAAGTTCCTGTTCTCTGGCTAGAGTAAGAATAGTCTTTCCTCATGTCTCAGCCTTCATAATGTTAATTATTTCAGCAGCTTGGTTAAAGCAACTCCATTTATGTATTCCCTATTTTGACTCTTTCCTCAGCAGTATTCAACACTTAAGAGGGAAGATGTCACACATTTATAATTGCATAATGCAGATGCAGACAAAATCTGAGTTAATTCACATTCAAAAATTTTACTTACCTGAAACTTTTGCTAAATAAAGCCACCAGAAATGAAGACTTGCTTAACCCTCAATAAAGTCTGTAAGTTCTCATCAGGTCTAAAGAAATTATATTTTTCAAAGGGAATTTATACATTTCTTTTTACTCTAAAGATACCTGTTTTCCATCATAAATGTTGTTCTTTAAGTTAGTTTAGTCATGGTAAGTACAAATCCTTGGATGTGGCTGATGAACATCTGCTTGAAAAAAATCTGCTAAGTATCAAATATCTTTAAAACACTCAAACCCACATAGACATACACAAACATGCATAAATACATCAAAAACAGGAGTTTTGGTTTATATTCTTAGATCCAAACGGAAAAATGAATGTGTAATAAAAAGTCCAGCTTGGCACTAATCATGCAGATGTGTTTAATGGAATACCAATCCAAATGCCTTGTATTAAGTTAAATATTTAGAACCCAGTGTCTTTGCAAACCCACAATTTTTATATACCAAAGGAAATAATAAAAACATAGGGGTTTCTACTGAGTCATTCGTTTCAACTTTCTTAGAAGAGACTAACAATGGATGACTTTATTCATGATTAAAAGATATAGCAATCTTTTAATTGGTATTATACACATGGAATAGGTTGCAAAAGTAGGGAAAAGAGATGAAAATCCAGTCTCCTCTCCTTTCCCTGTACCTACCAGGCAATATTTCAGGAAAAAGAGCCAACACACACTTTATATTTTTAAAAGCATTTAATATACATTGCTTACAGTGCTCTGTGAGATGTGCAATGTGTTCCCCATTTACTAGAAACACGGTGAATGAAACTCAAAAAGCGTTAATGACTTCCCCAAATTTCTGAAATCTTTAAACTCAAGTATAGTCCATTTCATAGCTATATTATGCTCACAACTTCCTTGTAACAGACGTCTAGAGAAGGGTAACACGTTTTCATTTCTGTCGTAAGAAACACAGTACCATTTGGTTTCAGATCAAAGCCCTGCCACTGTTACGACATTGTCAATATCTCTCACTTCTGAAATACCCTGTGACAAGCAAAGCCTTTCACCAAGACCTGCAGACACTCCCGAAATATTAACAAAACGCTGGCTGCCTTAGCTCTCTGGTGAACTAGTTAAAGACTGTAGTCACTCCTAAGCTGAAGCCTAAAGGTGACTTCAGAGGACAAAGTGCATTCACGCTCAGCGCAAACGAGTCCTTTCAGTCTTCAGTTGGCATGAAGTCGGCAGTATTTCTACACAAAGTGCTTTTTAATGAGTGCTGGTTCCTAACATCATGGTGGTTGTAAATGCTAATAAACTTCCTACCAGGGAAGTAGAAGTGGAAAGTCTTATTTGTCAAACATTTTATCACTGCTCTGGGTCAGCATGGACAATTACCCAAGTTCCCTGAGGCACATATTCTCTGAGTGGTTAGCAGTTAATGAATATAAATAACACCAAGCTGGCAATTTTCAAAACCATAAATAATTATTCCTCAGAGAGCTCCTGCTAATGGAAAAAAATATAACCGAAAAAGAACTAACGTAGCAAAAAAAAAAAAAAAGAAAAAAAATTACTGATTAACTAAGACCAAAGTAGAGGTCTAAAACCTTACAAACTTGGTCTTCCTTGGACACTATAAATGCATTCAATGAATTCACAGGTTGAGCTTTGCATGTAAATGTAAGTTTTAAGCAATTGTTTCTTTTCTACCTACAGTATTTTTTCCTTTTTTTACAATATTAATTTCTTATACAATTTCCTTTAAAAACAGACTACAGTTGTTAATGTGCATTAATAAGATAGTCTCTGTTGATGATCAGTAAATTTTGTCTAGATTGATATTTCTTTAATCATCCTATATTACTTTTTTTAAATTAAAATATTCCGTGAAGAATACAAGTTCATGCATCAAATTGAACAAGAAGTCAATAAAGAAGAACTAACAATTCTCTCCTTCTTCTCTCCCCATTAATAAATGTAGTCATTGATTTAACACTCTGAGTTAGGGATTAACATATGAAAGTATCAAAAATACTAAAATGGCATATTAACTTGGGATTTTCATTGATGTCCTAACAGCTCCTAGAGAAAGGGCAACAATCAACTAAATATACAAGACCTTGGATCATAGAAATGACAAGCCTTGAAAAATTTTTTAATTTGCTAATTATTGAAGGACATTTGCTGTGGTATGTGTACCAGATTCTTATATTAGTTATTATCTCTCCAGAAAACAGACTTTTAAATTATGTTTACCATAGAAACAGGGTTATAAAAAGTTGTAATATTTTGACATAGATCTCTGAAAACTTGCAGGAGACATGGAGCTAGAATTTAGTAGCTTTTATTTAACACAGTTCTTTAAAAACTATAGAATAGTTTTATTTTTTTTTTTTCCCCCTTCTTTCTTTTTTTCTTTTTTTTTTTTTTTTTTTTTTTTTTTTTTTTTTTTTTTTTTTTTTTCTTTTTTTTTTTTTTTTAATTTATCCCCCCCCCCCCCCCCCCCCCCCCCCCTCTTTTTTTTTTTTTTTTTTCATAAAAGTTGCAAAGATAGTACAGAGAATTTCCATATGTACCACATCTAGTATCCCCGATTGTTACATCTTAGATTACCATGGTAGATTTGCCACAAGAACCAACACTGAGACACTGCTATCACTAAACTCTAGACTTCATTCGGATTTCACTAGTTGTTTTCTAATGTTCTGTTTTGTTTGTTTGTCTTAGGATCCTATCCAGGGTCGCACAATACATTGGGTCATTATGCCTTCTTAGTTTTCTCTAGTAGGTAGCAACATGTCTTGCCTTATTTCTGATGACCTGGACAGATTTGAGAAGAAACTGAGATATTTTGCAGAATGACCACATTTTTCTTGTTGTTAGATTGGTGCTGTGGGTTTTGGGGAAGACTACCACAAAGGTAGTGTCATCTTCATCACATAACAGGGGTGCACACTATCAACATTAATGTCGGTGAGGACGTTCGCCTTAATACTAACCTTAGTATAGGGTTCACCAATTTCTTCCACTCTAATGTTGCTTTTCCCCCTTCCCAAATTCTATTCTTTGGAAGCCTTTCAGTAAGTGCCACCCACACTGAAGGAAAAAGTGGGGAAGGGGAGGATTTAGTACTTCTTTAAAAAATTTTATTTAGGTGTTTATTTGCTACTTGCTATAGAAGAAAGATGATTCAGGAGGATGCAGGGATGGAAGAAAGGCAGAGAGGAAAGAGAAATAGGGGAAGAAAAATTGAGATACTGGTCTAATTTTACAGCTTTGTAATATAAACCTTAGTATGAAGATGTAGTTATTAGAGAGTGCATTTAAAAAGGAATTGGGGAGGTATGTGGAAATGGAGATAGGGAAAAGCAAGTATAACCTGATATAAAAAAAATCCTTGAAGTTACTATATAAGTGACTACAAAATCTTATTGATCTCTAGGATCGCCTATTATTGTCTCAGAGGCCAATTGCATTTTGAAAGAAACAATAATGTAAATAGCATTTTATTTATTTATTTAGTAATTTCTTTATTTATTCAACTCATATTTACTGAACACTTAGTGTATAGTAAGCATTATTCTGGGCACACAAAGGGGAGTGAACAAGTCACATCTTCATAAAAAGCAACAATCTTTGGGAAAAAGTAGCAGGATCACAGAGACAAGAAGATAATTTTGATGGAGGCAAGCCTCAAAGAAAACTACAGAAATATAAAACAGGGATGGGTGTAGAGAGAGGCTACTTTATGTTGGGTAGTGTAAACTCTGATAATAAGGTCATAGTTTGTGTTGTCATTACTGGTGTTTTGGTTTGTCTGTCTGTGTTTTGGTTTGTGGATGTTGCCATTCTTGTCTCTACAGCATGAGTCCCAGATACAAGGCATGGGAAGCAGGGCAAAGCAATATAAACGGTATGAGTCCTAAAGTGCATTCTGCTGATGACGTTTCTCAATCGCATCCAAATAGAATGATCAAAGTTCTATTCTCAAGCCAGAACCCCACTCTAGAGATATTTAAGGAAGTTTACATAACTATAGAGGAGTAAAAGGGTTGTTAACACTCATACCAATGCATCTAAATGAATATTTTCTGGTACATTAGTCCCCTTAGTATATTGAAAACAACTAAAATGATACTGCACTAATCAAAATTCCCAAAGAGTTCAGATAATGTAGAACAAACAACAGATGAGCTATAGAACTATATAGCCACCAAAGTTACTTCTCTAAAATGCCCAGTATTCAGGCAGATGATAATTTCTGGTAATTTGATTTTGAAATATGAATCTTTTTACTTTGTAGTAACTCTTCATATTCTTCTACAAATCACTCTTAAGTAGTTTTGGAGAACTTTTGCCTTTATAGTTTATTATACACTGTAATAATGTGTATAATGCTTAACCTAGCAAATTTTATAGCTTTAAAGTATGTGTATACCTCTATTTAATCTCTCCCCTTTGCTCCAGTCTCTTTATTCTGGTCTAGCTACAGTGAGCGGTCCGTGGAATTTTGACAAGACCTAATATGTGTGTGTGTGTATGGATATGAGTTATATATAAGTTACTCATGTATAATAACATAATAACATAATTATTGCATTATATATATATAAAAGGTCTTTTTTCATTTATTTTTTATTTATTTTTTAATTTTTAAATCATGTTTATTCTATTTCAGTTATCTCAATTTTTCCCCCTTTGTCCCCTCTATATATTATGTCTTATATATTACATATATTTTATATATGAGATATATGTTGTCATATATACCTTGTGTCTATATATGAGAGATATCAGTGAGAGAAATTGATATAATTAAATAGATTTGTAATGTAAACCTTAGTATAATGAGATGCTTTTTTAAGAGAGTAACTTAGCCTATTAAAAATTAACTTAACAGTAAGCCATATGATTTTACTTATATGTGGAATCTAAAGAACAAAATAAATGAACAAACAAAATTGAAACAGATTCTTAGATACAGAGAACAGGCTACAGCTGTTAGAGAGGGAGGGGGTTGAGGGACTGGGTGAAAGAGATGAAGGGATTAAGAAGTACACATTGGCAGTTACAAAACAGTCCCGGGGATGTAAAGTACAGCATAGCAAATAGAGTCAATAATATTGTAATAAAAAGGTATGGTGCCAGGTGGGAACTAGAAATACCAGGGGGAAACACTTTGTAAAGTATATGATTGTCTAGCCACTATGCTGAACACTTAAAACTAATAAAAAATAATTTTGAATATAAATAATAATTGAAAAATAAAATTTAAAAAATTATAATAGAAAAATAAAAATTAAATTAAAAATAAAGCATGTAGAGAAATGATTATGACCAATAACAGGGGCCTACAAGAAAGACAAATAAATAAATAAAAGTTAACTTGTATAAAAGTTAAAAATGAAAGGTCTGCTCTCATCTATAAAAAAAATTTTAACTAATCTTTAATTAGCCATATTAAAAAAACTTTTTTATAAAAAAAGAGTCGTTTTCACTATTAACATATAGCCTTTCCTTTAAAATTAACATGACCTACAATATATCCCTATAAAAAAAATTAAATGACCTATTATAATTATTATTTTTGCAATTTTTCCTATGAATTCTTTTTCTTTGCTTAATTTTTTCACCCAGCACCCCAAAAGCTCCTTCCCTCTGAAAGATGTCGATCTGTTCTTTATGAGTCTGTTAGTTCATTTTGTTCATTAGATTCCGCATATGAGTGGAATCATATGGTATTTGTCTTGCCCTAACTGTTTTATTTCACTTAGCATAATGATCTCTAAGTCCATTCATGCTGTCACAAAATGTAGGATTTCCTTTTTTATGATTGAATAGGATTTCATTGTGTAAATGTACCACAGCCCTTTTATCCACTGATCTACTGATGGGCACTTGGGTTGCTTTCAGATCTTGCTTATTGTAAATCATACTGTAGTAAACATAAGCGTTCATATATTCTTTCAAATTAGTGTTTTGGGGTTTTGGGAATATATACCTAAAGTGGAATTGCTGGGCCAGAAGGCAGTTTCATATTTAATTTTTTTGAGATAGCTCCATACCGCTTTTCATAATGGTTGCATCCATCTGCCTTCCGACCAACAGTGCATGAAGGTTCGCTTTTCTCCACATCTTTGCCAACACTTGTTTGTTGATTTATTGATGATAGCCTTTTTGACAGATGTGAAGTGATGTCTAATTGTGGTTTTAATTTGCATCTTTGATAATTATTGACATTGAGTGACTTTTTTATATATCTTTTGGCCATCTGTATGTCCTCTGTGAAGAAGTGTCTATTCAAGCCCTTTGCCCATTTTTAATTGGATTATTTGGGGGGTTTTTGTGTTGAGTTTTATAAGTTTTTTTAATTAATTTTGGAGAGTAGCCCCTTATCAGATGTATCACTGGTGAACATGTTGTCCCATTCAGTGGGTTGTCTTTTCATTTTATTGATGGTTTCCTTTGCTGTGCAAAATATTTTTAGTTTGATGTAGTTCCATTTATCTTTTCTTCTCCTTCCCTTGCCTGAGGAAATATATCAGAGAAAAATATTGCTACAAGAAATACCTGATATTTTACTGTCTATGCTTTCTTCTGGGATATTTATGGTTATGAGTCTTACATTTACATCTTTGATCCATTTTAGGTTCATTCTTCTGTATAGGGTAAGAAGGTGGTCTAGTTTCATGTTTTTGCACATATCTGTCCAATTCTCCCAGCACTATTTATTGAATAGACTGTCTTTACCCCATTGTATGTTCTTGCCTCCTTTGTCAAGTATTAATTAACCATATAAGCATGGGTTTATTTCTGGGCTCTCTATTCTGTTTCATTGATCTATAGGTCCGTTTTTATGCCACTATCATGCTGTTTTGATTACTGTGGCCTTGTAATATAGTTTGATGTCAGGTAGCATGATTCTTCCAACTTTGTTCTTCTTTCTCAAGGTTGCTGTGACTACTTGGGGTCCTTAATGGTTCCATATAAATCTTTGGAGTATTTATTCTAGTTCTGTGAAATACACTATTGGTATCTTGATAAAAATTGCCTTGAATCTATCGATTGCTTTGGGTACCATAGACATTTTAATGATGTTAATTCTTCCTATCCATAAATACAGTATAAGCTTCCACTTATTTGTATTTCCTTCAATTTCTTTCTTCAGTATCTTATAATTTTCCAAATACAGATCTTTTACATCCTTGGTTAAATATATTTCTAGGTATTTTTTAATGCAATTGTAAATGGGATTATTTTCTTAGTTTCCCTTTCTAATGTTTCATTATTGGTGTATAAAAATGCAACTGATTTATGGATATTTATTTTGTATCCTGCTACTTTATTGAATTCATTAATCAGTTCTAGTAGCTTTTTGGTGGAATCTTTAGGGTTCTCTAAAGACAGTATCATGTCATCCGCAAATAATGACGGTTTTACCTCTTCTTTTCCAATTTGAATGTCTTTTATTTCTTCTTCTCATCTGATTGTTGTGGTTAGGACATCCAGTACTGTGTTGAACAGAGTGGTGAAAGTGAACATCCCTGTCTTGTTCCTGATCTTAAGGGAAACTTGTTTTACCAGTTGAGTATGATGTTTGCTATGGGTTTGTTATGTATGGCCTTTTTTATGTTGGGATATGTTCCCTCTATTTCCACTTTGCTGAGAGTTTTTAGCATAAATGGATGCTGGATTTTATTAAAAGCTTTTTGCTGTATCTCCTGATATGATCATGTGATATTTTTCATTCCTTTATTTTGTTTATGTGGATTACCACATTTATTGATTTATGGATATTGTACTAACCTTGCATCCTTAGAATAAATCATGTTGTATGATTTTTTTACATATTACTGGATCCGGTTCACAAATATTTTGTTGAGAATTTTAGCATCTATGTTTATCAAGGATATTGGCTTATAATTTTCTTTTTTGTAGTGTCTTTTTCTGGTTTGGGAGTTAGGACAATGCTGGCCCTGTAAAATGAGATTGGGAGTCTTCCCTCCTTTTGAATTTTTTGGAACAGTTTAAGAAGGATTGGTGTTAGTCCTACTTTGAATATCTGGTAAAATTCACCCGGGAAGTGATCCAGTCCAGAACTTTTGTTTTTTGGCAGTTTTTGGATTACTACTTCAATTTCATTAGTTGTAATCTGTCAGTTCAGATTATCTGATTCTTCCTGATTCAGTTTTGGAAGATTTTAGGTGTCTAAGAATTTATCCATTTTTTCCAGGTTGTCCAGTTTGTTAGTATATAGTTGTTTATAATATTTTCTCACAATCTTTTATATTTCTTTGGTGTCAGCTGTTACTTCTCTTTCATTTCTGATTCTATTTATTTGGGTCCTCTCTCTTTTTCTTGATGACTCTGGTTAAATGTTTATCAATCTTGTTTATCTTTTTAAAGAACCAGCTCTTGCTTTGATTGATCTTTTGTATTTTTTAGACTATTTCATTTATTTCTGCTCTGATCTTTATTGTTTCCTTTCTTCCACTCACTTTTGCACTGAGTTTATTGTTGTTGTTGTTGTTCTTTTCCTAGGTCCTTTAATGTAAAGTTAGATTACTTATTTTAAATTTTTTCTTGTTTCTTGAAGTAAGCCTATAATGCTGCAAATCTCCCTCTTAGGGCTGCTTTCACTGTGTTCCACAGATTTGGGGTTGTTGTTTTCTCATTTTTATTTGTTTTAAGGTACTTTTTGATTTCATCCTTGAGCTCATTGTTAACATGTTAATAATGTGTTATTTAGCCTCTATATATTTGTATGTTTTTCAGTTTTTTTTCTTGTGATTGATTTTTAGTTTCATGCCATTGTGGTCAGAGAAGATGCTTGATATGATTTCAATCTTCTTAAATTTATTGAGACTTGTTTTGTGCCCTAACAGGCAGTCTATCTTAGAAAATGTTTTGTATGCACTTGAAAAGAACATATATTCTGATGCTTTGGGATGAAATGCTCTGTATATCAATCTGACCGAGTGTGTAATATAAGGCCACTGTAATTACTATTTATCCTTGAAGTTATCAGTAACATTATCATGTAATTGCTAATTTAAGTACTATTATAATAGTCCTAAAGCCTATTTTTAGAAATATTTCTACCCCAAAAGGAAATATAAAAAATTACATAAATCTTTAAAAATAATAAGAAAGGCAATTTATAAGTCTTGATTTTAACTAAAACATTTGGTTCCAAGGAAGCCTTGGCCAACTTTTTAGTTAGTAGATGTGTGAAATTGAACTATGTGCATCTCATTTCCTTTGTTAACAGCTCTCCCATGAAACTTTAGGAAATTTACAAGCTCTCCATTGATAAGATATTGTTGAGGTGGGCATGGCTGACTAATGACAGCTGCTTGATAATTTACTTTGCTGGTTTCGGGCTTCTCTCCTACCCCCCAGGTAACTGGCACACCTAAATATTCCATTAGAAACTCATTTTAGGTTGTACTAACAAGCTTCCCTGAAATAAGCTTCTCTGAATAGAAACCAAAGGTGGTAAAAATATTAGTCTTTGTCATCCAAGGATGTGTCACTGACACATGCTAGGCCTGGCTACTCCCTGTTATCCACCCTCTTAAAAAACAAAACAAAAAAAAAAAACTGGCAGGGATGGCCTGTTAGCACAAATGATAGGCAATTCAATTAAGATTAATTTGATTTGGCAAATATCATCTCTTCTCTTTGCCAATTATTATGCAAGGGGATGACTACGCTCATGCTCAAATCTTCGCCTTTGAGGCATATATAATTTAGAGAACAAGGCAGATAAGTACAAGGGTAGCCTTAAAATCCCAGGATGAGTGTAAAATGACAGGTGTGGTATGGTGTATATTGAGAAGCTCTTAATCCATCTTCGTAGGGCCCTGGAAGGCTTCCCCTAGGAGGTAACCTATAATGAGGCTGTAAAGTAAATAGAATTTAACTAGCATAGATCATTGTACTCCAGCGTGCTAAACCTTATGGTCAATTCTCAATCTTCATCTTACTTAACCTATCAGCAGCCTTGACATAGTTGCTTGCTTCCACATCTTTGTAAAACTGTCATCACTTGGCTAAATAAAACTGGTATTATTTAATCTCACTCAGTCTCCTTAGTTCCTCACATGCTCTGAGGAATATTGGTGTATTCTTTGGCTTAGTCCTTAGACTATTTTTATTTTTACACTTAGTTCCTTGATCATACATTCAATTTCATAATCTTATATTTCATCTATATTCAAATAATTTCCAGATTTATATTTCCAGCCCCAAATCTAGAACTGTCTACTAAACAATCTACTCAAAATCTCCACTAAGACTAGTAATAGATACTCAAACTTAACATATTCAAAAATAAATGTGTAACAGTTCATCCCAAAATACCCCCTTTGTTCAATCTTTCCCAATCTCAGTAATGATAACTCCATACTTCCAGTTACTTAGGATCAAAACCTTGATGCAATCTTTAATAAACTCTCTCTCTTTCATCTCACATAAATCAGTTTAAAAATTATATTGAGTGGTTCTCTTTCTAAAGCATACCTGTACCTTCCCCCCACTCCCCCAGGTGTGTACATCCTTGCTTTCTTTCTCCTAAATTCCAAGGGCCCTTCTTTTGCTTCTGTAAATTGTTTCCTGACTGGTTCACTTTTCCTATCTATGTGACTTCCTAAATAAAGTTTTACGTATAAAAAAAAAATTCTATCAGCTCTTCTTTAAAAATATATCCAAAATGGAATCACTTATTACTAACCATATTACAACAACCATTGCCCAAGCTGCCTTATTGCTCATCTACATTGTTTTAATAGCTTCTTAATCTGTCTGCCTGCTTTTGTCATTACCCACTTGACCTCTATGTCCATCCAGCCTCTCCCCTTTGCCCGCTCAGCTCCAGCTATCATGGTCTCTGTGCTGCTCCTGGAATTTTTTGACAACTCCCAATGGCTGATTTGGATATGTATGGATGAAGGAGAGAAGAAATTAAAAATCATACCTGAATTCATGGCTTAGCCTACTAGGGGAGTGGTGATGCATTCCGTAAGGGGAAAGGAGCCTGGATGAAAGTATGGCCTTGAATCTGATGCCAGAAGAGTTATGAGCACAATTTTGAAAACATTGAGTTTGAATCGCTTCTGAGACATGTGTGGAGACAATAATCATTTTATATATATAGTATATATATTTATATATAGTATATACATATTTATATATAGTGTATATATATTTATATATAGTATATACATATTTATATATAGTGTATATATTTATATATATAACGTGTGTGTGTGTGTGTGTGTGTATAGAGAGAGAGAGAGAGAGAGAGAGTGTTTAGAGATCAGAAGAGAGACCTGTACTATGCATTTGTGTTTGAGAGTCATGATTGTATAGCAATTAGATCCATGAAACTTGGTGAAATGCCTGGGGAGCAGGCCTAGCAGTGGAAAAGTTGTAAATCCCTTATAAGTCAAGGGGTAGACAATGTTTAAGGCAGCTTCAAATACGACAAGAGGAAACAAAATATTGTATATATATTAAGAAAAAAAAACAACAGGAGAGTGAGAGTATTTGTTAGGATGCTTTTAGTTAAAAATAACAGAATGTCTTACTAAACATATCTTTAAAATCAAGGAATTATTATCTACAAGACAAATTATCAGGAAGTGGGCCGTTCAGAGGCTCAGTGAGACCTCCAGAACCCAGATTCTTCCCCTCTGTCTACCCCTCACTCTATCGTGTTTTGTTCTCAGGTGTGGATAACAAATACTCTGTACTAGTCCCACTATTTCAGAAAAGTTAATTTATTTAAGCCTCACTATAACTCTGTTAGGCAGTTATAATTACTATTATCCTTCCCAGTTAACAAATGGGAAAAGGTCAGCACAGAAGATTAAGTAAATTAGTCAAGGCATATGATAGCATATTGCGGAGCTGTAGTTTGAACATCAGTCTCCAGACTTCATGGTCTCAACCACTGTTAGACAGTGTTGTTTTTTTTTTTAATGACTATCATAGCTCATTCCTCACACAACTCATTCATGGCCTCAAAGGGCTTACCTATAAGCCTCCACCATAGTTCTCCTCATGCCTTACTGGACAGAACTAGTTCTCATGTCCTCTCCCAAATTGGTCATTGATAATAGAAAGGATAACTTTCCTTGATGCAGGGTCACTGGATATGTAGAGGGGACAATAGGGTTCTGTTAAAAAAAAATACAAAGATATATGTTTGGGAGGAGATGTTATAAAAACCTATGGAAGACTGTATTTTTAAAAAGAAATAATTAAAAATTTGAAATGTTATGAGGAGACTAAGATAAGGCTTAAAAAATATTAATTGGATTAAGTGACAAGATACCGGTGTCCTTTTTGACAATAGTTTCTGAGGAGTTTGTGGGTAGACCAGAGTGGAGTGCTTTGGTGAGTATAAGGATATAAAGAGAATGAAACTATTTTTTTGAAGCAGGAAGAGAAAGGGACAGTATGTTAATGGGGCTATGAGGATGAGGATATGAGGTAGAGGAGTTTTCTTATTTTTAGATGAGGAATTGACTTGAGTATACCTAAATGTTGATGGGAAGGAACTGGGAGAAGGAAATTGAAGAAGTGATTTTTCTATGAAGAAAGAAGCAAGTGGGATCTAAAGTTCAAGTGGAGGAAGTAAATAACAGGAACTTACTTTTTCCATTGATATGAGATGAAATAAAAGAAAATATATAGGTTTAAGAGAGTGGATCAAAAAACTGTAGTACATTTATACAATGGAATACTACGCAGCAGAAAGAAAGAACTCCTACCCTTCATGACAGCATGGATCGAACTGGAGAGCATTGTGCTAAGTGAAATATGTCAGGCGGTGAAAGACAAATACCAAATGATCTCACCTATAAGTGGAAGCTAATCAACAAAACAAACAAATGAGCAAAGTAGAACCAGAGACTTGGAAATAAAGAACAAAGTGTCGGTGACCAGAGGAGAGAGGGAAGTGGGGTAATGGGGGAAAGAAGGGGAAGGGGCAAGCAAGGGAACACTAATAGAGGGTTCGCAGGCATGGACAGTGCAGGAGGTAGGGATTGACTGTGGGAATGGGGGAGGGGGGAGCAATGGAGAAAAGGTGTAACTGAACAGCAATAAAGTTTTTTAGAAATGAAAAAAAAGAGAGTTTATAAATATAGCATTAGGAATTTGAAGTAGTTTTTATCCAATGACCAATCTTGCATCCAGGCGGCAATATTCAAAGTGGCAGGACTTTTCCTAGACTCGGTCAGGAAGCAAGCGCTACGATAGCCCATTAAGGCTGCTTGGGATAGGGCCGGTAGAAGGAGGTAAAAAGGGGATAAACTGTGACAGAAGGAGACTTGATGTGGGATGGTGAACACAATACAATATACAGATGATGTATTATAGAATTGTACACCTAAAACCTATGTAATTTTATTAACTCATACTACTCCAATAAATTCAATAAAAATTTTTTAGAAGACTGCTCATAAAAATGCCCACAACGCTAATAAGATTGATCCCACGTGAATGTAGCACCTCATATCTGGGTGACTGCCTTATTACAGATAATAGTTTAGGCACATTCATTCTGAACTTAAAACAAAGATAAAGGTGTGCTATTTTCAGTCTTTTGTGTTGTGTCATGTATACCTGATTAGCTCCTAATCCCCTCAGAAGTAGGACTTCTATTTTGTCAGTACTTTATATGACTATGTAAATTGTGGCTAGCTAGTAAGTGTCAACTAATGAGTGACAGTGATAATGATAGTTTTAAAATAAAAATATGACAGACTTCATAAACTGTCTTTACCACACACGAAGAAATGGAGAGGAAGTGCCAATTACTGACCCTTATATTGTTTAGCAGCAATTCTGGGGTTGTTAGACAAAGGTTAAAATTTTATAAATTGATGTTACATGAACAATAAATACATTTATCTTAAGGAGATTCACATTCTAGACAAAACTGGGCAGTGTCAGAACTGGAAAAGATACTGTAAATATGATAGGTAACCTAGGTGCAACACATGCCTCTGAATCATCTAAGATTGTCCACCTGAATCATCAGTGACCAAAAGTCAAGGTATGCCCAAGTAGAAACAAGTCTTTAAACACCTAAGATAGGTAGGAATGAAAGATAGATACAGCGTAAAAGTAAAATTTCTCCATATTAAAACTAACCCTACTGTATAAAATGTCATTGGATAATTCATTGCAGCAGTTCCTATCATATTCTAAATTTAATTTTAGGCTAACAATTGAAGATGAACCTTATGACTTTGCTCTGCTGACAGGTATGTTACTTCTGATTCTAGAAACTGGCAGGAAGCATAACATTCATTCATTCACTTAATCAATCATGCATTGTTGAGTCAGCAAACATTTACTGAACAGCAATTTTACATCAGAAACCAGGAATTCAGACAAATATGAACATGACCTTTGTCATCAAGCACTTCACAATCCAGTCTAGCACCTCACATTCCAGTGGTGAATGATTTTTTAATTGATTAGTGGTCATTTAATAAATATCTCTATAAAAGATTCATTGCCCTGAGTTTGTATAATTAACACGAATCTCCAAATTTTCTGTTCTGTTAATTTTTTTTTAAAATTTTTAGCGTACATTTACTTAAGATGGAGACAGTGAAACAAGGAAGGGCTTAGGACAGAAGAAACAACAGGAGGAGCCTAGGCGGGGCCGCTTTGGTTCCCTAGAAATGTTACAGCAATGAAAGGAGCAAGGCAGGGCTGCTGCTGGTTCATTGCCTAGTCAGAGACAAGGGGCCTTGGAGGCGGGTTCAGGGATTTTGCTGCCCGCTCTTCCCCTGGTTGTCAATGCCATGGGGGCTCCCAGAGCTTTTTTTTTTTTTAAGCGCATGCCCGAGAGAAGGGCACAGTGACCTCCGAGGACTGCGCACCTCTTAGTATTTATTTAAAAAGCCATCGTAAATAATTACTCAAAGACATTTAAATTCGTTTTCTAAAAAGAAATGCATAATGCACTGGGAATAGTGCATATGAATTATTTTAGGTATGAGGCACATCTCTTATATATAAGATGCCTAATGAACAGTTAAAATGTGGAAACAAAGAAAGCATTAGATGAATGGTCTTGGCAGACCAGAGAGAAAACGGTCTTAATGCTCTATTCTATTCTTGGGAGATTTTTCAAAATGTTTTTAACATAAAGAAAGGTATTTCAATGAATTAATTTATCTAACCCAAATACATTTATTTTGATGTCTTGTTTTCTAAGTGAATTAATTAATTTGAGTATTTTTTTGAATATGTGAAATTCAAATAACCTTTTATATTTTCTGTGGTCACTAGTAACCACAGCTAATCAGTTATGAATTCACACTCAATTAGGCAGGGTAATGATGTTCCTCCTATCTGTGTTCTTATTTATTAACCTAAAAATGATTCTAAATCATTTGTTTAAACAACATTACTGAACATAAAATATGTGAAAGGCCAACCGCTAATTAACGAGTAAGAGATGCTTTGTTTTTAAGAAGTTTGTCAGAGAGAATAAGACATGCAACCACACTGCCGCAAAACCCAAAGAGAGTATTTGAGAAGTCATACAAGAGACGTAATGTATGAAATGAGTTGAGACAAGTAGGAGATCACTACTGAGAGTGAAACAAGGGACAGAGAAGGCTTTGAAGAAGCTGGCTCTCAAGCTGATATTGGCAGAAGTAGACGAGAGGATGTACCAAGCTGAGGAAAGAACACATTGGGGAAAGATGAAGTGTTCCAGTAGCAAGAACATAATAGAAGACAGAAGATTTGGAAAACAGATTGGGGCCAAAGATTTGATTATTTGAATACTATGCAATAGAATTTTGAGTCTGGACAATAGAAAACCATAGTTGAAGAAGAGAGAAAAATCTTTCAAATTCAATCATGGAAAATAAGTAGGTTTAATGCCAAAAACATGGTTTATTTTTCCACTTTGCCAATTGGGGTCTTGGCATTAAGGATATACTATTTCTCCTATTGGCCAAGTATTGATCCACTGTCCCCCTGCCCCTCTTCTTTCCATCCTACAAAGGAGTAGGCAACTTTACAGGGACTGTCACTAGTCACCCAAAAGACACTATTGAAGGTGGGGTTGGGAGGGGCTACTATACACCTCCTTTTTCTTGCCAGGAATACAGTAATTATTCTAAATCATTGAAGTACCTACATGACAGGACTCATCTCAGTGATTCAGTTTATGAGTCATAGCAACTCATTTCATGATCAATGTGCTTTTTCATTGCAAATAATTGAGGATTTCCATCAGTAGAGGATATGCCACACAATGGTCTAATACGCAGCCACTGGAATTTAAAATTTAGAACTATACAAATTGATTTAGAGAAATTTGCTCAAGGTGAAATAGGTAAAAAAATGTTCATAACTGAGTGCTTTGTGTATGGCACCATTTTTACATACTACATTATTTAAAATCATCAACTGATTCCTATTGTTATTATCTCATTTTAAGTTAAGAAACCAAAGCACACAAAGGTTAAGGAATTTTCTCAGGGTCACACACATAGTAAGTGGCAGAACCAGGATTTGAACACAAAAGTCTGCATCTTACCTGTTACTCACTTAACCATACTGTTTGTCCAATCTAAGGTTGGGTTTGCTAAAATTTCTATGTGGCTGGTCATCATATTTTGTTTATTTACTACCAAATGCCATGTCAGGCTATCAAATGGCTACTTCCAAAGTACTATGAACTATCAGTGTTGGAAATTTATATATATATATATATATATATAGATCACTGTTCCCTCTGGATCTACTATATATATAATTGGTTTACTTTAGTTTCTCATTTAGCATATTTGTTGGTAACACTGTAGAGAACCATACTGTAGCTACTACTTTGGACCAGCAAGTTTCCATTCATTTTCCCCTACTTGTCCCATTGTTGCCTTATATATTGTTTTCTCTTTTTGCCCTACCCAATTGGCTGGAATCTATCAGGTACTATAATTTTTCTATTTTTATAAGGGTAATTTTTACTGCCTAGAATAGTTTTATTTTAATAATTAACATGTCTAGAACTGAGTAGACAAAATGACAAAAGCCTTTAAAGCTAAAACATGTTCCTTCCCCCAATTCCTGCCTCTCCTCAGGTTAAGAGCCTGCAGGACTCAAAGTGGGGAAAGGAGGAGAAGAGGGGCTAGTTCCTTTTCTTTCTATTTCTCTACCTAGTGTTTCCAATTTTCTTTCTCCTTTGTGCTAAGCCATAAAGCTTAATTGCACTGTGCTCAGAGAACATTTTCTAAATAATTTCAATCTTGAAAATCTGTTTCAATATGTTGATGGCCCAGGACAAAGTCAATTTTTGCAAATATTCTTTCTGTACTAGAAAATAATGCATATTCTACAACCGTTAGGTAGTGTCTTCTACATATATCAATTAGGTTGAGTTTGTAATCATGTTGTTCAAATCTTTGATATCATTTCTATTTTTTATTTCTGCTCCATCTTTCAGTTATTAATAAAGATGTGTTAAGTCTTTTACAATATTGTACATTTGCCTAGTTTTCCTTATACCTCTGCAAATTTTTGCTTTATATATTTTGAAGTATGTTGCTAGGTGCATTCAGATTTAGAGTTACACTATCTTAATGAACCAGAGCCTTAAACTAGTATGAACTGATCCTCTTTATGGTAAATTTTGACTTAAATTCCACTTAAATTCCATGAGAAAGATAGATACATAAATTCCTCATTATTCTACCACATAGGAAAAATAAATAAATTCCACTTAATTTAATAATAAACTATAATGATCTTTTTGGGTTTTTTTACAGGATAACATTATTCTATTTTTTTACTTTTGATGCTTCTGTAACTTCATATTTTAAGTGTTTGTATTGTAAAGAGTACTTAAGTTTTGTATTTCTATCCAATCTGACACTCTCTGTCCTTCATTCCGTTGGAGTTTTTGATTTAACTATAATGTAACTACCGATGTATGTGTGTTAAATCTACCTCCTTTTATTAGTTTTATATTTGTTCTGCCTCTTTTATATACTTCTCATTTATTGTCTTTCTGGGGGCTTTGCTCAATATAATTTATTTCTAGTTATGTCAATTAAATGTTGGTAGATAGGAGTTTTGACATTAAGTGGTCCCTGGTTACTCATTTTCATGCCATGTTACCCGCATAAACTCTCTCATATGGCACCCAGCTTCAGGAATGCTGTGTACTCAGAATGGCAACAGTGTGTTTATTTTGAAAAAATCATTTATTGTCCTTTTTAAGAATGAATTTCTGAAAAATTATCCCATAATGTTGGGCTTATTTGTCTGTTTCCCCCCCATCTGCTCTTTTATTATAGTTTCAATGATAAAGCCAGAGTTACTCTTGTGTCATTAAAGTTTAATATAAATCTGAATCCTTAACTCCATTTGCTCTCTTCCTAACTTATTTCATTGTTATCTTATATTTTAACTCAAATATTATATATTCCCTAATATATTTTATTGTTGTTGTTGTTGTTTTACGCAGTTATTTTCCATGTAGGTTTACCCTAGATTTATCCTTTTCTTTACTTTGATTCTGCCAACTCCTCTGTCTTCAGAACTGGGATAATTCTCCTCCTGACAAGAAGTCTTTGTCCACCACATTGTCAGGAAGACATTCTGATTTTATCAAGAGCTTTATAGTTTTAACCCTCACATTTAGATCTATCATGTACAAGATTTCATAGGGTATGCATTTGTTCTGGCATTATTTATTAAATTATGTTGGCACTTTTGTAAAAATGTCAAATGATGTGTGAGTCAATTTCTAGGCTCTTTGTTCTGTTTCACTGATCTGTTTTTTATTTGTGTGTGTATAAGCCAAAACCAAACACTTTATAATTAGTCTAAAAATAATTTTATTTTTTTAATCTTTTTAAAATTAATCCTCACCTAAGGATATGTTTATTGACATTAGACAGAGAGAGGAAGGGAGAGAGAGAGACATCACTGTGAGAAAGAAACATCAATAGATTGATTCCCATACACCCCCAGACTGGAGAATTGAACCCACAACCTAGGTATGTGCTCTGACCAGGATTGAAACCTGCAATATTTTTGTGTATGGGATGACACTCCAACCAACTGAGCCACCCAGCCAGGGCTGAAAATAATTTTCAACTTTGTTCTTCTTCAAGTTTGTTTTGCCTTTTCTTGTTCTTTTGTATTTTTATGTAAACTATAGAATCAATTATAGAATCAGCTTGTCAATTACCATTGTATATGTTGATAATATATTAATATATCTATGTACCTATGTGTATAACTACATATCTAGATCTAGATCTTTCTGAGCGACTGTCTATATCTATTTTTCATCTTCTCATCCCCTAGGTCACCTCTTCTGGAATTAGTAGGTACCTCTAAGAAAAAAGCATCCCCAATGCTGGGCTTATCTGTCTGGTTTTTTTCTTCTCCCCAATGTTGGCCCTTTACATCTTCAATGCCTTGTTAGCTTTCTCACATCATTAAGCAGATAGTATTAAAATATTTTGAATAGGCTTTATCATTCTCAGTGGGAGGATTAGTTCAGTTTCCTAATCCACTGTTACAGGAAGTGAAAATCCCAATGGAATTTTTATTTTCCTCCTTCCATTCAGTAGGCCTGGGGTTAAAGAAGGGATGGGTAGATAGAAGAGGTAAGAGGTAAGAAAAGTCCCACTTGACTGACACCAGTATAATCTGCTATTGGTTTCTTCTCTTTGGCGCTAGAGTTAAAAACCGTGTCTTTTCCTCTTGAGCACTCTAATAGGGCCTTGCATATTATACCTGCCTTTGAATCAGGAAACATACTTCATCTGATAACATATGACCCCCTTCTGCATCCAAAAATTCCCTTCAGGATTTCTCTGCTGAGTTTGCCTGGCTCTTTATAAGACATCTTCTTCAGTGAATCTCTCTCAAAACAATTCCAGGATAAAATTTCTCCTTTCAATTCCATATCTCATCCTTAAAAACCTTTGACTTACTCTCAGGGGGATACCGTTCTCACACAGCTCTTCTTGCATGCAGAATTTTAGCCAGCTGCGGTCTTATGAACTTCCTCTTTTACGAATTTATCAAACTTAAGTCTCTATGTCCCTTTCACCCAAGGGATGCACACAAAGTTCTTCAAGTGACCTTCACAAATCCTCTCTCACTACGTTTAAAGTGAGGGGAAAGGACTCCCATAGTACCCCCTGGCATAGAGATCTTCATAGCAATAACTTGCCTCAGGCAAATGCTCAGTGTCAATCAACTCCAAGTGACTTCACTTCTCACCATGTTATATCTGAATGGGTGTGAGGAGCTAAGGACAGGAAACTACGTCATACATTGAAGTCCCGCAAAAAGACATCAACTCCTCCTTTTGGAACTTGGGATTAGTTGGCCCTTATTGCTTGAAGTCAGCCTAAATGGAGATCTATCAAGTCCCAATTTAATAGTGCTTCTAAAGGCACAAAGCATGAAGAGAATGAACATTTATGTATTACTTACTCTACGTCAGCTCCTATTCTAGTTACCTTATACAGTTTTCTGACCAACCAATTACAGCTTTGTGTGAAGTTGCACTGATGGCTGATTGAAATTCATATTAACATGCATTTTTATCAGATAAAATCCATTTTTATCTTTTATTGGATAAAAGAATTAAGAAATAAGAAAATATAGAAGGATGTAAAATTAAGAAACATGGTAAACTAAGACATGTGATTTATGCATTTTGCTTGAAAACAGCATATATTTTGAAACTTCTTCAAACTTTTCCTTATGCTGAAAGTAAATTTTGTGCCTGCAATCTAGTTCATTGCATAATGGAATAATTACATCATTAATATTTGTCATTGTGTTTATTTCCTTGTGTTTATGCAATCACAGTGCCCTTCCCTTTAATTTTCTTATCTTCATTCCCATAAACTTACTGGTTTGATTCCTCATTACCACATTCCCCATCGACAAAACAACTTCTTGGTTGATTTTCAGCTTTAGTATTAGCCTCTTTCTATTGTCCCTGAACACTGTTACAAGACTAATCTCCACAGACACTGTTTTTACATCACTCTTAATCCAAAAAAAGTACAAAGACATCCTACTAGTAGTAATATCTCCTGGGAGAAGTAATTAAAGCACAAATCCAATAATCCTTGACTAGCCATTTGCAAAAGTGAATGATACCACAGCTAGAGGTCTAAGAAACATCATACAAACCAATGAAATGTATTCCATTCTTTATTTTTAGCTTGTCTTATATCCACTTCCTTCCCAGTTTTGCAGGAGCAAAAATGGTTCTTCAGAATAGGAACTTACCCATAGGCTGTCTACAATTCCACAAGAATTCCATGAGACAGAAGTGCAAGAGAAAGGTTTGGAAAAATGTCCTCAACTCAGTTCTCTTTACAATATCTTTAAAACCTCACCAAAAGCCATAGACCTAGTAGAAGCCAATTCCCTGAGCTCCCCCCACAAGTCAGAGCATTTATTAACACATGTCTGCCACAATAGATTCACAATTCTCATTGTGCTTGGAGCAGACCATGCTCATCCTGGCATCATTTGCTTGTAACTGAGTAACAGACATACAAGCAGAGTGCAAAAGAATTTGAAAGTCTTCAAAAATATCTAGGGAAAGCTTTGATTGTTTTATTCACTCATTTATTTTTATTCACTTAATAAATATCTTGAGCAGGAGCATAAGTTTTACCTTTCAATTTCAGCAGATTTGTCTTTCTAACAGGTACAAATTATAGAGCCTACTAGAAATAAAGGGTACATGGGATAAGTATTTAAAAAGGAACAGCACCAGAGTAAAACTTCTTAAGACAAAAAGACTGAATTCGCCTTTTTAATTCACTAATTTATTCATTCATTTCATAGTTCTGAATGCTTATTTTTAATGTCAGGATGTGTTTGCTTTAGAAATTGACCAGTGAAAAAAGTACGGTATCTGTCCCTCATGAAGTTATAGCTAACCATTCAGGTGACAAGAAGGAAAGGGAAGAGAAATAAGAAATATGAAAGCAGAAAGCTTAGGGAGACAGAGAATTAAGAAGGATGTGACATTTGAGTGGAATTTTATAAGAGGAATAGATTTGGGTTTGTAGGGAATTGAGGGAAAGGGCATTGGGTAATGCCATGCAAATGTATTACAGATGTGTCATACATCAAAAAATAAACTGGAAACTTACATTTTGACTCCAATAAAATTTTTATTGCAGGATTTTTTTTTAACTTCAGAGAAAAGTTAGGAAAGAAAAAATCCCTCAAATGTCTGACCAATGACTCAACAAGATGATCTGAAACAGAGTTAGAAGCCCAGAGGAAGGATCCTGGGAAGGGATGGGGTGCATTAAAGATAAAATCTTACTATTTATATTATGATTTGGGACATCTTTGATTATTGCAACATTATCTTAAGGGCCTAAAAAATCCCAGCTAAATTCAATTTATACAATACACATACACCAGCACAATCTTGTAGAAAAGCCAGTTCCTTGCCTTTGTATGGACTTAAAGGCCATAAGAGTCTTTATCTTGACCATGAGAAAACAAAGACCTAAAGAAAGTTAAGTAAACAAAATTACACAGAACTTGGTGGTAGGGGCAAGTAAGCAAGACACAATTCAATGCTGCATCTACTATACCAACTGAATAAACCAAAATATTGCATGAGAAAAAGTTTATGCAGAGCTTCACTAAAACCATTTTCTTTGCACAAGCACTGTGTTACGCTAACCTTTAAATTTTCCCTCCTCAATTTACAACGTAGGAACAGATAGAGCATTTTAGTAGCAATAAATCTTTGAATGGAATGATTAAAAGCACACAATTTTATTAATCAAATAATTTTTAAAAAACTATCTCTAAGGATTTGGAATTTTCCATTTGCCAAGTTCTCACCACATTAAAATACGAATGGAAAAACACAGATTACATTATAAATCTCTTCAAAAGAGAATGCATTCTCATTCAAAATGTATAAAGTTGGACTTCTTTCATTTGGAGTTAATTTTTGTTAATTATAATTCAACAAAGATTTATTGAGGACTCAATATGTGTATGTATTGTACCAAATGATGAGGATAAAACAGTGAAGCATATAAAATAGACCAATACCTTAGTCTTGTGGCAAAAATAGGTCTTATAAATAATGTGTCTCACAGTTGTTTTTCAAAACTACTTATTTCAATCCTTAGCCCATGTTGCCTTTCAATGTTTCAGTAGTTTTCGTTAAAATTAAAGAGACAGTTTCTCTAACCACAAACAGATTTGCTCTATATCCTTGCCCTCAACATACTGACTTTTTAGTTTTTGACAACCTGATGGATATAAATGGTAAAGCATTGGGTTTGCGATTTGCACATAACTGATAACTAAGAAGGTGGAGCTTCCCATATTTTTATGAACTGTTTGTGTTTCTTCTGTGAAATGTCTGTTTGTCCTTATATTTACTGAATTGTTCATCTTTTCCTTTTTGAAATCTAGGAATTCTTTTTACATTATGGATCTTAGCTCTTTGTGATCATTTGTATTCTTGTGTATGACACAAGAGGCCGGGACGCTTGACTTTCTCTGCGTTCCTTAGTGAAACCAAACTCAATATATATTAGCCTAACTGTTCTCACCTTTGCATGCGCAAATCAGGCTCCAATTTCCTGTCCTGGATTCCTCACCTACCATTAAAGGACATTCATCCTGTCCTAGAAGACAATAATCTTTCCAATGTTTTATTACATTAATATATGCCAGCACTTAGAGGAGTGTCTGACACACTGCAGTTATTTAATAGCTTAGGAAGATGAATGAATGAAAGGCACTGATTGCCCAGGGTCTGCCCCTCCCAACGTTGGGGCTATGTATCATTCTTTCATGCAACACACACATGTGTGGTATTGGCTTCTAATAAGTAACTCAGAGACTATAAAGATAAATTTTTAAAATGATTTAAGCCCTTGTGGAGGAAATAACACATTAAAAATTACTATTAGAGCAATAAGAATGATAGTAGGATGTAATCATTTGTTTGCTTATCTCCTGCTTCTTCCCGCAAATGATCCAAATGGAATTTAAAGCCAAAAACAAAACAAAGCAAAACTAGAATAGAAGCACAAAATTTAAATATGAGTTAAAAATCAGAATCAAGTAAATTTAAATTAAATTAGTGTGTCAAAATCAGAAATTTAAATATGTAAGTCATACCACATATATCATTGTTGTTTCAGATTTGATGTTAAGGTTACTGGCAAACAAAAAAGGGATAGACCATAAAGGATTTGCTCTTTTGTAGCAAAATGGAGAAAACATTACATTTTAGACAATCTTTTCCTAGAACTTCATTTTAAATAAATTTCCCAAATAGCACTTTATGTAGGAAATAATGTCCTAGGAAATGTCCTCCACACAGCCCTTCAAGATGCAGTAAAGAGTTGTGTGGAGTACTTTTTTGTGTCAAGAACAGGCACATTCCTGTTTGGGGAGAGTCTGGGAGAAGTGTACCCACTCTGCGAACTTCTCTATAGGGCGTAGGGAGGTGAGAGGAATTCCAAAAAGAGGAATGGGATCAAGTTGATAAAGGAAAAAGGATAGATAAAGTGCCAATGCCAATTCTATAAATTGAAGGTACAGAATAGCACTATGTCTGATGGTGGGAAAACAAAACAAATATAAGCATATATAAGGGCAAGGACCAGGGTTGTGTGGGAATCTGGGGTTGCGATGGCATGATGCTTCTTATGGCAAGTCACAAGGGCAGCATCTTGTTGCTTTAGTGTTTCTTTGGAAGTAACTATTTCATGAATTGGCCTACACAGGTCTTGATGATATAGGCTTTGGGATATGAACCTCTCTGGTTGATCCCATTCTCCACTCCTCAGAACTAAGATGCCTAGGTCAAGTAGTATTTCAAAAAAGAGGACAGGTACTTTTCTTCATTGACTTCCTATTTTACACAAGGAATTTTTCATATATTATGGCACTTAATACTCAAAATATTCCTGTAAATTAAGGTTTAGTCTTCATTTTGCAAAAAAAAAAAAAGGTAAATTAATAGTCATTTATTTAAATTTACTATTAAGAATTTAAGTAAATAAAGTTTAAAAAGAATAAAGTACTTGTCCCAGATGACGTAGTAGAGCCAAGGTTCAAAATTTCTTCATCATGTCTTATCACATTAGACAAGTTCAACACACAGCTGGATTTTGCACCAATCCATTCTTCATGGCAATGTGTAACAAAACTTGTGTTCAAGGTTTTATAACTAAATTCATTTTGGACCAAGTCTGAGGTTCTTGTTTCTTCTTGTTAACCGTGCCCCCCCGTCCCCCCGAGAGTGCTGTGCTCTTGAGAGATTGCCCACTAACTGAACTAAAAGCTTGCTTCTTGCTTTCTGATTTTCCTGCACAAATTGCTGGGCAGCAGACTTCTCAAACACAGCATCCTAGAGTTCTCTCTCACTATTCACTCCCCATTCATAAGGATCTGGCATTTGAAACTATTGCTGTTTTCCCAAAAAACTATGTTCTGATAATATACACATCAGGCCTCACATCTTGCCTAGAAATTGATTTTTTTATTAACACTTCTAGTAGAAGCACAGCGCCTCCCATCCCCACAGCTAGCACACACCAAAGTAAAGCTCAATCTAAACTTCATACACAATGCAAACTACTATTTTTAAAATTAAGTTTTTTACTATCATCTAAGGCATCTTAAGGAAGATATATTTTCTTAGGCAATGAAAATTCTAAGAAGTTAAAACCCAGATTAATGAGCATTTAAAAAATATTAGGTAGTGAAGCTAATAGGAGACTAAATATTTTATACTTAATCATCATCTTTTAATGAAATCTTAAGGCACCATAAGAAAAATATCCATCTCAGCTTTACTATTCAGTATTATGATGATATATCCTTCAACAATGACCTATCAGCTTTTTAGCATATGTAAGATGTTTTCTTTTATTCCCCTTACCAGCTTCTTTCTCTCTGTTTTATCATTTCTGATGAATTATATTTTTACATATAATTTTATCCTAAGATTAATGTTCCATTAGACAATCACGCAGGAAAAACTTCAGTGAGTTCTCTAAAGAGGACGAACTAAGTCATAGGAAATTGTTTTCTATCAGCTGAGCCAGATAAACTTTAAAGATATTTCCAATATTTCTCTAATTGTTACTTATTCTTATCAGTTCTGTCTTCTAGACTTTGTTTTAAAGTAGATATGAAACTTACAGGAAATTTCTCAAAAAGTTTCAACCATTCTAAATTTTCATATAAAACTATTAGATTCTTGGGGATGGTGGTAACTGATCTGAAAAACAGCTTTCTTTACAGAGGGCTCAAATCTTTGATTCTCTGTTGCCCATCAACATCAATTTTTAAACATCACTCTACTAATTTAACATAGAGACAAGAATATACTCTTTAAAATGGCAAATGCAGCTTAAAACCATCAGGTGACTTCTGTCCTCAAACCTTTAAGAAGCCTCTGAAAAATCTAAACCATCTATGATTACTAGACTCTAGGCTGTTAACCTAGCCTGTCACAAAAGGGGGCAAGTTTAGTCAAATGTTCCCCTCTCTCATATTCCTTATGAACTTAGTATTGAATTATGCTACTGGCTAACATAAAAATGCCCAATACGTACTCCGTCCCCATCTATCTTTCTTCCTCATTCTTTATTTAGAAAGGATGTGTCTTCTTTTTATCTCAGAGACAGCTTAGGTTCCAGGAGAATAAGCATCCATGTCTTTCAATACTTAGCACACAACAGAAATTTTGTTACCATTTCAGATATAAGAAAGACCTCTGAACATCCATACCTTAGTTTGTATTTAACTCTCTGAAAATGAATGACATATGAAGATTTGTAAAAATACACTTCAATGATTATTTACCCAGCTTATTTCTAAAGCCCTAGGAAATTCTCATTGGTGAGAGAATTAAAAGAATGTAAATTACTTAACAACAAATTAAAACACACACAGAAACACATGTACACAAATATTTCTTTGTACTAAAATAATATCTAAATAAGTGAGAGTGTAAATAAGGAGTCATATTCTTTGCATTTATAATTTATCTTAATGGTGATGCTTTATGTTTTAATTCTTAAACTAATGAGAAATGGAGATATATATATATATATATTTCAAAATACATTATCACAATAAACCACATGACAAAAGTTTTGTAATCTTGAGTATTATGTGTGTTTTACAATTGAGGATGCTAAGACTCACACAAATTAATAGATTTGCCTAAAGCCACAAAGCTAGACTGTCAGGAGTGGATGCATCCTTGGTCTTCTGCCCAGAATCTTGCATTACTCATTCCATGAAAGTTGCCTCATGTTTCCTATATAGGGCAAGATCTCAAACATAATCTTAGAATCTACTCATGGTTTAGAATTTTAGCAAGTTGCCAAGATTAAATTTTTAAATGATTGAGAGGTACTACATGGAATGATAAAGAAAATGAGCTTTGGGTTCTATCAACACTTAATTCATGCTGTAACTGGGACAAATTCAACTGTTCTGTACCACAGAAACTTTATGGAACTATTGAGAGTAATAAAAGTACGTGGCTCCTCACAAGCATTGAAGTAAATGGCAGTTATAAAAAGAGTGAAATGCATGAGCAGAAGTAGAAAAGTTTGGCTCATCATCAGAACCACCTGTAGAGCTTCAGAAAAACATAGATTTCTGGACTCCAACCCAAACCTGTAGAATTTGAACCTCCATAGACAGAGCTTGGGAATCTGTCTTTTTATAAAGCCTTCTCAGATGATACTGATTATCAGCCAGATTTGAAAATCCTTGATTAATATTATATAGAATATAAACATTTCTCTCTTTTTTGGGCCTTAAAATACTGATAGAATGTAGGGAACCTGTATTAAATGGCTTCTATGAGACAGAAACTAGGCCAAACCCTTGTCAGCAACCCAGTGAGCTAGAAATTGTTTTTCCCAAGTTAAAGGAAACAGACACTTGAAGAGTTTATAAATCATAAATCCAAAATTAGACCTCAAGCCTATCTAAATCTTCTCACTCCACATATTATTTTTCTACAAGTTCATGTTTGCTGCAACTATGACATATGTTGTCACTGAAGCTGCTCTCAAAGTTAATGTAATTATGGCAATGACGTACTTCTGACCCATAAAGTTGTTGATGCTGATTAATGCCACATGAGGTGAATAGAATGGAAATATACAGCATTGTGTAAATTGTTAGATTTTTCTCTTTAAGGACCATGGTTGTTTACTTATTTCTCAAGACTTGACTTCTGAATATAGATCACTTAAAATGAATCATCTCTTCTAATTATATTTAGTATAAATGTAATTTTCAAGAAGATTCCACAACTTAACCTTCTTCAATAAAATCATATGCAGGAAAATTTCACCCAGACAGTTACAAGAATGTGTAGTTATAAATTCACATATAATTCATGTTACAGAGTACCCATCATTTTTGTAGAAAGCTTAACTGTTACAATGAGACGTTGGCAATGTTAAGCCTCAATGTGATAATTTAGTGCCTACGTGGACAGAACTCAGGGTAATTTATCATTCATTCAATTATTCATTCAATCACTAGATGAGGTGTACATACAAGAATACAATGGTGAATAAAATCGAGGTCCTCCTTATGAAACTGACAGTCTAGTTGAAGAGATGCTTCTCACTCATATAACCAAACAAATAAGTGCAAAAATGCAACTGTTGTAGTACCATGAAGAAAAGGCATACAGCACCGTGAGGGGTGTCATGCTAATTTTATGTGTCAACTTGGACGGCAGAACACATAAAAATGGGGGCCACTGTGCCATGGATATCTGATGTAACATGATGCCCAAATATTTGAATAAACATAATTTCTGGGTATGTCCATGAAGGTGTTTCTGGAAGAGCCTAACGTTTGAGTTGATGGATCCAGTAAAGCAGAGGGCCCTCACCAGTGTGGGTGGGCATGATCCAAACCATTGAGGGCCGAGAACAAAAATGTGGAGAAAGACTGGGTTCACCATCCCTCCGACTAACTGCTTGAGCTAGGACATTGATCTTCTGTCCTGAGGGGTATCAACTAAAACAACATTCTTCCAGATGATATTTCTCCAGTTAGAAAACAAATTGTTGTCACCAGGTACTAAGACCACATAGCCATAATTTTAGAGTCACTGAACTGTAAAATGTCACGTGGAATCAAAAGCTTTTGAAAAGAGATTTTAAAATTTATCAGAGCTAAGTACATTTGCTGTCTAAAAGTTAAGTAGAAGGTATACTCATAAACCCCAGTTAGATCATTTTAAAAAAATAACTATTTGCAATCTGTAAAACACATATTTAAAAATAATTAAGGAAGACTAAAAGAAAATAGGAAATAGCATGGCAAATGCAAAGAAAAACAAAGTGCTGGTAAAAATAGTAATATCAAATAAAACTGAATACAAGACAAAGGGCTTTAAATGAAAAGAGAGAATGTCATTATTTTAGAGGCCAAGCAAAAACTAAAATTCATTTGTTGTAAGTCTTCATGAATGTGACAAAAAGCGACTGCAAATTATAGACCAAAATCAAAATAAATTTAATATAAGTATCGATGCAACTAATATTGTATGTCAACTGTAATCAAAAAATAAATTTTAAAAAATCAATACACAGAAAACAATGTTAAGAAACTTTAACTTAACCTTACTGTATTAGTTTCCTAGGACTGCTGTGAAAATGTACAAAATACTGGGTGGCTTAAACAAGAAATATTTACTATTCACACAATTCTGGAGGCTAAATGTCTGAAAATCAAGGTGTCAGCACGTTGCTTTCTTCCTAAGGCTATGGGTGAATCTGATTCATGCCTCTCCTAGTCCTAGTGGTTTGCCAAAAATCGTTGGTGTTCCCTGGCTTGTAGGAGCATAATTCTAATCTTCAAATGGCATTCTCCCTCTGTCTGTCTTGCATCTAAATTTCCCTTTAATTAGGAAAGAGCCATTCTGGATTTACAGCCTTTTATTAACCTAATCATCTGCAAACACTCTATTTCCAAATAAAGTCACATACTTAGGTACTAGAGGTAGAACATCACCATCTTTTGGGGGAGACAAAATTCAACTCATAACCCAACCTATAATTAGTAGACTAAAAACATATAGATGCTACTTAATGTAACCAACAGAAATAAATACAAAATATGACTTTTTCAAGTGGTCGTATAGTATTTGTAAGAATGGACAAAATCCTGAGAAATGAAAACATTTGCCTATAAGTCAATTTATATAAGAATGTTTTATAGCCACCTCAATGATAATCTCCCCAAACTGAAAATAAAGAAATTTGGTAGATTCCTATAATGGAATACTTCATAGTAAAACAAACAAGCAAACAAAAACAAAAACCAAACCAAAAAAATGAAGGAATTACTGATATGTGCAACATGAATTGATCTCCAAAATATGCTCAGAGGGAAAAAGGCACATACAAAAGAGCACATACTATTTAATTCCATTTAGAGAACAGGTAAATTCAAGTATTATACATGTAAAAACATCCATACCTGTAGAGAACTTTTCAAGAGTTTATTTGAGCCAAAATTTTTGGCATAGTCCAGTAAACGAGAATTTAAATGTTCCAGAGAATTAGTGTGGCAATCTCTTGTTTGTATTTGAGATTAAAGAAGGAATGTAAGAAAGATACAGGAGGGAGAAAGCAAGGTGGGGATTGGATTACAGAAGAGTTAAGATAATGAGCTCTCTTGAGAATGGTCACTTATGCATTAGCGCATTAGCAGAAAAAGTTCAAAAGGGGGCATTTCAAAGGTGTGTTAACCAAATGCTCAGAAACAATAAACAGGGCTTTTTTAGATAAAAATAAGCCCTTTCTAAAGAAGTTATATACCTGGGATATGACTACACACAATTCCCAGTTACAAATTTACAATCAGATCACCCCGTGAGGCTGGCTACATTCCACAGAACCCCGTTTTTGTCCATGCTACTGTGGAAAAGTATTGGATAATCGATGCTCCTAAGGGTAAAAAGCAAAAACTGACTGGGAAGCAACACGAGGAAGCTCTTTAAGTTGATGGTAACATTATTGTGTATCTTAATATGGTCTGCATGACAGCATATCAATTTGTCAAACTTTAATTAAGGTACATTTAAGATTTTTGCACTTCATTATGTAGTATAATTTTACCTCGAAAGAAAAATAAAAAAGCTCTGAATGAGTGCTGAACTCTAGTTAATATGCATGCTGAAGTATTGATACAAAGTGGAATGATTTTTATAACTTACTTCAAAATGCATGAAAAAAATACCATGAATTGAGGAATAGATAAATTAGAGATAAATAGATACGTGAAAAAGTGAGTATAATAAAATAGTAGAATCTAGATGGCATGTTCTCTGTAAAATTCTGTTGACTTTGCATGTTTAAAAGTTTTCACAATGTTTAAAAAACTGACAACAATCAGTAAATGATAAAATTCAATAAATTATCAAAACTTGATAATATATTCTCTAATCCCAATGTAATAGAGTTTTAAAATAACACAAACAAAACATAAAAATTCCAACTGACTAAAAATCTACAAATAAGGGAAAAACTCTCAAAATCAAAATTGTAAAACACCTAGAAAAAAACAATAATGTAAATATCACATTAAAAAAAACTCTTGGAAAACAGACAAAGAAAAAAACAACTTAATCTAAACATGCAATGCAATGAAAAAAACTATTAATAGCAAAAAAAAAATGAGGAAAGCAGAAAGAAATCAACATGATAAAGTCAGGAATAATAAGCAGATAAGAGTGTGTGTGTCAGGGGAAACAAAGTAAACATGTAAACTTGTGATCTACTTTTATAAATAAACAAAAACTAATAACCAACCAACCATTATCCAGCAGAGCTAATCAAAGGAAAAAATCTCCAAGAAACAAAAAGGTATGAATAACCACACCTATATTCTAGATCAGCGATTTTCAGTTGGTGTGCCATAAGAATTTTTAAAACATGCAGTACCTGATCATTTAGTCAAGGGCACTGACCTCTTTTCCCTTAAACTGTCAAAAAATAACAACAGCCAATACCACAGTAGCCGTCTGGTGTAAATAAATCAAAATTATACCTATATATTTTTGTCAAGTTGGCAAAAATATAACACATTTTTTTTGGTGTGATGCAGAATTTTAGTAAGTAGTTTATGTGTGCCAAGAGATGAAAAAGCTTGAAAATCTCTCTTCTAGATATTGCAATATTAAACATTAAATATTTGCTTTATTCTATCCAAAAATCTTTGAATATCTGGATTTTAAAAATCTGTTGTTTTCAGAAACTACAAATACCATATTTGAAATTTTAAAAAATGGTAAATTCAGACCGATTTTAACAGGAAAAAAAATGAGCAAGTGATCAAAGACCTACTTCCTAAAATGGTACAGATAAATTACATCAATTATGCAAATCCTTTCGATAATGTTTTACTAGTCCCAGGCCCTAAAGAGAGAAAACAAGCTTCTGACTTCTGCTGGCCTAGGGCCTCTGGTTTTGTCTGCCAGCCGCGCCCTATCTGTGGTGACTGAGGAACTCTCTCCATTCACAAGGCCAAGACCTCCTTGTGGCAACAGGAACCGTCAGTCTCACTTTCCCAGCCTCCTCTGCAACTAGATAGAGGCACAAAACTTAGCTTCCACGGGTCAGATGCACCCAGTGTGGGCTGTGAGTCAGCCAGCGACTTGAGGAGCAGAGCCCATGCCAAACAAAATCTGAAAACAAGCAGTAGAACTGCAGCCATTTCTCATGTCCAGGGACAACAAGGGCATCCAATTCAGTGGCGCCTTTGGGGGCCCTGCGTTCCTTGAATGGGCCATTAAGGCACAGTGTCTGGCACTCAGCTTGGCAGAGAGCTGTCCTCTCCGTACCATCCTGAAGAGTCACCCATTGCTCCTGCCTATGCAGACTCCGAGTCTAGTTCTCGATATTCCAAGAGATTCTCTGAGTCTCCCAACATCAATCCATTTTTTACTGCTGTTAAAGAGTAAGTTTCCATATCTTCCAATTGAGAATCCAGACTGATAAACAAAAGCTTATGTTTACTGGTAACAAAAGCTGGCAGAGATATCTTTTAAAAATATAGATCCATCTCACATATGTTATCAATGTTAATGTAGAATTCATTTAATAGCAGCAGCTCATAAAAAGAATAATTCACCATGATTCAGAGGGGTTTTCCCAAAGAACGTCCTTCACTACTAGGAAATTTACTGCTATATTAATATAATTAAAGATCAAAGGAAATAAGCTATTTAGTCATCATTATAGATGCAAAAAAGACATGTGATAAAATTAATCATCCATTACTGATTCAAAATAATCTTCATAAAACTGAAAGAATAGTTTCTTTAATGTAATAAAATACATTTTTTCAAACTCAAATTGTATGACATCTAATTATTACCATACTTTTTGAAGAACTGGACAAAGTAATTAGAAAAAAGAAGAAGAGGCACAAAAATTGAAGATCAAAAGAGAAAATGTCACTTATTTTACATGATATGATTGTATATCTGTAAACTCAAGGAATTGACTGATATTCAACTGTAAATAAAAAATAATTCAGCTGGCCAAATACAAATTAATATGCAAATATCAACAGCAACAGTTTTTCTACAATCAACTTTCCTTACAACCACTTAGG
The DNA here is from genome assembly GCF_021234165.1 of Pteronotus mesoamericanus. Classification (NCBI taxonomy): domain Eukaryota; kingdom Metazoa; phylum Chordata; class Mammalia; order Chiroptera; family Mormoopidae; genus Pteronotus; species Pteronotus mesoamericanus. The sequence goes on from NW_026555302.1 coordinate 2,631,350, forward strand.
AAAATGAAGTAAAGAAAAAATTTGATTTACAATAGCAACAGCAACAAAAATATATAGGAATAAACTTAAATGTATAAGAATTATGTGATGAAAACTATAGCCAGAGACATTAAATAAAGTTGAATAAAGAGCAATGCATACTTTTTTTTTTTTGGCAGGGGAGAATACGGTTCAGTGTTGTTCAGTTATAAGGTTATCTTATAAGCGCAAGTCAATTTCAATAAGAATGCAAATTTGTTTTTTTAAAGAATAAGACAAACCTATCATAAAATTTATATGGAAAAATAGAGGTAAGGATAACAGGAAAATAAAGAAGTAATGAAGTACTAGTTGTATCAGGTATTTAAATCTGTTGTATAATTACATTAGCAAGTAAAAAGAATAATACAATAGAAGCATTCAGAAAAAGACCCAAAGAGGAATTCACATATAATAAGGGAGCATTTCATGCCAGTGGAGGATGGTAGACTGCAAAATAGGAAGAGTGTGGCTCTCTGCTTTCGCGATTGTTTGGCTACCTGACAAAAGAAAAACCAGCCATATTCCTACCTAATTCATTAGAGCATGATAAATTCCAAATATATCAAATATTTAATGTAAATAAAATGAAAAAGTGAGTTTTATAGGAAACCATGAGAAGATTTTAGTGGGGAGACCATTCTTCATATTCGAACCACAGAAACCATAAAAGAGTTTGGCACATATGAGCGCATTAAAATAAAACATTTCTAAATAATGACAACTCTGTATATATAAACATGAACACGTATGCTCCGTGCATTTTATACTTTTATACGTGTGTGTGTGTGTGTGTGTGTGTGTACACATGCACAGATGCTGATGACATGTGTCAGGTAAAAACCCACCGGGAGCGTGTCCAGCAGGCGCTTACCCTGAGGAAGCCTAAGCCTCTCTGAGGCCAAACCCCTGGGAGAGGGGAAAGGAAGGTGATGGAGCTCGCTCTCTCATTTTCTCCCCATAGCTCCCTCTGAGGAACCTGGACCACCCCTCTGCCCACGAGGTAGTCGGTGCTCCCGGGCAGGGAAAGCCCATCCCCACACCTTGGCCTCCAGGTCCCTGCTGAGCACAGACAGGCAGTGTCTTAGCTCGGGTTCCTCAGGAAAGAGCCCCTGAGGTGCCAGCGTTCACAAAGGAAGGTTGCTGGCTACCGAAGAATGCTCCAGAACAGTATCCTCAGAGTGGGAAAGGAAGCAGTATTGGGCAGAGGGGAGTCACTGAACTTAAGGAAACGTAGCAAAGGCGTTAGCCACCAACCTTCCCAGCGCTGGAAAAGTGAGATCCTCTCTTCTGAAGGGGGATCCGCGCGGGCTCCACAGTGTCTTCCACTCGGATGAAGTACCTAGGGAAAGTCTTGGCTCTGGGCAAAGGGACAAATGAAGAAAATTCTTTGCCAAATATATAACTTTTGCCATTTGAGTCTATTGAATGGTCTCAGATTTACATTTTATTCACTACTGTCTCCCCATACATACATACATACAAGTGTATAGATACACACATAGAGCAATACCTTAGGTTTAACAGATGACCAGTTAGATGTTGAATGAATGAATGAATGAACATGACTTAATTAAATTTTTGTTTCCTTGAAATATAAAGAATTCTCTCAACCAAGTGGCTAATGTCTTAACAACGTGTTTAATGTATATGCCTTTTGGCTTCCTGATTGTATAGCTAGGAATTTTTTCTATAGTTATATACACATAGATAAGCAAAATATATGTGGTAGAATATTACCTGCAGTGTTATTTATAACCTTAAAAAACTGGAAACAATATAAAGCCTATAAATGTATAGGTGATTAGAAACTAATCACAGATAAATATGGAGTACCATGAAACTATTGAAAAGGAGGTGGTAGAATGTGCTGGTAGGGAACTATCTCCAAGGCATATTTTGTACTGTTAAAAGCATAGTGTAAACAGTGGCTACAGTGTTCTCATGTTTGATAAAAATTAAAAGTATACAAAGATTTAAAAAATCAAGTAAAAATACATAAAAACTAAGAGGGGATCACCTCCAAAATCTCCGTTGGTTTATCAAAGATATTTGTCATATTTTTACCCTCATCTGTGAAAAGGGTTCCTGACTTAAACCCTTCCCAAATGTTGTCGTTGTAGTTCCATCATATCTACTTAAAGTCTGTCTTTGTAATAATCAATGCTGGTTCTAGGCACTCTAAATTGGGAAGTTTTCTAGTTTCAAATTAAAATTAATAAATAAATGTTTCACTTCCCATTATATATAAGCTAGATAGTTTTCCTTGATTTACATACATTTTCAAATACGGTTATTTTCTAACTTGGTTATTTACTTCTACTAGAGTCATCATAGAAAGTTTTAAAGCTGAAGTGAACTTTAGAAAATATTTTCAATATAAGGAAACTTGAGCTCATAAAGATGAAAAGTATTAACAAAGATTTAGCACTAGCTAGTGCCAGAAGCTGCCAGAATGCCACATAAATGCGTATGACGGCAGCCAGGTGTCCTCTCTGGTACAAAACAGCCTGTCAGTTAGATTCACATGCAGTGATTTATTTATTTTTTATGTGGCTTTGCTCTTAAGATGACTTACTGTAAAAATAATTAAGTTGAAGCCTCAGTACCTCCACTGGCTCCTTCTGAGGCACCGGGAGAAGCCCCAACCTTGGGCAGCCTGGTTGTTGTCTACTCAAAAAATATTTACGATTGGTCCCCGCATGAGAAAACTTGATATTCTCTGCCTCACCATGCATTACAAAAGAAACTTGATATTTTCCCTAAGTTATATAACCACTTTATTTTTGGTAATTAGTGATAATTGTTAATGCCTATGATGCAAATACAAAAGAATACAAAAGGACAAAAACTATGTACAATCTGTCATTTGCCAAATGGTCCCAAGAATACAAAAGAATGAAAGATATTCACAATTTGTCCTTTGCCAAACGTCTGTGGAATAGTCGTTACATGCCAAAGATTAACTACTACCCCCAATGGTATGTTTACTCATAAAATCAGTCCTTCATTGTCTGAATGATCCTTGATTCAAAACCAAGTTCTGAATTTTGACTCAGATATGAACTCTGTATCTCCTATTCACAGAAAACACCTAGTAAGTATTTTGTGAAAACATATACAACAATCAAAAAGAACAGACATCACATGGGATGAAGGAATATAAAATAGATATGAGATTTACCTCAATGTATTAAGATCACCTGAAGCTAAATTTTGGAAACAAACAATAAATGGCCTAGTAAATATTATATGCACCCATTAAGTCACTTTGCAATTTTTTGTTTGGTTTTTCTAAATCAATTTTTTACATTAAAAAATTAGTAAGGAAGTTGGGGGTCAGGCTCTTCTTTAAATAGATTTTTTCCCATTTGCTTCTAAAAAAATCACATGAATCACTTTCAAATAAAAACAGCTGATTTACAGAGTAAGGTTTTACTTAAATGCCAAATGAAGACTATAATGTTTAAATGGTGAATCAAGTGAAACCGCAGAAAGGAGATACGCTCTGGACTGTTGAATTCCATATCAGCCCTATGATCATCTCTGCGGGAAATAAATATTTTTCCAACAACCAGAAGCCCAATGGTTGTTTTGAGAGTAGTTCAAAGTATAAAATTAAAAAGATAAAAATGGAAGAGTAGAAAAGCAAAGGATGCAAAGTCTCAATGGCATGACACAATAATGACCAGGTTGTGTCTGAAATAACGGATTTCAGGAAGCCTAAAAATACTGGATTTAGATGTCTTCTGATAATTCAAAGGAGCCCATATATTTTATTCCTCATCATTACCAACTGATGTGTAGGAGAGACTGGGGAATAACAAGTATAAGGCTTGTCCAAGGTTGTAAGGTCAGTCTTTCAAATTAAATGTTTCTTTCATTAAACTATGTTGGAAATAGCAGTGGGGTTCTTGATATAAAAAAGATTTAAATACTTTAGAGCACACCAAATTAGGGTATGTAGATAAAGAGCACATGAGAAGAAGAGGGAAGAAAGAAATACAAATATACTGAGAAGTACCTTGCAGCTATGAAGAGAAGTAGGCATTCTTAGTGTGTAACAGAGAACAGTCTACTATCCTATACTGTTTTGGTGACATTTCATTTCTACATAAATTTCTATTAAAATACTTACTCCTTATAATAAAGTAACAAGCATTCATTTAGAAAATACAGAAATATAGATAAACAAAAAGCTGAAAGTAAAAATTACCATTAGTCCTACTACTAAGATAGCCACTCTTAAGAAAAGAAAGAAAGAAAGAAAGAAAGAAAGAAAGAAAGAAAGAAAGAAAGAAAGAAAGAAAGAAAGGAAGGAAGGAAGGAAGGAAGGAAGGAAGGAAGGAAGGAAGGAAGGAAGGAAGGAAGGAAGAAAGAAAGAAAGAAAGAAAGAAAGAAAGAAAGAAAGAAAGAAAGAAAGAGCCTTCTAACTCCCAGATACCACTGTCTCCCAGACCTCACCTCCCAAGCTCTCCTTGACTCCTTTCCTGCCAGGTGTTCTGGCATTCCCCTACTCCAGGAACATTTCAACAGTGACCATTTCACTGTATTGCAGTTATGTATGTAAAGATATAGAAGGTATAACAGTTCCTGGTATGTAACGATAACTCAAAACATAAACACTATTAATAGTACTTTTCTATTTTACTATTGTGAATTTTTTAAGAAACATGGTCTTGGTTTTATTTGCCTTTTTTTTTTTTTTTTTTTTTTTGCTTCTTAGTGTAAACTAATTTTCTCTTCAGATTATTAAACAATTCTTTCCCTGTTTACCTATTGGTACATTTGACTTTTTTCATTTGCAAATGTACTATATTTAATAATAGTATAATTATTTACTAAATATATTTTCCTAGTGTGATTTTTCCTTTTAACTTTGGTTATCATGAGCACTTTAAAAATACATGAATATTTAAAATGATTTTATCTCATCAATATTTTTAACATACTTTCTGTCCTGATCATCACATATTCTTAGTTATTCATTTAATATTTTTAGCCCAAATCATGAATTAGGTATATATACAAGTTACCATATTAGGTGTCAGAGACACACTGGTGAATTGAAGAGACAAGGATCATACTCTCATGATAAGTATGTTTGAGGCAACTAAATAAATAAATTTTAAAAATTAGATTGTAGAAAAGACAATGAAAGAAACGGGAATATATATATGGAGAGAGTAACTAGGGGTTACACTATTTGAGTTGATAGCTGAGAATTAAAAAAAAAAAACAGCCCCGCAGAGGAACACCATTCCAGGTAAAGGTCAAAGCAAGTACAGAAACCTTCAGGCAGCAAAACGTGAGGCAAGATTCAGGCACGTGGAGCACCACGTGACTGGATCACAGGGAGGAAAAATGAGTTGCCTGAGAAAGAGTGGGAGAGGTAGGTAGGGCCTTGCAGGCCATGGTAAAGCGTTTCGATTTTGTTTCAAGAGCAATGAGAAGCTATTAGACTTGACAGATGGAATATGATGGCTAACATCACTTGGAAGAGTCTATCTTTAAAAACTAGGAATATTAAAACTGACAGAAGTTTAGCCTGAGCTCTTTAGATGTAGCTGTTGGAACTCATTTAACTAGAAATCCACGGGTAGGGAAAATGCTAAGAGAAATCAGCCAGGGCTTCATCTCAATGATGCATCGAGGACCCAGGTTCCTTTTCACACCCTATCGGTACATCGTTGATATGGTGGCTTGAACCAGGTGGCCACAGCAGCTCCAGACATCACAGCCAGAGGACTCTGGTGGTGGCCGACATCACCACAGCACTGAAAAATGTAGATGCCTTCCATTTGGAAATCCCAGTCTTAGGAAATGATTGCAAGATGAAGTGAAGCTCACTTAATATTTAAAGTTATTTCACAGAAGATAGATTCACCCATTTTTTTCACTAAATAGAAATTGATCTCTAGGGGTACAGTGTTAGGCACTTTGAATATAACAGGGGAAAAGACCAACAAAAACCCTTATCTTCATGGAATTTATATGTTTAGTGGGGAGACAGATAGTAAACAAAATATGCAAGTAAAATACGAAGCACGTGAGATGCTCATAAATGCTAACAATGAATAATCCTGTGTGGATTGTGAGCCTGTTAACTCCTATGGAGAATATTAAAGAAAAATTAGTTTTTGTTGAGGATAGGTTTGGCTTTCAGTATGGGCTGATGAAAAGACCCAAGGGACGGCTGGAAGGGCAGCTACGAGACTGAGGTTAGATGACAGGGTAGACACCTAGCTTTGGAGACAAGAACGCCAGAAGCTCTTGTGGACCTAAACAGAAGAGATGCAAACCTCTAAGTCAAGAGAGTAGTTTCAAAAAAAGTGAGGGAAAAAAGGCTTACATTGAGTGCTGTTTCCTCATATGAGAAGAACGAGAGAAGGAATAAGTTCTCCGGATGTTTGCAAGGGGATCATTAGTTAAGAAATGAGCATCTGACATTATTTGGCCTGCAGCATTCAACCTTAAAGATTTTTTTTTTTTTAACCAATGATGATGATTACTAGGCAAGCAAATATGCATTGCCTTCAGCATAACAGCCTGTGGCTCCCGTGGTTGCACGTTGTTTTCTGACATCACTAAGAATAAAGTGAAACATCTGTGAGGGGTTAGCATTAACATGTGAACAAGTGGAAAAGAAAACAGCTAAAATCAAACATCCTTCTTTAGAAGCCCAGGTTCTTTTTTCAATTAATAAACTTTTATTTTTTGAGAGAAGTTTAAGGTCACAGCAAAATGGAACAGAAAGTACAGAGCATTCCCATATACCTCCTAACCAACCTCCCAGTCTCCCCTGCCATCAACGTCTTCACCACAGAGGCACGTTTGTTACAACTGATAACCTTATATGGACACATTGTTATCATCTGAAGTCCACACTTTATTATTAGTTTGAACAAACTGTTAAGTGTCAGATCAATTAAGAATAAGAAAAATAAGTCTTTTTTTTTTTTTACTTTCACTTATTCCTTCTCTAATGCTCTTCCTTTATATATGTAGATCTGAGTTTCTGACATATCATTTCCCTTCTCTCGAACAACGTCTTTTAACCTTTCTTGCAAGAAAGATCTACTGGCCACAAATTCCCTCAATTTTTGTCCGTCTGACAAATTTTTTCTCCTTCACTTTTCAAGGATAATTTCCCAGGGCACAAAATTCTGGATTGGTGATATTTTCCGTTTGTTTTAACATTTTAAGTATTTTATTCTTTTCTCATCTTGCTTGCATGGTTGCTGAGACGCAGCAGGATATAATTCTTACCTTTGTTCCTCTATAGTAAGATATTTTTTCCTCTAGCTTCTTTCAATGTTTTCTCTTTATATTTTATCAGAGGAACTCGGGCACACAGGCCCTTGGTGATATGCGGTGAGGTGGCAGTGGGGCGGGGAAGTGTCCCACACTGCTGCAGTTAGGACTGCGTCTTTTAGTGAGCCTGTGCCCCTCAATGGTGAATGTCACCAGTGCCTCTCAGTCCCCGACTCCCACGCCTCCTGTGGGACAGGTGGCGAGGTATTTGGGTGCTTCCCTGCTCACATGTGGAGGTTTTCAAAGGCACTGAAATTGGGTATTTCCCTTCCCCCAAGATAACTAAACTCCGGTAAAATCCCAATAGTTCGGCTCTGGTCCAAGTTTCTCTTGAGTGCGGGTCTTATTAAACAGAACAGAATGCTCTGGCATATTTCAAAATGTTTCCTTCCCCCTGTCCATCATCCAAAGGCGTTATTGTTTCTCCTGCTCTTGACTGGGACAACCTGATCGACCTTCGGAAAGTAAAAGTCCTGAAAGGACTTCCCCCACCGCATGGCCCGGAGTTCTTACCTCCCAGCCCGCGCGCAGCCCGCAGTCGGTCCCTTGCAGGGGGTGGCGGAGTCGTGCTCCTCTGGATGCCTCTCTCTCCGCTTCTGCGGGCAGTGTCTCATCCCGTCACCTCACTTCCCTGAAGGACCTAAGAGGAGTGTCGAGTGTTCAGTTTATTACGATTATTATTTGTTGTTGGGGTGAGGGGGCAACTTGCAAGCTCTTTGGGTGCCGGGTCAGAAGCGGAAAGTCCTGGCCCCGATGTGGAATTGGTTAGTGTGTCCTCACCACGTCCGTCCGCCACCCGGTTCCTCTGCTCACGCTCCCCTGCACCTGCGTCTCCCCTCCGGACTCCCAGCTCCCCCACGAGGACTGTGTTCAATCGACCTTGGCTCATCTGAGTAGCTACAGTACGCGACCATGGAAAATGAAGGGGAAAAAGTCTATGTATCAGGGGGTTCAGTTATTTGAGAAAGATGATCAATGTTTTGTAAAATTTAAAAATGAATACTATTTGGTGTTTCTCCCTTGCCTGATGTGACAAGAATATTTTGTTAATAAAAAAAAAAATTTATGCTTTTGTTTACAGCCTTAAAATTCCTGTCTAGTGTAGTCAGGGCTGGATACATACCCAGTATTTCCTACAGGACTAAAGAAGTCTTTTGTAAGTAGCATTTTTGCCCTTCAAGGAACAGACTTACTCTGTGGCATAACCTTTGTAAAATACCTTTTAAGAATAACGCTGATGGAAGATAGCAAAGCTCTTTCACTAGCCAGTATGCCGTGAATGAAAACAGTTCTTGGCAACCTCCACTGCCTCTGCGGGAGTCACTAGACCCACCAGACTAGAAGGGGAGGAGATGGAAAGAGCCTGCGTGCCTGAGGTGAGGGAGGTAAGCATCCGTCCACGTCCGAGTGGTGCAACCCTGCTCCGAGCCGTAAGATATGGCGCTCCTCAAAATGGGAGCTCGTTTGGAATTTGGGGTATTAAGAGACTTTACGGTTCATTTTCTTTTAACTCATATGAGTGGCTTGTCGCTTCCATTAATAAATATTTTATTCCTTTTCAGTATATTCATCTAAGTTAAACCTAAACTGAATACTGTACATGGAGACTTTTAAGAACATGATGACATCAGACATAAAAAAAAATCTACCTAGCAATCTTCACAGCGTCATAGAGAAAAAGAGGTTGATAAAAATTCAAGTGGCAGAAGGGGGCAGTAAAATGCAACAGAATACTTGGAGACTTTTTTCTTCAAATAGACAATTTCCCAACAAATTTCAGAGACTAACATACAAAGTACAACAAATACATCTATTTATCCAAAGTATACACAGAAACACTAAATACATACAAAAGTGAGAGCTATAATTTTTATATAATCAAACCTTGTTTTCTATGGTATGATATATCATGGCACAATAACCATATTCTCCAAATAAAACAGGTTTAGCCATTTTGATGTGGTTTGGAAGGTTTAACATTCTCCCATGGCCAGCATCCCCAAATGTACTACTCATTCAGACTTGTCAAAATTTTCAAAATAAATCTCATCATAACAATTCTTCGTCATGTCCATTCTTGGACTTCCTTTCTAAACTGTGTCCATCCTTACAGCGTCATTTTTCCTTGAACTCTTTCCTCCCTGCATAGGTACCTAGAGCTCCCTCCACCCTCCCAGGCTATAGGAGTTACAGATTAAACCAAGTAGTTTCACCAAATAGATGTTTCTATTGAATTTCCACTCTGAGACAGATTTCAATTTCTTTAAGTTCCAAGGAGTCTAAATGTGAATATTCTCTATGCTTTGCTTTGTCTTGACCTTAGAATTCAGTCTTGCAAAGAACAGACCACACTTCTGGACATAGTAGGTATACAATTAAGATCTGATGAGGAAGACAGCAACGATGCAACTTCAAAATGAATTAGGACCACAATGTAACATTTTAACACACTATCAGAGTCAGAGTGTGGATTCTTACATGGTATCTAACCAAACTTGAATTGCTAGCCCTAAAAATCAATCGAAAATTTGAGTAGATACAACCTACTCACTTAAAATGAAAGAGCAAATTGGAATTGAAAGGGATTGTTTTAAAACTGTGCTGTTAGTTGAAATTTCATGTAAGACATAGTACAAGAAATGGGAGTGTCACAAGTGGAATGGTTAGATATGACTAGAGGAGGAAGGAGAATGGCTTCATGGATGAAATGCAATTGTAATCATTTGTGTCTCGTTGTGGAATGTATACATTAAACAGATGTTAAAAGACATAATTCCAAGTGAGTCTCTTTTTTTCCTTAAGACTTCTACAAATTGTGGCATCTGATGTAGTTTTATTTTAGATTTTATGCCATTCTTTTCCATTAATGCTAAGAATATGTAGCTTCATTGAACTTTTTATTTTCCACTTTGCTGCTGCTATTTTTTTTTTGTTTTGTATTTCACCTTCACACACCTCTCCCCACCACTACCAAAAGATAGATACTAAACAAAAACAACGGATGAGAAAATTCAAAATTGTTAGAAAGCCACCCTTCCTTTACATCCATTCCATCCAATTCCTCATCAAACTATGTTCCAAAAGAAGTACAGAAAATTAACCCTAAATGCCATGTTGTACTTTGACCCATTGCTGCGTCTCATCTTGGAAAAATGGGCAGAGAAGAAGAAGAAAAAAAAACCCTTTAAAAATCTTCCTCTTATTTGTAGCTCCTGTGAAAGGCTGGTGACCAAAAAAGGTGGAAACCACGCGGCAAAGAAATAAATGAATTAAAGCAGACGTTTTGCACATTCAGCATTCCCGCAGACCCGGGCCCTCCGAGAAGAGATGTTAAGGCGAGGGCGACTCAGGCTCCAACTGACCATTGACAGGGTTACTGCTCGGGAGTAATTTACCTCCTTCCTCTTCAGGAAGCAAGGAGGGGCGGGTGCTCTGGAGAGCAGTGTTTCTTAGGGTAAACACAGCAGAGCTCAAAAGAGAAGTTGCAGATGTGTGCACTCACTGTAGCTATTGTATTTCATTTAGCAAAATAAAAATTTAACATTGGTATGTATGTGCTGCATATACAAACCTGACATGTTCGAAATACACGACACGTGAAAAATATGCAGGCCTCCCCGCCCCACGCCTCTTGGCTTTGCCTTTCCCATCTGCTAAGATCGCGACAGCCAAAGCGGCCCGAAGGGAATTCCCTACGTGCGCTCTGGAGCCTCTAGGCACTCACTCCTTCCAAAAACAAACCGGTGTCCCGCCACTTAAAATCTCGAGTAAAAAATTTTAAAAATCTGTGCGCACACCCGAGCTCTCAGGGCACGAGAACTGGTAAGGGGTGGAGGAAAGGGGAGGAGATCGGAGCGGAGTTGGGGGGTGGGGTGGGGGTGGCTAGCAATCCGCTTTACCCCCACCTTGGGGGAGCCGTGAGTAGTTTCCCCGGTTTCCGATTTTTGTCATTTGTGAGTTAAGTCATTTTGCCCCAAACCTGGCTTACGCAATTAAGTGAGGGCCGGGGGGCGGGGGGGGAGGGGAGTGGCGGGCGAATGAGAAGAGGCCGACAGAACTAGTCAGAGTGACGTGGGCCAGTTTTCAAGGCTTAAAAGGAGGTTCTCTCCGTTAGCTCCCAGCTGTCAAAGGACTTGAGCGAGCGTCCGCAAGACGCCCAGGAATTCCGCCCGGCGCCTCCTCCAGTCTCATCCACTGCCCGAGCCCCCGCGCCGCACCACCTCCGCCCGCCGCCGCCGCCGAGATGCTCGCCCGCGTCCTGCTGCTCTGCGCCGCCCTGGCGCTCTGCGCGGCAGGTGGGTACCCGCGCTGCGCGCTGCGCGCGCCCCGAGACGCCTCTGCTCTCATCTCCTCTGCTCTCATCTCCTGGAGACCTCGTCACTCTGAATACTTTCGCAGTAGGGAGGCTGTAGACTTTGTAAAGAACGTGGGCCGCTTGAGTCCAAAAGAAGTGGGTGGCTATCCCGGCTTTGCCACTAGCTCTGATCATCACGGGCCAGTTACTTAACCGGTCTTGGGTTTCTTTCCTTATCCGCTAAATAGGAGTAGTGATACTAACTTTCAGGTTGTTATTTTGATAAGACTAGATATGGTCAATCTACGTGAAATGTTTGTGTGTGGTACCCATTGTTATTGAGTGGGAGTAATTGTTTTATTTAAATACCCTACTTAGTGCTTTGCTGCCTCAGGAAAGCCCAGGTTGTTTTTTGGGGTGTTTTTTTGTTTTTGTTTTTTTTTAAGATAATCAAAGTATTTTAAAAGTAAACTCTCTTTATTTTGCAGTTTTCCCTAAATTTTGATTAAAGTACTAGATCTATGCATTTTAATTTTGAGAGTGTTACTTATTTGAGTTTCTTAATGCTAATTTGAACACCTTGCTAAGAAAAAACTTAGCAACATGATTTTCCTGTTGAATAGTCTGTTATCCTTATTTAGAATAGGAAGTTGGTATTGCAGTTCTAAAACCATTCTGTGCGGCAGGTTTTTAAAAAGTGTTTTCCCTTGACTGCCTGGGTATTTGTAGAATTTACTATTGTGAAGATAGCCCATAGTAAGCAAAAACAATTAAATGTTTAAGTCAAGATTAAGATGCTGAAGAACAATTTATTTACTTGTCCTTACTTTTGTTGTAGCAAATCCTTGCTGTTCGAACCCATGCCAAAACCAAGGTGTGTGTATGAGTGTTGGATTTGACCAGTATGAGTGTGACTGTACCCGAACAGGATTCTACGGTGAAAACTGCTCAACACGTAAGTTTGCCCTTGGGTGCCCTCATTTGGAAAGGGGAATGCCCACAGTTCTCATGGCACAGATTTGCATCTTGTAATGCACCCCATTAATTTCACCCTCCTTGTTTTCTCATTGCAGCTGAATTTCTGACGAGAATAAAATTATTCCTGAAACCTGCTCCAAATACAGTGCACTACATACTTACTCACTTCAAGGGAGTCTGGAACATTGTCAATAATATTCCGTTCCTGAGAAATGCAATCATGAAATATGTGTTGACATGTAAGTACATTCTCTTTCTAAGGTTTTAAGTTTCCTTGAAGAAAAATGGCTTTTAATAATACTCTGCATTTCTAAACCAAATCCAAAAACTGTATTTCCAACCTTGTCAAAATGACTTTAAATATTTTAAATATACCTTTTCAGTGTACCTTCTATCTTAATGGCCAAAGATACTGACATTATGGTCCCATTTGGTTAATAAAGTTCTATCTCACAGTCAGAATTCTGCTTACAATCCTGCTTACCTTTTCTAAGCTTCTTGGATGGTTATTTGAAAAATCAAAATGGCTAGACCATCTGTTCTTATGTAAAGTATCTAAACTTTATTAAAGACGTATTTTAATGAATCATTCTTCTTAGACTTTAAAGTATAACCGATTTAAAATAGAGTATCTTTGTTGGAATTGAATTCAATCTCTGGTGCCACTTTGCACATTTTACAATAAAAATGAACATCGATTTGCCTTGCATATGGAACTAATTAAACATTTTTTTTTCTTAAAAAATTTCAGCCAGATCACATTTGATCGATAGCCCACCAACTTACAACGCGCACTATGGCTACAAAAGCTGGGAAGCCTTTTCTAACCTCTCCTATTATACCAGAGTTCTTCCTCCTGTGGCTGATGACTGCCCAACCCCCATGGGTGTGAAAGGTGAGTAACAGGAGGCAGTGAGAGATATACTGCAATGGGGGTTGGCTTACTTCTTAGAAAATTTGACCCAATATTATCATTTTTTTTTGTTAATAAAAGTATAGTTTTTTCCCTTTCTTATGGATAGCTATGGAGATTTTTTGAAAGCATGAGTTTATTTAAATTATTTCATGAAAGTGAATGGACATTTTGGTTCAATGTCCTAATGTTTCCAAATCCTTTCATTAAAACTGCATTCATTCTAGTTAAACAATAGATAAAATTATTCAGTAAGAAGTTCCACCATGTCTTAGATGTGTTATTTATACTCTAATCCTGGTCACAGTTGTATTTCTTCTGTAAGTGAGAAATGGTCTGGCAAATGGACAGTATTATCTGCTGCCTTGAATATATAGGTGGATTCTTAGCTTTCTTATTCTTTCAGGGAAAAAAGAGCTTCCTGACTCAGACATGATTGTGGATAAATTTATAATAAGACAGAAGTTTATTCCGGATCCCCAGGGCACAAATTTGATGTTTGCATTCTTCGCCCAGCACTTCACCCATCAGTTCTTCAAGACAGATCATAAGCGCGGACCAGCCTTCACTAAAGGACTGGGCCACGGGGTAAGACAGAACTAAATCAGAGTTACAGCAAATCGTAGTGAGGTGCTAACATTCAAGACCATGTATTTATTTGCCACACCAAATAATTCACCCTCTTTTCAATACATGTCCTATCTATAAAAACTTTAATGGAATTTCCATTTTGATTCACTGGTTCAGTAAAAATACACACACACACATATCATTTGTAACTTGGCTCGTATGTTTTTAGTTCATAATATTAGCACTGCAAAAAGTTGTGTATTTGAAACATTTGTACCCTGATTATGCTGCTTTAAATATTACAAGGTGAGGTTTTTGCAGCATTATTATCTTTTGGATTTCAATGCCATAGCTGCAGTTTATTGATAGGAATTTTATATCAATAATAAATGGTCTGATATCTTTTAAAGGAAATAACCATAAAATAATAGCAAAGTGTATGATATACTTATCAGCTACATAGGAGATACTAATGCCTTTAAACACAAAAGACATATATGTCTGTAGCTTCAATAAACATCTTTTTAATATTTTGTGGTTATGAAAAAAGCATATTAAAAAGTTTTAATTGAAGCAAGAAAAATCATCAAATGATTGAATGATAAATTATATCATAGGCATTTACATAAGAACAACTTCAGCAGCAACAAACTTGAAATTTTTCTGTATTCTTCTAGGTGGACCTAAATCACATTTATGGTGAAACTTTGGAGAGACAGCATAAGCTGCGCCTTTTCAAGGACGGAAAAATGAAGTATCAGGTTTGTCCTATTTGCATATTAAGAATCAGTTATGACATTTTACCTATATTTTTAAATCTCTGATTAAAATTTATTAATTAACTCTTTAACTTAAGGTTTATTTTTTATTGTTATTTTTTAGATAATTGATGGCGAGGTGTACCCTCCCACGGTCAAAGACACTCAGGCCGAGATGCTCTACCCGCCTCACGTCCCCGAGCACCTGCGGTTTGCTGTGGGGCAGGAGCTATTTGGCCTGGTGCCTGGTCTGATGATGTACGCCACGATCTGGCTGCGAGAACACAACAGAGTGTGTGACGTGCTTAAACAGGAGCATCCGGAATGGGACGATGAGCGGTTGTTCCAGACAAGCAGGCTAATACTGATAGGTAAGGAAGACGAGGAAATAATCTATAGAAAACCTTTTTCCCCGGAAAAGACTAGTTCATTACCTTTGCTGCATTTGAAGTCATTCTGGGGGAGTGTCGTGAATGCAAAAATCTCATGCTCCCTATTAACTCAGCCCATGAGCATGATCCTTATGTGTAACCATCTTTCGCCTTCATGGCCAAAAGGAAAGAGGAGAAGTGAGGGAATGGCCCGTCAATAGAATTTTATTTTGGTTGCTTGAAAGTTAGTGATCAGGAGGAATTAATGTTCTCATTTTTTTATTTTGTGCAAACAGGAGAAACTATTAAGATTGTGATTGAAGACTACGTACAGCATCTGAGTGGCTATCACTTCAAACTGAAGTTTGACCCTGAGCTGCTTTTCAACCAGCAGTTCCAGTACCAAAACCGCATCTCGGCTGAGTTTAACACGCTCTACCACTGGCATCCCCTCCTGCCCGACAGCTTTCAAATTGATGACCAGGATTACAACTACCAACAGTTTCTCTACAACAACTCTTTATTAATGGAGCACGGGATTACCCAGTTTGTTGAATCATTCAGCAAGCAAATTGCTGGCAGGGTAAGCATTATTATTGAAAAACAAAGTAAAAAAAAGAGGACTGGTCATAACTAGAATTTCTGCCATAGGAATGACTTTTCTTAAACTTACTAGTGATTGTTTTGCTAGTAAAATTCTCTTCTTGAAATGAGAAGCTTAACTTTTTTTTGAAAAGTCAAAGCTTTTAGTCTACAGGTATCAAATGGCAATATGTAATCATATCCTATATATAGATATTTTCAAAAGCTTTCTATAATCTTATAGATTACAGAAATAAATATTTCAAATTTAAAGAGTTTAGGTCTCAGCTGGGAGCTTCAGTCTTACCTACTTTGTGCCCAAGGAATGCTTTTAAAATAGAAATCGTAAATATGCCTAAAAATTTTGTTTTATAATGTAATTCATTTTCTGCAGGTTGCCGGAGGTCGGAATCTTCCAGCTGCAGTCCGATACGTAGCAAAGGCCTCCATCGACCACAGCAGACAGATGAAATACCAGCCTCTTAATGAGTACCGCAAACGCTTTCGGATGAAGCCCTATGAATCTTTTGAAGAACTTACAGGTAAGGCCCAGTTTCTGGACTTCCTAAAAGATTTAAAGGGCCAAACGGGAACAACAGGGTGGTTGGAAGCAGATTGAGCACAAGGGCAAAACTATTTTTTGCATTTTGTAACGTTTTACATTGGTTGCATCTGTGTCTTTGTCTCCTTCACAGGAGAGAAGGAAATGGCTGCGGAGCTGGAAGCGCTCTATGGAGACATTGATGCCATGGAGCTGTATCCCGCTCTTCTGGTGGAGCAGCCCCGTCCGGACGCCATCTTTGGTGAGACCATGGTAGAACTTGGAGCGCCTTTCTCCTTGAAAGGGCTGATGGGCAATCCTATATGTTCCCCTCACTACTGGAAGCCTAGCACCTTTGGTGGAGAAGTAGGTTTTAAAATCATCCACACTGCCTCAATTCAGTCTCTCATATGCAATAACGTGAAAGGCTGCCCCTCCACTTCGTTCCACGTTCAAGACCCGCAGCCCACCAAAACGGTCACCATGAACGCCAGCCCCTCCCACTCCAGACTGGATGATATCAATCCTACTGTACTACTAAAAGGACGTTCAACTGAACTGTAGAAGCCTATTATCATATTTATTTATTTATATGAATGATTTCTTTTATTTAATATTTATATTAAACTCTGTATGTGACTTAACAGCTTCTGTTAAGGAAAAAGGGGTTATATTTGTGAAGATTTTTGTGTCACTGATTTAAAGATGTCTTTTCTCTAAGTTAAAGGGAAAAACAGTTGTCGTTTGACATCTTTTTTACTTGAATTTCAGTTTAGATTGTTTTAGTAAGAATCAGAGCAGACATTTTAACTTTTAAATGCTGTTACAAGACGGCAAAATGCTGCAAGTTCCTTTCTACACTTTTGATACCTACAGTGTATCTTCCACAATACATTGGAAGCAACTACCTGCACACTGTTCCTTTGATTTTCTTCTAGCCATTTTGCTAAGAGAAACTCTTCTGATCAGTTGACTTCTTCTATTTTGATTTCCTGGTTTTTAGATCTGAGTTTGTCTTCTTTGGACCCTGTCTGTATTTTCTTATGAATGTTTGCAAATTTTCAGGAAAATCTCAGCTCAGGACTACTATTTAGCTCCTCATATGAGGAATAAAAGAAAACAAAAGCTCTCAAAAAAGGCCTTGACAAAAAGAAATGCTTGTGTTTGAAGCAAAAGGCAGAAAACTTTATTTATATTTAATTTTAACTGTGTAACTGAAGAAGACTACCAAGAGGTTTAGAAGAAAACTGTAAGCAGTTCTTGACAGGAAGTGACTTATAGTCCTACTCTAATGAGTGTTCTTTCTTCTTTGAAAACAAAAGACAGCAATTCCTGAGTAAGTCCCAGGAAGATAATACTTCTTTTCCACATCTCATTGTCAGCTGACATTTTCTGGTACTGTATATTATTTAATTTATTGAAGATTATTATTTATGTTAGGACATTATTATTATAAACTGGGTTGAAGCCTGCATTGATTTTTTTTTTTTTTTTCACATTATGTCAGGTCACTCTATCTTCTTTGGGATTACCTCTTTGACTTTTGAAAACTATAAGAGAAATTATTAGATTAAGATGTGAATGAATTTTCAGAAACATTGAACTGTAAGGTTGTAATTTATATATTTAAGGTTTACCTGTATACCAGCCCACAGAGAACACAGTGTCTCATGAGCCTGGATGTGCCATAAGACTAATCTTTTATACATTTCTTAAGGACCTGTGGATGCTACATTATTTCATTCAGCCATAACTTATTGAAGAGACAGTCTTTGCAAAGCACTGTAGATTTTAATATTTTTTAATCAAGCACTGATTATGGATAACATTAGTATTTGTATAAATAATTAAAAGCATGTCTCTTAGGCAGAGGGAGATGAAATTTTATTAAAAAGAAACAACTCAGGGGAACTTTTTTAAAGATTTTATGTTCAAAATGTTAATGGTTAAAAAAGAAATAGTCAACATTAGAAGGGCTTGCACAAAAAAAAACCCAAACAGAAAACTGTTACCTTCTTTGATTTAAAAGCTGATTTGTTATTAACATCAACCTGCTGTCTGAACCTAGGAATTCAGAATGTGTATGTGAATTTTTTTGTGCCTCAGACTGTATTTAAATTATGTAAAATATAAGTGTTGAAGTGTGCCTGTTTATTTTTATACCAAAGGGTTGAAAAATCTCTTCTAAAATAAATTGACTGTTTCTATATACCTTTCTCTTATGACGTGTGATTTCTCTCAAGTGTTATATGTACAGTAAATCATGGTCTGTATTCTCCCATCTATTCCACACTAGACTAGCCCTCAATTAAATGGTACTTCCCTCAGTTATACAGAGGCTTCCTAGGATCACTATTATAATCTCTTATTCACGGAAACGTGTGCTTTGTGCTATAGAACATAGCAAAAACTTGTCATTGCCTGATCTAGAAGGAGGGAAAAAACCAAGTTCACAAAAAACAAAGAATAAGAAAAGAATGACTAAAGGAGGTACAACATTAAAAAGGAAGTTTAAAGGGGAGGAGATTATACTCGGTTGGATAAATCACTGATACCTGGCTCTTTGGCTTCTGTGATAAGCCTCGACTCTTGACATCTTGGTAATTTCAGTATCAAAATGCACCATGTATTTTGTCAGTCCTCTCTCTTCCTTGGCCTTCTCCATTCCTGTGATGCCTTTTTCTACCATATTTCTATTGATCGTACATTCCTTGACCTCATTGTTAATTACTGTGCCATTTCCTAAATCTTGATTTCAAGTATCCTTTTTTTTTTTTAAATCCAACATCTACAGCTCATCTCTATTAGTATTCATACTCTAACTACTAACTGTCCAGTTTCACTGAGCCTAGTGACCCATCAATCACATAACTTCAGTATGTTTCATCCCTTGTATCTCCACATATCCTATCTGGTAAATCTATCTCAGATTCCATTGCCCATCATTATGATGATCCTGCATTCTGGGTCTACTCTCCCTTCACTGTACGTAACTGGCAAAACTTAATTAATTTCAGCCATCTTCCTAATCTGTTTGATTCTCAGTAACATTCAACTGAAATGTCTACAGCTTCTTTACTAAAAAAAAAAAAGTTTTTTCTTGGCTTCATGATTTGATCCTCTCCTGATCTTGCTCCGCTTTCACAGAGTGCTAGTACTCAGATATTTTAAAACTCTTCATCCTCTTCTGTATCTATAAATTCAAGTATTTTGTTCCACCTCTCTTCAAGTATACTCTTCCCAGTGAATCCCACCCAAGCTCATAAATTAAAACACTAATTAATTAATCACTCCCAAATTTATGTCTCTAGAACCAACCTCTAATTGTCCACTGACAACTTTGCACTTAAATACATAAATAGTGGCTTATTTTACATCTCTGCCCTCTCAGGACCTTATACCCACAGTTATAATAAGCCAAGGGGTACCACCACCCCCTGGTTCTCAAGCAAAAACCCATGTTTTCTTCATGCCCATAGCCAATCCAGCAACAATCTTGTTGACTATATCCTGCAGCTCTCCCTTTTCTCATATTAATTATCTTTATTCATTTAAAAGGTTGTATATATCACAAAAAATAAAGTGAATTAAAAAGACATTTAACGTAGAACACGACTTCTATCCATTTCATGTTTAGAAATTTAGAGCATCACTTGAAATAGGTAGAGGTATCCTTGGGAATTATAAAAACAATTGTGAATTTCTGGACTCAATTACATTAATTCAGGTCTTAGAGGTTAAGAACATGGTTCTTCACATTCCTGGTGTTAATAGCACCATGGTGGACTGGCTAGATGCTTACAGCCAGGGCATGGGCTTTGGAATTGGGCAAACCTGGGCTCAGCCATGTTCTAGAACTGTGGTTAATAGGAGCCCCCATATTCCTTATCTTTAAATGATAAAATGGGAACACCCTGGCTGGGTGGCTCTGTTGGTTGGAGCATCATCCTGTTCACAAAAAAGCTGTGGGTTCCATCGTCAGTCAGGGCACATACCTGAGGCAATCTATCAATGTTTCTTTCTCATATCAACATTTCCTTTTTTATTTTTTCCTTTCTCTCTCCTCACCCTCCTTTCTCAAAAATCAATAAACATATCCTTGGGGGAGGATTAGAAAATATATATATATATAAATGGAAATAGTAATGCCTGTTGTATTCCTAGCTCAGGATAAGCATGCAATGTAAGTAAACTATTTTTGTCTTTCTATTCCAAACTATAAATAAAGGCAAATGACTTTTATATTTTTTATTGTTCCAATCACATAATAAATAGTGTTGATAACAATATTGTGTTGAGAAAATAAGTCACAGAAAGTGGAAATAATATGTGGTTCTGATACTGTACTAGCTTTCTGCGACTTGAAGAACTAGGAATCTCTCTGAGTTTCATTTCCTCCAGTTATACTATGAGAAGGCTACATACTTCCTCTTCTCATATAAAACTCCCAAATTAAGTTAACATCTACATATCCTGCAGTAACTTAATAGAGGTTTTTGTTTCTCAGTTGGTTTATTGGATACCAGGGGCTGAAGATAAGAAGCTTTACAGTTCAGGAAATGTCTGCCCTGTGATTAAAAAAAAAAAATTACCTAGTTACCTAGTGTGTTTTTTAACTTGGTAGTTGTGGTAGACAGGCTCATGCCCCACCTAAAGTTGTCCAAGTCCTAATGCCCAAAGTTTGTCATGTATTATATAACAAGGAAGAATAAAAGCTGCAGATAGATTGAAGGCTGCAATTTATTTAAACTTAAAATGAAGAGATTATCCTGGATTACCCCATGCAATCATAAGAGTCCTCAAGTGTGAAAGAGGAAGACAGAAGAGTCCATGTCAGGGTGATAAATTGTGAGAAAGACTTAACCAGCCACCACTGGCTTTGAAAGTGGAAGGGGGTGGGGGACCCACAACATGGGACACCCCTGGGATCTGGAAAAGGAAAAAAACTTATTGTCCCCTAGAGCCTCCAGAAAGTAATGCATGCTTTGATTTTAGCCCCAGGTGACTGATTTAGGACTTCTAAACTACAGATATGCAAGATAGTAACTGTGTATTGTTAAAACCAATGATTTAGATAAACAGTAGGATCGGAAATGTTTACAGGGGAACATAACTAAAATTAGGTCTCAAGTACTTCCTCTGAGAGAATCTCCCTAATCTTGCCAGTGTTTCCTGGGCTTCCAAGAAATATTTATCAAACTAGGAAGTGGGTCAGCCCAACCTGGGGTGGACAAGCAATCAGATGCTGTGTAAGCAATTGAAAGACTTTTCAGTAAATCAACAGAAAATTTACAAAATTTCCTAGACTTAAAATGCTGCTTGTCATATCATAGAGGATTTCCCCACCTTTTCATCATCTTTTACCCTGAATTCTCTAATACAAGAAGGTTTGCACACAAATTAAGTGGTTTAAATATTAAACGACAGTCATTTTAGTAAGAAAGTAGATATTTTCGACGCTACATAAAATGTCTGCTAATTAGATAAATGAAGTAGAGGAGAAATATGATTGTATTAAACACAATGTAATGATCCTTTGTGAAAAATATTTCTCCTTGATTAATCCTAAGAGCTGACATTTGTAAATAGCCAGTTTTTGTTACCGATGAGTATGATGGGATATTTCTTTGAATAAAGTAGCTAATCCTAGATGTGTGGTCTACCAACTTCCTGGTCTACATCATCCTTAGACAACCCTTATTTAAACATTGAGGATCTTGATACATGACTCAGTCTTGCGCTCCCTACAACTCCTGCACGTCTTTTAGAAGATTGCAGGGATTGTGTAGGTAACCCCTTCAGTGGTCTATGATTTTCAGTTCTACTGCATTTCGGCCACCATCTACCCCTTTCCAAGGCAACCTTCATTATCATTTAGTTCTGTACTAGTTCATTAAATTTAACCCATGATCTTTCCACTGACTTCTGTACCGATAGTTCTTTCCCACCTTAATTCACCCTTAATTCAGAAGGCAAGCAGCATGCGTTAGGCAAATTAGCTAAGACATTTCATCGTTTACTCCCCCATCCTCTGAAGCCCTCACTTAGCAAAACCCCTACCTTAATTAATGTTGAAATGAGAAATTCTGACACTCTTCAAATAAAAAATAATGCTATGAAAATAAGCCAATTTTCAAATTTAAAGTCTGTAGAAAGTAAACATACAATGCTAACAGTAAAGAATTCAGCATGTGCAGAAAACTAAATTCAGGACAATTGTCTGGAAAGTAAAATAAAAGATATATAAGGAAAATGGGAAAGAAAAGGTAAAAAAAAATAGAGAAATCCAGGAGAGCCAACTTCTAATAAATAGGAAGTTTAGAAAAACAACAAAAATACAGGGGAATTTTGCTTAAGTTATAAGATGTTCCAGATTGAAAAGAAGTTAATGAGTACTAGCCTAGAAAATGAAAACAAACAGAAAGCAGAATGTTACAAAATTTTGGAACACCAGTGATGAAGAAGTAAAAGAAAAAATTCCCAGAGAAAGATTGAGAAGTAAGTCACAAATTAAAAGGAAGAAAATTAGATGGCATTGGACTTCTCAGGGACAGCACTGAATACCAGGAACCACTGGAAATAATGGGAAAATAATGGGTCTTTTTAAACAAGGCATCTAGTACAGAAGAGTGATAAAATCCTGTTCTACAGTGATGGTGAAGCTTAAAGAACCAGGATGAGACATTCAGCAGGCTTAGAAGCAAGTTGTTAAATTGGAAAAATAGGACAAAGGGCTTAGGGGTTGAATTTCCAGAAACAAACAAACAAACAAACAAAAAACCCATAGACTTGAGAGATTATCTGACATGTTGGAGATTTTGGAAAATAATATTGATAGTAATTTAATAGACATGATGGGACATTTACAAAAATGAAACATAGGTATTTTTTTAAAAATTAAGCAAATGAAAAAGCTAAGTAAATTTGACTGAAGAAAAAACTAAATTTGAGCCAAACAAAAATAACTAATTAGGCTCTCGGTACACCATTTGTTCTGAGTCTTTCATGTAGTCAAAATAATGTAAACACCCTGTTGTTTAGACTAAAAATTGTAATAAAGTAAGATTAGGATGATGGGAGAGAAGATGAACAAAGAACAAGAAAGCAAAAAACTCATTTGCATTACAGGAAATTAATAGAAAATGTATGAAATTGATAAATCAAGAAATAATATAAAGCTAATATCTAAGAATATAAAGGTTAATTCTAAAAAAACACCAAATGCTCAAAGGGGTTGTTTTGGGGGTGCAGCAACAGTTTGAATAGCTTTTCTCACTATAAGACTTCTTATTTTAATATCAAATGTGCACTCATAATGTCAGTAAAATCATACTTAAATTAAAAATAAGTCACTTCATGTCTTTTTGCTCATAAGATGGTGAAACCTGAATGTATCACTCTAGAGGTAACACAGAAAAAAGAACAGGGCCAATTTTGGAAGGATGGTGACGGTTTTGTTTTTAGAGCATGTTGACAGATTGAAATTGTTGGGCTGACCCCAAAATTTATATCTGCAGACCATGCTTTTGACCTTCAGCTTCATTTTCTCGTTGTTTGCTAGTCATTTTTTTTCTTGGTTGTCTTCATTATTACTTAAGTCACTCTTGTCAAAACTAACTTCATGATTATCCCCACCTCCACATCACCCTCGCTGGTTCACTCTCTTTCAATTGGTAGCAGTTTCATGACCCATTCATCTCAACCTAGAAATAAGGAGTCGCCCTTGACTATCCCCTTTAACTCATTCCTAACAGACATTTCCCAAGTTCTGCTGATGTGACTACCTACATTTTTTAATATGCACCTTTATCTATTCCCATTTGTCTAATTCAACCATTCATCTTTCAAATCCTGAATTACAATAGGCTGTGCACAGTTTTGTCTCCCTTAATTCTCTCCTTCACTTAATCACCAAGCGATCTTCACTATGTTTACCCCTCTAGCAAGTCGGTGGTACTTACACTTTATGTGTGCGTGTGTGTACGTGACCTATTTTAGAAAAGGAAAATATCCACTGATGTTAACGTAAGAATAAAAACACTCAAGGAACTCAGAATAATTCAACAGTGATTACAAATCAATTATTATCCTAATATCACAATTATGTTCGCTCCTCCAATAACTACTAAAGAATGGTTATTGAGCACTCACTACCGTGTGCCAGAGGGTACAGGAAATTCTGCAGTGGCCAAAGCAATAGAGTCTTTGCTTTCAGAGACAGACAGTAACCAATAATTGAATAGGTGGTGATAAGTACTATTAAAAAACAGCATTTAAGTTTAGGTAGGTTATTTTATTCAGGGAGTGCAGTAAAGATTTCAGTGATTTGGTGACATCTGAGCAGAGACATGAAAGAAGTGGAAGAGCCATGTGGGCATTGAGAGAAAGGTGTTTCAGAAAGAGGCAACAGGAAACAAAATGTGCAAGCATTCAGGAGTGCGAGGGCTCAGAGTGTCTGAGGAACAACAAGGAGCCCGGTCGGTCGGCGTGGAGGGAGCAGGAAGCAAACAGTGGAAGATGAGGTCAGAAAGAAAGCCTTATGCTGGCTCATCTAGGGCCTCATAGGTCATGGTGGGGGCTGGAGGTTCTCTGGGGGCTCTGAGCAGAGGTGTGACAAGCACTGTCTACCCATTATGGATTTGTATGCTCTTTAGATTCTTACAAATTACAGGTGTGGGCATCTCTTCTGTTCTGTTTGTGCTGACTTTGTAAAGAGAAAGATCTTAACGTTTGTTGAGTCTATGGGGTGAGTTTGGGAGGAGGGGAAGAATAGTGGATTGAGGTCTTCAGTCCAATAGAGGTCCATATTTTCTTAATGCAGCAACAATCTAGTATAGAGATTGATTTTCTTTAGGAAACTTATTCCTGATAGAGGAATTCTGCCCACTTACAAACCTCTGACTTCATATTGAGAGAGCTAATATTAACAAGTAAAAAGAACAGTCACTCCCTCTTTCTACATGTGCTCTGGGTTATACTGCAAAGTGTGTCTGAGTTGACTGCCAATGAGGAGAGTCATGCCCAAATTATTTTTTTTCCTATTGTGAACTCGTTGCCACATGTAGAAAGAAAGATGATAGATGTCATTTCCTTATTACATATTTCTATCTCCAAGACCCAAAGAGAGATCTAGTTCTCTAGTTTCAAAAAAAACAAAAAACAAAGAAAAATCCTCTGATGAAAGCCTCTGGTTGGCCTGGCTGGGATCGCATGTCATCCTTGTCTCAGTCACTACAGGTAGGGGAATGAAAAAGTCACTCTGACAGGCCAGAGGCAGATCAGGCCCAGGGAGAAGGTACTATAATAACCTGAGCAGGATGGGAAGCCAGCCGGATAAAAGACAAAATATATAAACATCTACTATGTAGGGCATACAGAATCTTTGACAATCTGGAGACTGCCTACTTCTACAGCCTTATCTCCTTTCATCTCCTTAAGTCAAATTATGCCCCAGAAGTAGAACGGAGTGGTTCAGAGAGTGAGCTTTGAGGTTAGCAGATCTAGGCTTACATCATAAATTTGCAATTTACTAATTAGAAGATCTTGGGCATTTTTGTACCCTCCCTAAGCCTTAGTTTCTTAATTTGTTAAGTATGGTAATAACAGAACTAAAGGAAATTATACCAAAAACCACATTTGACTTGGCCTTCCACATAGCAGGTGTGAGATTTTAGGGGCCAAAAAACAGCACCCTTATTTTCCTTTCAAGTTTGTTTAATTTAAAGAGATACTCAGAAATCAGAAAATGGAAATATACCTTTAAAACATGTCGAATCACATATTCCTGCTTAAAACACTTCAGAGACTTCCCATCTCACACAGGGCAAAAGCCAAGGTCCTCATAGGCCTACAAGACCCTCAAATCATCTTCCCCACTCCCTATAGCCTTGTGACCTCTGTGTCCTCATTTCTTATGATTTCCATGATGTTTATTCTGCACAGCCACACTGGCCTCATTACTCTTCAACAAGCTTTCAGGAAATCTCCCACCTCAGGTCCTTCGCCCCTGCTTTTCCCACTACCAAGAGATCTCTAGCCACATGTACACATGTGGTTTGCTTCCCACTTAGGGAAGGAAACAGATATAGACTCTTCCCTCTTTGGGTCGATAGTGTAGTGGGGAGATGGGCATTAAATGCACAAACAAACAGGTATGACATAAATACAAAGTGTGGTCAGCGTTACAGTAGAAAATACTTGTACTCCTACTCCAAGACAGCATATGGGGTAGAAATACTGAAGTAAAAATCATGGACAAAGGAAGGGGCCTACAAGAAAAGGTGTTTAAGCTGAGAGTGATATGTAAATAACAATCAGAAGGTATAGACCTTGTCCAAGATCACTATCCAGTCTACTAGAAATGGAATGTTCAGTCATACCCAGTCACACCTGGTTTTCAAGCCTTTGAACTACACTACCAGCTTTCCTGAGTCTGCAGTTTCCAAATGCCAGATCATGGAGCTTCTTAATAATTGCATGAGCCAATACCTAAAAATAGATTATATAGCCTATTGCTTTTGTTTCTGTTTCTGTTTCTCGGAAGAACCCAAATACTATTGCTAACTAGACTATACACCTTATTCAGTTTTCACTAGTTTTTATATTCATTTATATTCATTACTCATTTGTGTCTCTGTGTGTATATACTTCTATGCAATTTAGCACCATATACAGTTTCCCATAGCCCCCATCACAATCAACATACAGAACTACTCATAAAACTCAGTAACAAAAAAAATCTAAAAATGAGCAGAGGACAAAGAGAGTAAAAAGGGGTCAAATGTATGGTGACGGAAGGAGACCAGACTTCGGTGGTGAGAACAAAATAGAATATTCAGATGTATTATAAAGCTGTACACCTGAAATTTATATAATGTTATTAACCAATGTTACATGAATAATCTAATTAAAACATTTTTTCAATGGGCAGAGGACCTGAACACATTTTTCCAAAGGCATACGATGGCTGAAGTACATACGTGCATATAGGCACATGAAAAGGTGCTTAATGTCACTAACCATTGGGGAAATGCAAATCAAAACCACAATGAAATATCACCTCAAACCTGTTAGAATGGCTATAATCAAGAAAAAAGAAAGAAAGAATGAGTGTTGGTGATAATGTGGAGAAAAGAGAAACCTTGTACACTGTTGCTTGGGTTATCAATTTGTACAGCCACTACAGCAAACAGTAGGGAGGCTCCCCCTAAACTGAAAGACAGAACTACCACATAATCCAGCAGTTCAACTCCTGGGTATTTATATTCAAAGGAAATGAAGACACTAAATCAAAAAGGCATCTGTCCCCCGCCCCCATTTATTGCAGCATATTTACAAAAGCCAAGACATGAAAACAGCCTGTGTCTGCTGATGGATGAATCGATTTAAAAAATATGATAAATATATATATATTCATATATCCATATATATATGTATGAATTTAGCCATAAAATAGGGAAATCCTGCCATTCAAAACAGCATGCATGGATTTTAAGGGCATTATGTTAAGTGAAATATGTGTGAGTGAGACAGAGGAAAATAAATACCGTATGATATCACTTATATGCGGAATCTATAAAAAACCAATAAACACTGAACTCATAAATACAAAGAACAAATTGGCGGTTGTCATAAGCAGGGGGTGGGAGGGTGAAATGTAGGAAGGTGGTCAAAAGATACAAACTTCCAGTTATAAAATAAATTAAGTGCTAGGGATGTAATGAATGTACAGCATGATGATTGTAGTTGGTAATAGTGTATTGTATATTTAAAAGTCGCTAAGAGAATAGATCTTAAAAGTTCTCATTACATGAAAAAAAACTTTATGTGTGGTGTTACAAAAAAAAAGACACAGATGCGTTGCATCAACACACAGGAACCTTCCTGCTTCTCTTTTATAGTCACATCTTCCCACTCCATCCCTGTCCTCTAATCTATTCTCCATATTTATTATTTTGTCATTTTGAGAATGTTATGTAAAAGGAATCACATAGTGTGTAAACTTTTAAGATTGAATATTTTTACTAGCACAATGCCCTTAGATCCATCCAAGATGCTGCTTGTAGCAATAGTTCACTCCTTTCTACTGCTGAGAGTATTCCATTGCATGGATGTGTCAGTGTTCGCTCAATCATTCACCCACTGAAAGGCATGTCAGTTGTTTTCTCTCAAAATTATTATCTAATTGTATTTATTTATTTGCAAACTTTGAGTTTTTCACTTTTATAACTGACTTCTAATCAACCTGAGGAGTGACTGACTCACGGATCAAGAAATTCTGAGCAAGATGAATGCAGCTGGCAATAGAAACAGGCGGGTCATGAAAGCTGCTGCCATTGGTAATGAGCGTCACATGGGACGTCACTCTGAATAATTATGACTTTACAAGGGTGATTTTTAGAATTCCCTAAGCACTGATCCATCAATAGCTTAATCCAAAACTGTCAAGCCGCAGGAGGCTGCGTGGGCAGGGGACCAGAGCGGGTGGGCATGAGGCAAAAAGGGATGAGCCAACTGAAATGTTGCAAAGGAGTGAGGAAGAGGGTGACGGAGGAAATGGTGTGCAAGGAGAAGAGCATCACCTTTCCTGTGGTTCTGAAACAGGAAAGATGACAATGTGGAACCCTTGCGCTTCTCATTTCCTTCGAGTCACCAGTGTTTGGACTGTCAGCACACTGAGCACCACGCCCCTTTGAGTCTGTACCTTGTGCCCGATCACAGCCATTCGGTTACTGATTTTACAAAGCCATGTATGGAAACAAGACGAAACAAAACAGAAGACGCTGTTTTGTGTTCCAACAAATTCAGAGGAATGCGTTCTCTTTTAAGTCAACTAAGGGTCTCTACATTTGAAGTTAGCTCACTTTGGGTAAATAATTTCTCCCCTTGCCACAGCTGCAGAAGAGAATAATCGTATCTGATCTTCCTGAAGACAATGTAACAGGTCAAAAAAAAAAAAATTCCTTGAATTGCCACCTTTACTATTTCTTTAAAATAGTGTTTTTATCATAATATTTTATTGGGAAAGAGCTTTTGTGAGGCTCTAGGTGAACAAAATTACACTTTAGACACAGTCCCTACTCTTGGTGGGCTCCCAATTTAACTGGAGAAAACAAACGTTGAATGTAAAAAACGCAGCCTGTAAAGACAAGGACTTCTCCTGGCAATTAAAAATAAATATTTTTTGGTTCCTTGACATTCTCTCCTCTAATAAATTTGATTCCACTCTCCCTTACTGGGCCACTTCATAATCATCACCTTAATAAACTCATCAGACTGTTGAATCCAACACTCTGCTGCGTGACCATACCCTTCTTTCCTCGGGTGCCGCATTTCAGTGCTCCCAGTGGGGTCGCACCTGGATCTCCTCTGCTCTCCAGTCCTCCTGTGTCTCTCCTGTATCTCTTTTCTTTAGCTCCTTTCTGACTTGTATTCTTTTCTTTTTCAGAATAAACATAATTGTCCATCACCTCGATAATTCTCCTGCCAAAACCTTAAGCTCTCTTGTCCATCCTGGGTTTATGGTAAAATTTCTGTAAGGAACTAAATATCCACTCTTGTCTCATTTCCCCCACACTTACTCCGTGCACACACGCCGGAATGTAAATGAAGCAGCCACACAGGAGAGAAAGCTGGTACACGTACACATTCGTGACTACTGAATTCAAATGGGCCCGAGAACCCCATTGCGTTTTTCTGACAAACTTGCTCTCTCCTTTCCAAGACAGCTTTTTCATACCTTCTCTCCTCAAACGTCTGGCCGAGATCCACACTTCCCCTTGTCCCCTGAAAATGACATTCCTTCACCTTAATAGAGAAAACCCAGGCGACCAGCAGTGAATTCCAAAAGTTCCTATCATTCCTGGCAAAAGTCCCTGAGCCTGGATGTACCATAGCCTCCTTCATTCCTACTTCAGCCAGGGTGCCCCTCGTCCTGCACGAGGCCTGGCTTCTACCCTCTTTCGAGCTCAACACCATCCATTTTTTCTTCTTCTTTCTCTGCTTCTTTACTTCTTCCCATAACAGGAACGTTTCCCGTCAGCACTTAAACATGCATGTCCCTCTCAGAACAAAATTCCTCTTTTAATCTCATTTCCTCCTGTTCCATTCTTCTTCCTCCTTTCCCCAGCTAACCATGAAAAAATACAGAGCCGTTTTTTATTATGATGACTATTTCCCCATAGTGGTCCACAATGCCATCCTCCCTACCTGTCCCTTTTCTAATAAAAGGCCGTGCTCTCAGCTACCAAAGTAGGCATGTTCCAGGCTCAGCCAGTTGAGGTCATTCTCTTGTCTCAGCCATTGGTGATGGTTTCTGTGACCTGTGTGACTCAGGGGCCGGTAAAGTAAACAGAACCACACTGGGTATTTTAAAGAGGGAGGAATTAATCCAGGGAACCGTTTCCATGAGTATGGGAAGGTTGAAAGAGCAAAAAGGAGGTTATTAAGTGCTATGGTTGCAGATGCAAGAAATAAAAAATAAAGAGGGGGGCAAGGGGTAGAAACACAGAAGTTCATGGGGGTGATCCCTGTAGATCCGGTGCTCCGAGCTATTGGGGAGGCTCTCCACCACTGGAGTGTGTGCTTTGGAGTAGATTGGCTTGAAAGGCCACAAACAGCCAGGGAGGTACAGCCTAGTAGGTCACGTGCAGCAAAACAACTGTTACTTCATCTGCTGCGGGGGTTTGTTGAGGGAGTTGCTGGGTCCCTCTTAGGAACACAGTGAGGTCAAGAAGAAGCTGGAGTGATGAACTAGGAACTAAAAAAAAAGAAAAAAGAAAAGAAAAGAAATTCCTTCTTTTTCTCCTTTTTCCTTCTATTTATCCTCTGGTGTCTCCCATTGACAGAACTTAAGAAATGCACCAATAACAATTGGCCAAGTCCCAGCTCCAGTATCACAAAGCAGAATATAAAAACTTATTTTTAAGAATATATCACCTTACTTCAAGTCAAAGAAGTAAAAAAAAATTTCCAGGAGAAACATCACCTACCTAATAAACATTAGCACTTAGAATGACATTCCCCTAACTTTCAGCCACGCTGCCTGTTGACATGAAACTCCTGGGCTTGGGTTGGTTTCTCTGCTCTTTATGGCAACTGTTGGATGTGATGTCCGCTGTTCTCATTCCAGTCCAGAGGCTCTAAGGAAAAGCTCTCGGGAGAGTGTGTACTGTTTTTCATGGGCCTGCATGGCAACAGGATTCAGTGTCTCCCTCGTCTGAAAAGCTCCTTTCCACACCCCTCACAAGGCTCTCTAGGAGAAACACGTTTTCCACATAGGCTGTTTAGGTATCTTAGTAGCTGATCATACCTGCATGTTTGTTTCCAAAATACTGCCTGTTACAACCTGCGCCACTTGGAAGCAGGCGTATTGATTCAGGATGTGAAAATCAGCATTTACATAAAAATGGGTCTCCCTTTTCTTGCAGGCATCTAAGTGGCAGTGGCCTGCCCTTCTGAGCCTCTCACAGGGTTTGAAGGGCAGGGCAATGGCAGAGGACACTTGCACATCCTTGAGACAGCTGAAGACCTGGCCGGTCCTCCTGCTCCCCACAGGAAAGTAAGTCTTTCCGATTAGGAGGCCGGGAGGAAAGCCCTACATCTCTTACTCTGAGAAATTCCTTTGCAGAACTGGATGCTGCTGCAACCTACCGGACAGGGTAAAACCATGCCTAGAAACAGTGAAAACCAAACAACTGTATAAACAAAGTCCTCTTTATGAAAAGCAAGTTATTACACTAATAACATCGGTGATGGGAACTATGTAACAGATTTTCCAGCTACGCTGCCATGGCTCACGAGTGCCCCCCAGAGCCTTTGTGGGCATGCCCACATACTGACCCTCTCAGCCCTCAGCTTAGCTGGGGCTCCCAGGGTCCCCTTCTCTCCCACCATGTCTCTTAAAGTAGTTACAGTGTCATTTGTAGTATGATAAAGTAGGTAAGAAGTCTGATGGAACTGACCGTATTTTTCTCTTTTTCTCCTCAAGTCTAGGAAGTTGAGACAAATGGCCAAGTTTGACTACATAAATGATCAGAGTTAGGATACTTCCATTTTCTATTCTCCCTTTGCTCTGCTTTTCTATTTTATTAACCTGACTCCACATGTCTTTCATGCAAATAAATAAAGTCTTTTGAAAAATTACCCAGATGAAAATTTCTATTGGTGATATTAGAGAAGTTGAAATACGAAATGTAACCGAACATTGACCTAGCTGCTTTAGGAAAAAGTGATCCTTGTAACAAGAAAAGTGGCCTTTGATGAAAATTCGGCACTAGACTATAGTTACGTGCATTTTCTTTCTTTTAATTATTTTTTATTGATTATGTTATTACAGTTGTCCTGATTTTTCCTCTTTGCCTCCCTCCACCCAACACCCTGTATTCCCTCAGTCGATGCCCCCACCATTGTTCATGTTCATGGGTCTTGTGTATAAGTTCTTTCACTATTCTATTTCCTATATTGTACTTTACATCCTCATGGCTATTCTGTAACTGTTTGTAGTTCTTTATCCCCTCACCTCTTCACCCATTCCCCCCACACCCCTTCCTGTCTGGCAACCTTCTGATAACTAACTTCTTTTCTCTTGCTGCTTTTGAGAGTGTCTCTTTATCTTTAACCTTTGGCCTTTTAATTATGATGCATCTTGGAGTGGGCCTCTTTGCATCCATCATAACTGGGACTCTGCATTTCCTGGACTTACATGTCTATTTCCTTTACCAAATCAGGGAAGTTTTCTTTCACTATTTTTTCAGATAGATTTCCAATTTCTTGCTCTTTCTCTTCTCCTTCTGGCACCATTATGAGGTGAATGTTGAACCTCTTGAAGTTGTCCCAGAGGATGCTTGTGCTATCCTTATTTTGGGGAGTTCTTTTTTTCTTCTTGTTGTTTTGCATGGTTATTTTTTGGTTCCTTATGTTCTAAATCATTGATTTGATTCTCAGCTTCATCCACTTTTCTATTGTTTCCCAGTAAATTGTTCTTCATTTTAATTAGTGTATCCTTCATTTCTGACTGGTTCTTTTTGATGCTGCTGAGGTCCCAAGTTCCTTGAGCATCCTTATAAACAGTATTTTGAACACTACATCTCATAGATTGCTTATCTCCATTTCATTTAGCTCTCTTTTTGGAGTTTTAGTCTGTTCTTTCATTTGGGCCATGTGTCTTTGTCTCCTTGTTTTGACAGCTTCCTTATATTTGTTTCTATGTATTAGGTAGAGCTGCTTTGACTCTGTGTCTTGGTAGTGTGGCCTAATGTAGTAGATGCCCTGTAGGGTCCAGTGGCACAGCCTCCCCTATCACCTAAGATGGATACTCTAGGTGCACCCTTCGTGTGGGCTGAGTACACCCTCCTCTTGTAGTTGAGCCTTGGTTGCTGCTGACAGATCAATGGGAGGGATTGACCCAAGCCAGTCAGCTGCAAGGACTGGCTATGACCACCGACCACCCACCTCCACTATCCGTGGAGGATCAGATGTTCGGGGACAGGGTGGCAATGCTCTGACATGATCTGTGGCTGTCCACTGGGTACAGGGTGGGTTGGCCCAAGGGTTTCCCAGGCAATGCAGGCCAAGGTCAGCTCCCACCTTTGTTTTGCCTGGGGCCACCCTGCATGAGCTATAAAGCAATCTCAGATGGCTGCTACTTGTGCTGGGCTTGGAGATCCCCAGGAAAGCCAAGCTGTGAATCTAGGCTGGCTGCCCCGAGGGCTCACTGAAGCCAGCTCTTACTTGTTTGTTAGGATTTAGGAGCCAAGTCAGCCATTCTTGTGGAAAAGCAGCTCAGGTGGGCCTGCAAATTGGATAGAGCAGTGTTTCTTGGGGTCTCCAAGGCAGGTCAAACAGTGTTAGCCAGGTTGATAGAGTTTCTGATATGGCACCAGCCTACAAGCACTGTGAGGGGAGGGTTTAGCAAAGGGACAATGTCCTTTGCTCACCTTGATGCCAGACACTTCAGTCCCTCCCTGTGTACCACTGGTGCTTTGCAAGCTGCTACCCCAGTGCTGGGGCTCAGAGGGAGTGAGTCTGAGAAGGTGAGTCCATGTGTGGGTTCTTTAGTAGGAATTGCTTGGGGCTTCAGAAGTTTCTTCCATTGACTCAATCCCTGCTGGTTTTTGCAGCCAAAAGCTGTGGGGACTTATCTTCCTGGCACTAGAATCCACACAAGGCTGGAGGTCTGCTGTGTGTCTGGGACTCCTTGCTCCCAAATATCCCTCCTGAATTTTTATCCATGTGGGTGTGGGACCAGCCTGTTCCACATCAGCACCCCTTCTCCCAGTCTGGATGGATGTGGTTTCTTTAACTCCATTGTTGCCAGACTTCAATTCAACTCAATTTCTGATGTTCCTGTGTGATGGCTGTTCTATATTTTAGTTGTAATTTTAATGTGGTTGTGTGAAGAGGTGAGCCACGTCTGCTTATCCCACCATCTTGACTGGAAGTCAGGCACATTTTCACATCTAATTCTCAGT
The DNA here is from genome assembly GCF_021234165.1 of Pteronotus mesoamericanus. Lineage (NCBI taxonomy): Eukaryota > Metazoa > Chordata > Mammalia > Chiroptera > Mormoopidae > Pteronotus > Pteronotus mesoamericanus. Next base: position 2,666,159 of record NW_026555302.1, read on the forward strand.
TGTTTCTTCTTCATAGTCATATCATGACTGATATATATTTAATGACTCTAAAATCAACAATATTCAGTTGACATGTAAAATGTGTTATTATACAGAAACAAAAATTCAGGAGGGATATTTGGTTTATTTACCTGTGACAATAAACAGCAATGGAGAGGATGGAGCATGTGGGAGCTTCTAGGATGAAGAACTTGAAACCCATAAATGAAATTCTCCTTCAATAGTCCCTTTAATTCTATTCTACTATATTCTACCATCAAAGAATCTCTCTTTTTCACTGCAGTTTATTATAGATAGCATTACAGATTAGATATTGCTATCAAAGAAATAATTGGTAGACATATAATAGATCTACCAGAGTACTAAAATATTCCATGACTCCATTCCTCCTATTACTACTATCCAATAATATTGGGACACTATAAATTTGCCTAACTGCTACAAAACAGGTTAGAGCGAAGGTAAAAGAGAAACATGATTAGCAATGTAATTGCTGACTACCCACTACTTCAGACTGAGAATTTACTGGGAAATAAGATCATTGCAGATACAATTCGTTAAGATGATGTCATTCTAGAGTAGGGTGAACCCATAATCTGATTAGTGTCCTTATAAAAAGTAAAATTTGCACAGAGACACACACGCAGGGAGAAGGCCATGCAAATATTGGAGTTATGTTACCATATGCCAAGGACCTACCCGAAACTAGGAGAGAGGTCTAGAATAGACCCACTCCTAGTTTCTTCACAGGGAATGTGGTCTTACTGATACACTGAGTTTGGGCATTTGGCCTCTAGAACTATGAGGCAATAAATTTCTGTTGTTCTAAGCCATCCAGTTTGTAAAATGTTATTAGGGAAGTGCTAGGAAGCTAATAATATACATTCTCAGTATCTCTTTCCTTCCATTCCACTGGCAACTGAAAGACCTTAATCATAACTTACTATGTGTCTCCAAAATTTAACAAAGAACCTTTTCTACTTGTATGGATGGAAAAATAAAAACAATCAGTGGGCTTTTCTCAAGCATGCTTCACCATCCACAATCTTGCCTGCGTTTAAACCCATCTTTTAGCATCTCTTCTTCAACAATAGTAAAGGTATCCTATTTCTTACCCACAGCCATTCCTTTCACACTTGTCCTGGGATCTATCCATTCCTGCCCTTAAGAACCATCTTCCATCAGTTTTTCCCTTTCCTCCTACATTTCAACTGCTCAATTCCCTCTTACTCTTTTTGCTTAATATTTAAATGTTCTTGACTCTCTTTAACCTTAAAAATGGCAAAAACATATTGATCTTTTCCCCCCAGTTCTACTTTGGGCTATTACCTACGTCTATCCTGTAATTGTATGGGTACAGTTATTGCTATAGTTGTCCGTCCTCCCTGCCTCCTAATTCTCACATCCTTCTTCGGTTCACTGAGTCTGTCTCCTCCTCCTATCACACCTATGAAACACCAGCACCTGGGTGAAGCCTTTGCTACTTCATCCAGGCATCAGTTCAGTCCCTTCTCACTGGATTTTTCAGCAGCCCTTGACTCTGTTGTTACTTTTCTCTCTTTTTTTAATGGTGTCGCTGTTGATTCTAAAACAATGCACCTCCAGGTTTCTTTTCCATTCCAGTCTTCTTGCCCTCTTTTCATCCCTTAAATGTGGACCGTTTCTGCCCACACTTTTCCTCCACTGCCCTCTTTCCCTTCATTATATCTTCTCCATTGGCTTCAGTTACCATCCATTTGCTGATGATTCTCATATCTTATTGACAGTCTTTCATGCTTTGCATGTGGTTCATTTGCAGTCAGGATTAATCCCCACTGTCTTCCAGTGTGTCTCTATGTACCTTAGAAGCTTAACAGTAAAACAAAGCAAATCAAAAACCACATGCGTGTTTCCTTCTCCCTTGCTTCTAGAGCCCAATGTGTGAACTAAATTCCACCAAATAAATGCATTCGCAAGAGATTTGGAAGACAGAAGTGAGGGAAAACCATCGTCCTGTTGCTTGGACACATATTATCTTCTTTAATCCTTATAATCACGCTCAGGCAGCGGCATTATTATCCTTAGCAGATAACTCCATTCTTCAAGCAACAATGTGGGAGCACAGTTTTTCTGCATCAACACTCCAGTTCCTGGAGGATGAAAGGCAATGTAAACTTTAAAAAAAAAAAAAAAAAAAAAAAAAAAAGGAGAAGAGGAAGAAGAAGAACAACAACAACAGCAATGTGGCCGCCGCAGTGATAACTTGATGGTTTTGGCTTCCTGATTTCTGGATTACAGGCATAGGCGTGTGTACTTGGACTCACTATCTCTTGTGGCAGCCTTACAATTTCTTTCTGACTGTGTCCAAGTTAAGAGCTTCCCTAGAAGGGCAATTCTGCCTAAAATCCACTTCTCCAGTTGATACTACCATGTGTTAATTCCCTGGATTCACACCTAATTATCTTTCTGCTTCATAAATGGAACTTTTAATGAGAGAGAATTTGATTCCTAGAATCAGGGTGTTATTGCAACAAAACCAAGAATGTAGAGTATTAGCTTGGTGACTAAAATACAGGTATCGCAAGACAAAAATTTAGGGATCCTTGTTTTATAGTGAAAAAAAAAAAACCTGTTTGTAAAACTGTCACTTTCCATACTTTGCACACAAACCACATGTTAACGGAGCTTCAAATTCAAGTGGAAATAATTGGAAAAACTCTTACAAATGTGAGTCAGCTGCTCCTCGCCTCTTCCCTCTTCCCACAGTTGTGAGTAAGTTGGGATGCGGGCTCGCTCCAAGGGGCGGCCTCGGCTGCAGAAAGGCCGTGTGGAGACAGAGAAGCTGACGCCGGCCATTCTCCAGCACCCCCGTTAGGACTTCCCGGCAGATAATGGGGACTTGCTCACCAGCGGAAACCAGACTGAGAACACTGCCTGCCTACTCAAGGCTTTTCTTTCAGGCATCGTCAGTGTGGCGGGCAGTGGGCAGATGGCTCCAAGGGCAGGAAACGAAACCCCAGAGATTTCAATCACCCTGTGCTTAGATGATATGCTTTGCTCTGGTTACCTGAAAATGCAAGAAGCATACCAAGTTTTGGAGGAAAATATATTGCTAAAAATAACTTGAAAGCCTGCCTTACAAAAGCCTGTGGTTAAAAAAAAAATTAAAAATCTCTAAAGCGACTCAGTATCCCCAATCCTGTCCCATGAGGAAGCAGGTGTGAAAGAGGTTTTGCTCCCTCAGGAGGGCAGAGCCCCACTGCCCACTTCAGACAAAATCACAGAAATCAGAGGATGGGGGAACCGCTCCCTGACAGCGGAATCAGTTGAAAGGCAGTGTAACCAAACTTACTCTACTGTCAGGGTAGGGTGTTTTCCCTATTTCTGCCAGTGGGATTTGAAAAGTGCAAGAGATCTGTGATTTTTATGCATTTCCAATTCTTTCATATTCTGAATGAGAGTTTATAATACAATGTCTTCGTTTCCATTCCGTCTTTGTAAACTGGCTGGGGCAGAGGTTTGTAGAGAAATTGTTTCTTTTAACTTGTAAGTCACTGTGTCCTAAGATCCACATCCAGCCCTAATTGAAAAGATACACATCACCCAGAGAGATACTGGGCTTTGCATTACCCAGCAAACCCGGCCTTGGAGCTAACACAGTAAATGAAAGGACACAGCCAGCCCCATTTGCTACTGTGGCACCATTTGCCGAGCAGGCCTTTATCACCTTTTCAAACATGACTGCCATTTTACTCTTCTGTGTTCGTCCCCAGGATTGGAAATTACTGGAAGCAAGAACACAACTCACCACTTCCTACAGCCATAGGCGGAAGACAACATTGGAACAAACCGCAGCCTGTGTTACAACAGCCCCACAGCCCAGGGCCCACACAACATCACCCCCCACTTTTTAATCCAACTATAGTCCAATTCAAGCTCAAAGCCCCCACCCCTCAGTGCTGGTGCATCGCTCTACTCTATGCCCCTCTCCTTTCTTGGAGAGGGAATAAAAACTTCATTCTCTACACTTTTTTCTCTTTGTGGATTCTTTCACAGCTTGCATCACCGGCCACCCTAACATTTTGGTGGCCTGTATGGGGGACATTCCTCTATTTCTCCCTCTCCTCTGGCCTCCTGAGACTCGCGACCACAGGAGCAGCGAGCAGCGAAAACTCGACCTGAGCTAACCCCCTAAGTCTGTGAGGTTCACAGAGAGGATTCTAATTTTTCTCGGTCTCTCAAGACTCTGGGGTTAGGCTCCTCCTCACCCACCTTCACATCTATCAATCGGTAAGTCTCTCTGAATCTCGGGATGAAAACTTCCCGTCGAAAATGATAGCTTATCCCTTGGTCTCAATGTCGTAAACCCTGGTGCTGGGTCTATGATTTTTGCATGGTTTCAGCTGGGAGGGATGGCTCCAACCTTCTCCCTGACGGCTTAGTCTGCGGGTCGCCTGGCTCTGAGGCAGAACCTCTGTTTGGTCTGCCCTCAGGCTCAAGGAGGCTCACATCTGGCCGCAGAACTCTAGGTCATTTGAGTTGGGGACACCCTCCTCAAACTGATGGGGGCTCAAATGTTGGAAAAATTTTAGTTTCAGGTAATAGCTAATAAGCTTAGTAATTGATGTATGTAAAAAGCTGTCCTTTCAGGAACTGAAGGTACGAGCTGCCTTGACTCCAGGAGACCATAAGTAGTTTCACCTTTGTACCTCAAGAGGACCGCAAGTGATCAAGATGGTATTGAGCCATTGTACTCCAGAGTGAGAAAAGACCACCGCCCAGAACACAGATGAAAGAACGCTGCAGCCTTTATCTGATTAACTTTTTCCCTGAATTCCAATTCCCTTACCTACACTTTTCTTCTCATAAAAAGGTTCAGTTGAAAATGGAATTTAAATCGATCTGTTAGGGTGCAAACCGGCGATCTTCTCAGATCACTCAGCATCTGAATAAAGTGCCCATGAAGATTCAATCCCTGTCTCTGTTATTAGGCCTGGTAGGTGACAGGCAGCACAAACACCGGCTTTTCCGGTTTCAAAACCTTCCCCCCACCCCCTTTGCTCTCCTCCCTGAGATATCCTTCCCTTTTCTTTTCCGTAGTTCTCACCGTGGGCAATACTCAATCGCCCCGCCCACGGACTCCCACTGGGTTACCTATTTAAGCACTTGAAGGCTCTGGGACTTACCCAACTCAAGCCCAAGTCCTCAAGCCCAAACGCTTGATTGTGACATAGCCTGGGCTCAATACAAACTGGGTGACCAGAAGTCTGGCCCTTGAATGGGTCTCTTAACTGTAATACTATCCTCCAACTCGATCTTTAACTCTCTCCCTCTCAATCCCTTCCTTAAATTTAGCCCTGGAGAGGAGGAAGCAAGATTTTATCCTTCAGCAGGGGGATTCTAGGCTTCTGCCTCCTAACTAGCCTCCTCATCAAATTTGCCTCCCTCTACCACCCCCATCTTTGTTTTCAGCGGGGTGACACTCCAATCCCTGAAAGCCATGCTCTTTTAATTAATATTACGCGGCAGGGATGGCATGATTCCTTACCTGCCTAAAGCAAGTCTTGCATTCTACTCTCACTTGGAATTAGGCTTGCCTCCACAGCCCATATTAAGTAAAAACAAGGGTTTAAAGAGGGAGAACATCTCCCCTCTCCCCTCCCAGTCTGTAAAACACTCCATATTCTCCTTCTGGAGAACTGGAGCTACAAAATCCTGGGCAAAATTGGGCTTGCACCTCAACACAGAGAAAAAAGTGACTTTTTAAACTTGAGCCCCTTTCCTGCCCTTTTGCCTGATGAAACCAAAGTCCTTCTAGGAAAAACTTGCTTTTCTTTCCCTACTTTTTGAAGTGCAAACACCTGGTCTTCTTTAAGAACTCTTGCCTAGGGCATCTCTTAAAATACAAATTTGGGGGAGACAATTTTTATCAAACGGGAGAAAACCTTAGCTATGTCTGAGCATCAGTAAATTCTGATAAAAGTTATTGAATGTCTAGGTATTTTGAAATAAGACATGAAATACCAAAACATAGATCACTAGACCTGCTTTTGGCTTTTTATTACAAAGAGGCTGTGGAGTGGATTTGGAGCTGCAGAAAACCATTTTGTGCTTTGTTGGAGGTGTGTTTCTTGAAAGTGAGAGTGACTTTTCCAATGGAGGAAGCTGTTTCTAATGGCCATGAAATGTGTTCATAAAAGTCAGTCTACAGAATGCCGATTGCTTACTTTTTGGTCATTATGGAAAATAAAGGTTTCTAGAAATTAAGTCCAAATTAAGTTGGAAAGAAATTGCATGGTTTTAATAATAGAAGGCATAGGCGTGGAGGTGCAATTTTAAAGGACAGGGATTGTAAGTAAATCATTCTAAAGATAGTTATTTCTCAAGGGATAAGAAAGTTTGTGAAAGTTGCAGAAAGGTTGCGAAAGTTTTAAAATTGTGAAGAAAGAAACCTCAGACTCCAGTACCCCTTTCTCCACCCAATTTCTCCCTGGTGACACTTTGTTGACTACACTTTCTCTTGCCCTCGTTGGTGTGGGGAATAAATCCTGTCAGCTGTGGAATAAAACCTTCATCAAAATGCTTTTTGTCAATGTTGAGATAGAAGGTAAGGCTGCCTTCTGGAGTTGGAGTCACCCTGCATGGCTGTCCCCAGGTGATACCTGGGACATGGGGTCCAGTGGGTCAGGAACCAATCACCCCCGATATTCAAAGGGACCCATTCCTTCCCCTTTGTTTGGTGCTCTGGTCATTGGAAAGGCCACCCTCAGGGCACAGGGTAAACATACCTGTGCCTCTGGGTCTCTCTACTGTGTGGACTACTACTCTTGGTCCTCCCTCTGGAGTGTAGGTCTTGTGTTACCAGGTTTCTGACCTTTCAGGGGCCAAAGCAACCCGCCCAGCCTCTTCCCTGCTGCTAGACACCTTGGAGCCCAGACTATCGCGACCACTCATTAACGGCCCTTCAAGCTTTGACTGAGAGTCTAAACAGGTCTTCATGATTGGTATTTAAGATTTTCCACCCCCCTTCCAGTCTTAAAAGTTGTCAAAAGCAAGTTGAAATCTTATTCTTTCTCTACAAAAATTAGTAATTCAAATTATGTATCTAGCCTTTACGTGTTCAGTCTTCATGTGTGTGGTCTTTACATAATATGTGATTGTGTGTTACATGTGGTGTGTTTTCTGCTTCCGGATGGTGTAACGAGGGTGTAATATTCTATTGGCCTAAAGATATTAAGTACTTAAATAAGAAGCAGGATCCTGTGTTCTGGACAAAATATTTGATTTTAAAACTGGTTTTAACTTCATGTCTTTGATTAATGTCTTTTAGAGTTATTACCAAAAATGTGCTGTTTTACAAAAAGTTTATGTTATAATATTTTGCTTAGATATGACAACCTTTCCAAAGTTTAAATTTTAAAAACTGAGAAATGACTGAGTTATTCCAGTGGGCCCCTGGACTATCTCAAGGATTTGTTCTCTCCTCACAACAAAAGAAGCCTTTAAACTAATTAGGCCAATTTAATATGCTCAAAATTACATGGGAAGCTGTGCCAAACAGAATAATAATAACTACTTTATTTGTATACGTATATTTTTTTCAAAATAGATTTTCTAGAAATTTCAACCTGCCCCAGAGAGGAACTTGCAAAGATTTGAAATCAAGTTTAAACAGGAAGCTCTAAGGGATAGCAGATGTCCTGTCAGTGACACCAGACAAGCCAACAGTGATGGCTCCCTGTGGGGACATCAAGCAGTGGTACTCTGGGTATTTGTAACCCACATATTGGGAATTTATTAATTGCTTCCAATGCTCAATGCACACTTAAGATGAGTCCTGTACAGCATTTTATAACCTTGCATACTGTTAGCTCTTTATTGTCTTTTTATGTCATTTCATAGAAATTATTACTTATCAAGAAATTATTATCTTGAAATATTTTATTTTACAAAGAGGAAAAGTTCTTTGTCAATTGCATTTTAATTGCATCTGCAACCTTGTCATTTTGAATCGGGTCATTTACAAACAGTCACTGTTTTACTCTAATGTATTTGCATGAGAAAGACTGACTCTAAATTACGGGTACCTAAGTAGGTCATATCTTTAAAGAAAATGAAGATTTATAGAGCCCTTAGAATAACTGACTTCATGGAAATGCTGAAGACAATTGTTATTCTTACGACTTTGTTAAAAATATTGTTTATTTTAAACCTTTTTGTTTTCCAGATATAAAGAAACTTTTTTCCCACAGAACAATTTGTAAATTATACGCTCATAAACAGTATTGAAACATTTATATTTTTCTCCGTATCTAATCCCTCCAAAATTTGGCAACTCTTAGTGAGCGTTATTTTCATGGCAATATGCTTGTTTGTATAAACCCAATAAGACTCTGTTCTCTTTTTAATAGAACCAGATTCCAAAAATGATTTTATTAACCAAGACTGTGTCTGGAATGTCATGATCAAAAGAGCCGTGCCTGGACTCTGGATGTCACCAGAAAGCTTTAAGGAATTAAGATTGACTTTCAAAGCTAAATAAGAGCCCTTTGGAGAAATGCCTGGTACCTTGCTTGGTCACGTGGTTCCTGGCAGTCTTTCCAGGCACGGAGTGAAGGTTGCTTTCCTAAAACATGGCTAGAAGAACCTAAGGCACTTTGGGAGCCTCAAGAACTTGAGTGAAAGAAATGGCACAGGTGAAGCCAGATGGTAACTGTGTGGTTTGGCTTCTTTGTCCTGAGAGGCTGACTAAAGCTCACTCTGAAAGTTCCTTATAAAATTCCAGCAAAACAGATTTAAAAGAGCCTGTATGATCCATTTTTATTCTTGTTGTGTTCATGCAAATAATCAGGCCAAATGGAAACTGGACTCATATACAGTCTCTTTAATAAAATGAGGGTAATCTTAGGGAGAGAAATTGTGTTTCAAAGGAAATCACAATGCCCAATTGTCTCCCACAAATGGATTGAATCCTAGTTTTTCTAGTTTTCTTCCAAGCTAATGTTTCCTTTTTTTTCTTTCATCCTTTGACTTGAAGTTATTGAGAACTACTGATGCTGTGTTAGCCATACAGAATTCACCTACTACTCTGCCTCTCCATTTTTGGGATTTAAGTTCAATATCTGTCTTGGTTTCGTGCCTAATTCTCTTCCTAGGACCTAAAGGCTTTTTTTCAACTGAGCTTCCTCAGTTTCTTTATCTGCTTGCCCATCTTGGTGTTATGGTTCAGCAAAGATTTGTTCCTTACTTTGTTTATTTCTTAGTGACATAGAGGTATTAAAATCTAAACACATATTCTAAATGTAGTCTAGGTCAGCGAACAGTGGTCACACCTACTCTATCCCAGTGCCATGATGCGAGGTCTCTGCAATTTGGCGGTACTTATTATCAACTATTTTTCTGACTGTGGGCTCAAATTTTACTGACTCTTCTGCCTCTGCTTGTAAAATCATTTTGGGATCGCTTTATAGATGCCATCTTTGCATGATATCTCACAGCTTTAAAATGCTTTTAAAAAAATTATAATATTTTATTTTTACCCCTCCCTAACTAAGAACACTTAATGCAGTCTGTCCTTTTTGGGACAGTCGGTAAAACTGGTATGCTGTAGCTATTTTAGGGAAACCCCACTTTCAGACACTCTGCATGTTTATACAACATACTTTATCTGTGCTGTCATTAACAGAAGCCAGGACTGGTCACGTGCTCCTGCCTAGCAGGAGATGCCACAGCCTTGCCATCTCTCATTCTGAATTTATAATCAAGCCTGGAATTTCTCAGTGTGGATTTTAATGCCTCTTTCAGATTTTAAACCCCCTTTTGAAATTCCTTATCTACACAATGCCAAACCAAGCTGATGCAGTGAACCAGGTAAAATGGTTTAACCAGGAAAATTCATTTGAATGCAGTAATTTTGATCCTAAACTGTTCAAAATACATAGTAAGAGGAGTCTATTATTTTCTTAAAATTTTTCCAATATTCCAGGAATGGGGCTCAGGGAATCAGCTGAGGGTCAGAAATGGATAAGCTAAGCTGTGTGTCAATCCATACTGAAACTACTATCCACATGGTCCAGTGCTTATATTAAAAGCAGTGCAGGAAAAATAAGAATTCTGACTTTTATTTATGTTGTCCCCCAAATCCTAAGGGAAATTCCAGATTCTGCATAACAATCTTTGGCTGCCGAGTAGGGTGAGACAGAACCTTTTGTAGTGTACATGAAAGGGGGAACGAACGGCCTAAGAAGAGTCACACTTCAATACTTTTTGTCTCGTCACCCATACATTGCACACTAACTTTGAGAGATTAATATCCAGCTATTGTAGTTATGAAATAGGTATGAAAATCTGCATGCCCATGAGAACTAAATAATGGTCAAGAGAAGAGGATGAGAGTAAAAATTACTAACAAAAATTATAATAAACTGTTCTCTATGCCACATGGCAATGGAAACTAAATGCAGGGTCTGGCAGAAGTAAGACCTGCTTGAGTGTGGTTGGTAGGGTAAGAATATGGGTGTAATAATTTCTAGTTTTAATTTGAACATTTCACCTAAAATGTCATATGGTGTGCTTGAGTATGATAGTTATGTTACAGAATTACATGTTTATGATTTTGTAATAAAAGAGTTTATAATTTTTAAAACAGGGGCATTATTTTTGCCAGACCCTGGAGTTAAGATGCAAAACTATTGGCATAGCAAGAAGACTGTAAAAATGTTTAATCTTGTCATGAAAGCATTGCCTTGTGTCTAAAATTTGCTAATGTGATCAATCTTAAATATAAATCTGAATCAGGTATTCCCTCATTTAAGTACTTTGTGATAGCAATACTTCAAATCCACTACCAAATTATGCCCTAAATCAGCTGAAGGGACAAACAATTCAAAAGTCTTAGGGGCTCAAAACAAATATCAAATTTCCCTCATGTTACATGTCAATGATTGCGGGTCATCCTCTGTGGCTCTGTTCCACATATCTTCCCCTCACAGGACCCAGGATTTGGCAACAGTCCCTATTTGGGACATGCATTCTTATGGCAAGAAGGGTTAAGCATCCTTTATGTTTTGATATGCAACCCAAGTAACACCTCTCTAGAAAGCTCTCTCCAGCTGCCTTCCAGGTGACAACCTATTTATTCTGTAAGAATCCTGTGCATGGCTCCATCACGGCATTCAACAGACTGTATTGTTATTGTTAGTTTGCTGGATTTTCTCCCCCAGAAACTTAGCTCCTTTAGGGAAGGAACAGTGAATTTTCCTGTGTACATACCAACAACCCCATGTCTAACTCCATGCCATCTTTTAAAATGATTGAATAAGATAAAGAATAAGCAAGTCAAAACTTATCTCTTTTGAATCAGGAGATAAGTTTGGAGACTGAGATCAGGTTTAGGAATCTCATCTCTGATATTTTTCCAGAAAAGCTCAAGGCCACAGTGTGGCAATAAAGGAAGGGGATAAGAGTTGGGAAAGGGGTATGAGGATTAGCTAAGGTCCCAAAACCTTGCTGTAGAGAGGACCAAATAAGAATGGATTACAGCAGTATTTTTCAACATACTCTAGAGCATCTTATGAAATTTTTTTAAATTTTGAAATTTCATGTTCATAATCATACCAAATATTTTATTCTGAATTTTATGAATGATCTCCTCATAACCAAATATCCCATATAATTTTATTGTCCATGTTTTCATTTGTATTTATGATCATGTTGTTGTGAAATGAAACTATTTTAATGATCCCTGACTCTGTCAGGGGCTTTAATCAGAAAAAACATGACTATTAGGAAACTATCTCTTTTGTCTGTCTATTTATCTATCTGTGATTTTTTGTTTTTAATGAGATTTGACCTTATCCAATTGTGGAGATGGTTATGAAGCAGTCTCTATAAGTTTCTTGCCTTTCTTTTGTATACTGAAGCTTAAAACCCATGAAGCAAGCAGTCAGGTAGAAAAAATGAATACACTTATGGGGCAGAACCTCTAAGCACAAGCTGGAAGCTGCAAGAACGGGCTTGGGGTCCGTTCTGGTTGCCTCTGCTCTCAGTGGTGTGAGTGTCCTGGAGCAGCTGGGAGCTTCCCCACAGGGCGAAACCATCACATGCATCCCAGGAGGCACAGAAGCTGTAGGAGGACCCAAAGTAACGCATGTGGAGAAGTTGTAGCCCCAGCCATGAGCCAGCATGTAAGTGATGATCTGTGCAAGCCACAAAATAATTGCTGCTTTAATTCTGCCCTCCAAATACTGCACAAGAATATCCCTTGTGCCTTACCCTAATTAGAAACATACAAGAAAGGCCATTCTGGGAAATGTGGTTCAGGCTAGCCAAGTTGACACATTACAAAGTCACCACCCTTGTTCATGAAAATTAAATCATAAATGCTTTGTTTATACCAAATGACATCACAGCCTAGGGTATAAACAACAGTAATTACAATCTTTTGAATATTTTGTGTTCTAGTTTTCAGGCATTAACTTATTGAATCATGACAACCCACTGCTGTAGGGACTATTTTTTTCTAATTTTTTAAAAAGATTTTATTTATTTACTTTTAGAGAAAGGGGAAGGGAGGGAGAAAGAGAGGAAAAGAGACATCAATGTGTGGTTGCCTCTCGCACACCAGTTACTAAGGACCTGGCCTGCAACTCAGGTATGAGCCCTGACTAGGAGTTGAACCAGTGATTCTTTGGTTCATGGGCCAGCACTCAATCCACTGAGCCATACCAGCCAGGGCTATAGGGACTATTATTGTTCCTATCTTCCAGATAAGGAAACTGAGTCTCAAAATGGTCAAGTAACTTGACTAAGGTTATATACCCAGTAAATAGTACAGAAAAAGAAGTGAAACCTCCCCGTTTTAACATTCTGCCACCTCCCCAGGAGACAATGTGAGAAGAAGTCTAGCACAAGTGAGTCAACAGGTGACACAAGTGTGTCATCTAAGCCTGTGGGTCATAGCAGTCAACACTGCTCATCTGATTTAATTAATGATTTAAATTTTGATTGAACTTACTTTATATGGATTTATGTTGTCTAAAAGCTGTAAGGAAGCATAAGGAATTTACGCAGCATTTATACTTGCATGCATTTTTATGATGAAAATAAAATCAATACGGCTCTCAAACAGTGAGTGGCTTAACTCAAATTGGGGCAAGCTGGGCTGTTTCTGACAGAGAAAAGGGGATGGGAGGGGCCCATACCTCCGAGCATATCATTAATAAATTAAAGGATGAACAAGTACACTCACAATAAATGAATGAATCATTAGTAAAGTAAGAGCACAAATATTTTTCAAAATCCTTCAATTTCTACTAGACGAGAGATGCTTTTGCCAGATGATATTAAGTTCTTGAATGAAAAAGTACAGGCAGCTGTATTCATTCCTTCACAAAAAAGCCAGATTTTCACAACAAAATGCTTCTTCCTTGTCCCTGTGAGCAAAAGTTCCCAAACCATACTCCTGGGAGCAAAAGCAGGGGAAATCGAGGTACGTCAGGATGATTATCGCTGTCTGGTTGGAATCCTTCTGAGACTGTCCTTGCACAATCCTATGTGTAATTCAGCCTTTGAAAATTAAAACGCATGTGGAGTTTTCTATGACAATGGCTTTTTGTGTTGCACAAGTCCCGAAGTGCTTTCAATCACTTAACCACTTCCCCCTTTCTCAAACTGCCTGCGTTTCCTTTACGGCATACTATGCGCTTGGAGAAGCATCTTGTCTATCATGTGTGTCTCACCTGCCAGACACTAAGAGGGGAGGGGGAGGATGGGAGAAAAGGTACAGGGATTATGAAGCATAATTTGTAGGTGCAAAATAGACTGAGGGAGGTTAAGAATAGTATAGGAAATGGAGAAGCCAAAGAACTTAATGCATGATCCATGGACATGAACTAAGGTGGGGATGTCTGGTGGGAAAGGGGGTCTGGGTAGAGCGGGGCAAAGGGGAAAAAACTGGAACAACTATAATAGCATAATCAATAAAACATACTTTAAAAAAAATCATATTTGGCACCAAGTCTGCTCCTAATAGACTCACAGAAGCTCTTTCCTGAAACTTTATATGAAATCCTAAAACTACAACTCTAAAAATATAGTCAACTTTAAATAAAGTGTATTTTCACCTAAATGGGTTATTAAAAAGCCCTGTCCGGGGATCTTCGGCCTGGCCCCGGAGGATTCCCTGGCAGAGTCGGACTCTGACGGCCACGCCCAGCCCAGGTCCCGCCCAGCCCAGCTCCACCTCGCCTGCTGCTAGGAATCCTGTCTCTTCCCTTTCCCGAGTCCTTGCAGTTTCCCACAAAACGTTCTCAAACCTTTTTACCCCCCTAAACCAAATCAGCACCCTCTCCACCGCACCAAACCCTAAGAAGCCCCACCCACTGCCCTCCCTCCCCTGTCAAAACACTGTGGGTGTGGATGCACCTTCTTAGTCTTCATTTTAGTCTCAAGGAAAAATACTGACCAGCTTAAAGCAAACTCTTTCTGCATTCCACCAGGCAGTATGGTTAAGACATCTTTCTTCCTTTATTTTTAATTAATTAATTAATTTTTTTTTTTTACTTGTCGTAGGCACTACTCTTGCCTCTTGTTAAAGGTAAAAGTCAGGGGTTCCAGTTCTGCCTCCTCCATTAACCACGTGACATTAAGTCAGCTAATCTTTTTGATACTCAGTGTTTCCATCTGTAACAGGTTAATAATACTTATTTAAAAAATAGCAATAGTTTTAAAAGTGCTTTTCATGTTCCAGTCACTCTTGAGGGTGAAAATATATTAATTTTTAATAATACAGAAGAGTGATTAAATAATTTTTAGCAAGTTCTGTAGCCTTTAAAAATAATGAGATATGTTTTGTGGCCTTGTTCCTAATGTAACAGCGTTTAACTGCTTCTTGGTTGTGCTGGATAGCAGTGGGATTAGATTTTATCTGGGTATTCTACAGTTGCTTTTACAATAAACCAATTTTTTAAACTTTTAAAAAAAGAATATGGTATAATAAAATGGAATTACATCAATATGTTAAACTGAAAATCAAATATCAAGACAATATGCATAACATGATTATTTCTATTAAACTATACATTAGCTGTATAAATAATAGTTCTCTTTATTTCTATGTGTATACACACACAGAGATACACATGTATGTGTGCGTTTTTAAGAAGAATATGCTTATATATCTGTATGTTTTAAACTTTGAAATAAACATTTTAACAGGGAGACTTTACATGTTCAATTTCTTAAAGAAAATCATTTTTACTCGTGGTATTAAGCTTTATGATTTTTCTGATCTTACAATGAACTTGAAAAGTATAAAAATCTGATCAAGTTCTTTTGAAGTTTGGCAAAGCCATCTGTTTCCCTTTTGATGTCAATTAAGTTATAAGTGAAAATAAATAGTGTTTATGGTAGAAATACTCTCAAAAGACAATGAAGAATCTTGGAATTCTCAACATAACATTTGCTAACTCCTGAATGTACAGATTAAACTATGTTTATTAGAAACAGCCTGCCAAGGGGAAAGCTGTGGCATGTCTCAGGAGTACTTACTTTCCAAGCTTTGTCTGCCATTACAGAATGTGTCGAAAGGAACCCAAGACACTAATTCAAAAGAACATAAGTACTCCTATGTTCATTGCAACATTATTTACAATCACCAAGATATGGAAGCAGTCCAAGTGTCTATCAATAGATGAGTGGATAAAACTACTATGAAACATTTACACAAAAGAAACCTTTACCCTTTGCAACAGCATAGATGGACCTGGAGAACATTATGCTAAGTGAAATAAGCTGGTCAGAGAAAGACAAATACCATATGATTTCACTCATATGTGAAATCTAATGAACAAACTGAACTAACAAGGAAAATAGGGGCAGACTCATTGACGGAGAGCAGGATGACAGCTAGTGGGTGGGGGGGGAGGTGAGGGGATGGAGGGATTAAGCAAAAAGGATGTGGATAACAGCGTGGTGATGGGGGGGAGGGGTCTATAAAGGGACTAAAATAACGTAAAAAGGAAATACAATAAAGATTAAATTTTTAAAAATCTACCCAGTCTATAGTATGGTTACTACAATATAGTAATAACTAATTTAATTGATCTCACCTCCAGTCCAGAGATACAGAATTGAGGTAGGCAAGGAGGCCAGAGACAATAGGATGAAATTAAGTAACTCCAAGTAATTCCTAAGGCATGGAATATAAGTGTGTTGGGGAAAGTGTCAAAGTATGAAACTGGAATAAGCAGGAGGATATCATATTATTAAAGTTCTTTGTATGTCACACATACCTTGGAAGGGCAATGGAGAGCTACCAAAAAATCTTAATCAGAGGACTAATTGTAAACCACTTGTGGAATAGAAAGACAATCCTGGAAGAACTGTGGTATTAAAGTTGAACTAGGAGTAGCGTAAAAAAAGAGTAGTTCTAGATTAATGGTATCACTGGGCTAGAGGAAGCTAATAAATGAGGCATTTAGTAATGAGAACCTGAATGAAGGAACTGACATGAAAAATAGAAAGTTGGAGCATACCTGGGGAACAATTAGACACATAAATACATAATTATTTTTTTATTAGAATCTATATACATAGTTCTTATTCTTCTTTATAAAACCTGCTAATTAGCCATACAATCTCTATCCTCTTTCCTTATTATACCCCCCAAATCTTGATTCCTTCTCTCCCTCCCCAAGAACATTTTAAAAATTTTATTTATTTATTTTTAGAGAAAGGGGAAAGGAGCGAGAAAAAGAGAGAGAGAAACATCAACATGTGGTTGCCTCTCATGCACCCCCTACTGGGGACCTGGCCCACAACCAGGCATGTGCCCTGACCGGGAATTGAACCAGAGACCCTTTGGCTCACAGGCCAGTGCTCAATCCAGAGCCACACCAGCCAGGGTGCACATTTTTCTTTTTATATTCCTTGTTTCTAATTCTTTCAAGAATGTTAACATACCACTTAGCCACCATGATACAGGAAAACTAAAAGCTTTTAGAGAAAAAAAGTTAAGTTTTGCTTATTTATCCTCTAATGTTCTGTCAATAGCCTCTAGCACCTAGTAAGTACTCAATATATTTCTGTTGAATAAACAAATGGTTGGCCTCCCTTGGATCACATCTGGAAAGTCAATTGGAGGTATCAGCTGGATTCCTTTGTTGCCAGGTATAGAAACCATCTCTGAGGACACAGCAAGGAATCAAGACTTTGGGGTTAGAGTAAGGAAAGAAGATAAAAGTCCTAGGCTTGATTAGCAGGGACTGTTTTTGGCTTTTTTTCTTCTTTTTTTTAACTAAGAAATAGGATTATATTGGAAGGCCTGGAGATCACAAATCCTATAGGAAGGCTAAGGAAAACTCAAGAACCAAAGTAAATCTTTGAGTGCTACTTGTGGGAAACATGGATGCTTTCTGGGAGCAGTAAGGCATTAACAATGGAATGAATAAAGTCTGCCTCTTTATCACCTCATTCAAGGTCAAATTAGAAAGTAACAGCATATAATTGGCACAATTTGCATGAACTGCCTAATTGTAATCAACGGTAAAAAAATCTAAAAGTTTGGGTACCTAGAACACAGCCCAGGCAGAGTGGAGTCTCTGCATGTACTTGCCCAGTGTTCAAAAGGCACTCAGCTTTCAGTTGAGGAGGGCAAAGTTGATTGATTACTGTTCAGTCAGGTTATATCCAAAAAGGAGAAGGTTAACACCCTAAAAGTAAGTAGCTTTGTTAGCAGCAAAAGATGTTAGGCAGCCACAAACCAGTAAATATTCCCTATATCTAAAAAATGCTACGAATACAATAGTTTTTATTATATTCAGAATACTCAGGGAGTCCTGTAACTAATGCTAGAAAGTAGCATTTTTTTAAAAAAGGAAATTGCTAAGATTAAATTATCTTTAACAATAACATTGGAACATTAAACTATAATTTCCCCTCAATTTCTTTATTTCCTTATTTCTTGACTTTTCCCTATTTTGTGCAAATAAATGTACTTTCTGAGATAGTATTTAAATGCCTTGCTTTGTTATTACAAGTTTCAGCTGTTCATACGCTCTTTTTATTCCCTATTCTTTCTCCTTCCTCCTTAGAAAGCAAGAGAAAAAGATTATTTTCTAATCTGATGATAATCTTTCTCAAGTCATTCTTTCTTTAGTTCCTTACTTCACTCTGGAATTTATCTTTTCCCCTGACCTAACCGAGACCCAGTTTATTAAACTTCAGGGTGTGGTATAATATTAAACATTCCCTAACTGAGTCACGTAAGTAAGGGTAGCTTTTCCTTTTGAGGTTTAACAGTTTGCTATCAGTATTTTGAAATCTTTTCCCTTTTCTAGGTCCACATAAAATGAGACGTGATAGAATATTGTGATGAGTAAAATTCACTTTTTACAGAAATAAAAATGCATTATATTATTTTAATATATTATTTGTGTGGTGTTGAGGTGATAGCCCTGAGATCTATCCAAAACCCTATAATTACTAGTTATTATAATGTTACCTCTGATTTGTTGAATAGCAACAGATAGTATGATTTAACACTAAAGACTGTTAAGGACCTGCTAAATGAGAAGATAAAACTCCCAGCCATGCAACACTGAAATAAAATACATCAACAAGAAAGCCTCTCTCTCTCTCCCCTCCCCTCCCTTCCCCCCCTCACCGCCCCCCTCCCCCACTAGAGAGTAAATGGTTTAGAATTTCTGGGGAATACATGAGCTGACTGTCTTGAGTCTCCTGATCTGGGCGAAGGGAAAGTGGCAGGATTCTCTTTTTTCTTATCTAAGTTGGTTATACAAGAATAATTATATACCTAGATTTTAAAAATAAAGTAGAACATTTCCCCAGATTAAACAAGGGAAAAAGCCATAAAACCCGTAAAGAAACAGCATTTTTCTGCCGCTGTCTCTCAGCCACAAAGGTAGGGGCTCCGGATTCGCCCAGCTGGGCCTTGGGAGCAGCCGAGGTCGCCCGTTCGTGCCGCACAGTTAGACCCAAATTGCAGGGCTTCTCCTCTGCTCCTGGGTCTCCGTGGTGTCCCGTCTGATTGCAACACTCTCTCCTGCTCCTTCTCTTCCAGGCATTGTGCCTGGTCCGTAACTCCCCCCCCTCGCCCCCCTACCCTGCTCCCGAAGCAACCGCACCTGGAGACGTTTCCTTTCTCCCCCAGCATTGCTACCCTCTGTTGCACAGGAGACAAGGAAGTGTTGCTTTGTCCTCGCACATTTTTAAATACAATTCTTTTATTTTTATCATTTCCTCTGTTAAGAGCCTGGCACAAGTCTGTTGGAACTAGGGCGAAATGAAGGGACACGCTGAACAACACATGCCCAGCATTACTCAGAAGTACCCTTCCATTATGACACTGACAGTTCGGCTAGGGACTGACTCACTCTTTTACAGGAGAAGTACTCTTCCTGAAGGTCCCTCAGTCACTTATGCAAATAGACTCTGCGGGGTATTTCCAGCCGGGCCTTACAGACTACCCAACTCCCCGGGAGGTAGACAGGCTCCACAAACTGAGACATTTTCCTTCACAGGAAAGAAAAAATCCTCTGCAGAATACTCTACAGCTAGTGTAGTAAGTCTAGCGTGCCCTCGTCCACTCTGTGTCTGATTGTGCTCTCGCAGACCATGCGGAGGAGGTCTCATGGCCTGACCCACAAGGTCTTCTCAGCTTCCATCGAGCTTGACCTCGGTGTTGTATATTTGGTACCCCTTGCTGAAAGTGCTCCCCCTTTCTCTTTGCTAGTCATTCTCTTCTGGTTTTCTGTCTGCTGAGCTCCTCAGATGGGGGTAATGATTTCCATGTCTCTATTTCTAGCCCTGATCACTTTTATAACAAGGAGAATACTTGTTAACTTCATATCGAACTGCATATTGTATATGTGACCTGCGTTGTTCCCAAGCATCTCAGTTGGACATGTTCTAAACCAGCCTCTACTTCCTTATTCATTCAGTTCTCATCCCGTTTCTGTTAATATCACCATCCATGTACTTCACTGTTTAAGGACTTCAGACAACTTCAATGTTTCTTTTGCTCTCAAACTCCCAGCATCAGTTATTACTCTTTGCTAACTGTATCTCCAAAACGCCTGCAGTACAAACGTTCTCATGAATTCCATTGTTGTAGCCCCAGTTTGGTCACCTATGAACAATAATAATTTTTTGTCTAGTAGCTTCCCATCCACAGACTTCTTTCCTGATATTCCCAAAGTTATCTTTCAAAAAAAAATACAAATTTGCGTTCCTCTACTGGTTAAAACCCTACTACTTTCCATTGCCTGTGACCATTTACAACCTGTTTGCAACCGATCTTTCTATGTTCATACCATTCCAGTTTCTTACATTCTAGTCAAAAGAGTCCATCCATCATTTCCGCAACATGCTATTCACTTTTATACCTTTCTACCCTTCTCCATGCTGGTAACTCTCCTGGAATGCCCCCTTCCCTTTTTCTAGTGAGCATCTTTCAAGTTTATGTTTGAATTCCACCTTCTTTATAAAGTCTTCTGCCATTGTGCTTCACAAATCTCATGCGCTCTAAGATTGACATTACCTGTTGCGGTAAATCATGTTTAGATATGGTTATTTCATCATCATTATCTACAATGCAACAGCATCTTCATCTTATTGCCTGGCATGCATCTGGAAAGGACAAAAGCAAGATAGCAAAAGCAGAGTAAACTGAAGAGGCAGGTTTTTAAATAAAAGTATATATACTCAATATTTTTTGTTAACTGATTAAAGATTAGTTACCTCAAAAGAATAGCTTATCTAGTATTTCCTGGAAATTGTGCCTATTACAAGTATTTGGATTTAAATATGAAATGCTAGTTGAAAAAGTAAAATCTGAATTTTTTACGGAATCATGATTGCCATAAAGTCGATGTCATGGCTCTGATTTTACTCAATAATTTAATTGTTTATGTTTAGGTGAAGCAATTATAATTCTTTTGGTTATAAGTAGCGAAAATTGACTCTGACTAGCTAAGCAAAAAGTAATTGTATTGTAAGTAATCCGTTTTCTTACTGAACAGAAGGATAGGCTATGGCTGCTTTAAGCACAACTAAAATAGGAATTTAACTGTGGAATCTCTCACAACTTTCATCTTTGCTTATCTCTGAAACTACTCCATCTTTCTTCTTCTCTACTCCTCCTACTTCCTCTTGGTAAATTTGTTTGTAAGAATGCGAAGTTCACTTTCATTTTGACAAAGATTTTATTATTCAAACTTTGAACCTTTATTAAATCTTCATTATGTTGATTTCTGATAAGGAATAGAATCATGGCATACATTATTTTTACAGGGCAAATGAAGATCAATGAGATCATCTACTACATTCAGAATTTCTCATTGCACTCCAGATTTAATGGGGATTTCCAACTCCACACACTCCCTATAAAAGCTTTTAAAAAAAACTTCTAAAATTGTTTACATGGAAGGTGACATCTTTTAGAGAGTTAGGCATACATTGTATTTCAACATGTATTAAGTCATGATGTTACAAAGCATGTTGACACAAAGCCTAGTGTCATTGGAAACTCACAATGAATGGATATTGCATTAAAGGGAAATAGAATTTTGCTAGGACACTTACAGCTACAAGATGATTTTTAGTTAGGTTGGATAGCTTCTCCTTTACTGGTGTCTGGGTCAAAATGTTATTTGTGAGTCACAGAGCATAGAGAAGGATTATAGCGACCCTGACACTACTCCATGCCAGGTGTTTTCTAATATGGCATTTCTAAAAAGCAGTCACAGGGCCATCCCACAGTGTAATTATTTAATTATGAGAAACTTAAAGGGAAATGTTTGAAGATTAAAGATTGGAAAATCCCCAATGCTTCCACTGTGGTGGAAAAATCCCATGTAGCTGAACAAATAAATAAAGGATATATCTAAACAAAAGTCACAGACAGGTCACCATGTAATTACAGGTATAAATCATGCCCATGTAAACACTATAACACAAAGAAACCAGATGTTAGCTGTAATCTCTGCATGTGGCTCTAAAATTAAAAAGTGTAAAAGTATTCGCAAGAAAATGTTTCAGAATAAATATGCGCATTCCTATGGTATCTTGTGACTTCCTTCCTAATGCATTTCGAAAGATATTGTAGTGGTTAGATTATTTTCCTCTCATACTCATTTCATGAGAACTTTAATGGAGCTGTATTCTTTTAGAAACTGAAGATTCTTTGGCTAAACTTTAGAAATTTCTTAAACTTCATCTACACCTGAATCCAGCAACTTTTTATATTCAAGTTCCTTATACTCTTAGTCTGGGTGTTGGGAGGTAGGGAAATCAATGGGAGAGCAATTTTCCAATATTTATATATTCAACTAAAGGAATGTTTGTAAGGCTGTAGTAATCAAAACAGCATGCTACTGGCATCAAAACAGACACATAGATCACTGGAACAGGATAGAAAACCCAGAAATAAACCCATACCTTTATAGTCAATGAATATTCAACAGAGGAAGCACATACAATGGTCCAAAGATGGTTTGCTCAATAATGGTGTTGGGAAAATTGGAAAGATACATGCACAAAAATGAAAGTAGATCACCTTCTTACACCACACACAAGAATAAATTCCAAATGGATGAAAGACTTAACTGTTAGATGCAAAACCATAAAAATCATAGAAGAAAACATTAGACAGCAGAACTTCAGACACTGCTCATAGCAATATTTTTTTCTGACATATCTCTCCAGGTAAGGGAAACAAAAGAAAAAAATAAACAAATGGGACTGCATCAAACTAACAAGGTTTTGCACAACAAAGGAAATCATCAACAAAATAAAAAGACAACCCACAGAATGGGAGAACATATTCACCACTGATACATCTAATAAAGGATTAACAGCCAAAATTTATAAAGTACTTACAAAACTCAATGCCAAAAAACCCCCGAAAAACAAAAAACCAATCCAATTAAAAAATGGGCAAAGGACCTAAATAGACACTTCTCCAAAAAGGACTTACAGATGGCCAATAGGCATATGAAAAGAAGCTCAAAGCCATTAATTATCAGAGAAATGCAAATTTAAACCACAATAAGATATCATCTCACACCTGTCAGAATGGCTATCATCAATAAATCAGCAAACAACGAGTGCTGGCAAGGATGTGGAGAAAGGGGGGCCCTTTTGCACTGTTGGTGGGAATGCAGATTGGTGCAGCCACTGTGGAAAACAGTATGCAGATACCTCAAAAAATTAAAAATGGATCTACCTTTCGACCCAGCTATCCCACTTCTGGGAATCTATCTGAAGGAACCCCAAAACACTCATTTGAAAGAACATAAGCACCCCTGTGTTCATTGCAGCATTCTTTACAATCACCAAGATATGAAAGCAGCCCAAGAGACCATCAGTAGATGAGGGGATAAAACAACTATGGGACATTTACACAATGCAATTACTACTCAGCTATAAAAAAGAAGAAAACTTTACCCTTTGCTACGGCATGGATGGACCTGGAGAACCGTATGCTAAGTGAAATAAGCAAGTCATAGAAAGACAAATACCGTATGATTTCACTCATCTGTGGACTCTAATGAACAGACTGAACTAACAAGGAAAATGGGGACAGACTCATTGATGGAGAGCAGGATGACAACTGATGAGTGAGGTTAGGGGGTGGAGGGGTCGGAAAAAGGGAGAAAGAACAGCATGGTGATTGGTGGGAGGAGGGAGGTATAAGGGGGCTAAATGGTAATGGAGAAAATACAATAAAGTTTAAATTTAAAAAAAATAAACACTTGTTGGGACTCTACCTTATTCTCTACTAATCAAGATTCTTGGTGCTATGGAAACGAAGGACAAGTTTCTTTTTCTCATAGGCCTCACTTTCTACCAGAGAGAGGAAGCAAGCAAACAAGTAAGTAAATTTAAGGAAGTTAACTAAACTGTGATAAGAGCTAAGAAAGAAAGAAATAGGGTAATACAGTAGCATGCAGTGTCTCTGAAAGTTGATGTTTGAATTGAGACACAGCTCCAGCCATGTGGAAGCCTGGGTAAATGGATTTCATATACAGGGAGTAGCAAATGCTAAACCTAAAGAAGCAAAAAGTCTGAGTTTATTCCAGGAAGAGAAGAGAGTCAAGGGTAAGTGCAGCTTTGGGGGCAAGAAGGGGGTGAGGGTGGCAGGGGTGTCACATGAACCCGATAGGAAAGGCAGAGCCCAGGGTACTGAAAGGAGTTTACGTTTTATTGAAAATGCAATGGTAAACCATTGAACTTCTAGGGTAGACTCAGTGGTTAATATCATTCAAAAAAATAATAACTATTTCAAGATGTCAACTAACACTTTAAAAGATTTTGAATTACTTTTTGGAAGAAATCTTTTTCCTCATGAAATCCAACATTTTTTCTTTCATACTCTATCCCATGGCTGAAGATATGAGAACTTAGTTGTGAAGTATGAAGTTAAGTATAGCTCTTATTTTAAAGAATATCATTTGAAAAATTAAGTTTCCACTTTTGAAAAAATTAATTTTTATAGATCATGAATAAGGAATAATCTGTGTGGAGAAAGTGGCTGTGCAGCACAAAGTTCAGAAGTTTTAAGAAGTTAACTCATTTTTATTGCTTTGAGATGAACTAAGAAAGTTTTCTAAAATAGAGGTAATAATATTATTTTATTCTGATTAAAAATGCATTGATACTAATTTTAGTGAATTTGGCCAATACAGAAAGGTACAAATATGAAAATAATAATCATCCATAATAACATTACTTTTTGATCTTTCTTAATCATTCTGATATATATTTGTCAGAAAACTGAAATTTTGTAGGATATGAAATTTTTCAACCAAACTATTTTCATTTAATATTACATTTGGGGCAGCTTTTCATGCCCATGAATGTGCTTTGACAATACCATGATAACATTTGCATAATAATTCTTCTTATGGTTATAGGATGATTAATTTTTTCATTTATCTGTTCAGTCTTGTTTTTTTCTCTACCTTAGAAAGGGTTAGGAGAAACTGTTATTCATAGTACTTTTTTTATTTTAAAATTTGTCTTGCTACATTAAGAGACACAGGGCCAAATCCTTGACAAGCAGAAATATAGGAATTCTCTGTGGTGGAATAAATTTCTTTTAGTTAAGTCACTAAGCACCACAGGGACTAATAACCCAACCTCAACAATGACAGCAAAAAATACTAATGGTGCAAATATTGGACTGTATTTTTTATATGTATGTCAAAAAAATTTTTGTATGGGGGTGTTTTCTTCCTTTTCTCTCACGTACCTTTAGAGGTTATGTCTGGCATGGAATGAAGTGGCTGTCGTACAGTCATTGATTCTAAATTCAAAGTGTGATTCCCAACCACCAAGAAAACTACTTGCCAAAGGTGGATTCTGTATGTCCTGATGTAATGCAACACATTTTAAAATGAAGAACTTTCTGTGGAGGCAAAACTTAATGCCCAAGTTTTAAGTGAAAAACTCTCTGCGGAGGCAAAAATTAATGCCCAAGTTTTGTGTTTTTTTAAAAATTTTATTTTAATTTATTTTTTCAAATACATTTGTCTCTGCCTACCCCCCACCACTTTCCCTTGCCCCCTCCCTCCATTCCTCCCTCAGCTCTTCCCCTTTGGTTTTGTCCATGAGTCCTTGCTATATGTTCCAATGCCCAAGTTTTTATTACAGATCTTTGGCTTCAGTCTAAAGTTAAAATGCCATTTATACATTAAAAAAATATTACATATCATCTGTTATTTGCCAAGAAAGGTGACCTCTGCCCTCAGGGAGCCTCTGTTCTAGCGGACAGACAGACGTCAATCAAGTAGTCATGCAGATAAATAGTTACATCCTGTCTTAGGAAAGGCACACAGTCCTATGAGAAAGCCTAATAAGGGACTGGTCTTATCCTGGGGAGGGTCAGGGACATCTTCCCTAAGCAAGTGGTATCTGAGCTGGAATCTGAAAGACAAACAGAGGTCAACTAGGTACGTAGGGAAACCTTCCAGACAGGAAGAACAGTGAGTGAAAGGTTCATGGAATAAATAATCACTGGGATGACTCCTTGGAAGGAAAGTATAATATTTTACAATAAGTGGTTCAAACTACTAATTAAGCTTTCATTAGAGCCTAGTCAGTTTATTAGTCATATTTGAAACATTTACATTAAATGACAATGTAATTTACTAGGCAACCATCACCGACTCCAAACAGGAACATATAAACATTAAAAGAGAAAAAGAAACAGCATTGAAAGCATTTGAACCAGAGCCTCATTTAAAAGAATAAAGACCCATGCTTTGTATGGTATTACGCATCACTAGGGCATCCAGCAACATGTGTGGGGAATGGGGAAATACAAACACAGAATCACTACTTAAGATGTTTTTTAGCTACAAAGACAGATATTTTAGCTTTCTGCCCACAGTTTATCACATCAGTTAGAAAGAAGAAGAAATGATAAGCCTTTTTCCTGGGTAAGTAACATTCAGAAATATGTTCATAGTCATCAAAAAAGTCCTTCAGTACACATTTAAACCAAAGTATCCAAATAAGTAGAAGTAGTAGTAAGATTAGCAGTAGTAGTAGTAGTAATAGTATCAGTTGTAATAGTTACTGAGTTTACCATAAACTTACCAGGCTAGTGCTTTATGGCTAATACTTAAAATTACCATTCAAGACAGGTATAATGACCTTTGCTTTATAGAAGATGAGGTTTTGAGCAGAGAAATTAAGTGAGTCATTAGAGATCACACAGGGAGCAATGGAGAGACGACTCAGCTCCGGTCTCTCTCTCTCTCTGTTCCAGACAATATTGCTTGGACCCAGGGAACGTACCTGGTTCTGGTTCAAACAATAGAGTTGGTTTTGGGGTAACACTCGATTTTCATAGCTGTAAGATAGTGGTGCCCCATTTACTTGTATGTATCTCAGGTTAGATTAAAGCAGAAAATGTAAAAATTATGTAAATTTTCTTCCAAAGTGCTAGACTGATGCTCAAGGACATGTTTATTAATTACTGAGTAGAATCTGAGGAAATATATGAAAATGTGTCTCGTAAGACAAAATACTCGACAGAGAGGGGTGTTACATAAAAATAAAAACAAAAATGGCAAAAAAATGCTAGCACAGCAATGCTTTTGATTATCATTTCCTTAATTTTTGCAACTTTACCTAGTTCCAATAATCTTCATAATGAGAAATATTTTCTAAATAGAAACAACAGTTAAAGAGATAATAAATCCTGTTCTCAATAGAATGAGTTATTGCGCCAGGAAGGAGCAATTTAGAAATGGCATGCAGCAGCAACTTGTTATAATATAACACAGGGATTTACTAGCAACAAGGGTCATATCAAGTTCAAAATAACAGACATGTCTATAGAAAATATAATGTAATATTATTTTAGCTGGGTAGTGGCAGAACCTATCATTAAATCCATATGCCTAATCTGGGCTTGCTGTTCTTCTCCATGGCTTTAGTAAATTTTAGGACAAGTGACATAGAAAATTTGTTGAAAATAGATGAGCCAAATCCTTCACACACATTCAAACTTAACAATATCTGCATAAGGGGAATAGGTGAAAATGCAATTACATAGAAGAAAAGATAAGGGGAAACAAGCATTAACAGAATTCTGCCACCCTCTAGATAAAATGAAATATAAATTTAAAAGGTTATCAGAAGATAATTATAATCATAACAATTATATTAGAAAGTTTACCTTCATCTCTTGAAAATCACTAAAAATAGTCTCTTATCTTTTTTCATTTCTGCAACAAACAATATGCAAATGAGGTCATTGCTTATGCCAGAATCCAAGTTTGATTTGATAGTTCTCTCTCCACTAAAATGTGCAACAATATCCTGCCAATTCTGCCTGTAATAGAGAAAGGGGAGACAGGGGTGGGGGGAGAAAGAGAGCGAAGATGCCTCATGGATCAAAGCTCTGAATAGCTTGACTTAATACAAAATAAGAAATGAAACAATTGGCAACCCAGAAGTCTGAAAGCTTGTTTGATTGGGCCAGGGCATGGGGAGAAGATTTAAAATCTTAAAAAAAACCATGTGGCAGGATGAGAAGAAAGAGAGAGAATTCCATAGACTGCACAGAAGAGGAGCTAGAGAGGAACAGCTCATGCAGACCCAAGCTTTAAAAATAACGGCTTCTCTGCTCCTGGAAACACGCATGGAACTAGTTAAACAGAATAGAGAAGATGCTTGCAGTTTCCACTCAGAGTGGACTCCAAATGGATTGCAATAAGCTGCTGAAGTCTGAAGTAAAGACCTGCACATTCCTTGGAATTCTATGAGTGTGTGTGTGTGACAGAGAAAGAGAGAGGGAGAGAGAAATTTGAGTAGATCCTGGTTAAGAATTTTTGATAATTAGACTGGTTACTTGCACAACATAAGGAGAAACCCCCTGTCGGTCGGAACTCACTATTTACCCAAGGCCCACAGTCTGACATGTCTGAAAACAAGCTTTTTATATCAGTAGTGCTACCCAATTGTAAAGGCAGCTTACCCTAGCTGGCTACCTGTATTAATCATCATAGACTTTTAGTGATAAATCTGTTCAGTCTGTAGGATCATCAGACATTTGAAGAAAACAACGAAAGTAAAGAGAATGGTCCAAATGAACAACTCTTCCAAACAATTGTTTGGAAGCAGAACAACTGTTCCAAAAGGAAACATATCATGTAAGGAATAAAATAAAAAATGGCAAACATTTATTGTACTCAAAGAAATCAGAGAGAATATTATATTTGTTAAAATTAAAACAGTGTTATGGTAGAGGAACAATCAGAGAAAAAGAAATAGGTCTTAGATACTAAAATACTGACCAAAAAAAAAATGACACAGAAAGAGAATTAACATGCTTGGGATCCAAACTCTTAATTTAGAATATAAAGAAATTTCCAGAACGTAGAGCAAAATAATGAAGAGTGTTGGGAGAGAAGAAACTTAAAAGGCCCAGTTAATCTGGGAGCGATTCTAGGAGAAGAAAACAGAAAGAAATGAAGCAAGGACATAAATAGTAATAGTAATAAAATATATTTTCCTACAGATAGAAAAAAAACACAAAATATCTAAGTAAACTAGGAATAAAGGGGAACTTTCTAAACTTGATAAACAGTATCTGCCAAAAAATCTGCAGTTAGTACCCTACTTACTGGTGAGAAACCTGAAGCTTCCCCACTAAGGTCAGGCCTAAAACCAAGGTATCTTCTGTCACCGCTCTTTCTCTAAGTCATACCAGAAGTCCTAGATAATGCAAGAAAAGGAAATAAAAGGTATATAGTTTGAGAAGGAAGACATAGTGTCTTTTGTTGCAAATGACATACTCATCTATGTAGAAAATCAGAAAGAATCAACAAAAATAACTCCTGGAACTATATAACAATTATAGCAAGGTTGCAGGACACAAGGTTAACATACAAAAGTCAATCGCTTTCTTAAATACCAACAATAAACAAGTGGAATTTGAAATAAAAAAACATTATCATTTACTTCTATACCCCACAAAATATTCATAGGTATAAACCTAACAAACTATGTACAAGATCTATATGAGGAAAACTACAAACCTCTGATAAAGTCAAAGAACTAGCTAAATGCAAAGGTGTTCCATGTCCATGGGTAAGAAGACTCAATATTGTCAAAATATCATTTCTTCCCAAATTGATCTATAAATTCTCAATGCAATCTCACTCAAAATCCCTGGAGTTATTTTACGGATATAGACAAACTGATTCTACAGTTTTTACAGAGAAGCAAAAGACCCAGAATTGCCAACACAATATTGAAGGAGAAAAAAGTTGGAGAAATGATGCTATCCAACTTCAACACTTACTATAAAATTATAATTATCAAGACATTGTGGTACTGGCAAAAGAACAGACAAATAGATCAATAAAACAGAAAACCCAGAATAGACACACACAAATAGAGTCAATTGATCTTTGACAAAGAAGCAAAGGCAAATATATAAACATAGTCTCTTCAGAAAATGATGCTGAACAACTGGACACCATGTGCAAAAAAAAAAAAAAAAAAAAAAAAAGATTCTAGCCACAAACCTTTCACTTTTCACAAAAATTAACTCAAAATGGATCATATACCTAAATGTAAAACTGTAAAACCCCTAGAAGATAAATAGGAGAACACCTGTATGACTAGGGTATAGTGATGCCTTTTTAGATATAACACCAAAGTCATAATCCATGAAAGAAATAATTGACAATCTAGACTTTGTTAAAATCAAAACCTTCTACTCTGCCAAGCACAGTATCAAGAGAATGAGAAGATAAGCCACAGGCTGTGAGAATATATTTACAAAAGACCCATCTGATAAAGGATTGTCACACAAAATATGTGATTCTGACTGTATGATATTGTGGAAAAGGCAAAATCTATGGACACAGTAAAAAAATCAATGGTTGCCAGGAGTAGCAGTGAGGCAGTGAGAGAGAGGTGAAGAGGCAGAATGTGGAGGAGTGTGAGGGCAGTGAAAACATTATGATGGACATGTGTCACTATCCATTTGTTCAAACCCATTGACCTTTCGGTTTGAAAGTCCCAAAGAGCCAAGCGAAGCGAATGAAGAAGCACTCATCTTAAGCGATCAGTAAAGCATTGCCTGATCTCCCCCTCAAAAGCTGTATGCCCTCCTGCTTCTAAATCATCATTTCCTCCTTCCTTCCTGCTTCTAGGGAGCATGCATCCACCCCCTCTCAAAGCTAACCTCTCACTCGTAACCTGGGTCTGAGAACTCACATCTGCTCAAAGCCTTGCTCCCTTAGCGCCTTTCCTTCCAGCTGCATCATTTCCATCAACAGGCAATTATGTTCTAGAATTCTTACCCGAAAGCAACAGCAAAATCTTCCTATTATTACATTCTTAGGTCCTATCTGATTTCTCAGCTCTCCTTGAAAGCTTTCCTCTGTTGTAGAGATTATTTTTAAAATTTTATTTATTGATTGATTTTAGAGAGAGAGAGAGGAAGGGGGAGAGAGAAAATGTCAACTCATTGCTTCTCTCATTTATATATTCATTAGCTGCTTCTTGTGTGTGCCCTGACCGGAGATTGAGCCCACAACTGTGGCATATTGGGGCAATGCTCTAACCAACTGAGCTACCCAGCTGGGGCTGTTGTAGAGATTTTTAGAACATAGATAATCTCTTCCTTCTCTAGTATGTTTTTTTTTTTTTATTGTCTACTTATATTGCCCGCAGTTTCTAATTTTCCATTCATTTCAATCTGGACTCCACACCCCAAAATCCACTGGCCCTGCTTTGGTTCAAGACATCGGAAGCTGGTTACTGTCACACTCAATGGACGTGGTCTTTACCTTACTCAGCCTCTCCTGGGAGTGTGATACAGCTGATCACTCTTTTCCTCTCCCACATCTACAAGTTCCTAACTTTTTTCCTTACCTCATTGACCTCTCCTTCTCAGTCTCCTTTGCTGATTTCTCCACCTTTACTAAATGGTAGGCTTCTTCAGATCTTGCAGCCTCCCCTTTTGCACCTCCCGTAGGTTGCCTCAGTTCTCTTGGAGTAACGACCACAGATGCGTTGTCAAATCCCATATCCATATTTCTGGAGAAGACTTCTCCACTGAGTTCCAGACTTGCCTATCCAATTTCTTCCCTGACATGTCAACTTGCATATCTTACCAACATTTCAAATTTAAAATGTTCAAAACAAGAAACGAATCCTGGTCCTTTTTCAGCATTAATTTGACCAAGTTTATGTTACTTGCTATATTAAGTATCTTTCCATATTTTGTCTCATTCAATCCTCATAGCAAAAAAGTAGAATTGTCATATTACAAATAAAACTCAGAGGTATTAGGTCAGTTATTAAATGTTGGAGTTTTTGCTCCCAGTTTCAACTTCCTCCTTTCTACCTTCTCTCTATTACCATAGATGTTTGTCAAAAACATAATTCTCATCATGTTATTCTTGTGCTTAAAATCCTTTAATGGTTCAGAATTGGCTAGAGAAAAACACATCCTTATCATGGCATTTACAGGTTTTGTGACCTGGCCCCGCCTTCCTTCCCAACTTCATTTGCTCCCACCTCCCAGTACACCTCATGCATTCCAGCCATTTCAACCACTTTAGAGGTTCGGTTTAAACAAGCTGTGCTCTTTCTTTCCCCTGTATCTTTATCCAAGCTGTTTCTTCTGCCCGCAATGTTTGTTCCACACATAGTGGACATTGTGATTGCCTAGCTACCATCTATTTTGTTTCCTTTAATAGCTACCCCTGTTTTTGTTTAAATAGTCACACGTTCCTGGTGCTATGGTTTAAGCGTGGCTCAACTCTAACTAGTTAGCAGAATTTTACACCTTGTGTATAGTTTTTGTTTCAGATGACCCAGTTACAGAGAGTGAGAGAGACATAAGGTAAGGTTTATGGGAAACATATTTCCTGACTCTTCTAAGGGGACTCTGGGATTAGCATTCTTTTCCTCTCTTGCAACTGATGGGTACTTGGTACCCATTTTATAAACATGAAGGAGAATGAATATTAAATTGAAACGGAGTCTATGAAGGCAGAGAAGAGAAAGGGTTATCTGGGGATCTTCCTGAATGACATCACTGGGCTGCTGAAGCAAACCGACAGTGAGGTTCACTTTACCTCTGGTCTTTCCAGTTACTTAAATTACTTTTATTGACATTTTTTCTGGTACTTGAAACTGAAAGCAGCTAAGTGTTACACCAC
The DNA here is from genome assembly GCF_021234165.1 of Pteronotus mesoamericanus. Lineage (NCBI taxonomy): Eukaryota > Metazoa > Chordata > Mammalia > Chiroptera > Mormoopidae > Pteronotus > Pteronotus mesoamericanus. The sequence continues at coordinate 2,698,855 of NW_026555302.1, forward strand.
ATTTTATCATGTAAATAATACCAACTAATAATAGGCCTTTCTTAATCTCTCCAAGTTAAGTTGTTTTGTTTTGCTCAAAGTTCCTTGTGTAGAGCTCTATTAAAACCTATACTACCTTGATTCAATTATTAGTCTGGTTCCCAGGAGAATTTAACAATTATAAAAAAGAAGTCTATGTTATTTGCTAGCCTATGAGTTTGTTATATGACTGATTGTGCTCAGAAGCAGCCTGCTATCTCTCCCCAAAACATGTTTATTTAATCCAGAGTTTCTCAACTTCGGCTCTATTGATAATGTGGGCCAGATAAATTTTTGTTGCGGCAGGCTAACCTGTGCAATGCAGAATATTTAGCAGCACTCATTTCTGACAACAACAACAAAAGTCTTTGGAAATTGACAAATATCTCCTGGGAGGTAAAATTATCCCCCATTAAGATCAATTGATCTAACAAAATGACCAAGAGTTTACACTTTATTACAAGCATCGTTTTGGGCTTTTAAGCCAAAAGCAATGGATAGAAGTGAATTCTCACAGGATCACATTATATCCACCCCCGAATATAAACAGAAAGTGCTAAGGATCCCACAAAGGGCAAAGCATATTGATTTCATGTGAAACTATTGGTTCAGGATGTAATAAAGGTGTGCTAGAGCAAACTTCACCTTTACTGGGTACAGGATGTGATCTCACACACACCAAACCTGCTTTTCTCATCACGCCAGCCCTTCTCCAAAAACCTGGGATGGGTCACTCATTGTTGAAAGAGGAAGGACCATAAATGGGGGAATTTTTTTTAATATGTAAAGAGTATCATATTAGGTACCCATAACAGAGTTTAGCACCAAACTCCTGTCATCGCCACCTTGTTTCTTACATGTACTGGACCTAATCCCTCAATAGCTCTTCCCATTGACAGTGATATCTTTCAAACTGTTACTAATTATAAACTCCTTTAGAGGTAAGATGTTTTCACTGAGCGTGAACATGCAGGCACTTTAGCCCAAACAAACTCCTTGGCCTGAGGACAAACACTTCTATCTGAAATGTCTTCTCGAAGGTGCGGGGCGATGAAAATGGAAGTCACAGAACTGAGGGAACCAAGTCGAAAACCTTGTTAGGCTGATTATTTTCTAATATATAAAGAATTCAGAGAAATGGTGCAAAATGAATGCACCTCACTATGACCTGATATAACAACAATCTATACTCCTTACCTTGATGCTTTATATAGGCATATTTTATTGATTATACTATTACAGCTGTCCCATTCTTTTTTCCCTTAACCCCCTCCTCCCTGCACCTGCCCCCGGCCATCCAGTTTTCCCACCCTTAGTTCACATCCATGGGTCGTACATATAAGTTCTTTGGCTTCTCCATTTCCTATACTATTCTTAACCTCCCTCCGTTTATTTTGTACCTACTATTTATGCTTCTTATTCCCTATACTTTTTCCCTCATTTTCTCCCTTCCCCCTCCCCTCTGATCTCCATTTCTGTGATTCTGTTCCTCTTCTAGTTCCTGTTCCTGGATGGATGTTTCTTCTTTAGCTACTTGGTTGCTGAACTTCCATACAGTTCAATTTTGTGGAAGTTTTGCTTATTTTTTGTTTTTAAATTGGTTGTTGTCCTTTTGGTTGTGCAAGGAGGCAAAGTGTAACTATCTACGTTTTCATCTTGGCCAGAAGTCTCAGAATCTATACTCCTTATCTTTACGTTTAAATGTATTTGTATTTATCCAGTCATTGCTTGATTATGTCATTTGATAAGTGTTAAAATTAAGTGAGGAAGGTGAAGTTTATAACTTAAAAACATACATTTTTAACTTTTTTCCCTACCTCTTAGGTTGAAGCAAACACAATAGTTTACCCTTGAATGTAGATTTAGTTTTAAATATTAATTTTTATTTTAGAATTAGCTTGGGGTAGAGACCAAGTCTGATTTTTTAATTTTATTTTACTGGGTTTCTGTGAATACTTTAAATAGTTAACAGACAAAATATTAACTGATACAATAATTTCTCACTATTCCAATTCTATAGCTTAATTCATTTTGAGCCACTTTTCTCTACCTTTCTACACTAAGATGAAGAAAGTAAAACTTTTGATGCTCAGCTTGATCAGATCAAGCAGCTTGCCTAGTCACATGTCTAGTATGGCATAAATTCAAATCCTGGTTTAACACCAGACCCTATATTTTTTCCACTAGTCCCTTGACTCAAGTTTCAATTTTCTCTTTACAGTAACCAATTTACACATGTCAGCATGTCAATTTAAATATCAGTCCTTAGAAGAAAATGAAAGCAAAATATTCATGAGGTACTTCTGTTTTCTTTCTGTGATCTGTTAATTTTAGCTTCCTTAGCCCTAAATAATCAACCTATCTCTTCTGGTTAATCTGAAAATAACTATCAAGAAAGAGAGAATGGGAGAGAGAAAGAATAAAGAAAAAAAATCTGTATACCATCATTTTGCAATTCTCCATTGATTATGAATTCAAGGTACTATAAACATATTCTCCCAAGATTCATGTTTTTATTATTTTTCTCAACCAGTTTATTTCTGTCAATATTAAACCCAGAGAGTCTCTTTTATCATTTCCATGTAAGATATTAAGTTTTCAAAAGAACAAGTCTAGAATTTTCAGACACTACTATTGCATTCATAATGATATAAAAATCTGAGTATTGGAAATCACCTATAAACACTATATCTTGCTTATATAAAATAGTGTGCATCCAGTAGAGCACCTTAATGCAGAAGATCTGTTTTAAATTCATCTAAAAAATAGTGAGCTCACTCAAAAATATGTTTTCACTTCTAATAACCCAGGCACATAGCCAAGAAACTAAGAAGTGCTGGTGCCAATAATAAAGTTAAATAAGCCATTCACTGAGAAAACATTTGTGATTAATTAGTTAGAACAAACTTCCCTTTAAAATGTACCTATTTTTATGGAGAAAAAAAGCAGAAAATATAGAAACATGAAGGAATAAAAATCATGCATAATACTACCACATTAAAAAAAACCATGATTAATATTCAAAATCTATCTGATTTTGTTTGCATTTCACTTATTTGTCATCAGATTATTTCAGAACACCTGTTTTAGAGGCAACATTGATTTTAACACATCATCAGAGAATGGCTAATACTTGGCATATGAATGTGCCAGAGAAAGAATTCATCATTTAAAAATACAGTCAATGTTTATCAAAATTCTAAAATGTGATGTGAAAGCACTGTCTGGGGAAAAAAAGAACACGCACTGTTGTTTCTTCTTTTTCTACGTGTCCACTCGGAGTTATTAGGTTTTTCCTTGCCCAAGCCACATCTCACATTCTCGATCATTACACACCAACTCATTTTAATAACTGATTTTAAGTTCCATTTCCAGTTGCCTTTGCTCCCCCACGATTTAGGCCTGACTTCATTCTTCCAACAAGCAAGAAACAGAGAAGAAAATTCTATTGTTCCCTTCTTGGAAAGGTTTCCTGTGCTGGGCCTTCTCCTTGCCAACCGCCTTATTTTAGCTTTCTCATGATCTCTCTAGGATAATAGAAATAACCTTGAGTTGGTGTCCTGCTAATCAGAATTTTTTCAGTCTCATCTAACACCTACGCTGCCATATCTGATAACTGGCTAATTTTAATCCTTCGCAATGGATCCCCTTTGCCTTTAAAACAAAACTAGCACTCATTGGCATTGGAACTTACAACTGGCCCCTATTGACGTTATGAGTCTCATGTGAGCCCACCTATGCTCTTACCCCTAGATCAAAAGCAGAGAGCATTCTAAGGAACCATGAATGCACCCTCCCCCAAATATGCCATGTTCTTTCATGACTAGATATCTTTGAATTATTCATTTCACTCAGCCTAGAAATTTGGTCTCCTTCTTCTCTTCTCTACAAATATTTTTTGATTCTTGAAGTCCGCTATAAATATCACTTCCTGTATGAGTTGCTTTTCTTTGTCAGTGAGACTTAACCACACCTTCTCTTTAGCCCATAACACTCTGTCCATAGCCCTTATATGTAGTATTGATTTCAACAAATATCAATTTCAGTATGGTGATAAAAGCACTGTGATAGACATGAATAAATGATACATAGTGGCAAGGAGAAAGGAAAAATTATCTCTTGATAATCTGAGTCCTGTAGATTGTACATTCACTAAAGACAGTGACTTGGCTTTATCCATTATCCAATCAGTTGGATTTCTACCATTAACACGTGGCAAGTGTTTAATAGCCTCTTTGAAAAGAAAGTTAAATACTAATATTTACCAATGTTTTAACATTGGATTTCATGTACTTATAGTTTTCTCCAATTGTTTAAAATTTTCACCTAGAATGACTGCTGGGAAGACTGTTAAGTGCCTACAGGTGAAAAATTCCAAAGATTTATAGTGAATTAAATATTATGATAATCTTAAACTCAACCAATTACTTTTACCTCCAAATTAGTTTACTGAGTTAAAGTTTTTATGATTTATGTATAAAAATACCAAAATCTTATGTAGTCTCTTGTGTCGTCATTACTCTATACTTGGATTATGATTTGCATATGTTAATAATTTAGGGAATTTTTTCCACAAAGAAGATACATGAGGCAGATGAGTATCACAGGGTTGACTGAACAAATTGCAGAGGGCCATATCAAGGCACATCATAATTAAAATGCCAAAGGTTTAAAGATAAAGGGAGAATCTTAAAAGAGCAGGAGAAAAGAAGAAACTTTTCCAAAGGAAAACTTAGCCAAAGGAGTTGTCCTAAGACTATCAGATGATTTCTAAAAGAAACTTTGCGGGCAAGAAGCAACTGGCAAGGAGTATTAAAAGTGATCAAAAGCAAGGACCTACATCCCAGATTACTCTAGCCAGCAAAGCTATCATTTAGAATGGAAGGGCAGATAAAGTGCTTCCCAGGCAAGGTATAACTAAAGGAGTTCATCACTGAGCCCTTATTATATGAAATGGTAAAGGTGCTTATTTAAGAAAAAGAAGATCAAAAAGATGAACATTAAAGTGACAACTAACTCACAATTATCAACAACTGAACCTAAAAAAACCCCAAAAAACAAAATAAACAAACTAGAAGAACCAAATCATAGAAATGAAGATCACATGGAGGGTTATCAGTGGGGAGGAAAGGGAGGAGGTTAGGGGAAAAGGTACAGGGAATAAGAAGCAAAATTGGTAGGTACAAAATAGACAGGGTACCCTAGCTCGTGTGGCTCAGAGGACTGAGCACTGGCCTGATGACCAAAGGGTTGCTGGTTCGGTTCCCAGTCAGGGCACATGCCTGGGTTGCAGACCAGATCCCCCACTGGGGGCGTGCGAGAGGCAAACGATAGATGTTTCTCTCCCTCTCTCTCCCCTTCCTTTCCCCTCTCTCTAAAAATAAATAAATAAAAATTTTTAAAAAATAGGGAGAGGTTAAGAATAGTACAGGAAATGGAGAAGCGAAAAAACTTATATGTACGACCCATGAACATGAATTAAGGGGAGACAGCTGGAGGGAATGGGGGTATTGGGTGGAGGGGGCAAAGGGGAAAAGAGTGGGAAAACTGTAACAGCATCATCAATAAAATGTACTTAATTTAAAAAATAAAGTTACAGTGCAAATCCAATTAGTTATATGTATCTCATTAGTTTTATGATAATCAAGAATAAAGCAGAAAAAATAGCCAATAAACTTCACCATTTTAGTGTTTCCAATGTTACCATTGTTTATACCAATTTTAACAACCTGGATAAAATCCTAGCATTCTCTGTATGCTTTTCATCCCTTTGTTTGGATTTTTCAATGATGTAAAAGTAGGTACATTCTATTCTTTTATGAACTTTATCTTGGTAAAGTTGATAGATTTTAATTTTTTTAAAAGTTACTGAAAATATTTTAAAGTGACTCCAAAATGGTCCTGGGAGTTTTCAGTTTCCTTGATATAAATGTATAATCAATATTATTCTCAATAATTTAGAATTTTTGATTGTTTAACTTGGGCTGAGAATAGTTGTTTTGTTTCATTTTTGCCACCTAACACTTCCAATTAGAGTCATTTGTAATTTGAAGTATCTGATTATACATTATAATAATAATTACATTATAATTATTATTACAATGTACATCATTATACATTGCCCAGTATCTAAAAATAAAGTCTGAAATCTATTCTCAAGAAAAATTTCAAACTAAAAAACAATGTGTTCATAACATTTTTATATTCTACAAAGTTGAATGTAACTTTAATAACTAAAAGTAAATGATTATAGCAATGTAAAAATGCTTGAGTATATTAAATTTTTTTAAAAGAATATAAAATTGCATGTTTATTATGATTATAAATATGTAAAGAAAAAAAGATTATCTAGAGGTGGATGGTTGGGGAAACTTAAAGAAGAAATTCCAAACTGTTAGCAATGGTTGCATTCAATTTATGGGTTTCGGGAGATGATTTTTCTCCCCTTATTTCCCAAATTCTCTGTAAGGTTGTTTCATTGTTTCTTTTAATTTATAATTTAAAATACTATTTGGCTCTGGCTGGTGTGGCTCAGTGGATTGAATGCCAGCCTGTGAACCGAAGGGTCACTGGTGTAATTCCCCAGTAGGGGGCACACAAGAGGCAACCAAACATTTATGTTTCTCTCCCTCTCTCCTTTGCTTCCCCTCTCTCTAAAAAATAAATAAATAAAATAAAAAACTATTTATAATAATATATACTCAGTAACCTATTCTGGCCAAAAAAAAACTATTTGGAACCCAAATTTACCAGTTACTTTATTACTTTAGGTACTTAAAGTAACCTATAAGACTTGTTTTTATTAATTATTTAATTGAATTGATCAGGGTGACACTGGTTATTAAATTATATAGGTTTTGGGTGTACAATTCCATAATACATTATCTGTATATTGTATTGTGTGTTCACCACCTCTAACTTATTTTTCAAGTTTCAGATGAAAACCAAGAATGAATTTTAAATTGTGTGCAGAGTAGGATCTATTCTGATTTTTAAAAAAATTCATTGTGACCATTTACCTTTTTTTCTAAAGACAACAAAATGAAAGTGAGTCATATCTTCAAGAAACATTGACCAAAATTATCTTAACGTGAAGGGGGGAAAGGGTTGTATAAAGAGTGAAAAAACCTGAGTGATAAAAGTTTCCCGTATTTTACAGAAAAGTTAGCCCCTTGCTCAATACAGTACATCCTACTATTATTCAAATAAACAAACTCATACAGGCACACTGAAAAGTCGTAACTCAGAATGACCCATGGGGCTTATTTCCTGTTGGATCCTAGTCTTAGTTCTGTTCTCTGATTTTGTTTGAATACATTTCAGCCATGAATCACTTTGTCATTCTGCCAATAGACTCTCCTACTGAGCAAGTAGCATGTACTTCACGTACTTTAGCAGAAACATGGATTGAACCCAATTCCCTTATTGGATATCTAGAAAGATCACATTGTATTTATCAGTAATATGCCTCTCTAAGACTACATATCATACAACAAACTGGACGTCAATTTAAAACCTCAGGGGAACATTATCTAGGGATGACTTTGAGGGATGCAGGAGTGATTCTGCATTTTGGGGACCCAGCTTCCATCAGAGTCCCACTGACTGGGACCTGTGTGCAGCCTGCCTCTGGTGCCCAGGATGAGCCATCACCTTGTAAAGCCAGCCGTCCCCAGTGGGTACCATGTCTAAGAGCACCACACAAATCCCTTTTTTGGTGATTTTTGTGCCCTAATATATGAGCAAGGTTTTAATCACAAGCATTATTTCACTATTATAGTTCTACTTACTCCTTGCCACCTGTATCTCTACCCCAACACTCAAGTCTAAATTCCATGAAGAGCTACACCCTTCGTGTAATAATAAAAATAATAATAATAATAATAGCTAATATGTATGGAGTTATGTGTCAGAGATTGTTCAAAGTGCTTTGCATGTATAATTCATTTAGTTCTCACAAAAGCCATATCAGATAAATAGAGAAGATCATCTTTTTACAAATAAGAAAACCGGCCCATGTTGGTGTAAAGTTGAGTGAACTCTTGCTATTAACCATCCCACATAGTTCTAGGGCCCAGGCTTTAACTTCTGCATGGCAAACATTCTGCTATACTTTGATTCATGTGTTCTTCCATGATACTTAAGATTTTTATTGGATGTGCTCTTTTATAGGAGGGTTGTTGGCTCCTTATGGGCACATCCTATCAGTCTATGGGTCCCTCTGGATGCAGCCCGATAACAGTGGCCCCAATTTAGGCTCAAGCTGAGATCCCTACTTTCCCCAACTCCTGGATAACAGTGACCCACAATCCTTCTTTTTTCTTTCCTATATCTCCATCAAGTCATATTGACAACTTGATTTTTTGCTTCTGCTTAATGCCCATGTTGGAGATAGCATTCTCTCCTCATTTGCGGATAAACAAATAAAGGATCCTCTTTTCACTGAGTCCGAAACAAGAAACTAAATAAAACCCTGTTCTCCACACAAGGATCTTATGGAAGCTTGGTTGGCAGCAAGGACCAGGTGTTTCTAAAATCCTAATGTCCCAGCTGCCACTATTTCCCCCCAGAGAAAGCTGATTAATCCAGAGAGCCATCTCTCGAAGAGTCCTTCTCCTTTAACCTTCTCACTTCCACACAGGCAGCGCATATAAACTGTTGTTGAGTCCATCCATTTCCCTCCATACTCATCCTCATTAAGTTTGCAAAGGCAAAATCATCTCTCACCTGCAATACTGAGAATGTTACCTGGTTTCCCAGGCTCCCCTACTCCCAGCATTCCATTTTATTTTTCACACTTTAGCCAAAGAATCTGTGCAAAATGCAAACAGAGTCAAGTTACTTCCTTGCATAAAATCCTACAATGACTTTCCATGGCTCTTAGGATAAAGCAAAACATTGCAACATCGTTTTCAATGATCTGGTCTTAGTTTCTCTCTCCAGGCTCGTCTTCCATCCTCCCTCCCAAATGTGGCCATGCATTCTCTTCTGACCCATCTTCAGTAACTTCTCTTTGTCCTGCTAAAGTAACACAGAAATGGACAAAAGTAGGTTAATAATAATAATAATAACTAGTACAATAATTAATAAATACATAATAGTGCAAGAATACACTGGGTTGCATGTACTCACAACTGTAAGCCTTCTCCTGCCCACCCCTATTTTCTCTTGGCCACTGACATTTGGATGTCTTCTCGGCTGCAGCTCTCACTGTCCCTCCTCCTTTGTCAGGCTAACCGCCCTGGGTTTTGTCTGCTCTCGTATCTCCTTGTACTTCCTCATCATTTTCACATCTGCTTACATTTTCATTGTTTTGCTTGTATAGTTTGCCACTCTGGCTAAACTGTAAGCCATGTGGGTAAAGGAACAGTTTTTCTTTGATTACAATTGTGTCCCCAGCACTTATTACAGTGCCTGGCAAGTAATAAGCACTTGGTAATTATTTATTGAAAGAACGAGCACATGAATAATCTGTTACATTACAAGTTAGTTTCCCATGGCTCTATATGAAAGCTAAACTCTCAAATTAACATCTGGAACAGTTTTTTTAATTTGGGATTTTACCCTATTTTGCCTGTCCCTTGGTTTATTTAGAAATAGAATGTAGTTTTACACACTCATCTCTCCCCTTCTTCCCTAAAAACAGCTTCTAAATTTCATGTGTGTTATTTGATCAGACAGGAATTTAGAGTAAAACCATGATCCAAGGTAGAGAAGTTAAAAATGGCAATAAGAGATAAAATTAAATTAATTTATAAAATTAAATTTCTTAATGTTTATGGAACACCTAACAAGCACAGTGTCTGGCACTTAGTAGACACATTAAAATTATGCATTGACTATGTTAATGAACGAAGTATCTTTTCAGAGCCGTTTTATCCCAATGTCTCTGAGAGAGAAAGAACCATGTTGATAGTCAGCAATACAGATATCTCTCTGCCTACAGAATCGAGTCAAAGCGCTGAGTTTAGAACTTTTGTGGGATCTTCCCCCAAGCATTACAAGCTGTGGGTAGGACAGCGTGCTTCAGGCATTATGAGTCTTACAAAAGTTTTGACATTTTTCTCTTAGCATGTTTCTGGGGGGAGGAGTGGCTGCAGATAGAGTTAGGTGTGTGCAGAGCTGGGAGGAGCAGACAACCAGTGGTGGGGGAGGCCCTGAGAATCTGAGAGCAGATGTTGGTAGTAACACTGAGCCTTAGGCCACCACTGAAGTATTGAGTTGAACCTTAAATCTCTTGGCTGATCCAAGATCTTTAAAGGGAACTGACATAGTCCTCTGCTGTTGGAACCCCTTGGGTATTAGCAGAAACACAGGCAAATGCACTCTGCCGGATTGTTACCTAGTTTATACCCACCAGCCTGCCACACAGTAAGGTAAGGCATTGAGATGATAATTAACAGGTACAAAGAAAACGGCAGTTAACATTATTAAAGTCAGTAAAAACAATAAAGAACAAATTTAGATCCCCAAAATACCCTGAAGAGCCTTAAAAGGAATTTTTAGCAAATGTGTATATAATGATTAAAAAATACAAGATATCATAAAAAATATAACCAATTAAAAGCTATGAATCCATATATTTGAGGAGAAAGTGAAACATCTGAAAAATACATGAAAATTTAACTATTAAAAAAATCAATGGTAAGAAATAAACATCTGAAGAGAGAATTAATGTAATATATCTTAAGAAATTACACAGACTGCATCAAAAAAAGACAAGAATATAGGAAATATGAAAGAGATCCATAAGACAGAAAGAGAAGGTTAACAGAGTTCCAGAATAAGAGTATAGACAGAAAGAAACACAGACAAAATTTAAACACATGATGGCTATACATTTTGAGATCTAATGAAAGAGATCTCTACAGATTCAGGTATCACAATACAGCCCAAGTAGGCCTTTAAAAATCCCAGAAACATGAGATCACATGCAAAGGAATGACAGGGGGAATGACAGCATCAACAGTAACGTCAGAGACAGTGAGATAATCTCTTTAAATTGACAGGCAAAACTACCAACCTAGAATTATGTATCCAGCAAAACTATCTTTCAAGAATGTGTAAAGACAAGACATGCTTAGGTTAACCAAAACTAAGAAACTTTATTATTAATAAATCTACATTATAGGAAGTCCTAGGAATAAGGAAAATTAAGCATGGTCTGAAATGCAAAAAGAAATGATAAGCAAATAAAGTGGTAGATGTGTGAGTGAGTAGTGTGTAAATCAAAGCAAACATTGATTATATAGTTTAGAAACAGCAATGTTGAATTAATGGGGCTAAACAGCAGACAGTAGGAAAATCCTGGACAAAATTAGTATATGAGTGTATGGAGGAACAGAGTTCAAGTGTAACATTTTTATATTTGGGAGGGGGATTAAGATATCAGTTCTGATTTCTGATAATTACTTCCTAGGTTAGTCACATTACATTCATGCTTAAAATAATGAAAACTGATCAATAAATTATAAATAAAACAAAGCTTTTAAGCATTAACACCATGAGGAGTTCACAGACTAATTTTTGGAACAAAGTCTCCAGTTGAAGAGGTAAAGAAAGCATTGGATTACCAAAGCTGCAAAAGCCATAGCCAGCATGTAGTAAAAAAATATGGGCATTGTTGGTGGGAATGCAGACAGGTGCAGCCACTGTGGAAAAGAGTATGGAATCTCCTCAGAAAGCTAAAAATGGACCTTCCTTTAGACCCAATGATTGAACTGCTGGGAATATACCCAAATAATCCTGAATCACCAATTCTGAATAACGTATGCACCCCTACACTCATAGCAGTGCTATTTACAATAGCCAAGTGCTAGAAACAGCCCAAGTACCCATCAGCAAATGAGTGGATGGATCAAAAAAAAAAAAAAACTGGTACATTTAGATAATGGAATCCCAGGCATCAGAAAGAAAAAACTCCTACCTTTTGTGACAGAATGGTTGGAACTGGAGAATATTATGCTAAGTGAAATAAGCCAGTCAATGAAAGACAAATACTATATGATCTCCCCTGTAAGAGGAACCTAATGAGCAAAAGAAACTAACCAGCAGAATAGAACCAGAGGCATGGAAACATGGAACAGACTGACAGCAGCCAGAGGGGAGGGGGAAGGGGGATAATGGTGGAAAGAAGGGGAAGGGACTAGACAAAGAACATGTATGAATGAGCCATGAACATGGACAGCAGTGTGGGAATTGACTGTGGGAGCAAAGGGTAGGCTGGGTGGAGGAGGTTAAAGCGGGAAAATTTGGGACAATAGTAATAGAATAAAAATGAAAGTTTTAAAAAATATGGGCATTAGTTTGCTTGTTCAATAAATATTCACCATACAGTTACTATAAGGAGGCACTCTTTCAGATGTTAGACACTATTCTAGGAGTTGCAGAAACAAGACAAAAAAAAAGAAAAAGCAGACACCCAAAGCCTTCTTTTAGGTATTGAAATAACCAATTACAATTTTAAAACAATTACACTTGACACATTTTCAAGAAATAACTCATAAACTTACAAACATTTATAGAAAATGGGAAATCATGAAATATGACATAGCGGATGTGAAAAAAACAAAACAAAAAGAACATTTAAGAGTGAAAAAATATGAGAATTCTAGAAAGCAATGGAGATAGCAAAGAAGCATATGGAAAGATTATCCACATTATATATCACTGGGGAGGTGTAAATTAAAACAACGAGAGAATACTACACACCTATTAGAAGGACCAAAATCTGGAATACTGACGACACTAAATGATGACCAGCAGGGACTCTCATACGTTGCTCATGGGAATGCAAAATGGTTCAGCCACTTTCAAAGACAATTTGGCAGCTTCTTATACATGCACAGACACTTTAATCATATGATCTAGCAATTGTAGTCCTTGATATTTACCCAAAAATTTGAAAACTTATGGCCACACAAAACTCTACCAATGAATATTTACGGCAGTTTTACGTGTAAGTGCTAAAAATTGTAAGCAACTGAGATGCCCTTCAGTATGTGAATGAAGAAATAAATTGAATATTATTCAGTACTATTCAATTGAGCTATTGACCTATGGGAAAAAAGGGAGAAACTTTAAATGCATATTACTAAGTGAAAAAGCCAATCTCAAATGACTACCAACTGTGATTGCAAATATAGGACATTCTGGAAAAGGCAGAACTATGAACAGAGTAAAAAGATCAATGGTCGCCAGGGTGGTAGCCAGGGGGTATGAGGAGGGGCAAACAATTAGACAGAGCACAGAGGATTTTTAGGGCAGTGGAAATAATATCATAAGTGATGGCTATATGTCATTACTCATTTGACCAAACCCACAGAATGCACAACACCAAGAGCGAGCCCTAATGTAAACTATGGACTTTGGATGGTTATGATGTGTCAATGTAGGTTCACCTTTGGTTAAAAAAAATACAGTTCTGGTGAATTATGTTGATAATGGGGGAGGTTATGCATGTGTGAGGGCAGAGAGTTTATGACTGAGAGTTTTGCTGATCTGAAGAGAGAAAACAAAACACAAATTCAAGAAACCCAACAAATCCTAAGAAGAAGATTTTTACAAATGCTACACTAAAATACATCATAATGAAATATCAAAACTAAAGACAATAACAAATTTTCAAAACTAGTCAAGGGAAAAAAGATTAGTTTCAAAGGAGCCACAGTTACTCTGAAGCTGATTTCTCATCAGCGGCAATGAAAGTAAGAAGATGATAGCTTTTGTCTCCAATGAAATGAGGGAAAACACGGACCAAGATTCCTATAGGGGAATTAGGGTGAGAGAGTGGTCGCCAGCAGGTGTTCGCTAGACAAAAATCTAGAGGATGAACTTCAGGCGCAAAGAAAGTGGTCTCAGATGTCATGTCTAAGATTGAGAGAATAATGAAGACCAAAAAAATTGATAAATATGTAAGCAAATTTTAATGAATGTTGATAGTATAAAAATGGAATAATAGCCCTGCCGTGGCTCATTTGCTTGGGTGTCATCCCGCAAACCAAAAGGTCACCAGTTCAGTCCCCAGTCAGGGCACATGCTTGGGTTGCAGGCCCAGTCCCCAGTTAGGGCACATGCAAGAGGCAACTGATTGGTGTTTCTCTCACACATTGACATTTCTCTCCCTCCCTTTCTCCCTCCCTTCTCGTCTCTCTAAAAATAAATAAAATATTTTTAAAAAAGTAATAATATCGTATCACTTTTGAAAAAGTATTATAATAACAGATAGTAATATATTAGGTAAAAGTTGGGGGCTATAAATGGAATTAAAGTATTACTTAAGGACTTGACTTCTATGTTAACCATTTCTAAACTAGCAGAGAGAAAAATAGTAAAAGTATAAGAGCAAATTTGACAAATTAAAAAAAGAAATTCAAAGACTTGAGACAAAAAGTAAACATACAATGGCAAAAAATAAATTATATCAATAAATACATTCAATGTACATATACTAAATATTTTAAAGATGAAGTCTGACAAATGGATAACAAAAAACAAATGTTAATGTTATTAAAATAAGTAAAATATAAGTTATTGCTCATAACTTATAAAAACTACTGCACATTCATTTTCTACAGGATTGAAAACGAAATGCCATGAAAATCCTAAGTAAAGGTAATCTAGTCTAGCCACATAAATATGAAAAAGTTTACTTTAAGCCAAAACAGGAAAAAAAGTCAAAATGATAAAAGGTTTAATTGACAAGGAAGATATAACAATTTTAATTTTGTATGCACAAATAATATGGTCTCTAAAGACATCATTTGTGAATAATAGCACTTCCATTTGTCCTTTGTAATCCTTATGCATTTGTTTTCATGTCTATTTATAGTAACTACAAGATCTAGTAGAAAGTTTTATAGAAATGGTGATAGCAAACATCCTTGTCTGATTCTGGGTCAAAAATAAGGAGTCTTTTAAAAATGTCAATTATTAGACATTTTTTAAATTTACTATGTTTTTGTAAATACTCTTTATCAGGTTAAAAAATTTCCTTTTAATCATGACTGCATGTTGAATTTTTTTATTTATTTTATTTATTGATTTTTTTGAGAGAGAGAGAGAAAAGGAGAGGGGCCAACAGAGATTTGTTGTTCCACTTACACCTTGTTTGTTAACACTCTACCTTATTTATTAACACTCTACCCAACTGAGCTACCGGGCCAGGGTTGGATGTTAAATTTTAATAAATGCTTTTTATCTGCATATTATGAAGGTCATATAATATTTTTCCTTTAATCTGTTAATGTTGTGAATTATAGCAATTTTTTTCCCAATATTGCATTTCTGGGATATAACCAACTTGGCCTTGATGTTTAATCCTTTCTCTGTATTACTGAATTTTGTTTCCTAAAATTTTCTTTAGAATTCTTGTCTCTATGCACATGAGTGAGTTTGGTCTGTAATTTTGCTTTCCTTTTTCATACTCTTTCTATCAGGTTTTAGAATCAAGGTTACATCAACCTCTGACCAAGGTAGCCTTAACATTCTCCTCACCTGACAAAACTTCAGACAGGCTTTTCCTGACTATAGGTCCCTGAGCTTTCTTTTCTTACCACATTTACGCACTTACTTTTGAAAAGTTGCAATCCTAAATGTTTTCTTTGTCCCTTGGAGATATAAATCTTCTATAACCTACTGCATACCTTTCCCTAGAACCTGGGAATAACCCCTTTGAAATGTAATTGCCAAGAAAGATGGGATTGTAGAAGATGAAGTAAAACTTGTTTATTATTAAGAAATTATTGTTTCTCATGTAGAAAATCTAATAGAATTTGTGGGAAAACTATGAGAATTAATAAGAGAATCTAGCAGAGAAACTGGATATAAATCTACACACAAAAAGAAAGTGCGCTTTATGTAGGATAAACCAACTATTATAAAATTAAATTTTAAAAAGATACAACTTTCAATAGCATTAAAATCTTTAATCATCAAAGATTTAATTCCACAATATATAAAAACTGCTCCTACAAAAATATGAGAACAAGGTAGGCAACTCAACAGTAAAGTAGGTAAAAGATAGGAATGAACACTTGGCTCAAGAGAAAATTTAAACGGTCAGTTAATATACAAAAATACGCTTAATCTTTTTATAGCAATCAAAATTTTAAAACCATATGAGATATCTCTACAAAATCTCCAAACTGGCAGAACTTTTAAAGTACTAATAATACTAAGTTGAAGATGTGAAGTCACAGGAACCCAGTACATATCAGATGGAAGTATAAACTTGATTAACTAGTTTGGAAAATTGTTTGGCATTATCTACTTCAGGTGAAGTAATAATTGGCTTGAGCACAATAACAATTCCATAGGCACATGATGTAACACGTAGTGTTCTTAGTTACATTATTCATAGTTTTCAAAAACTAGGAAAGCCCAAATGCTTATCAACTGTAGACCAGGTAAAGCAATCACAACACAATCATACAATGGAATGCTAAAAAGCGATGAAAATGAAACCACCAACCACATAGTTAAAGCTACCTACAAAAAAAATAGATGAATTTTAGAAACAAAGTTGAGGGAAAGAAGTAAGCCATAAAAGACAAATGCAGTATGATTGCAATTATATAAAATTCAAAAAGAATAAAACCAAACTTTCTTTGTTTTGGATGTATATACAACTGATAAAGCAAGAAAACTAATATAAAGATAAAGGTTACTTCTAAATAAAAGCGAGGAATTTTTGATTGGAATGAAATAGACAAGAAGTTTTTGAGGGTGCTATTACAGTTTTTAACCTGAGTTGTGCACAGGTATTTGTTTTAAAACTGTTTATTAAGTCATACCCCTACTTTTCACACTTTTCCATGTGTAATACTGTTACTGAACAGCAGGCGGGGCCCCAGCGCCCATGGCCACACTCTAGGCAAAATTCCAGAGGCAAAGGTTGGGTGAGAAAGGAAAGGAGTCTTCATTCAAAAGCTTCACAGTTTTGGAATCACTTAAGCCTTTCAAGGCTAAACTCTAACACCTGAGTTCTCTTTTCATTTCCCCTTGTTAGTTTTAATTACCTTAATTCTATAGGGTTAGTTTACAAACTAAAACAACATAAGATACAAAGCTACACAATTTTGGAAGAATGGCAGGCTTCTGCCTCAGAGGTCGTCCCCCTAGAACACCCCAAAAATAAACCTGCCACACTCTGCCAGGCCAGCCCAATCTTGGGCTGTGCATGGAGTTCTTTCCCATCAGAAATATTCTCTGCTGGGAAACACAGGCAAGATGCAGCACCATCGTCGGGCACGATGGGGGAAGAGCCCCAGAGCCAGAGAGAGCCAGCCCAGGAGCCAGGGAGCCCATGAGCCAGAGAGCCAGCCGTCTGGAAGCCTTCAGCTTCTCAGCCAATCTGCCCTGGGCTGCTTACCATTGCCTCAGCAAACTCCTCCTACGCCCCTCCCTACTTCTCCCCAGTGATCTGACCAGATCTTTCTGTATCAATATTTCATATGTTCAAATTTTATTTTAAGAAAATACTGTGGCCCTGGTTGAGTGGCTCAGTTGTTTGGAGCCTCAATCCCCAGTCAGGGCATGTACCTAGGTTGAAAGTTCAATCCCATGTCAGGGCGGGTACGGGAGGCAACCAATTGATGTTTTCTCTCACCTCTATGTTTCTTTTTCTTCCTTCCTTCCTTCCTTCCTTCCTTCCTTCCTTTCTTCCTTCCTTCCTTCCTTCCTTTTCTTTCTCTCTCTTTCTCTCTCTCTTTCTTTCTTTCTTTCTTTTTCTTTCTCTATATCCTCAGGTGAGTATTTAAAAAGAAAAAGAAAATACTGTGCAATTTAGACTGTGGTAAGTATAGATAGTAAAGTTGTGGTAAGTGTATATAGTAAGTATAGACTAAAAGAATAGAAAACATAAAGATGCCAAGTCAGTTGAGAAGGGGGGAATGTGGTCCTGGAAAAAAAAAATTAGTCAGTCAAAAAAAAAAAAGCCAAAGGAAAGTAAAGAGGAAACTTCACAGATGTGGTAGAATTAAGTCCAAATACTCAACAATTAAAACAAACAAAAGGGAACTTACGTGAAAATCATCAGTTAAAAGGTGGACATGGTGAGATCAGATTAACAACAAAAATAAAAACCAAATACTGCTATTTGCTGTATACAAGAAAGTAGGCAAAAATAAAAGAATAGGAAAAAAATATGGATGCACTAGGCAAATGCTAATCATAAGAAAACTGAGGTAGCCACACAAATAGAAGATAAAATTAGCTGTAGAACAAGAAATATTGTTAAGGATAGACAACCAGAGCAGCAATGGACCTCATGCTCAAAAAGATTTTTCTTGTGTAAGTCAGTGTAGCAGGCCCTGTATGTTCAGACTCTATTCCTCTTTTTCAATTAAGGTGTCCATCCTAACCAAAAAAAACCATTGAGGTTGTATCTCCTCTCATTCCACTTTGCTTGCTCACTCTCTTGAGTAGATTAATTTGGCAGTTCTCAGTGCTTCCTATATTAGAATCTCATAGATTCTATGAGAGCTTTCATAGAGTTTCAAGATTATGAGTCATCAGTTCCCAGATTAGAGTACAGTCATCGAGATCTTTGAACCGGTCCTCGGGGAATTCTAATGTGCATCGGAAATTGAGAGCCCCTGGCGTAACCGAAGAGGAAGCACTGAAGTCTTCAGCTCCTCTGAGCTCATGGTTGGAGTACCTCCTGCAGCCTTTTGACACACCGAGTTTTGTCGCCTTCCAGTTTCTCGTGACACACCCTCTCACACTTAACCCTGCCACCCTACCCTTGGGGAAGTCTGTGGGGTTCTTTATGGGATTCAACCTTTTGCAGGTGAGCTCTGCCTTCAGATTCAGTGAACTGAGGGCTGGCCTGGTTGTCCTCCAGTCTTGCTCTATGCACTGCAGCCAGAGCATCCTCTCTACCCCAATCCAAATTCGATTCTGCCCCACTACCTCCCATGAGTCCTTCGGGGGTGTCCCACAGCCTTTGAATAAGGTGTAGACATTTTGACTTGGCTTTCAAGGCCATCCTTGATGGGGGCTCTGCTTTCTCACCCAGACTTAGTTCCTGGTACCTGTTCCCTCAACAGTGATGTGCCAGCAATACCCATCTGTCTTCACAGTCACAATCTCCAGTACCCTGCCTTCCGTGCTGTGAACTCTACTTCAAACTCTCCATTGGCTTTCATCCCCCTACCCCATCCCATGACCCCTCACCTTCTACTCTTTATAGCCTAACTCTAACTTCCTTATCAGGTCTTAACAGGCACTTCCCTTCCTCCCGATGGCCCTGAACCCCTAGGATAGATCTCACTATTATGAAGCAAGCCAGTATGTGTATTTTGTAACATTAATTTGACTGCTTAAATTCTTGTGAAGTACCCTTTGTCTGCCTTCCCTCACGAACTCCAAGTTTCAGGAAGGCAGGGATGAGTGTGGCTTGTTTGCTACTGTCTTTCCAGCAATGAGTATACCACTTGGAACGAGAAGGATGCTTCATAAGTAAGTAAGGAATGAATGAATGAATGGTAAGTAAAGATTCTCTCTTCATCCATCCAGTTCCCCTTCACCATTCCTAGATCCTGCAAATACTGAAGCTAAGGTAGAATAATAAAAGGGGGGAACTTACAATATGATTAAGAATTGTGGGGACAAACACTTTCTGCAAAAAATGACACTTGAAAATTGCTAACTTGAGGTTAATCAAATAAAGT
This sequence comes from Pteronotus mesoamericanus, assembly GCF_021234165.1. Taxonomy (NCBI): domain Eukaryota; kingdom Metazoa; phylum Chordata; class Mammalia; order Chiroptera; family Mormoopidae; genus Pteronotus; species Pteronotus mesoamericanus. The sequence goes on from NW_026555302.1 coordinate 2,718,546, forward strand.
TGATTGTCTCAGATGCTCTGGTTTGAGAACAGTCCATCTTCTACCCTCAGGATTTGAAGTCCTATGCCCTCCTTTGAACAATTGTTTTCATATTACACTTACACATATTTTACATTATTTTAATTCTGTAAATCCTTCCTTGTGCCTTTCACAACATTTTCTGTATTACAGAAGACAGTATATTGCTGGTTGTCCATCTCACATGGGAAACATGATCATTTGTCAGAATGTTGTTTTGTTCTTTTACACTTATATGCCAAGCATGTCATGCTACCTTTCATTCCACATGCATTCTTTTCCTTTCTCAAAATAGCTCTTATTAATTCATTCTCATAAGTGAAGAATTCCAAGAAGTGGAGTGAAACACAGAGGAGAGAATCCAAGTGCAGCATGCTCACAAAACAACCACACATCAACAACAGACTACTATTCCCCGAGATACGTAGAATCAGTGTCTCTTAAAAGCCAAACAAAACAAAAAGCCCAGATTAACGTTCCTTAAAATGATATGTCTTAGGAATTCTATCATTTTTTTCACAAAAGTATTTCTGTCATGGAACCTGATGAAATTCCATGTTACCTTTCATAGAAAATGTTAAAAATATAGCTCCACTATACATTGAAATTTTTTAAAAATCTTAATTGCTTATTTTAAGGTGAATATTTAGTGAGAAAAAAGTTACATGACTATCTTAGATATAGGATATCATAAATAACTTTTTGAAATATAAAATAAATAATTCAGTTTTAAAAATTAAGACAAAAAAGAGATATAAAAGTGAATGCCTAATGAGCCAAACCTATATAGTATGACTCAATAAATAATACTTTAAAAAAAACCCAAGGTGATAGCAATACATCAGAAAAATGCAAATAATCTCAATAAAAATCTCAAATATAATTAAATCAATAACAAAAATGAACAGTCAAGAACAGCAAAACATTAAGCTGAAGACATTTATATGTACCCACACCAGTGATCTAAACTAATGTTGAGACTGTAATACCTCAATACAAAGGAATTTCTGTTCCTGAAAATTCATATTTAATAACAAAAATTTTAGTAGCTAAAAAAAACAACAAGTTGGTGTTTCTCTCAAAAATCAATAAATAAAAAAAAATCATGATAATAGTTACTTCTATTTTGTAGAATAGAAAAATAGCTCCAATTCTCCATTCATCAGGAATTAAGGTAACTACTGTGAATTCCCAAATTTGAGAACATGTGATCCCAATATAGGGCACCCTCCGCCAATGTTTCCAGAAAAACTACATGAACATGTCATTGGTTATAACCGTCCACACTGTTTATAACCCATTCATTCGCTCCTTTCACTCTCAGTTCGGCTCCAGCCATGAGCACAGATTACTGGTAGCTCAACAGCACTTTTTACACATCGGCCTAGAGCATTTTCTCTTGCTGTGGGCCTCATGTCAAAGCTGGCAGCTTTTCAAGTCATCTGGTAAACGGCCAAAGCAGGATACGCAAAGTGGATAGATATGCTCTCTCCAAGGTGTAGCAAGTAGTAGACCTCTTAAAGATTTCAAATGGCACAGGGCTAAAAGCAGAGCAAGTTGTCTTTCTCTTTGCTGGGGATATCCTGACACCTCCCAAGTGCACGCTGAGTGTTATAGCAAGGTCTGACGTCAAGGTTGTCTGGTCTTCCCTCCATTCAAGGGGATCTGATAGTATAAACAATTAGGTTAGGGAATTGGCAAGGCCTTTGAGCATGACTTGTTCTTTTCATGCCTTAAATAAGATCTCTGTTCACTAGACCTGGAGGGGTTTTTTTTTGTGTTTTATATTACGTGGTGGTTGCTCCACTCCCAATTTTTAACTAGGGTGCTCATTCATAATCAAGTTGGTGTAGCCAGAGAGCTCTTCCAAACAGGCCGGGCTGCTGATCATGCCAGTCCCACTGCCTATTATGGTCATGTCTTGTCTCTGTAACCCCTACAGTGCTGCTCGCTTCACTGAAGTACTTCATCTGAGCATTTTTGTCCTAGAGGAAGACCGCCGTTTTAAACAGATGGATATTTATGTATCCTTATATACCTATATATTTCAGGTGTTCATCTAGACCCTCTAGATTTGGTTAGTTCTGTAATTTCTAAGGTCAGATATTCCTAATGTTCTAACATCCAACATTTTTTGACTAATAAATGCCTTTTTAAGTGTATACCTATGTATGTGTGTTAACAAAGACCAAAAAAGAGTTCGAATCGACCTAGGTAATCTGTTTCACATAGAATCTCTGATGCATGAACCACATTAACAAATTCAATAAAAATAAAATCACATTGCATGTGTTTTCCTTAGTCAAGCATCCACGAAATCTATCACCACATATATCTCTCATGAGAGGGTCAATATACAGTGGTATGTTCCTGCCTGCCCTTCTCCTGTTGTATAAAACTTTACTTTCCAAGGTTGATTTTGGACTCTAGGGCATGAAAAGAGATGAAACATGAAAAGATATGGAGCATAAGGAAGGTTGTTGACTTCTTTCTCAAGGTGAACTCTCTCAGGCGAAGGTATACAGGCTTGTAGCACGGAAATATCTTTTCAGACAATGAACAAAGAAGGGTCATTCTCTGTCAAGAAAGACTCAGGGAGGGGTTAGAGGATTTCAAAGATTGACATTACTCTTCTGCCTCTAGTTCACTTTTTCCAAGTGGATGCTCTAAGTTACATGTAAGAAATCTAGCAAAATTCTGGTGGTGGTCCTTAGTGCTATCTACCCATTATCTCCAGTTCTCATGCTGGGCAAAATCGTATTTTCTTGCAACTTTGAAGTTAAAAACTGCCAGATGGCTTGCCTTGACCAAAAATATGTGAGAAAAAGAGATGTCTCTCACTTTCCTTCAGAAGCCTTAGAAGCCATTCCATAATTTGCCACATTTTCTTTCCTTCCCTCTGCCCCAGTCACCAGCAATGGATGTCCAGATAGTGGCTGCTGCATCAGCCTGGGCCTGGGGCGAGGGCGATGCAGACCAGAACTGCCAACCAACCTACAATGGATATATAGTACAAGTGAGAAATAAACCCAATTATTTTAAGCCACTGATATTATCCCAACATAATCCAGCCTATTCTGATTGATGCAGCTCTGAATTCAACTGGTAGGTAAACACCAAGTTTAATTCCTGGCTGTCTCAATCTAATATATACAAGATAGAGGAGATTCTTTCAACATAGTCATATAAAGCCCCTGAGCTCACATGCATTCTTTTAAAACTGAAAATTAGTATTTGAGTCTATAATCCCTTTGCTATTATTCATCCAGTGCCATCAGGAGCCCGCCTACCTTGCTCCCTTGAATTCTTCACACAATTTATATTACTGTATGTAGAAACTCCAAGTCCCCAGGCTTTATCTTTTATTGAGATTTATTTTTACAGACGACCATAGGTGATAACTTCCTTAACTGCTTCATCAAAGGGCACCACACTTGACATCTCTCATCCTTCCCCAAGGATCTACATCCTGGGATTCCTCATCACTTACGTTCCTTGTTCGAAAGCAGACACAGGCTCTGGCTGACTTCTTTAAAAAGGGGAGTTTATTGGAAGGATATCGGGGTCTCCTGTAGAAGACACTAAGTTAGGGGATCAGACTACACAATGAAAAGAAGCAGAGGGAGCTCTGGAAGAGAAGAAATGAAAAAGCAGGAGGAAAGAGCTACCCTTCAGCTGGAGTAGCTGTTGCTGCCATGAAAGGCCTCTGGCTGCTCTGCCTGTTGGTGCATCACTTGCTCAGACTGCAGAGTCCTGGGGGGAAATTAGTTAGCAGTCCAGTTAGCAGAGCTTAGATCACACACTCACCTACTAGTAGTTCCAGAGGGTGGAGAAGAAGGGTCTAGACTTTCAACATTTCATTATTACTTGCATAGACCTGAAATTTTCTCCCAGCATGATTTACACAGTGGGAAAAAGGTAAGTCCTCAAGGAAATGAGGTTCTACTAGGGAGAAGGATTAATGTTAGTCAACAACAATACCAAAAAAGATAGCTGTCCACCGGAATGTGAAAAAAGAATAACATGGACCTTAATAAAAGAGAAGTTTATGGCTTCATCATGTTATTAGGTTACTGTAAGAACTCAGGAAGTATCCACTTATCAAATGCATTTTTTGTTCTTTCAGGGTCGCACAGTTAAAGGTAATTCGGAATGATCAAAAATCTGAATTAAAACCAGGGCCTGTCATTTACTAAATATTTTAGGGCAAGCTTCTTAATTTGCTTGAATCTCTGTTGCCTTGTAGAGTTATCTGAAGTTTCTGAGTTAATATAAACATAATGCTTGGCACACATCCTGCACTAAATAAACATTAGTTTTCACCCCCCGAGTATTAAATAAGGCTCTTCTTAGAAGAGAACTATAGGATGTGTATATATTATATAGACAAAGATATATCTTAAGGAATTGGTGACTATTTTAGGATCACACAATTATAGAGGCTGGCAAGTCCCAAATCTGTGGGGTGGCCCAGCAGGCTGGAGACCCAGACAAGAGTCAATTCTGCAGTTCCAGTCCTAAGGCCATCGGGCTGGAGACTCAGGGAAAGAGTCCATGTGTCACAGTTCAAATGCAAAGTCTGTCTGCTGCAGCGGTCCCTGTTGCTCAAAGGAAGTCAGCCTTCTGTCCTATTCAGACCTTTGATGGGACGAGGTCCACTATGGAGGGCAATCTGCTTTATTCAAAGTCCACCAATTTAAATGTCAATTTCACCCCAAAACATCCTGATAGAAACATCCAGATGTGGGCCCTGTGGTCCAGACAACCTGACACGTAAATTTAACCATCACACCACAAAAGATGCTATTATTCAAGAAAACGGTCTTCCTTCTTTCTCTGCATTCAATAAAAAACTTTATAAATCTGTTAAAACCAATTGAGGAAGAGGTTGGGAGTATGGGAATGACAGAGCAGCATGTGTGAGGCATGAAACGATAAGTCCCAGAGATTAGGCACTCATGCTTTATAAGGGCCTTACCCCCAGGGAGTCTTCTGCTGTCCCAAGAAAAAGGTATGGTTAGGCCACCAAATAAAAGAGCATCCACCAACATAAACTCCTACCAGCAGATCTTGAGCCTGATCAAAAATGAGCTGATCGTCTGCAAGCTTGCAAATGCCCATTCTTGGGGCAATGCTGGAACAGCGCTTGGCCCACTGGAGGGTAGTCACATAGACATGGGCGAGCAAAACGTTTACCGCCGGAATTCAAATGCATGAGGATGACATGAATAAGAAATGCAATGTCTGCAAGGACCTCTCAGAAGATACAGTGAGTCCAAGAAGACTAAGAGCTAGATGTAACATGGCACATATCTGGGGATGAATGAATGTTCAAAATCAAGGTTCTCATAACACACATCCCAGGCCGCAGGCAGACAGGGTCCAGAGGAGGCTCTTGAATGAGTAGGCTGTGCTACAGGGAGCAGATCTAGGCCAAGGAGGAAGAGATCATTCAAATTCCATCCAAGATGGAAGACACTAGGAAATAAATCTTCTCTTCTCTTATACGATCCCCAAAATACAAGCCTTTATCTGGGGGAAAATGGTTAAGAAAAGAAAAAGAACATTTGAGAAATTTAATAAGGGATCAAAATAGTATCATCAAGTGAAAAACAAGGTAATATTTGGGCTTAATCATGTGATATGGTTATCACTCAACCACGTTTATTTTTCAGGAATGTGTGTTTTTTATGGTTCTGTTTAATATGTGTAAGAGTCGAGGTGAAGCCAAAGTACCATCAGCAAACAGGCAAACCCTGACCTATAAGTTTTTATGTCATCATTCTGAATCCAAGGAAATACAGCTGCTAGGTGTGAAAGAGAAGTGGAATTGTAAACTTTAACACTCACAATTTGACATTATAAAATCAAGGCCTTGAGATCAGAGGAATAGATAGTAAAAATGGTGCTGATGCAAAGTAGAACATGTACCTACATAATCACACAATAGAAAAAAATCCCTCTTGAAAATTGGAAACATGGTTTGGCTAAGCAAGTGCAAAATTATTATGGGCAAGGGTTGGGGACTGAGGGACAAAAACTACGTAAGAGTCTGTATCTATCTGCAGGTATAGAAGTATGTATGGTTGTGTGCAGCAGTCTTGCCTGTGTACATGTGTATGTGGGTAGCTACATATGCGTGTACATGGGTGTGTGTAAACATAGGTGTGAGTATAGGCATGTGTGCTAAAACTTTCCAGTCATGGTGTTGACAGAATTACAAAGAAGGAAATATCTAGGCCTTGCCATCTTATTACGTAGGTCTAGGTGCTGTCTTAACAAGGGATATGTAAGGTAATCTTTTCCAGTCATGATATAAGTGAGATTCCAAAGAGGAGAAAGTTTAGGCCTTATTACCTCATTCCCTCATTAGCACAGGTCTAGGTGTTGTCCTGAGGTCTCCATGGACAGACAAGGCACTTGCTGGCTTGAGTCTGAACCTAATCCCTTTTCCTCCTTTTCACTTTCTCCTTGACTCCTTCTTTTCCTTCCCTCCTTTCTAGAGGTATAGGAGTCGGGAAGACCTTTTTCATGGGAGCCACTGGCAGTGCTCAGGGGAGAGGCTGCTCCTGCCCCTCCAATAACTAATGGTTTTTGCAGATCCTCCCGGCCTGGGACATCTTCTTCTGGAAACAGATGCACTGGTTTCTCACAGCGCAGGAAGCGCTTGATGAGACTTACCAGCTAACCTGCTTTATGAGTTTTGTTTTGTTTTGTGTTTTCCCGCACAGCTTTCATCTTTTCTCAGTTGTATATATTCCTCTTACCGTAAGGAGGCTTAATAAGTGAATTGTTAAATTAATCAAGCAGAGTAAAGAATAAGTAATTCTATAAAGCCTAACAGGCTTACTCTAAGGAGTTCTTAAGAACTGCATTATATTTCTCCAAAGAAGTATTATCTAAGTCTATTACTTCACAATGACCTTTTAGGTTTTGTAAGTATCATTCACAGACCGAAAGATTAGATTCAGGAAATTAAAAGATGGCCAAAATCCAAGAAAGTACCCTGTTTTAGAAGCAGTACAAAGAAAAGCACATATTACTAGTATTGGGCTACAATGCCCAGATTATAAGTCTGATTACCACCTTAATCACCTCATTTTCAATTCAGACTATTAGGAAGTATTTACAAAATTTGAATTCAAGGTATGACAAATTCAAAAAAGGCAAACTAAGTATTTAGCATCTTCTCTGTGCCAACACCGTGGGAGAAATAAAATTAGCATAAGAGAGTTGAAAATGTTTTCTGGGAAGGGGGATTTCCAATTTTGGTAGCAGCCCTATGAAGGCTTGGTTCACAAGGTTCCACCAGAGCTAGACATTCCAACATACTTAACTCATGGCTTTCAAGACTGCTTTAAAAATATCCATGTCAGGAACATGAACACACCTATGAACGTAGCAAGGGAAGTAACCATCAAAAAAGCCTTGTGGACCCCTGCTTGGGTTCTGCAAATATTGAAAAAAAAAAACAAAACAAAACAACCACCTGGAGTTCAAAGAGGACAAGAATGAGTATTCTTTCACCTGGTTTGCCTCAGCACGCCGGCGTTCCAATTCCCAGCCTGCTCCCACAGCTCTCCTTCCTGCGGTCATCACGATTGTGGGTCCTGGATTGCTTAGTCAACACCGCCTCCCCGGAAGTCAGTCCTCTTTGGCATCATTAGGCTGGCAGTACTTGATTTTGCTACTATCCATCTCAGAACATGGGGACCTATTCCATAGATCATTTCCCTCCTGATTCCTCAGGTTTCCATCACAGTATGTGAGTCTCTTTGAATGGGCATGAATTCTTGGAAATTTGACACTGCAAACAAAGAAACAGAGATGGACTGATGCCTGATCCACCCAACTACATTGTCCTCCCTGAATAACAGAATAAAGCAAACGAAAGACTGGGCTCTCATCCTGCATATAGAGAAGAAATATCTTTATATGAATTAAGCATGAATTAAACATAATTGGAACAAGACACAATAACATTACGTTGACTAAAGTGCCATGGAAAAGGGGGTACAAAAATGGTCAGAATGGTATGAAGTAAATGTGAGAAGGCTTCCTGAAGGAAGAAAAGTGCATTCAAGATAAGGAAATGGGATCGGCAGGAAGTCATGGAAAAAGGAATTGTTAAATTTTAGGCAATCTTAATTTTTATAGCCTTAACAAGCCTATAGCAATTTTAGAATAAGAGAAATTTTGAGAAAGGATGTTTATTTTTTTTTTACATTCCTCTTTGATTTGATGCACATGGAAAATAGGAATAATACAGATGTAGAATAGAGTGTTTATTCTGAGTAGTAGTTTTGATTATGAATTCTAGATTGTAAACATACTCAATATTGACAATATATAAATCTAAACTCACAAATGGCACTAAGTTTATAACATTGGCACAGCTTAATTTGAGAAGAATGCTTGGAGTTTGCCTTTTAACTTAGAAGTGATATTTTACTCTTCTCTCTCTTTTTAATGGTAACTTAAAAATCTAAAAAATATTTATGTAGTATATTTTAGAAAAAAATAGATAATTATGTCAGGAGCACAAATTTCTTCTCACTATAAGGCATAGATCAGTCCAAAGTGAAGCCATAGGATTGGATAAATCTTCACTACTGAAAACGTTAAAAAAATATACTAGCTAAAAGTTTACAAGAGTCAAATGAATTGTTAAAGTCTCTCCTAACTTAAATTCCATGAGTCCATGGCCCTGGCTGCGCGCTTTCAATGTGAATAATCTCCTTTATTCATGCAGAGTCTTCTAGTTCATTTCAGCAATGAGGCGCAGCTGCCAGGGACTCATGGCATTGCCTAGCATTTTACAAAATTTGGCTCTAGAGGCACCTACAATATATCATAGTCTCTGAAATGCATACTAAACTTAGATTACTGGGCCCCACCTCAGACCTACAAGAGAAAAACCCTTGCCAGTAAATCCCAGAAATCTACCTATTTAACAAGCTGTCCCGATGACTGGGTAGAACACTATAATTTGTGAACTGCTGTTCTAATCCTTGACAGTGCAGCTGAAAGGCAGACCAGGAAGGACTGTTTGCAGTTATGAGCGCAGTCATATAATCATCTGTTTCTCAAGGAGTGAGTTAAGCTTGCAAGCATCTCAAATACCATTTAAGCATCCAACCACCTTCGGGAGATAAATTTATAGCATGTAATATCTTCCTTGACCTTTTCCTTACAAGAGACAATTTGTATTCTTGTGGACATTATAATTACTAACAGTAACCTTGCACAAAACTCCTTGTCTCATCAAGGAACACCAAGTGAATAAGGCCCCAGTTATCAGCAGCGTCTGGTCAAGATTTAAATCTATAAATACTTTAGCCTTTTTTCATTTTGAAGTGGTATCAGAAAAGGACACAGTATTCAGATCACATCTGCAACCTAAACCACAGAACACAAGTTAAAAAATCCAAGGAAATTGACTCACTTATCTCCATTTTACTGTACAAATATTAACTATTTGGTTATATTACTAAACCACAACTGATTTGCCATCTGTCCTATAGTTTATAATGGCATAAGAAAAATTGAGGATCCTAGAATCTCACCTATTATTTTCCATCACAATTTTTAAGTGCATGCCAAAGATTTAATTATGGCATACAGAAAATACATAATTAATAGTAAAAAATCTGGCTACACTGGGCTAATTGAGGGAAATCTAGTCTAAATTGATAAAAATATTGAGCATTAATCCTTTTATAAAATATTATTTTCAATAATATATAGGATATTAAATTCCAAATGTGAAATGCTAATAGTGAGCATGTAACCTTTTCAGGGAAAGCAAAGAAAAATAATCAATATTACTTAAGTTTGGGCAAATTCATTCCAGACCAGGCCTATACATACATGTTCCCATGTATGAACACTCCAGAAAAAATACATAAAAGTATACACAATAAATTATTAAGCTCTGAGAAATTTTTTAAAAATGGATTCTAAATAAATTCATGTAATAGAACATTGGGAACACTATGTAGTCATTAAAAGTCATGCTTTCAAAGAATAACACATATCATGGGGAAATGTTAATGGGAAAATGTTAAGTAAAAAGCAGGACATAAAACCATAGGTTCTGTGAAAAAAATGTATGCATAGAAAAGAATGTTAGAAGAAAACTCCTCAAACTATACAGCAGTACTGTCTGAAGGCATCTCAGGTGGGATTACACGGGGTCTGGTTTCTACGGTGATGGTCACTCCCCTGATCTACTCCTGTTCATTCACATACTTTTCAAAGTATTGGTTTCTGAAGCCCTTAAATTGAACATAATATCGACATGAGTTTTTTAATACAATAGGATGATCACTTACTGTGATCTGAATACTCTTTAGACAACCATAGATGCATCTATTTATTGAGCATGTGTTGAGCACTTCATCTGTGCCAAGGACTGGGACATAAAGATTCTGCCTTAAGGAACTTAAGAGCCTTATAAAGGACAGAGATAATAAATACTCTGATAAAGAGCACACAAAGTACTGTAGGGGCACAGATTGGAGCAGTCAATTTTTTTCTTAGATTTGGAGTAAATCAGCTGAATTTTGACATATGAGTCAGAAGGGCTTTGATTTCACACCTGTTAAGGGTGATGCACATAAGATACCCTGATGGAACTGTCCAGTAATCAGTGGGATACATGAGAGTAGAAATCAAGAGAGAGTTCTGGGATGGAGGTGCGAAATTGAGAGCCACCAACACACGGGGCACAGTAAAAGCCATGAGAAAGCATGAAGTTGGTAAAAGTGAGTAAGAAGAAGGATGCAGGAATATGATCCAGAAACAGAAAAAGCACAAAGCCCTCAAAAACAACATTAGTTAGGGGAGGTACAAAAGTTAAGAGGGCCCTGCAAGTAAAGACCAAGAAGAAATAGCCAGAGATGTAAAACAGAAACCAAAACAGAGCTGATGAGGAAGCCCTGTATGGAGTTTTTAAAGGACAGAACTGGAAGCCCAGTAAGGTGAGACATGAAACTAATTCATTGGACTCAGAAGTGAGGCTCTTTTGGGCAACATTTGCCAGAGCAGTTTCAGGGTGTATCTGTGTGTGTGCACATGCGCACTTGTGGGGTTGGGGAGGCAGAGGCCAGGGGTACTACATTTAAAAATAAGTGAAGATAAAGAGAAAATTCACAAAAAAATATACAAGTGAAAAACAAATATCTATTTAAAAACGGACCCCTTCAATATATAAACACAAGCTAAAGCCAGATATCAGTTCTGCTTACCAAATTAACAAAATATGCTAAAAAAAAAATTCACATTCCATGCTGACAAGGGCACAGTGAGACAGCACGCACTGCTGATGAGAATATGACATAATTCTCCACTTTTCCTGTCGCTTTTCTGGTATCACTGATCTTCCCCTTCCTTTATGGCCCCATGGTCCGTTACTACCTGTAACATTTAATTGAACTTATACTCTCCCTCTATCTGGCTTGTAAGGTTTTTGAGCATAAAGACCCACTTTGAGCAATCTCTGCTCTCATTAGTCTCTTGTTTCCATCATGGTGTCTGACCATGGTAATTATTTGAGATGTTTTTAAATGAATTCATAAGGACCAGAGTCCTTGTTTTGATGCATGTTATTCTAGCTAAAATTGGCAAAATTCACCCCAGTTTTAGGTATTATCATTCAAAGAAATTAAGCAAGGAAAAGTAGTTTCTTTTATGAAATTCTGATGATGTCTGGGTAATCAGATATAAAGGTGGGAACATTTATAATGTATGTCATGTATATCCATAAATATGTATGCTGCCCTGACTCTCCTCCTATTTTATTTTTATTTTTTAATTATATTTTATTGATTATGCTATTATGGTTGTCCTGATTTTCCCCCTTTGCCCACCTCCACCCAGCACCCCCTCTCCCTCAGGCAATACCCCCACCATTGTTCATGTCCATGGGTCAAGTATATAAGTTCCTTGGCTACTCCATTTCCTATACTGTACTTTACATCTTCCCGGTTATTCTGTAACTACCTATTTGTACTTCTTAATCCTTTCACCTCTTCACCCATTACCCCACACCCACCTCCTATCTGGCAACCATTAAAACACTCTCTGTATCCATGATTCAGCCTCTCTTCTTGCTTGCTTAGTTTGTGTTTTAGATTCAATTGTTGATAGATTTGGGTTGTTTTTTTGTGGGGTTTTTTTTTGCCATTTTATTGTTCACAGGCTACAGGTCCCTGCTTTTCATGACTTGAATATTTCTCGCCAATCCCTTCTAGCCTTCAAAGTTTCTTTTAAGAAATCAGCTGACAGTCTTATGATAGATAACTGACTCTTGTAGATAACTAACTCCTTTTCTCTTGCTGCTTTTAACATTCTCTCTTTATCTTTAAACTTTGGTATTTTAATTATGATGTGTCTTGGAATGGACCTCTTTGAATCTACCTTGTTTGGGGCACTTTGTGCTTTCTGGACATGCATGTCTATTTCCTTCACTAAATTAGGGAAGTTTTCTTTCATTATTTTTTCAAATAGATTTCCAATTTCTTGTTCTTTCTCTTCTCATTCTGGCACCCCTATGAGGCAAATGTTGGACCTCTTGAAGTTGTCCCAAAGGCTGCTTATACTATCTTCATTTTTTTGGATTCTTTTTTCCTCTTATTGTTTGGATTGGTTGCTTTTTGCTTCCTTATTTTCCATATCACTGACTTGAATCTTGGTTTCATCCACTCTGCTGTTGTTTCCCTGTAAGTTGTTCTTTATTTCAACTAATGTATCCTTCATTTTTGGCTGGATCTTTTTTATGCTGATGAGCATCCTTATAATCAGTGTTTTGAACTCTGCATTTGATAGATTGCTTATTTCCATTTCATTTAGCTCTTTTTCTGTAGTTTTGATCTGTTCTTTCATTTTGGCCATGTTTCTTTGTCTCCTCATTTTGGCAGCCTCCCTGTGTTTGTTTCTCTGTATTAGGTAGAGCTGCTTTGACTTTGTGTCTTGGTAGTGTGGCCTAATGTAGTAGGTGTCCTGCAGAGTCCAACGGAACAGCCTCCCCTACTACCCAAGCTGGGTACTTGAGGCATGTCCTTTGCGTAGGCTAAGAATACCCTCCTCTTGTAGTTGAGCTTTGGTTGTTGCTGGCAAATAAATGGGAGGGATTTACCCAGGCCAGTCAGCTGCAAGGTTTGGTGGTAACCACTGACCATCAACCTCTGCCCTCTGTGGAGGATCAACTGTGCAAGGGCAGGGTGGTGGTGCTCCGATGTGGTCTGTAGCTGTCTACTAGATGCACTGGCCCTAGGGTTTGCGAGATGATGCAAGCCAAGGTCAGCCCCAATCTGTGTTTTGCCCAGGGCCACCCTTTCTGAGCTATAAAGCTGTCTCAGATGGCTCTTACTTTTCCTGGGCTTACAGATTCCCAGGCAAAGCCAAGCTGTGAATCTAGGCTGGCTGCTGCTAGTGCTGGGCCTGGGGCTCACTGAAACCAGTTGTTGCTTGTTTGATAGGATATAGGAAGTTGTGAAGCATGAGCCAAGACAAGCCATTCATATGGAAAAGCAACTTGGGTGGGTTGGTAAGTTAGGTAGGGCAGTCTCTGGGCATCTCCAAGGCAGGTCAAACAGTGTTAGCCAGTTTGATGGAGTCACAGATATGGCACCAGCTTGCTGGCTCTGTTTGAGGGAGGGTTTAGAAAAGGGACAATGGTGTCTGCTTTCCTTGATGCCAGACACTTCAATTGCTCCCTGTATACTACTGGTGCCATTCAAGCTGCTGCCCTGGTGCTGAAGCTCTAAGGCAGTGAGTCTGAGTAGACAAGTCCATGTGTGGATTCTTTAAGAGGAACCACTTGGGTTTCAGAAGTTTCTTTCATTGACTCAATTCCCCCTGGTTTTTGCAGCCAGAAGTTTGGGAGACTTATCTTCCTGGCACTAGAACCCTGAGCTGGAGGCCCTGCTATACATCTGGAACTCCTTGCTCCTGAGATATCCCTCACGAATATTTATCTACCACACGTGGGTGTAGGACTGGCCCATTCCATGTTTGTGTCCTCATTACCACTCTGGATGGATGTGATTTCTTTAATTCCGTAGTTGTCAGACTTCCATTCAACTCAATTTCTGAGAGTTCTGAGTGATGGTAGTTCAATATTTTAGTAGTAATTTTGAGGTGGTTGTGCGAAGAGATGAGCCATGTCTTCTTATGCCACCATCTTGACCAGAAGTCCCCCACTTTATTATTTTAATTTTTTCAAGGTAAGTATTCTTCTTGGTTTAAGTCTCCATTTATCATTTCATCATTCTTTGAGTATGAATTTTAGAAGCTATTCAAATCTTCCTAGTCAGCCTAAGACAGCCATACCCTCTACTGGTCAGCTGGTGTATGACTAAAACTATATCTAACAAGTTTATTGAAATTGACGGACATGGAAAAAGTATAAATTCACTTGGTATTTGAAGTGCAAAAGTAAACCATGAGTAAGCTTTAGTGTATTTTTAATGTGCTTCATATTTCCCAAACTGTAATTTTAATGAATCATCAGAAATTGTTGTGTCTGTATGTACTATTCAGAGTCTCGGGAAAAGTACAGTCATCACTGGGCCTTCAGGGAAACAGGTGTAAGATTTCATGATACCTCTTCTCTGCACTCTGAAGTACTCTTCACCGTCAGCACTGTTCGGTGTTACTCTTCTCGATCTAATCAGCACCACCTGCAGTGTGAACCAAGCCAGCTCCTTCAAAGAACTTGGCAATTTTCTTTAAATATACCAAACTTGCACATTTTTTTTTACTTGCTTGTGAATATACTGAAATGAAAACAACTTGTCTAATTAGGCATGACTGTCTTATATGTCTCAAGTCAGAGGTGCTCAACCAGGGGTAATTCTGTTCCACAGGGACATTTTTGCTTATCACGACTCAGGGTTCGGGGTAGGGGAGTGTTGTTCCTAGCATCTAGTTGAAAGGGGTCCTGGATACTACGAAACATCCCGCAGCACACAGGATAGCCCCACAACACTGATTTATCTAGTCGAAATATCATTAGTGCTGAGGCTGAATACCTTGTGCTAATTGATAGAATGTGTAGAGTTTTCAGAGAACCCTACTCATCTTTGAGTCCCAGCTAAGGTACCACACTTTTCATGAGGCTTCCTCAGATCAACCCACAATGACATCTTCACAGGTTAAACTTTCCATAATTGAGGTTTCATTTGATAGTGACCCGAACCATCTCAAAGATTTTTTGAGGAATCAAATATTCATGTTCACTGCTGATACTTCTCTCTTCCCTTTTCATAATTTGCCTGTGTTTTAAGACAAATCAAGACACTCACTACTTAAGTTACTTTCCCTTTCCAAATTTTATTTTTTTAAGCTTTCTTCAGTATCTTTACTGTAACACTGGTTTCACAGGTAATAAACTTTGAAGTGGGAAAGAGAACTACTCATTCCATTGTTTTTTCAGCTAAAATATGAGTAATATTCCTAGTAATCCCATTATCACCAATGTCCTTTCTTTGGTCATTCTACTCAATCATAAAAACAAACAAAAATGCTATGGTTTTTGGCTCCTGATCAATCATGTAATTCTCCTTCTATTTAAAGTTTGGACGTTTGGCTTGTTATTTCTAACAGGAATTCATACCCCCATGAGCCAGTAGTGGTAGGAATGGGAGACATGGGCAGGGGTGGAGGGAAACTGAATGAAAGTTAACAGTTGAATGTAATCCTTAGCAATACTCATAAAACAAGTGACTTTCTTGAAAAAGAATGGTACTTTAATAAGTCATGGCTATATTGGTCATTTCTTCTGATTCTTGAGGGAACTTAAATATATTTGTCATGCACAAACATAGAAACTAAGTACATATGGAAGAGTTTGTCAAGGGTGTAAATTTTTGTAAAACTAACATTGAGGCTTATAATAACTATTCTTCCTTGACCTACCCATGGTTTTTAAAGCTAGTTAGAGAGCCAGATTACTTGGTTGCATATTTCCAGGAAATAAAGAATCAAAATGCAAAGATCTGAATGTCACCTAAGGCTGCAGGAGACGATGATGTGATGGAGAAGTCATTAGCAGAGGCCAACTAGATCTTAGCTTTCACACTTAACTGAGACCTACTTTCCTGTTACTTCCATACTACTCCCCTTCTGAAGCAACACAAACCAAGTCCTATTTGTCTTCCTCAGAAAATCCCTTCAAATACTTGAAGACCGCAGCCCTACTTTTCCAAAGTCTTCTCTTTGAACTCATTTTGACACCTAATAAAAGAAAAAAAGATAAAAATTCAGAGGGAAAATACTACATGATGCTGACACTGAATGTAACCCAAGTGTGAGCAGACTGTCTTTTGAGATTTAAATAGAATTTGTCTTGAACTTCAATCCCTATTTATTGGAGGATGCTTCCTCCAACTGTCTTCAGAGATTCTTAAATGGGAAGAGGAGCTGAATACTCACTTTTTTCCTGGTTACCCTGGCTCAGAGCTTATGCTTTTAGTGAATATTCAGTTGTACGTGGTTACTGCCTTATGTGGACGTTCTTTTTCTCTTCTGTCTTGAGCACTAGCTCAAACATGAAACACAGACTCTTGTCCTGCATTTTCCCAAAACCAATCACACAAGGCCTTTGTGTTTCTGTCAAAATTTGTGGTAGTTTGTTGAGCAACAGAAGATGCTTGCCATGTAGAAATGCCTTGACCTCTAGCCTGTCTCATTACCTCTGGTGGGACAGGTCTGGATTTAGTACATTTGCATTGTCAATGGTACCACTATTAAACTGGTCAACCTGGCTTAAAACCACATTAGTACATTCAGGTGTTCTTTTCTTTGCCATCAAGTACTGTCTACTCTTACTTCAAATTATAACTTACGTGTAATCCCACCCCTTCATTTGGCCATATGCCTTTCAACATACACGTACACATGGCTTTTGCTTTCAGTTTTTGTCTGTTGAAAGCCTTCATACCACTGCAAGATTCAGCTTCCAAACACAGAGAATTCATAATTCCACTTCTTCCCCAAAGCCCTGACCAGATTTGCTGGATTAAGTCCCATGTTTTCAGGTCAGTATCACAGCTTGCTTCTCTAAGAAAACATTTCTCACTGCCAACCTAAGAGGGGAGCTCGAGAGTTAAAGATTTTAGCTTCAGTCATAGTTGACAGGATTAAGTGATGAATGCATGTGGAAAGCTGTTATTCTAGGAACTGGAATGATTCCAGTAGATCAACAATCAATTCAACCTTGTGTCCCAGGGGGTCTGAAAACATGATGTAGACAGTATCTGAGCCACTGTGTTCCAGAGAGGGAGGCAGATAAAGAATTGTTGATCAGCAGATAGAGAAATACTAGGAAAGTCTCTGACAGCAACTTGAATCCAATTAACCTTTTTTCCAACCCCCTTACCTGCCCTTTCTTCTTCTTATAAAAATGTCTTCTTGAAATGAGATGTTAAGACAGTTTTTGAGGGTATGTAACCTGAAGCCTTCTCAGATCACTGGCATCCGAATAAAGCACCCATAAAGATTCAATCTTTGTCTCTGGTCTGGTAGTGACAGGCAGCATGAACACTGACTTTTCCAGTTTCAAAACCACTATTAGCTTTTTAGTCTACTTCCCAGGCAACACATATCTCTGGTCTGTTCATAATTTCCCCCACTAAGGGCTACCACAACCAAGTACCACAATATAAGTGGTGTAAACATCAAAAATGTATTTTTCTCACAATCCTGGAGGCTACAATCTCCTTACAAGAGTCATATTAAATTAAGGTCTGCCCTAATGACCTCATTTTAACTTTATCTCTTTAAAGTTCCTATCTCCAAATATAGACACATTCTGAGGTATCAAGGATCAGAACTTGAACATATGAATTTGGGGGGGGGGATTGTTTAAAATTCAGTCCACAACACCTACCTAAGTTTTTTCCTTCCTTCTTCTCTTCTCCAAATTCCCACAATACTTAAGGCTACATTCAAACCCTTCTTCCAGTCCTGCCATCTAGTCATTCTAGCTCAACTTTTCTTCTTTCCTAGAGCTCTTTTTCTAGAGGTCTTTCCTCTAAGATCTGACCTCATTCACTTTGGCGTTTCCTTAGTTTCACCTATGGGTGCAATTCTTCCATTTCCAAAAAGGTTAAGCTCTTTTAAGCTCCCTAAATTCTTTGTAAGTGCTCACTGAGTATGGATTTGTAATCCAACAAGATTTAATTTCCTCAATCTGAATTGTCTTTTTTTGAAAAGACTTTTCAGGGTCACATTCCTTATGATGAATTTCATAGGCAACAGCTAAGTGCCTACGTTTAAAAAAAAAATCATCACTACTGTTACCAACTAAAAAGTAATGGTTCAAGTCTTTGAGAAGAAGAAAAAAATTCTCTTCTATATAAGCACATGTGAGGTCTCTTCCCTAAATCTTAAACTTCTTTTTTTTAAAGATGGAATCATATTATTTCATTTTTTATTTATATTGTAGTACTTGTTTATTGCTGGCTGGAAGGAAACCCTAATTCATAATCAATACTCTTAAATAACATCTTCAAACATATTTTTTTCTAGGATCTTTGTGACCAAATATCATAAAATGCGATCCAAACATCTCACTCAAATTCTTTCTTATACATTGGGATCTTGTAGTTAAGACCTTTTAACTTGAAAAATTCAGCATTTATCTTGTGAATAAAATGCAAACTAGCACTTCACATTGCACTTACATTTAGAATATATTCAAATTGGTCTACCTGTATTATCTCATTTAGTCCTTAACAACTCCAGAAATGCATACTATGATTCCTCTCATTTTGTATTTGAAAAAAAACTAAGGCAGAGAAATGTTAAATAGCTTGCTCAAAATATTATAGTGGATTAAGACAAAATAGACAGGAGTACCGAATGGCTTAACTACTCTGTAGGATTCCATCCACAAACCAGAAAGAAATCATTCTCTCTCTCTGTCGTGTTCTTTTTTTTAGACCCTAAATTTTCAATTCATAAATTAGTTTCCTCATGTAAATCATGTCCTTTTTGATAAGGGTTTTTAATCATGGAAAAATGTCATTTGTTCTAATATTGTCACCTTGTGTTTCATTCAGTTGAGCACTGTGCAGGAAAAAAAATCTGTTCCACATGTTCTGTTTTTTTTCTTTTTTTAAGTATATTTTATTGATTATGCTATTACAGTTGTCCTATGTTTTTCTCCCCTTGTCCTTCTTCATCTTGCACCCTGCTCCCACCAGCATTCCCCTCCCTTAGTTCATGTCCATGCATTGTTCATATCAGGTCTTTGCTTCTCCATTTCCTATACTATCCTTAACCTCCCCTGTTTCTTTTGTACCTCCCCTTCCCCGTTCTTCCTTCTCTCCCTCCCCACTTATAATGCTCCATGTGATCTCCATTTCTGTGATTCTGTTCCTGTTCTAATTGTTTGCTTAGTTCGTTTTTGTTTTTCTAGGTTCAGTTGTTGATAGTTGTGAGTTTGTTGTCATTTTAATGTTCATAGTTTTTGACCTCCTTTTTCTTAGATAAGTGCCTTTACATTTCATATAATAAAGGCTTGGTAATGATGAACTCCTTTAACTTTACCTTATCTGGGAACCACTTTATTTGCCCTTCCATTCTAAATGATAGCTTTGCTGGATTGAGTAATCTTGGATGTAGGTCCTTGCCTTTCACGACTTTGAGTACTCTGTCCAGCCCCTTCTTGTCTGTAAGGTTTCTTTTGAGAAATCAGTTGACAGTCATATGGGAACTCCTTTGTAGGTAACTGTCTCCTTTTCTCTTGATGCTTTGAAGAGGCTCCCCTTATCTTTAATCTTGGGTAATTTAATTATGATGTATCTTGGTGTGTTCCTCTTCGTGTTTTTTTTTTTTTAGGATTATTTATTTATCTATTTTTAGAGAGGAAAGGAGGGAGAAAGAGAGGGAGAGAAACATCAATGTGTTTGCCTCTCGCACGTACCCCACCAGGGTCCTGGCCTGCAACCCAGGCATATACTCTGCACTAGGAATCAAATCAGAGACCTTTTGATTCACAGGCTGGCACTTGATCCACTGAGCAACACCAGCCAGCATAGTGTGTTCCTCTTTGGGTCCAATTTGTTTGGGATTATATGAGCTTCCTGGACTTGTATGCCTATTTCCTTTATCAGACTGGGGAAGTTTTCCTTCATCATTTTTTGAAATAAGTTTTCAGTTTTTTGTGCTCCCTCTTCTCTTCCTGGCACCCCTATGATTCAGATGTTGAAACATTTAAAGTTGTCCCAGATGTTTTTAAGCCTCTCTTCATTTTTATGAATTCTTGCTTCTTCATTCTGTTCTGGTTGAATGTTTATTTCTTCCTTTTGTTCCAAATCATTGATTTCAGTCCCAGTTTCATTCCTTTCACTGTTGGTTCCCTGTATATTTTTCTTTATCTCACTTTGTATAGCCTTCATTTATTCCTTTATTTTGTGTCTATACTCAACCATTTCTGTGAGCATCCTGATTACCAGTGTTTGGAACTCTGCATCTGATAGGTTGGCTATCTCCTCATTGCTTAGTTCTTTTTCTGGAGTTTTCATCTGTTCTTTCATTTGGGCCACATTTCTTTGTCTTGGCATGTCTGTTACATTATAAGAGGGACAGCTTTAGGTATTCGCCAGGGAGAGACAACCCATGTTGCTGTATTGTAGCATTATATGTTGGGGAGGAGTCAGAAAGGGAACTATGATGCTTGCTTGGCTCCTGGCTGGCTTTCAGTTGCTTCTCCCACTTCCCACAAGTGAATTACACTGTTCTAGTTGCTACCCTGGTGCTGATTCCCAGGTGGGTGGGTTTGTGTACGTTCTAGGACCCCACGGACCCCCTCCAACAGGCTCTCCTGTGAGACTGGTAGTTTCTCCCACCACCACAATCCCCACAGGTTTTTACAGACAGAGGTTTTGAGGCTTTATTACCCGGTACTGGAACCCTGTCTGCTCCCTAGGTTTTCCTCCCAGTTTATCCACACATGAATATGTGATATCCCAGTCCACCAGCCACTGCCTCGCCCACCCAGTCTGCCCCTCCAGTCACTGCCTTGCCAAGCATCCTCTTTGCTCAGCTGCCCACACTGCCCTTCTTACTGATCTGGATGAATGTTTCTTCTTTAACTCATTTGTTGTTGAACTTCATACAGTTCAATTTTCTGGAAGTTCTGTTTGGTTTTTGTTTTTAAATTGGTTGTTATCCTTCTTTCAGTTGTGCGAGGAAGCAAAGCATATCTACCTACGCCTCCATCTTGGCCAGAAGTCTAATTCTGTATGTTTCTGAGCTTTGTGGTTTCCTTTGTAACCAGTTCTCTGACTTAAGTTCAAACCAGACAGTGGGCCTGTATGAGATTATGCTGCCCTCATGTGACAGACATTGTGAACTGCAATTAACATGGACTCCCAGCAAAGACTACGAAGCCCAGCTCAGGAGCTGAGAGTAGCTACTCCACAACTGTTCACTGACCACTCTCAAAAGCTAATACAGTTTTCATACATACAAAGTGGAAGACTAGCCAGTTAGTCCATATATTTATAATACTACATATGTATTTACAGGTATTACAAACCTTACAATTTGGTAGCGGGAGATATCAGAAATGCTCTCCCTGTGAACCCTACATGTTAATAGAAAAAACTAACATATTACATTAAAAATTATGTTTAAAAAAACTGGAAAATTCTCAAAATTTCTCCAGGCATGTATGTAATTGACTTCTTTGATTATGCAGCCTGACATGGCCGGCCATTTTAAAATCTTAATCGTGGAAACATGAACTTTAAAGCATACACTTATATCCTCTAGTCATAATTATGAGTGTGGAAAAAGCCTGTGTTGATGAGATAAAACAGCAGAGACCATGCCCTTCAACAGGAAACAAGGCAGATCTCCTTGAGAAAACAGCCTGCTGTCTGGTAAAGGCGGTGGCTATAATCCCCTCTGGTCATAATTTCACATAAGTCTCATCAAATGTGGAATTAAACACGAGGACCAGTCCATTATCTGAGGCCACCCTAAGGCCTCCAAACAACCTCTCAGAGTGACCTGCTTCCAGAGCCTAGGATTCCTGCTGTTAATACATTTGTTTTTCTACTTACAACATGGTGTCTCTGGTAGTTTCTCTGGCAGTCTGATTTTGAAATATCAAAACACAGCATTATCTGGAGAGATAAGACACTGTAAAACACAAATTCTTAAGACTAGATTAATTTATCAGAAAACTTACTATCAAAAGAAAAGCAGTAAATAAGACTTGGGAGAAGTGTTTAATGGGCGGGAGGATGTAGGGACGACCCAAAGCTCACACGGTGCTGCCGAGGAGAGCAGCTTGTAGGCTGCAGATGAGGGAGCAAAAGAAGGTCCCTTGATGAAGAGAAGCCAGGCATTGAAAGGGGAAAGAGGAAGAGGCTAAAACAAAAAAAACTACTTGAGAATTTTATAGAGGGCTGGCCTGCTTGACCCAAACTAAACTACAGAAATTATCCAAGAAGGAAGGAAAATTTATATCAGAATTTACAGGTTAAATAAAGCAAATGAGGGTAAAAATGAAAAAAATTATTTTAAAGGACTTTATAACTCATGACTTTTTAAAAGAGTGAACATTCTGCACATAGAAATACCAAATGATATTGAAATGCTAAGGCTTCTGCCACGTAAGTGAGCGGATTGTTCCATCTCTTCTCAGCCAGGATTAGGAAAGGGTTTCATTGTGTTTCTAAACAAATTTTATATCAATTCACTTTATATCTTGAAACATTTAGAATGAACTAAAATAATTTTTTAAAGGAAAAAAACATAAAACCATAATAGTGCACCGCTAAATAAGGAAAAGGAGATGCCATGACTCATTTAAAACCAAATTCTAATCCTCCCAAAATATAAAAATGAGCATTAGAAAGTCAGCCAAGTAAATAATAAATAGGCTTTCTTCTCTGTATCTCTGAGAAAGCAGTGCGAGCTGGTCCTTCTGTGGCAAGCTTTCCCAGGTTGCACCCTTACTTGCAGCAGAATAATTGTTCTTTCCACAAGAAATCCTGGTACAGTATCTGTGCTAATCTCCTAGTGAACCGTGGGTGTCTGTCAGTGATTATGATAGCTCTTTAACAGCTAAAGAAGACATTCTGAGATCCCATTTCACATACCTTCTGCCTGTATTCTTCTATTGTGTGACCAGGAAAGTCCCGAAGGACCAGTAGGAACACAGACTTAGAGATGGGGGAGAAGAGCCTGTCAGGTTCTTTGGCTGGTTCTAACGCCTGGACCAAGGCAGAGACAGCAGGCCCAGCTGGCAGCGCCGCTCCTTCCAATGCGTCCGAAACTCGGTTCTCTTTTCCTCTCTGTCCCTTCCCCTCATTTAAAAGACAACATACTTCGGGTAAAGGATCAATTTTTTATTCGCAGTCTCTAAGGATGATAGTCAAAGTATTTTATTTCATAAAGGCCAGTCAGAATAGATTCTGGATGTAAACAACAGGTCTTGGGCTACCTTATAGTTTTCTACATCTCTTGCTCAGTCTCAGTCCCATTTTTCATTCCTCTTAGTTTTCAATTTTAATAAGAATTTAAATATCATGATTTAAAATAAGATCTATGTTTTGAAAATAAAGCCAAAATCATGTTGCTTAAAACATTTTTAAAAAAGATAGAAACTCAAACAAGAATCTACAACCCTGACACTATCACCATGGTGGATTAACATACAGAAAGTGGGTTGGTCACACTTTAATAGTACATTTACCATATTAAAATATATTAAGAATTTTTAAAAAACAAGAACATTCATAGCCTATTCATTTGAGACTATACAAGAAGGAATACTAGATACCAGATGTAGAAATATTACTAGAAAAAGTTGAGATGTGTAACTGGAATAAAAAAAAAAAAACCCAAAAACTCATCTGGAATCAAGTTAATGTCCAAGTCCTGGTTCCAACTCTTATTGCCTCTGGGATTTTGAGCGTTACTCAATCTCTCTTACTCCATTTCTTCACTTATTAAATGGTAACAACTCTCCCTCTGTTTGGATTATTGTAAAGGTCAAAATGAAACCATGTCAGTAAAGGTATACTGTAAATCATTAAAAATGATTCAATATTATCTAGTGAAACATCAAAATAACAGTAATATTAATAAAAGATAAATCCTAACACAAGTTCCTAATTTATCAAGAAAAGTTGCCTTAAGATATGAGAAATATGATAAGAAATGTAAAAGCTTGACAAATGCTTCAGGGATTAACCCTGGATTAAAAAGGTGGTAGGCTAGACAATCTCTCTTATCACCATGACTACACTTTTGTATCACATCTGAAAATGAGTTTTATTTATAGATAAAGCTCCCCAGTTAATTCTCCCAAGAGGATTACAAGACTGCCAATCAAGGAAAAGGGCCAGCAGGTATGATTTATTGAGCTCAAAGCACTCGTAGAAGTGAATTTCAGAATCACTTATTATCCCACACTCTATTCTCTCTTTTTAAAAGATTTTATTTTTAGAGAAAGGGGAAAGGAGGGAGAAAGAGAGGGAGATAAACATCAATGTGTGGTTGCCTCCCACGTGCCCCACACTGGGGACCTGGCCACAACCCAGGCATGTGCCCTGACTGGGAATCAAACCAGCGACCCTTGGGTTTGCAGGTCCGCATGTATTTCACCTAGAATACATTGTAGGTTATAAAGAGAATGTGTGTTCTATATGCCCAGATTTTGGAAATTGTACTAAGAGTTCATAAGGCCACCCGATTTTTCAAAGGTATCCCAGAGTAAATTATATTTCTTTGTCAATTATAGTGATATTCTTCTATATCCAAACTTGGACTCTTTCTTAAGCAACAGTCCCAAATTTCCTTGTGTATTTAGGACAATTTACCTGGACCACTCAAAGATACTTCATATTCATTATGTCCAAAAACATCGTGAGGGTTTGGTCTCAGTGAAATTACCACTATCATTCTAATCACCTGGCTAAGACTCCACACCATTGTTAATCCCCTCTCCATCCCCACTCCCACCACAGCCATTAATGAACAAGAGCCTTTGGTTTCTATCCCTGAAATGCCTTTTATGTTTACTCAGTCCTCTGTTCTATTCCTATTGTAATTGCCCTTGTCCAGGAATTCATCAAATGTCAACTAAATCATCTGTACAATGTCTTAATTGTTCTCACTGATCGCCTCCCCATTCCAAATATACTTTTCACATTCCTAATGGAGAGTCATCTAAACAGTGAGTCGGCAAGATTAAAAGTCCTTAGTAAGGCATTTAAAAATCTAGGTCACATCCGTCTTCTAGACATTTCTAAATTGATTATCTCTACAAAATTCATTCTCTAGTCACACCACACTCCATCACTATGCCTTGAATACTGTGTACCCATAGTTCAGGGCTTTTAGTCATGCTGTTCCCTGCATCTACAGAGCTCTTTTCTCCCTTCTCCAAATAATAGCACTATTTATTTTTCAAAACCAAGTTCAGGTGCTACTTTTCCACCTTCTCTCATTTGAGCTATACCCCAACAAGAAGAATTCACCACTATTTCCCATGCCCTTATGAAGTCCTGTTCGTATTCCTAAAAAAGCACTTCTTTCACACACGCATGTTGTTTTCTTACTAAATTATAAATCCAAATACAGTAAGCATGTTAGTTTTAGCTTGGTTATTTCCTAGGGTCTCTAAGAGTGTGTGTGTGTGTTTTACCCATCAGTAGCTCATTGCACACTTATCAAAAGTAATGACTACCATTAAATGAGTGCTTATTATATACCAGGCTCTATGTCCAACATTTTTCACTCTAATAGTCATTTAATCCTTAAAGTAAACCTATGAAGTAAGTAACATCAGCCCCATTTTATAATCGAAGTAACAAGTCCCCAGAAAATTAAGCAGCTTCCCCAAAGTCAACACTCATCTGGGGTCAGGATTGCAACCAGTTCTTTAATAATTTATAGCAGGCGCATTAATATATAGCTCTGGATAGTTAATAGATAACCACATACAAAAAAAAAACTACAATAGATAAAAAGGCTACCATATGAATACTGACTAAAAACAAAAACAAAACATTGGTACCTAAAAGGTACCATAAGACTATTTTGAAGATTAAATAAAATGAAGTATGTAAAATGCTTATGACAGTACTTGGAACACAGTAAGAGTTCAAATAATTTTGTATTTTTTTTCAGGCGTGAATAGAATAGAAAGTACACTTAAACTTACGTCCTAAGTCAAGAAGATATGCTTTCAATTCATAGTGGCTTGCTTGAATGTCAGATAAAAGGAAATACTGTTTTAAATTTAAACAAATTTATAAAGTATTTCTTGGTATATCTGCTATAGATAGAAAATATACTAACAAAATCATTTGGAAAAAGTTGTGATGGTCTCATAGATGATATCACAAAGCCATTTATGTACTTAGCTTTTGAGGCTGATGGCATCTCCCACAATGCATTCCTCTCCCCCTTTTCTGGGAAGAGAATACTCAAGTTTTTCGACTATGAAGTTCATCCAACAACAATAATCAGGTACCAACTATTGTACTACTCACTGAACAATTGTATCAACTCTTTTACTTTTCATAAAACACCTATGAATGTGGTTTTGCTGTTATTTTTGTTGTTATTGATATTATTATTTTATTTAAATGACAGAACCAACATGTGAAGAGTTGAAGTAATTTACCCAAAATTACACTGCCGTACATGGCAATAACCAGAATTTAAGTGTGTGTCTCTCTGACTCTGGAACCCAACCTCTTAATCACTTGGTCTGCTTCACTCAATCTGTAATCTACTGTTGCTTTGGGGTTTTTTTTTTTTTTCTTTTATAAAGGGAAATTTTAGTGTGATTCATTGCATTATAAATACTAGCTTCTTTTTAAAAACTCACTCAAGGGAAAGACTCATTGTCTAGGAAACCCAACTTCTTTTAATTTAACACAAAAAGCAGACATAAACAAATGATAATTTGTGTAGTCTGGATTCCAATACCATAAGACCAGAAGGTTCCATGTACGTGTATCTGTCCACATACTCTTTTCCTAGAATGGTCTAAAACCAGCAGCAACATCACTGTGGGGCAGACTAACTTCATGCCGTATGACTGTATGGTGACGTGTTCTGGGTATGTCTTTATCGTGCTTTCCTCAAAGGTCATATCCATAATACATCAAATGAAGTATTTTAAAAACTTCAGCTTTTCCCAAGTCAGCAACGTGGTCCAGTCTTTACATTTACATATTTGCACTGTTGTTTCATGGAGATTCTCTTTTTCTAATTTGATACCTACCACTACTTTCGTTATGATGTGGGCTCTCACTTTAAAAATGACCCTGTGAATAATGGTTCACTTGAAAATTCCACCCCCTACAGAGAATTTAAGTTTTAAAATTTATGTTGGACTTGCTCACTGAAATGAAAGGGGAACACTCAGGTTTTACCATAACTGTCTCTGAACTCTCCTTTCTCCACCACATGAAGAAACAAAAAGATGACAGAGAGGGTTTAATTTAACACGGTGGTGGTTTGGGGACACCAATGTCTGATGATGGTAATTAGAGGCTCTTCTTGCCAAATTCAATATTTTGAAATTGAGACAAAGCTTTCATTTAAACCTAACTTTTGACTATTCATAAAGTTCGAAGTTATTTTCATTGTTTCTTCAGATGTCTCAAATGATTATCCTGAAACTCCAGAAATACTCACTAAAACACGCTTTTTTTCCTTAAATATTCTGAAGTGTCATGTCTTGGGGCCAATGCCCTTTCATCATTTTCAGCTTTGTATTTCTGATTCTTTGGCTAAACCTAGAATCGCTAAAGCCTGGAGCTACTCCAAAGGGAGTTCAGATCCTAGGCAAGTCATATAGTCTATCCAAAAATGCTTTATTTGGATAAATTATTTAAATTTAAATTTAAATTATAAAATGGCAACACAGTCCAGAAGGGTGTAGGTGGAAGAGGAGCAATCCTCTTGTAAAAAATATAAAATGCTATATTCCGGTTTATGTATAGGAGCTCCACCATGTTTGTTGGTTTTTATTTGTTTGTTTGTTTTACCAGCTGCAGAAATACAAATTTCTCCTAATATATATCAAAATCTGTATATATTAATTTATTTTGTTGTTGATGTTAGAATTGAGCCTTTAGTCTAATTTAAGCCACCATTTTGGTCAGTCAAAAAATAGCAAGGTATTTTCTCCTGCCCTCTGTAGAGCACTTGTAAAGTTATTCTTATGCTATTTGCCAATAATATTTATTCTGTCCTGTAATGAAATCCAGTACCATAAATTCATTAAAATTGCTCAAGATACATTAATCAGAAGGGAGATACTACTTTTGCAAACACATGGGGAGTAGCCTGAATAATGACCCTCCAAAATATCCAGATCCTGATCCCTGGAACTTATGAATGTTATATTATATGGTGAAAGCGATTATGCAGATGTGGTTAAAGTAAGGACCTTGAGATGGAAATAATTTCCTGAATAACCCAGGTGGGCCCTAAATGTAATCACAAGTGTCTTTAAGAGGGAAGCAGAGGAAGATGTGACAACAGAAAAGAGGAAAGCCATGTGATTACTGAAGCAGAGATTGGAGTGATGTGGCCAGAATCCAAGGAATGTCTGCAGCCTCTAGAAAGTGGCGGAGGCAAGGAATGTGTTCTTCCCTGGAGCCCTGAAGGAACCAGCCCTACAGACATCTTCATTGCAGCCTCATAAGACTCACTTCAGACTTCTGGCCTTCACCTCTATAAGCAAATACATTTCTGTTGTTTTCAACAAGAACATTTGTGGTAATTTATTACAGCATCAGTAGAAAAATAAGACAACATTGTACAGATGTGCCTGTATTTTGTAAAGAAGAGAATTATCACAAACTATGCTTAAGTCAGTTTACTGACCTTTCAAAACCAGTATTCTCAAATATAAGAAATTAAACAAGGGAACTTCCAGTTTCTAATCTGGCTTATAAGGAGCTTGAAAAATGCCATTCTATTCTAACAAGTAAAAAGCTGAGCAAATTTAAAAAAAAAAAAATCAGTAGCTCTTCCTAAAGCTGTCAGAGAAGTGAGGTCATAGGGGAAACTGTTGTCCCCAAAATTGGAAAGCTAGAACCACAACTTACCAGAGCAGAAACCCACCAGCAGAAACTTCCAGAAATCAGTTCCAGGTGTCAACTGGTGGTCATTGGTGCCAGTTCACTGCCAACAGGAATCACCAATTCAATTTAGGATGTAGTAAAAAAGGAAAGTTTATTCAGTGCAAACAGCGCCATTGTGATACGGCAGGGCTGCAGAGAATAATGTTACAGCTCAAGTACGAGACAACACAGCTGTGAGGCAGCCATGGCCCTTGAGTAGGTGGGTGAGGCAGAGCGCCCTTGGGTGAGAGACAGGGCAGGCTGAGGCAGGGGCACAAAGAGGGAGGCATTTCCAGTGGACAAGGGCCCTCTACAAGGAGACACCTCTGCTCTGCTGCAATCTGGTCAGGCCCAGCAGACCGTCTTTAGCGTTTTTTTCAGCGCCAGGCGAGAAAACAGAGTCCACGGCAGAAAACGAAGGGGCGCTGCCCAAGCCAGAGAGGAGCCGGCTTAAATAGGGAGAAGTCTCTGGCGCCGGTCCCTGATTGGCCCATTCTTTTGCAAATGAGGACTCCAGATTTTCAGTTTCATTGGTCCAAGTAATACTGTCCTGATTGTTAGGGATAGGCCGCTCTGATTGGACAGTGAGGATACTAATAGGCATATATCTGCACAGCTCCGAAGGAGCAGAGAAAGCCTCAGTCGTACTGGTTGAAATATTGCAATTTCAGGAACTCCTTTACAAGGGTTGACTTGGATGCAGGAACTCGGCAGAGGTGGGCAGTCAGCGCAGGAGGCAGGGGGCTTAGTGCAGGCGTCTCCCTGAAGTGCAGCTTTTGTGAGAGGCTTCTGTTTAGAAATGACTGCTAGGCTCTGTTTTGTTTTGTTGTTTGTCTGTGTGTTTGTTTGTTTTTGTTTTGTTTTAATTTGAGCCCAATTACCCATTAGGAGACTTTCTTTTTAGATATCTTCTATCTTCGGGTCAACACAGAGTAGCAAAATCTGAATTGCAATTGACAAATTGCTAACGGCTCAGTGTAGACACCTCTGAGAGCAAAAACTCCAGGGTGGACCCCCGTGTTTGGAAGTTTTACCTTCTGGAGCTCTACCAGTTTCTCACAGTGAAAATCAGAGAAAAATGCCCTTTGGCTTCTGACAGGGGGAGGGCAAAAGGAACCATTTTGAAATATGCCAGACTATTCGGTTCTATTAACAAAGCCTGTGTGCTAGAGATTCTGTTTCACTAAAGCCTAACCCATTAGGGTTTTATCAGAGCCCAACTGACCCTTATTAGCCTGTCGTGGAAGAGGAGGGAAATACTCAACTCCAGTCCCCTCCAGGCGTCTGTCCCACCTAAGGCATGGGAGTGGGTGACAGAGAAGCACTTGTGAAGTTCACGGCTCAGAGGCACAGGCTCACTTAAAGGCTGAGACCTCAGCACAGAACAGCAGAACACCCCCGTCCCCCACACTCTCCCCCCAGATCACTAAAGGCTTATTTACAGGAGTTCCTTTCACCCAGTATGTCGTTTCTGGCTATCAACAAAAAATACAAGGTGTACTCTATGGCAAAAAAACACAGTTTGACAAGACAGAGGAAGTATCGGAACCAGTCTTTGATACGGCAGAAATGTTGAAATTATCAGACTGTGAATTTAAAACAATCATGATCAATAAGCTAAGGGCTCTAAATGGAAAAAGTAGACAATATGCAAGAATGATGGATAATATAAGTAGAAAGATGGAAATTCTAAAAAAGGATCCAAAAGAAATGTTAGGAATTTAAAAAAACTCTGTGATAGAAATGAAGAACACCTTTGGTGGACTTATTAGTAGACTGGACATGGCTGAACGTACTGAGAATATGTCAATGGAAACTTCCAAATCTAAAAAATAAACAGAAAAAAGACGGGGCTGGGGGGATGGGTGGGAAGAGCAGAATCTCCAAAAACAGTGGGACAAATGCAAGGTAAATAAGCAAAAAAAAAAACCAAAAAACCCTACACTTAGTCATAACATATTCAACTGGAGAAAATCAAAGATTAAAAAAAAATCTTGAAAGAAGCTAAATGAAAAAACACCTTATCTACAGAGCAACAGAGATAAGATTTATATCCAACTTCTCAGAAATCATGCAAGCAAGAAGAAAGTGGAATGAAATATTTAAAGTGTTGAGAGAAGCAATGAATTGAGATATTCAGGAAAATTAAAACAATACTTTCATATCAGCCATAAAGGTAAGCATATTTTTCAAACAAAACTATATAAATGAAATAAAATGCAAACACAATATGAGAAAAGAACACCTAAGAATCAAGAAACATTTATACTTCAATCTTTAAGATTGTTTCTTGAATCAGAAGCCACAAAACATTAGAGATGCTTACAAGGCAACTACAGCTACAACTCAGATGGTAATTGTAAGGGATGTTCATTGTGGAAAAGGACCAACGGCTACAGAGGAAAAAAATGGTTCCTTGTCAGTAACACAGTGTATAAACGTAGAAAAAAAAATAACAATACCCAGGACACTGATCACTTGTCATACGTAAGTTTCTTTACATAGATTGACTCATTTAAGTGTGTTAAGATGACAATTCCGATTCCTAAAGCCACATAAGTGGCAGGCCCAGGCAGCCTGGCTCCAGGGTCCACGCTCCTAAGCACTAGGCTGTTTTCAGTGAACTCTGAAAAGGAAATGCATTTCTTTCTTCCCTACCTGTAACCACTTTCCCTGGAAGTTGGTTGTTTTTTTTGTGGTTCTAGTTTGAGGCATCAATTCAAATGACTGTCATTACTGAGGTTTACAAAAGACAAACTTACATCTTTTAAACACCTCTATTCCAAATTTGTTATGATTTTTCAAAATAAAAATGAATTTTATTTAAAACTCTTTAAACTTCTATCATCTCCTGATGTTGAATTCTATAAAATTTCTTTCTGTATAAAGAAAGTTTCTTGCATTAATTTGCTTAAATTTGTTTCTTTCAAACTTAAGGGGTTTTTTTTATGTTGAACAAGTCCATATTTGTAAGTCCCACAGACTTCAATATTGTATAAATTACAAGTATATCTATTTTAAGGTAATACTTGACCAATTCCTAAGATTCTACTGAAAAAAATTTTTTAACACATATAAGCACTCTTATAACTGATTCCAGTTACTTTGATGTTATCATTTCTCTGGAAGTTTTTCAGCTTTATTATTATTTCTTTTTTGACTGAATACAATTTTTCTGATATGGCTGTACTGTGGTTTTATACAAGAGCAAGATGATGTGCTTTACTTTATTTCTAAAACCATTCCTGATGTTATTCATTAATTTATTGGTTGTGAGAATTATAATTAAGTCATTGGCCAATGATTTAAGAAACAGTCATCAATTCCAAGTTCTTCATTGTAGTAAATATAATTGAGATCACTTTCTCTAAAATGCATTGATTTACCAAATACATAAGAAGATCCTGCTATGTACAAGGCACCATTGAAGGGGAGAGCTAACTGAAGAAACACTGAATAAGTACAACAAAGAGAATTTCAGATAAATCATTTCCAAGAACTGTAAATGTTTCCTATTTCATTGAGTTTAGATATTATAAAACAGCATCAAATGTACATGTTTTCCTAAGTTTTCTTTCTTCTCTGGGTCAAAAATAAACCTACTTTCTTATCTAACATTTTCTTTATCAGTTGCTCACTATCTATGGTTGTTTCAATTAAACAACTTATACAATTTAGCTTAAAAGGAGGATGAAGAAGGAAAGAACGGGAAATGTATAATGAAGGAGGAAAAAAACCACTGGACAATTTCATCTAAGGGCAATTAATGGTTTTACTATGGTTAGTTCAATGAATAAATTACTATGGTGAAAGTAGCTGAGTTATAGACTCACAATTATATTTACTGTCTGTTCAGATCCACAGAGCTGAACCACAAAGTAATTCTTACTTTATGAGTAGTATTTTTACTGATATGGAGGATTCACCTTTCTTGGGTGGTGTGTCTAATGTAATGCAACATCTGTAATACCTCTGACAAGTCCTTTTCCCAGAAGGTTTCCAGCAGCAATTTAAAGTTCAATGAAATGTAAGTCTGAGTAAGCCAACAATCTATTACAAAGGGAATAAGAAGTATTTACCTAATTCAATAAAATAACTCTTCCATGTTATATTTATATTGGTCGTATTTTTAAGCCAGAATAAAAATAAACAAATAGCTAAAAGAAATATAATCCAAACCAATAAAACAAATAGTATATCTCCTACTTCTTTTTCAAGATATGGATTTTAACAATGTGCAGGATCTATAAATAAGGTAAAGTTTACTGAGAGGTTCCAAACTATAGACTCAAAATGCAAAATGAAAATTTGTGTAAAAACTCCAAAAGAGAAATAATATAAATATTTTCATTAAGCATATATTTTTATGCCTCAAAGACCAGATACATAGAGATGTCTGAGAATGTCAAACTGGTTTCCCAAAAAATGAAATGAGTCCTGAACATCCTGGAATAAGAAAAGGATAAAGTTTTAAGTGTCAGCACTGAAATAATTTGAATTACATCAGGAGAAGAGAAAGGATACATAAAAATTAGAGAAACAGATGAAACAAAAATAATAATAAATTATTATCTGCTTGTTGTGTGATAGTTAATGGTGTGAAGTAGTTAACATACATTAGATTCTCAAAGTGAATCCCTAAAGTCAGAATTCTTATCATTTAACATTAAAAAACTGAAGCTCAGAGAAGATTGTCACAACAGTAATCAAAAGAGCTAGGGCTTGACCGTGAGACACTCTTACTCGAAAAACAATGTTCTTAACCACTACCTTATACTACTTACTTAAACAAGAAAAAAAAGAACCCAAAAATGTAGAAAGTATTCACCCTTTTAACTTTTTATGGCTTTTTATTTTTAAATAATTTCAAGCACGTCTAGGATTTGTGGTGATGGAATGAGATTTCACTTGGGGTGTTGAACACACAATACAATATACAGATGATATCACAGAATTGCACACCTGAAACCAATGTCACTTGAAAAAAATCAATTTTAAAACCAATGTCACTTGAAAAAATTCAATTTAAAAAAAAAGGGGAAAAAAACTTTTCCAGAAAGAATAAAAAATAGGACAAGAGAGATATAAACAAATGTGATAAAATGTGAACAATTGGGGAATCTGGGGAAGGATATATCAAAGTTCCTTTTACTATTCTTGCAACATTTTTGAAATTATTTCAAATTTAAAAGCTACAGAATTTTAAAAAGTGTGTATTTTTCCACATAATTTTTCCTAAATCAGAATTATTAGTAAGTTTGAAGATATGATGCCTTGCTACCTTAAAACACTTCAATGTATATTTCCTGAAAAGAACATTATCTTTTATAACCACAGTATAGATGTCAAAGGCAGAGCACTAATATTGATATAATACTATCATCATATCTACAGATCTTATTCATATTTCACCAGTTGTCTTAATAATGCCCAGGAATAGATCCAAGAGGTTTTGTCATCCAGGATCCTATAATCCAGGACCACATATTTCATTTGGCTGCCCTATCTCTTTAATCTCCTTTGATCTGAAACAGTTGATTCCCCATCTTTCACAACTTTCTCGTGCAAAGCCTATTACTTTGCACAGTGTCTCTCAATTTTGGTTTTCTCTAATACTTCCTCATGATTAGATCCAGACTATGAGTTTTTGGTTAGAATCCCACGAGAGTGATGCTGTGTCTTTCTCAGCATCGGAAGGCACATGACGTCAGTTGTGTCACTGTTGATGATGTTAAGTGATGACTTTAACGGCTAGTTTTTATCAGATTTCTCCACTGTGGTTTGTTATTTTTCTCTTTTTAGCTAACATGTAAATTGTAAGGAGGTATTTTGAGACTAGGTAGATTATCCTACTCCTCATCAAACTGTCCACAATATTTACAATCCATTTATAAATTGTCCAAAATGTAACCAGTGAGGCCCTTTCAAGTTTGTTCCTATATCATTTTTGACATAATCCATAATTTCTGAGCATTCAATAATTTTTTGTTACGACATCTCAGGCTAATTTTAT
The DNA here is from genome assembly GCF_021234165.1 of Pteronotus mesoamericanus. NCBI lineage: Eukaryota > Metazoa > Chordata > Mammalia > Chiroptera > Mormoopidae > Pteronotus > Pteronotus mesoamericanus. The sequence continues at coordinate 2,753,694 of NW_026555302.1, forward strand.
AACTTCCCTGGTCCAGCTCCTGATGCTTTTTCAAGGATCCTTGGTTCCTTTTAGTAAAGATGTTATTTAGAAACCAAAATTTGGGTACTAAGTGTACTCACTGCTACTGGAATATTTTTTCTAGGCCCTCAGAACACAGAACTAGGGACTGTATGTGTGTATGATGTATATACACATGCCCAGATAGGTAGGTATGTGGGTAGATAGACAGAAAGAACAAGCCATGAATTCATATTGATGCTTCCAATCCCAATCCAAAATGACCAGCTTCATGCCAATCTTTTCCCAGGCCATAGCTGTACTCTTATCAACAACAGTGAGAAACTAGACTCCTTTTATGCTTACCGTATACACTTACGAGCATGCCACATAAAGTAGATAACAGATTGCTCACCTGTAACACTGAGAAAAACAATCCTACTGACTAGTTCAATATTTGTGTACAATTCTTCAGGTCATTAATCTAAGGTTAAGTTTTCAAAATACTGTATTCTAAAATTACTTGGGCTCATTGTCCCCCATCTTCAATATGGTTGCGTTTTTTCATTTGAAATATTTAGTTTCACTTGCTTCTATTTGTATTCCCCTCATTCTCACTGGCTTTACATTACTTTGTGGGTTTAGGTTGTGTATGTAAAATATTATCATCATTACAAGAATCAAACTGTACAAACATTATACTTAAGAGCTGAGTCACACTCCTCACCCCCAATCCTTCATTTCTACTCATTCCTAGTAGATAGCCAACCTTATTGGTTTCTTAGCTTTTCCTTCTTGTGTTTCTTTTTGACAAAACTAAACACTCTTATCATCGCTGTCTCTCGACCATTTGATGTGTCCTGTAAACTAAGCTGATTACTCTTACCTCATAAAATATTCATTCTATGGGATAGCTTTGAACTGATGGTCTCATTGCAAAAGTCTAATCTCTGAAGACTGCAGTAACACTTAAGCATCCCCTAGCAAAGGGTAGGCAGTCAATAAATTGTTGTTGAATAAAAGTTCATTGTTTTGAATGGAATGTGGAAGAAAAGGGAAATAACCAATATAATGGAACAAACAAGGACTAAAAAAGATACACTAAAGCAGAGGTCATTAATAGTACTAAAGATTGTACTCAAACTTCTCCGGGAACAATAGAGATTTTAACACATGAGACATTTCAAGGGTGCTAAAAAGGGAAAAGAAAGTAGATGTCTGGTAAATTTAAGAGGAAAAATGTACTATGCCAAATGTTGTTGAAAAGGATAGTTATTACAGTTAACACAAGTTTTTAATCAAATAAAACTAATTTTTCTTTCAGAAAATGGCAAGACCCTAGATATCAGTCCATGCTGAAAAGATAAATATTTTTTTCTCAAATAACATAAAATAATTGAACAAAGATTGCATTTACCACAGGACTTGAAGTTTTTGTGGGGTTTTTTTCAGTTTAGTTGTCTGTTTTTGCCTTACTATTAATGAACAGGATTTGTTAATTATCTTATGTCAATCCTATTACTTGTTCAGAGCTATGTCTGCAACGGTCATCAGTATCCAGGGATCTTCAATCTGAGCTTAAACCTGTCCAAGTTCAAGAGGAGTTCTGTGCACAGGGTTCTTACCCACTGAACAAAATCAAGGACACCAGGCACAGAGAACCAAACTGTGAGTTGCAGTTATTCTTGACAATATAATTTTTTAAATTTTACCTTCAGGGAAAGAATTATGATTTCACTGTTTATATATTACCATGTGTTCTTTTAAAATAGTGCCAAGTAACGTTAAGTAATAATTTACTATAAAGACAATTAAATACTGTGCTTCTTCCCCCTTTTAACGTGATTTGCACTAGGTATCTTCACTAATGTAAATTCAGAATAAACACGCAAGATTGAGTCTAAGAATTCTAGAAAGTAATTGTAAAATAAAACTATGAATAGAGAATTAATTTTGAAATATGAAATTCTTCAGTCCTCCCTTTGAGTGAAAGGAGAACTGAAGGAAAGAAGTAATGATTCCTTGCTCTTTGTATTTGAAGATCTGGCTACCGAAAGGGAATATTACACTCGGCACTGAAACACTCTCAGACCTCCGCACCAAACACGCAGTTGTGTGTTCTTGGGCTTTGTCCTTAATGTTTTATTTTTTGTTTTTTTTTCTTTTAACCTTTAAAGTGGGGATGATAATATTTGTTTCAGAAGGTTACTTTAAACTTTAATGAAACAGAAATGATGTTTTTATAAGAAAAAAATACAGGAAGTTTGTTGATATTTGTCAAATAAGTAAAGTATTTCTTTCAGTTGATTTTCTTTTACTGCTACTTTGCATGCATGGACCTGATTATTAGTACATTAAACTTTATAACTTGCATTATAAAAATGAATAAAGTAAGATTTTCTCATTGTTTTTCCATGATGTATTTCTATTAACTGCAAAAATAGTTTTAACTACAGCATCCATTTTATATATTTTTGACCATTATACATGCTACTTAGAATCATCTAACATTAATAGCTAGAAAAAAACTCATCGTGGCAATTTTTTGCCTAAATATAATGGCTATAAACTGGATTTGATAGTACATAAGTTGTCAAAATATATATATATGAACCATTCACAATAATGTCTATAATGGAATTCAAACCATATGTGCTGGGAGAATGTATTCATAAGACATAAAGATATTCAAAACAAGATATCTGCTCTGAATTCCCTGCAAGATTCTGAGATTTCTATTTTCCTCAGAATAAATAAGAGAGCATATCTGTATGTAGTAAGAGCAAAGCTGGTAAGTAAATGTCTTTTTATTTTATTAGGAGCAAGAATCCAGTTAAAATTTGAAAGCTCACATTTTCCCATAATATTTTTTACTGAGGATACTGGTTTGACAAATAGAAGATCACTATTTATTATGCATTCCTGATTTACAAATTATTTAAAAGGCTCCCTAAGTCTCCCACCTGCTCAGTCTCATTTGTCAAAACTGCAATACTGAGAAGGGTAAAAGCTCAGAAAATACCATATCTGCTCTTCAGAGTCTTATATCAAAGTTTCCATCACGGTTTTCCTATCAAAGTTGTTATAAACTTTAGGTACTAGGAGGGGGAAAAGAAATAAACAGAGTAAGGATGGCTTCAATAGCAGTAAAGTGTGTGTTTTGATGTGAAGGAAGAAAACTCACGTTCACTCAGTGCCAACGATTTGCTCAGCATCCATTTGTTACAGCCATTCTGAGGTTGGGGTGTCCTATGTTCCACGTATGCTTATGGGATTTACTTCTAAAGAAAACTCCCATTACAAAGTACAAAAATGTAAAATTTGACCTAGCCCAAGATTAACAACTAAAATAACTAATGATGGCAACAGAAATCCTGAATGTTGTCGCTCTCTACACAGTCCTAGTCCGTTCCACAACTGAAATTCAGAAAAAAATAAATATAAGCCCCTGTGACATACACACCAAAAGGAAAATCAAACGGCAAATCACTCATGATTTATAAAACCCTACGTAGAGAAGTCAGTTCATTGGAAAATTATTCGGATTAAATCACCACGTCCCATTTTTCGCTTACGCACATATCTACTGAAAATCATTTTACTATAGTTTTCCGGGAGGTAATTTCATGTACATTCTATTAGCCTGCATTTCATGACTCCAAATTCACCTCCCCTTCAAGTGCCACAATCTTAAATGCCTTGTGGTGAACAGACCTTACTAAAAGTAAATCAAAATTTTGGGATAAAGGAAAGACATCAGTAATGAGATGGGAGAACATGAAACAGTTTTGAGATAAATGTACAATATATGTGTGACTATGTATAACACATACATAGTACATACAGCCTGGGTGGGGGAGATAATTAGGCATAAACAGTACACATTTGTTTCAATTCCTATGAAAAATTTATATTAACTTGACTACATCAATTATTAAGTATTTGGTTTTAGTATTTCAAATTTGTAATTATTCACTAATTATCATCTTTATTCGATACCTGTTACATTCTTACTACGGAGTACTATACCTTTTACATAATATATTTTACATCATTTAACCCTCACACAACCTTTAGAAGTAGATACTATTGTTACTCCAATTTACAGAGTAGAAAAATAAAGCACAGGGAGTTTTAGTGATTTGCTTAAAGTCACACAGCCAATAATTGGCAGAGCCTGATGTGAACCCAAGTGTTTATGTGCTGATACAGAGTGGGAAAAATAGGTTTACAGTTGTGAGTATGTAAAACATAGAGTTCATTCTTATATTATTATTTATCAATTATTGTATCATTTTCCATATGAATAACTGTAAGCCTACTTTTTTCCCACCCTGTGTGGCCATCATTATGCTAGACTGTCACTTGGAAGTACTGTAATGCACAGTTCCTGCCCACGGTTACTTCCTCCTGGGGGACAAGAAGTATGGCTTGGGTAAAATCATTAGAGTTATATTTATGATTTGAGATAGAATGGAGGTCTCTACAAGCCTGATAATAACCCCCATGATCAAATACAGTACTGTCAAGCCTATTTGTTGTAAAATTCCACCCCTAATCATTTTTTAATAAGAAAGAAAATGCAGAAGTGTTTTTTATAGGAGTCCAATATGGCAATTGGAGGGCAGCCATGACAGCGGTTAAAACGTCCGACATTAGTGTCTTAGCCTTGGTGAGAACGTTAGCCTGGCTTAGTTGATCAGATTAGCTCACAGTCACCTTGGAAAACAGAGGGAGAGCAGAGACCTAAGGAGATGCATGGTCAGAGGTAGAAAAAGGTAGAACACGAAGCCCTGCAAGGATGGGCAGCACATAGTATGTTCCTTACAGAGCACAGATCAAGCCGCAGAATTGAGGTTTCCATCAAAAGTGAAGGTGTGCCCTGGCTGGTGGGGCTCAGTGGGTTGAGTGCTGGCCTGCGAACTGAAAGGTCACCAGTTCAATTCCCAGTCACGGTACATGCCTGGGTTGCGGGTAGGGTCCCCATTTGGGGGCATGCGAGAGGCAACCATGTATTATCTCACACATTGATGCTTCTCTCCTCTTACTCCTTCCTTTCTCCTCTCTCTAAAAAAGTAAACACATAAAACCTTTTTTAAAAAATATTGTACTCCCTTGATGGCCTTCTTTGCAAAGATTTTCCTGCCCTAGCTGGTGAGGCTCAGTGGGTTGAGCGCTGGCCTGAGAACCAAAGCGTCGCTAGTTTGATTCCCAGTCAGGGCACATGCCTGGGTTGTGGGCCAGGTCCCCAGCAGGGGGCGAATGAGATGCAACCACACATTGATGTTTCTCTCCCTCTCTTTTACCCCCACTTACCCTCTCTAAAAATAAATAAATAAATAAATAAAATCTTTAAAAAGCAAAAAGAAAAAAAAAAGCTTTTCCTTGTTCAAGTGGATTAAATTGCCCAGAACTTTGACCTCCGGTGATTCTGGGTAGGGACTGTAGTGAGGGAAACAATAAAATTATGAGACCAGTCGAAACACTGAGAGTGAAAGTAAAAGCAAAGATGGAATCAAGATAAAGAGTTCTGGTTTACCATTTTGTGCCTTGGGAAAGCTCCAAACAGGCCAAGTCCAAGGCTGAAGTATAAATCAATAAAAAAGTAAGTTGGGATCACTGCATAAATTGGATGATGTCAACAGTTAAAAATGACTTTGAAAGAGACAAAGGCAAAAGGTAGAGGAAGAAGAAAGGGTGAAAAAAACAATATATCCACTGTTAATGTATCTTCCCTGACTTGAATATTTCAAGAAAATCACAACTATATGGACCCCTTAGGGAATGTGTTAGTATGTATAATAATAGAGTTTTTCAGATAATGGAAAGATAAATAAGCAAATAGGTTGGATTTGAGTGTAACCTAAGAAGAGATAGGTTCTGCATGAGGGCATCAAAGAATTTCCTGCAAATAAAACTCCATGTGTTTTTGGTAGGTTCGGTGATATAACTCACAGTTTCTCAAAATTCTATAGGTATAATTACACGTTGTTTTTATTTGCTTGGTGGGTAACACCCCCAAACTTCCTATGGATTGGAGCGATGTCATAGTGCTAGGTTTTGAACACTACTCACTGTTCCTTTGATCATCATTCTTTGATGCCAACTCAGAAGCTGAATTTGTCAAACCATATTGAGAAAAAAATGGCTCTGTTGTAGTCTGTTCATTTCCATAACAGTGCAGTGGGTTAAGACTTAGCTCTAAAAATCAAACCTAGATTCAAATCCTTGCCCCACCACATACTATATGATCTTGAGCAAGTAACAAATTCTGTCCTTCAGCTTCCTCATTTGTAGAGTGGTATTAATAATTGTCCCAGCCATATGTGGCTGTGTGAGAATTAAATGATTTTTGACACAAAATAATTGGAACAATCCCTGGAACATAGTAAATGTTCATCATGAGTACATAATTATTACTAATTAAAAGTTTTTTTATTATATAAAATATTGAGAGACGATTTTATGAAATTTTGTACAAACTAACTGAAAAAATCAGTAATAAATAATACTTACTAAATACATAGACCTAAACTGAAGGCATTTTAAGTAAAAGAAGACAAACTATGAACTATGTAAAATCCTTTGGTCCAAATATCTTTAATAACACAAATATTCATGTTCTCTTACCAGCAGACAGAAACACACTAAAACTTTATCACTTGGTAACAATCCTTAACATCCATGGAACCTGACAGCAGCAAGAATATTTATTTATCTATTTATTTCTTTCTCATCTGTCATTACCTTTTTGTTCATCTTATAGATTATATCCATCAAATCTATAAAATGGAAGAAGCCAAAAGCCAAAGTTTGGAAGAAGACTTTGAAGGACAGGCCACACATACAGGTAAACAAAGCTATAGGAAGAAAACTAATTATTAAACTAAAATTAAATCTGGAGATCTCTACTCTTCTTATCGCCACTATTCAGTATGAAATATTTTATAGCTTTGAGTGGTCTGATGAAATAATCTAAAAATAATTGAGTGGGTAAATTAATTTGAAATCAAATACTTTAAAAACAGTTTTATTTAGATGTCAAGTAATGAGAAATTTAATTAAAAACACTAATTATGGAGACTTTCTTGCTTCCAACTATCACAAGACCTTTCTATATATACTAACATTAAGCCACTATCCTCTCTCCTAATTTCCCACACTGTAAACTTCCTGTGCAATTGTAAGCAACAGTATTAGAATTATATAAATAACAGTTATTAGGAAATATGTAGAGAAAGAAAAATACATCCACATACATAGTACAATGTTAAAGGTATGGATATGGCTATGCTTCAGTGAAGAATATGTAAAGTTACATATTTTTAAGAATTTAGACCTTCATCCAAGCACTTATTATTTATCAGGGCAACTAAACATCAGCATTCCAGTTGGGTCATCCTTGATTTAAATCTGTGAATCCTATCCTTTCTATATTTGTAAAAGATTCTTAGAATCCTAAAAGGAATTGGATGGTTATGTAAAAATTTTTTAAAAGCCATTTTAGTTTTTCTTAATTGAGGTAAGTCCTCTCTCTAACTGTGTGTGTGTGTGCGCGCGCGCGCGCACACACAATTGTTCTTGTTCTTTCTGGATCTTGACAATATTTTAATTTGTTTCCCTAACAATCCTAGTTTCCTTTGTTACTGGTGTTATGCCAATTTTAGTTTATTGCTGAAACTGAACTAAACTAGTTTAGTTTAGTTATAAGCTTCTGTCTTATGTAACAAGTGATATTTTTCTAAATTTCTAGTTTCTTCTCCACACTCCAATTTTAAGTATCATTACCCCCAAAATTTGAGAATAATTCAAAGTCCATAACTTGTATTTTCATTAATGGAGATGTTTCAGGAAGATTCTTAGCCAAAACACATTTAACAAGATTAATGTGGGAAAATGTTTTTGTTTTCTGACATATGGCAGTCAGAAATTTCTAGCCCAGACAAGATGCTTGTTTATGATACAGAACATGACAAGTCTATCCCTATCGTGATACTTATACAAATTTCAGTTGTATAAATTCCTTTTGAAAATAGAAAGAGAAACAATTTGTTTTTTATTGTATTCCAGGACCCAAAGGAGTAATCAATGATTGGAGAAAGTTTAAATTAGAGAGTGAAGATAGTGACTCAGTCCCACCGAGCAAGAAGGAGATTCTCAGACAGATGTCTTCTCCTCAGAGCAGGGACGACAAAGACTCAAGAGATAGATTTGGCAGAAAGGTAAACTAAAGAAAAATTAACAATAAATAATTTACAAAGTGTAAACACGAATCACATTTTTTATAGCATCTTTTTAATCTCACTTCTTTACTAATTATATAATGTGTACGTCTATGTGCATAGAGATGCATTAAAAGATGATCTCTATATTAATGGAGATTATCCCAGAGTATCAGAATGGTAAAACTACTTTTGTCCTTTAGCTTTTAGGTCATTTCTGAGTCTTTATAATTAGCATGATTACATTATATAACAATAAAAATATTAATAAAAGAAACCATGAAGTGATTTTCACTGTGGGGAAAAAATCACTTTAGTGGATTTTCCCAAAACCAGTATATATGAGTTGTTGTAATCTGATTCTCAACAGACAGACAGTGCTTCAGAAATAGACTTGCTTCTATGCTTCAGGCCATTGTGGACATTTTCAAGACTAAGATCTTATTTTCAGGTTCGGTTCCTTCACTAAGTCATTATGTGACGTGGATGAGACAATTAAATTTTTCTCATCTTAGCAATTGTAACAACACCTCCTCCACTTGCTTTAAAGGGGTGTGAAGAGAAAATAAATGTAAAAGTTTTTGAAACTTGTAAAATGCTACACAAACATGAGACATTTTAAGTATTAAAAATGTACTAATGTTAAGCTTTAGACATATATCTAAGTGCCTGCATATCTATGTGCCGGAATATGTGAATAGAACAAGTTCTTATAAAAAAAAGCTCAAACACACAAGTCAATATTTGTGTAGCTTAGCCTATTAAATTAACAGAACTATACTAGCAACTTAAAAATTATACAAAGCATTTAACAATTTTTAAGGTTAAAACAAATTAAATTGGGACAATAATCCTAAAGCAGAAAAAAATACCATAAGAAAAAGGAGGGCATTAGAAAAACAAATATAAGAGAAACCGGAGAAGGACATATGACAGCATCAGATACTTTTACTTAACCTGAATCTCAGTATCTTTTGTAAAATTCTGTAATAATACCTACCCTTAATTCTACCTTAATTCTACTTAAAGTGAGAATTAAGTAAAATAATCTATATCAAGTGCCTGAAACAAATTTTTCATAAATACCAGTGTCTTGCCTTCTCAATGATCTACTTTCAAATATTGACAGCAAGTTGCTGTTCCAGAGGCTACTTGACAATATGGCTGATTGATCCCACTTGGAAACTGACCACCTTCCTTGGTTCTGGGCTGCTCCCCATCACTCGATCACACTGTGTCTCATTATTGCTCTTTTGCTCTTTTTTCTCCCTCTTTCTCTCTCTCTTTCTCTCCTTTTTTAGTGTGTATGTTGGGTGGTTTTAATATTCTAATGAACAAGCTGATAATAATGTAGCTCTTAAGAAAGGTTCTGCAATAATTTATATTCCACCTGCAGTAATAAGTAGCTGTCTTGGAAGTAGAAAGTTAGGCCATGTCTCTCTTTTGCCCGAGACAGTGGGTGAGAATTGCCTGGAGGGCTTGAGTAGATGGCTCACTCAGCCTCACCCTTACAGGTTGTGATTTGATAGATCTGGCCTTGTGCCCAAAATTTACATTTCCCAGAACGTCTCAGGTGATGCTGATGTTGCTGGTACAGCATAAATCTCATGGCTAATCTGATGAACTCTAAATAGTAGTAAAAACTGTCTTGGCTGAATCCTACTCAACATATCCCAAAAATCAGTAGGTGAGAAGATAAAACCTTTTTAACAGCTTTTGTGGAGGAGACGCTAATGTCCAAAGGCCTTTGCTGAGAATACATTTAAATTGTGCATGTATGTTTGTGTGGGTGTTTATGAAAGTTGCTTCGTAAGTGATTTGCAGAGTAGACCTTGCTGGGCTTTTTTTTTCCCACCCACAGTGATCGGTAGGTAGTTAAGTGACACATTTCTGACTGAGATTGTGATCATCTCATGGCTCAACCATATTCGGCACTGTTTCTGCCTGCATTTGTATCACTAAATAATCTCTGAGCCCTATTATGTGCCAACACTATAGCAGATACTGAAGAGTAGTGAATGAGACAGATAAAATTCCTGCTCCCATGGAACATGTCAGTTAAAAAAAACCATTATACAATGAAATAAATTTATAATCACAGTATCAGGTAATGTTTATCGGTATGAGGAAACACTAAAATCATGTCAGGAATAAAAGCTTGGGGCAGGGACTCTTTTAGGTAATCAAAGAAGGTGACATTTGAACCAAAGTTTGAAGAAGGTAAAGAGAAGGCCACATTGAGGGGGGAGGACAGCAAATGAAGCTCTTTGAGTCGAGGAGGGGTTTGGTGTGTCTAAAAAATTAAATCTCTGGCTGAATGATCTCTATCATCCTTTCATTTATTTGCAGATGAGCATTCAAGAATACGAGCTAATCCACCAAGACATAGAAGATGAAAACTGCCTTCGTAAATACCGTAGACAGTGTATGCAGGATATGCACCAGAAGCTGAGTTTTGGGCCTAGATATGGGTTTGTGTATGAGCTGGAAACTGGGGAGCAATTCCTGGAAACCATTGAAAAGGAGCAGAAAATCACCACAATCGTTGTTCACATCTATGAAGACGGCATTAAGGGCTGTGATGCTCTAAACAGTAGCCTCGCATGCCTTGCAGCCGAATACCCTATGGTCAAGTTTTGTAAAATAAAAGCTTCTAATACAGGTGCTGGCGACCGCTTTTCCACAGATGTGCTCCCCACACTGCTTGTCTACAAAGGCGGGGAGCTCATAAGCAATTTTATTAGTGTTGCTGACCAGTTTGCTGAAGAGTTTTTTGCTGGAGATGTGGAGTCTTTCCTAAATGAGTATGGCTTACTACCTGAAAGAGAGATACATGCCCTAGAGCAGGCCAACGTGGAAGAAGATACTGAATAAAGATCCAGTATGTCAGTATTTTAGGTCTCCTTTACGTGCTCAACATTGATTTGGTAGTATCCATGTTCCTTTAGAGAATATCAAATATGGACATGGCTATTCTCATGTAGAAACAAAACCAGATTGACGCTGAAGCTATATGATTAGCAGTTCAAAGTATTAGTTACTCAAATTTATATGAGGCTTTATGACAAAACATTGTAGTCTTCAGAAACATGTTAGTAAACAAAGAGAATATGGATAATATTGTGACAGTTTTCAAAAATCCCTTTCATGTTATGTGTTAGCTTTTCTACTTGTTTTTTCCTGTAGTGTTATTATTTGGACTTTTCAAAATATATCATTAATTATCATTTTGCTTACATAATAGGGATAAAGTCTCGTGAGGAAACACTCTATTTGAAATCTATTTTTCCAAAGAAAGAATAAAATTTAGTAATAATAACTATCATTTATTGATTGCCAAATATGTGCTAGTAATTTATACATATGGTCTCTAATTCTTAAATACAATCATGCAAGAAGATAATATTACTCTCATTTTATAAATGACGAAACTGAAATTCAGAGAACTGAAGTTTTAATTCCCTTGAAAATATTTGAAAACCTCTGCTTCTCCACAAACACATGAAAATACAAACTAAAGCTTGAAAAATATTTTGAAATATGTGAATCGGCAGAAGAGCATGATAAAAGAAATGTCTAGGTGTCTGGATCAGAGTGGAAAATAAAGGTGAGTGAGGGCTAAAGCCCTATGGCCTGTGAATGAAGAACACATGGTGTTGGATAAATGACCAAAAATGGGCGCCCTGGGAGAAGCACACTTTGTACATCTTCTCCCAGCGGACCAACGTGGAAACCAGACATTAGTCACAAGTTCCAGTCTCCACTCTATATCACTGTTGTACAGCTTCTCACTCTCTCTTAGTCATTTGATACACCTCTCCCCAGTCTAAACACTTTACTTTGCCCACACTTCATCGAGAAAAGAGATGTTATCAGATGAGTCCTACCTCATATCTCCATCACCAAACTAAAACGTGTGCCTACCTGTAAACACTGTTCCCACTCCCGCTGCAATGGAAGTGTTCACGTAGCTGTCTAAGGCCAACAGAGTAAATTGGGCTTTGGATCCTATCAGCCACACAGTAATGTTTCTCCTGCAATTAAATTATTTCCCTTCTCTCTGCATCATCTATTGCTTTGTTGTATCATTCATATTGGCTTATAAATGACTTTTTAATTACTGGCTCTTTAAAAGATGCCCACGTATAATTTAAAATTTCCAGCTATCCCTCACTTCTCTGCTTTTCTTTGCAATCATGTCTCTTGAAAGAAGTATCTAAAGTCACTGTCTTTATTTCTCATTTCCAATGATTTCACCCCACTTCCATCTGGCCTTATTATTGGTCAGTCCCTAACATACAGTTGCTGCAATAGGTGCTGTTTCTGCACATGAATATAAAATTCCATCTTCTATCCCTCTTTCTTAATTGGGAAAGGTATTTTAAATACTCTATGGCCTATTTGTAAGTTGATGAATACCAGACACAAGGTGGAAAAGTTCTAGGAGGGAGGCATGTGGGATAATTATGTATAAAATAAGGAGCTTGAGGAAAAAACACAAAAGATGTTTTCTCCAATCAAATAGTTGCTAACAAATTTGTTAATCCCTTACAGAGTCCTCTGTTAGGGAATTGCTGGGAAAAGGAAAAGAAAAAAAACAGGAGCCTTATATGAGATATTTATAGTTTAAAAACTCCTTAGTACAACAATTCTTTAGGTTGACATTAATTCCTTGGACTGGTAGTAAATACTTAACAAGATGGTGGCAAGGCAGAGAAGAAGGACAGCCAAATGGGGATCTCAAAAGAAAACAATATTTTAAGACTAAAACATAAGATCTTTTCAATCACTAGTCCTAGGTCAGAGGTAGAAAGTCAGAGCCACTAAACAGTGAACGAAGGCTCTCCTCTATGGACAAAAAGAATAAAAATGAGCACTTTGAAAGATCCCTGTTGAAGGAAAGCTTTACTCTCCTAAGGAATAACCCCCAGTGCATTAATTTAAAATAGAGAGCTAGCAAGCTTAAGCAGGACTAACCCAGAAATGTATTTAACCCGTAATTGCCAAAACAAAAGTAACTAGGTGGCACCTTTGTAGGGAATAAGTGATGATAGCAACCATTCTCAAAATAAGTACTTGGTGACTAATGGATGCCAGAGTGACGCTTTGATGGTAACACTCCTCAGCAAGAGTCGGACAAAAGGCAGGATTGGGCGGGAATATGTGAAATCCACTGCTGCAGTCATCCTGGGTTACGAGCTGTCCTCATGTAAACACTCTGCTCTTATATGAGGCAGGAGGAGAGGAAGAGTTCATTTTTGTCTCAGCAAAAGAATGACATCTTAAACATAAAGGTTGATAATGTCATAACATGTCTCATGACAAATAATACTGGAATAGACTTGAAAGAAAAGCGTGGAGTGTTAGTTGTAAAATAATATGAAAATAATAGAAAAATCTGTAGGGAATTACAAAATTATCTTGGAAAGTGCAAAGCTCATTCATTCGTTCACAAAACATTGTGAGTTGCAATGTGCCACGCATCTTCAACCTTAGGGAACTCAAGGTAAAGAACACAGACATTTAAACAAGCAATAGATGTTAAATGCCCCGATGTTTGCATCTGTATATCAGCGGTGGTAACTAACATCTTGAGCACAGTGACAGACTTCTTAGGTTTGAATTCATTCACTAATTTTGCGATCTCAGGCACTGTTAGGTAACTTCTCTGTACCTGTTTCCTCATCTGTAAAATAATAATAATAATTGCTCATCTTCACTGGGTTGTTATGGGAAAAAAAAAGTTAACTATTTAGAACAGTGCCTGTCACATAATTAGTCTTACTCAAATACTATGATTATTATTACTAATAGATTTATATGAAGCAAAATGATGCATGGAGTACATAGATATAGGATCTTAAAGGTACAATTATGTAAATAAAGGTAATTTAAGAAGTTGGGATGCAACTCATTTATCCAAAACACAATACTCACATTCCTTTATATAGGACCTTATTAAAATTCTATATGTTTGAGAGATCCTAAAAACCTGTCATTTCAAACTGCCTGCAATAAATAGAAATTAAATTAGTTCTGAAAACAGAAGTGCAAAATAAATAGTAACATACAATTAAGAAATGTATAGAATTTTGAGGAGTTTAATACTGAATTTCTTGCAGAACACAATTATGATCACATAATTGGTTGTTAAAATATATCTAGTAAACTATGATGATAAAAATTTGATTTGTTTTCTTTGTTCTCTTCAAATATTCTACAAAAGTTTGAGTGTTTAATATACACAAGGAGTTATATTAGATAATGGGGGGGCTGATAAAAAATGGGTAAGACATAGTCATTCCTTCTTCTCAAGGGATTTACAATCCAGGAAGGGAACATGCACATTCTTGAAATTAAAAGAAATGGGGACTTGTTTTTGCTTATTTATTACTGTTTGAGGGCTTATACTCTGGAACCTAGTTGATAATGGATTTCAGGAAAGAAATTGTTATCCTCTTGTGCCTCTCTGATTAATAAACATGTTTAGTTCTTACTTTTGCTACCAAATCCCTGTTTGAAATCTTCCATTTTAATGTACCGTTCTTTAACACTAGCCATCTACCCTTCAGCTCTCTCAATCCTTTATTATCAATACACATTCTTTAAGTCCTGCAATTTCTCCACCTTCCCTTTTTAACACTTTCTCCATTTTCACAGTTTCTGTCTTTCCTGTGCAGCCTAGACACTGGGGGGAGGACATCAATCACTCTCCTGCCAGCACAGTCAGTATTTTTGTCACCTTATTCTTCCACAGCACTTCTCTTTTAAACTTCCAAGTTTCTGAACATTTCAACTAGAGTATGTAGCTTGTTCAGAAAACAACTCCCTCTTTCAGTTTCCCCGCCTCTGTTTCAAACCTTTATTACTCCCCTCAGCTTTCCTGTCCCAAATCCCTCCCCTCTGAACAAAGGGCCTTGCTTTCAACATCACAGGAAAAACTGAGCCCACACAGCATGAAGTTTCCTATTTACCCCACACGTATTAACACATTAATTCTTTATTTTATTGTTCTCAAAGATGTCTCTTTGTACAGGGCTAATTCTGTCATCTGTGCTTTTAATTAGATTATAGCACATTCAAATTTCACACGTTTTTTGCTTGTATCATATAATTTTATCTTTTTATTCTGCATCAGCTTCTTATTCACAAGCTAAAAACAGGTCTCTGGTTCTTCAGAATTCTTACTAGCTATGATGTTCTCTAGCTTTCCCTTTCCCTTATTGACATACTACTTTTTTAAATCCATGTCCTTAATCTTTTCTTCCTTTTTCCCATTTATTTCTTCACTCACCTTCCTCAACCAGTCCAACGCAAGTGATTCTGATAAAAACCAACAATGGCTATGTCAGGTAGGTTCTTGGCAAGGAGCAGAGTGCAAACAGAAAAGGGGTGATTGAAGGGAGTTTAATAAAGAGGCTGTTTATAAGGGTGTAGGCAGGAAACCAAAAAGAGATGGGGAAGACCACAAGGCTAGCAGTATGTGAAAAGGACTGCTACCCAACAGGCCTTGAGGGGCAAGACCAGTGAGACATGTAGCTACTGGAGACGAGTTGACCAATGGGGGCTCTAGGTTTTTGGAGACAACACTATCCCTGCCAATTTGGGGCCCAGCAGGGAGAGAGATAGGAGAATAAATAACAGGAGCTCTCTCTCCTTCTTGTCTCTTCTGTCTCTTCATGTCTCCTACAGCCCAAAACCAACTGGACCACATCATGGGAATACCAGAAGGAGAAGAGAATGAGCAAGGGATCAAGAACCTATTTGAAGAAATAATGCTCCAAAACTTCAATGATATGGTAAAGAAAAAAGACACACAAGTCCTGGAAGCTCAGAGAATCCCAAACAAATTGGACCCAAAGAGTCCTACATCAAGACACATCATAATTAACACAGAAGGCTTGAAGACAAGGAGGGAATCCTAAAAGTCACAAGAGAAAAGCAGCTAGTTACCCACAATTAAACTGTCATTTGATTTCTCAACAGAAACATTTCAGGCCACAAGGGAGTGGCATGAAATATTCAAGGTGATGAAAAACAGGGACCTACAACCAAGGCTACTTTACCCAGCAAGGATATTATTTAAAATCAAAGAAGAAATAAGGAGTTTCCCAGACAAGAAAAAGCTAAAGGAGTTTCTTAACACCAACCAGTACTGCAACAAATGTTAAAGGGCTTGCTTTACAAAGAAGAAGAAAAAAAGAAAGGAAAAAAAAAAACCAGAGGAAAATAGTCTAACAATAAAATGGCACTAAATTCCTATTTTTCAATAATCACCTTACATGTAAATGGATTAAATGCTCCAAGTAAGAGACATAGGATAGCTGAATGGGTAAGAAAACAAAACCCAAATATATGCTGCCTCCAAGAGACCTATCTCAGATCAAAAGATACACATAGACTAAAAGTAAAGAGATAGAAAAAGCAATGTCATGCAAATGGAAAGAAAAAAAATAGCTTGGCTAGCAATACTTGCATCTGAAAAAATAGACTTTAAAACCAAGGTTATAGTAAGAAACAAAGAAGGATGCTACATAATGATAAAGGGAACAATCCAACAAGAGGACATAACCCTCTTAAACATTTATGCACCCAACATAGGAACACCTAAATATTTAAAGCAGATCTTCATGGACATAAAGGAAGAGGTCAACAGAAATACAATCACAGTCAGGGATTGTAATACCCCATTGGCTGCAATGGATAGATCTTCCAGACAGAAAATCAACAATGATACAGCAGCCTTTAACAACACAGTAGATTAAATGGATTAATTGATATCTTCAGAGCATCTCATCCCAAAGCAGCAGAATAAACATACTTTTCAAATGCACATGGAATGTTTTCTAAGATAGACCACATGTTAGGACACAAAACAAGTCTTAATAAATTCAAGAAGATTGAAATCATATCAAGCATCTTCTGTGACTACAATGCTTTGAAACGAGAAATCAATCAGAAAAAGAACACTGAAAAATACACAGACATGGAAGCCAAAACCAGCTGGATGCCAGAGGGGATGCTGTTGATGAAATGTGTTAAATCAACCTTCTTGGGCACAAAGCAGTATGAAGGAGAGATAGTGGATCTTAACAGACAAATGGAGGATATCCAACACAACTACTTTATCACCAAACCCACTTGAACCTACTGTCCCCATCTTACTAGATTTTTGGATCCAATGAATGCTGACAACTCTCAAGTTGAAATCCTTTCCTCACTTGGTTTTCATGATACTACTATCCAGATTCTTCTACACTTCTGAAACCATTCTTTCTCCATTTTATCTTTTGGTCTTTTTTCTTGTCATATTGATGTTTTCTTGGATTAGCTTCTCAGGCCCTTTGTATTCTGTTATTCACACTGATGGCTTCAGATACTACCCATGTCAAAGCTTCTGAACCTTGCCATTGTTGATATTTTGGGTCACATCCTGTGCATTGTAGGATGTTTAGCAGTATCCATTGTCTCTACCCTCTAGATGCCAGTAGCAGCACCCTTTTCCAGTTGTGACAAATAAAACTATCTCCAAACATTGCTGAATATCCTCTGGAAGATCAAATCACCCCCCTTTCGGGTCAAGAATCACTTACGTTTATCTAAAAAATATACTCTTCTGTCTCCTGAGTCGCATGCTGATAAAAATTTAATCACTCATCATCCCTCAAGTGAACCACTATAATTATTTCCTAACTGGGTGTCATGACTTCTAGTCTTCACCTTGACACCAGAATGATCCATAAAAGGTTGTGAGTGGGTGAGAAAAATCCCAAGGCTGTCAGGCTATACACCTGAAGGTCCCTTGGAACATCTGTGAAACAAATAAAAGTAGAATTATAAAGATTCTTGACATGTACTCTGAAGCATTTGGGTATACAGACACTCTTCTTGATGACCTATGACTTGTGGGTCATCATATGAAGAGGCTATGTAGAGAAATATTGTACCACTTATTACTAGAAAAATATATGCTTTCAAAACAATTTTTCTCTAGTCAGTTTTCAAGAATTTGATCTCTAATTGAAAGTTTGAAATCTGAAAAGATTATAAAGACTACTATGGTATTGACATAAATTTAAAGATATGTAGGTTTTATGATGAAAGTTATTTTCATAGCAGTTACATTTGTTTCAATAACCCTAGTGCCTTTAATAAGAAAACTGTTAAAAGCTATTGAAGAGTAAATGCATTTGTCATGAGCTGTTTGTATATCCTGTTATGAAAACAAAATACTTCACAAACAAGTTAAATATTAAATTCCTGAAACATATATGAAGTCAAAACACTATGTTGATTCATGATTTCTAAAGAATTTATGTGAAGTCAACACCACCCATTTGTGAAAAAGTGGCTGTGGAAACCCCAAATAACACAGCCATCATTTTCATAATGTATTATAATACATATACAATTTTACAACATTATCTCATTTTATTCTCACAATTGCCTAATGAGTTATGCAGAACAATGTTTTTAATATGTCAAGTTCAAGGATGGAGACAATGTTTTGCCAGCTTTACTGAGATATAATTGACAAAATTGTAAGACATCTAAAGTGTATTCAACATGATGATTTGATATACAAATACATTGTGAAAGGATTCCACCCTCTTCCCAGCTGAGTTAATTAACACAGAGGATGAACTGAAGTGTTTCTGGTTAGTTGACTTATCCAGGCTTACAGAGTTAGTAACTAACATGAAGAGCTTGAACATAACCTTGAGTCTCCTAATCCTGGTGCCTACGGTCTTCGCATTGTATCATACTCCTACCTAGCAGTCTCAAACACAAAGAATACGTTAATAACGAAATTTGGGATTTTCTAGATTAGATCTTTCTGAATATATTTCAGGTCCATATATCAACTCATTAGGGGGGAAAAAGCCCACAAAGTTACCAGATAAAGCTTCAGTAAGTCTCACAGCTCCAACAACTGACACAGTGATCATAGCTCTGGCAGAGAGACCAGGGCTAAGTGCACAATAATCTCAGTTTTCAATTATGGAATTTCCTTATTTGGGCAATAGCGTTTAAAAAAGCATTAAACTTTGTCTTTATTTGAGGCTCTCAGCTATAATAAGTATCAAAGTCTTTTTACCTTTCAGGCTTGTTTTCGTTTTTTGTTTTGTTTTGTTTTTGCCATAGTATACAAGACAAGGCTACTAAAATTTAGTTTTCATAAAACCAGGTGTTTCACCCTAGGCAATTTTATTTCTGAGTGTCCACTCCCAATTTCCAATCCCTGAACACATATTGGCTTGATTTATTCATCTTATCTCAAAAACCATAATTCATTTTTAAAGGTTGGCATTTATTCATTGCTGATAACATATAATTATCTTCCATACAGGGTTCCTGTTCTAACAAATTAATGCACTTTCAACAGGCACTAATCATCATGTGAAATTGAACTTGCTAGGTAACTTGAATTACAGAGATTCACATAGTAAATTATGTAAGTCCCATGGAAGTTTAGAAGCATAAGGCTCTGACTGTACATTGCATTTATCTTTTATTGAAAATCAATACAGGTGCCACTTTTGCCCAGAATTTTTCCTACTTTGAGCATTTAAGGATAAAGAGGGCATCAAAATTTTTTTTTTTGCTTTTGTTTTGGTGGGTGACTGGGGAGAAGTTTTAAACCTCTGTTTGACTTTTTCTGAGGTCAATCAGCAGAGAATTGCTATCTAGTTGAAACAAGAGTGATATAATTGCTCTTCTCAGTTCCACAGTGAATATTTAAAGTATAAGTAGTTCCAAACATAACAATAACAAGAAACTTATGTGATATAAAGTCACTAGTTAAAAGTGATATATTGTCAAATTAGACTTCTTTAAAAACCAGTCCCTTGCTGTTTAAGAGAAATACATTTAAGCATAAGGATACAGAGAAGTTGGAAGTAAAATGATGAAAAAGCTGTAACAAGCTAATTATTTTTAAAAGATATTATGATTACATTAATATCAAACAAATAAATTAAAGAGAAACATTATTAAATACAGAAATGTTCAATAGATAGTAATAAAATTTCACCAGCAAGATCAATTTTAAACTTATATATGCCTAATAAAATGTCATAAAATATACATAGTACAAATTGGTAGAATAGAGGGGAAAAGTGACTATTCCATCATCAGAGATTTCAGTACAGTTCTTTAAATCCTTAATAGATTGTCACAAAAAATTAGCATCAATGTAGATATTAACCATATAATTAACAAGCTTAGTCTAAGAGACATATACAAAACACTGCAAACAATAATTAGCAAACTAACCATTTTCCCCTTCTAACACACAAAGAAGATTTTCAAAAGTTAATAACCAGGACACTAGAAGACAGATTCCATTTTAAGACTACAATGCAATTAATTGGAATTAATAATAAATATAAACTCATTACTAACGATGAATATATACTTACACTACTAAACAACTTCTATGTAAAGGAATAAAATTACACTGGAAATTTCAAATTATTAAAACTGAAAAATAATAAAAATTCTTTATAGTGAAACTTCTATGGTAGAGCAAAAAGGCTATATCAGAGAAAATTTTATTCTTAAAAACATAAACTACAAAAGAAGAAAAAAAATGACCTCAGTGTCCAACTTAATCAGTTAAAAAAATGAGGTAAACCAACAAAGCAGGAAAATGAGAAAATAAATGTGCAGAAATCAATGAAATATCAATTTTATTTATAGCTAGAATTCAAAAAGCTATAGTTAGTTCTTTAAAAAAAACTAAGAGAATAGAGGAATATATGCCAGAATAATGCAAGGGCATAAAAAACATTAGGAATTCTTTTAAAACATATTTATGGACATCTGAGATGAAAAAGATATGAAACATTATGATCAACTTGATGCCAACAAGTTTGAAACCAGATAAAATAAGAAACATTTCTAGAAAAATATAACTTACCAAAATTAACTTAAAAATAGAAAGTCTGAATAACCCTGTAACAAGCAAAGACACTAGGAAAGTATTTACAAATATTACCACCCCCACCACCAAAACGCAAGGTCCTGATGTATTTATATGTTAATTCCATCAAACTTACAAGAAACAGACCATTTTTATAGGTCTTTCTAGGGAACACAGAGAGAATAATCATCAACTGATTGATTAAACTAGTATCATCTTGATATCAAAACTAGACAAGGGCAGTAAACAAGAAAAGGAAATTACAAGCTAGTATCACTTATTTGTATGGATGCCAAAGTTCTAAATAAAATATCAGCAAATAGAGTCCAACGGTGCATGTAAAAGATACAACATGACCAAGTTGGATGTAAGCCTGGAATGTGAGGCTGAGTGTATGGAGTTCATAGCTCCAGGCTATGCTCCTGCCCTGCCTTGATGTCTTCAGTTGCTGGCATTGCTATCTGAGCCCCTTCCTTCTTCCAACCCATTAGATGCACGGCACAGCTACCAAAATTTATTGCCACTTTAGTAACTGCTCACTCAGGTTGAGTGAGCCAAGCCCCCTGATTATTGGATCCACAGTCCAATGTCCGCAAAAACAGAGATTAAATCGGCCATGGTTCTAAACTTTGCATTCATCCATTCAGTATCCAAAGTGAAAGCCCCCCCCTGCTCCCCCTGACTACTGCTTGCCCACTCCCGCCTTGCCATTTGCCATCACACTCCCCTGCACCACCCTCTCTATCCCTTCCCATTCCCCTTTCTCTAAAGGCAGCACACCTCCTTTTATTTTCAACCTTTTCTCCAGGCATTTCTTCCCCATCTTTGCTATAACTGAAACCTGGTTCTTCAAAGAAGGTACGCTTTCCCTTTCTCGCTTTCAAGCGGTGACTGCTTATTCTTTCAAAATCTAAATGCCATTCTTGACACTCTCTCTTACTCCAGATCATCATTCCCACCTGTTTTTGTAAAAAGTCTAGGTAGTATTTAAAAAGGCTCTTACTATTTGTCTGTATTACTTTTCCTCCACCTTTGTAATTGTGCATTACTGACCTTCTAATCACTCTCCCTCATTTATAAAAAATTAGATACCAGACCCTGGCTGGTGCGTCTCAATGGATTAAGTGCCAACTTGCAAACCAAAAGGTGGCTGGTTCGATTTCCAGTGAGGGCACATGCCTGGGTTGCAAGCCATGTCTCCTGGTAGCGGGTATGTGAGAGACAACCACACATTGATGTTTCCCTCCCTTCCCCTCTCTCTAAAAACAAATAAAATCTTAAAAAAAAAAAAAAAGAAAAAAGAAAAAAAATAGGTATCACTTATCTCACACAGCCTCTTTCAAGTTCTGTCACCATGTCATTCTAGCAGACCACCACCTGTCCATAATCTGGACTCTGTTCCTTGACCTCCAATAAACTACCTCAACTCTGCCATTCTCTTTGTTTGCTATCGTCTCTGTGTTCTTTCTTCCCAAATCACTATTCCAAGCATCCTTATTTTTTTTATCACAGTCATGTTTCCTGATTTGTCAACTACTACCAGAATTTTGGGTCTTTGATTTTTTTCCTAGATCCCCACTGCACTAATGCCTTTACACGACAGTTACAATTCATCAAAAAACTCTCCCTCTCTCCCCGCCACTTCTCCCTCTTCACTTCCTTTCTTATTTAGCTTAGATATCATGGTTCATCATTTAAATGGTGTTCTTTAAACAATATTCCTGCCCATATCATAAATTTCCTAGCCCTTCTTTGCTTTCAACTTATTTTGCAGACATGATTTTCAAATACTGCTCTTCAATTTTTCTGTTCTTAAATCTGAGATGACAAAGACCAGTGGGGGGTGAGGGGAATATCACATGATTTCATTCATTTATTATTACTAATCTCAAAAGGGGCTTTACCACTGTTTGGCAACCCCGCTATGTTTCTTTGGTCAACTTGATCTCCCACTCTTTGCAACAACGACTTGAAATCTTTATTCTCCTCCTTCTTCACTCTTAGCAGATGGCCTTGATAACTTCGTGGAAATCTGAAGGCATCAGAGGAAAGTATCTTTAACTTTCCACTACCAAACCTACAAGCCCATATATCCCTGCACCAATTTTCTTCTCTAAGTTTTTGTATTAGATGTTCCTTTTCTCTCATGGCCAGTAGCTGCCCATGCTTTAGAAACTATCCCCTCACTTTCTTCGGAACATCACAACCACGTTTTCGTTCTTCTTATACAGTCATCCCTCGTTCTCTGTGCGCCCAATTAATCACTCCTTTTCATCAGTGTCTTTCCCCTTAGTGTACATATGCCCCACTGGCCTCTAGGTTGAGCAAGTCACTCTCCTGAATCTCAGCTTCTGTATTAAAAGGACATGTTAAAAATGAAAGTACTTTATAAACAGTAAAGCACTGTACTACATAATGAGTTAGTTTAATATTGTTAAAATTTGTTCCAACTTAAAAATCAAAGGAATTAAGCAACTTCTCAAGGTTTTATTGTTTCTTCATTGAAAAATCTAGGGTATGACGACTCAATTCTTCATAATTATTGACTATTATTCCATTGATAATTAAAACCTAAAAAATATTTGCAATAGTGCCAACTTGAAAGCATAGGAGTGTTTTTTAAAACCTTGCTACTTTTGTTTAGACATAGATCTTACAGTCTAGCATCTTAGCTTACTGACATTCAAGATTTTAATCATGAGGACAAGCATATGGTGTGTAGCTACAACCAAATTGGATTTGACTAAAATAGAATTTAAGAGCTGATTAAACTACCTTCATCTCTATCATTAAGCTTCCCTTGGTAATTCTATAAACAAAAGGTCTCCTTAAGAAACTGAACAAATTGAGTGAAAGATCTTTTCCTAAAAGATCATCCTTTTACTCAAGAATTTTTGTACAGGGCTCTTTGAGGATCAGAACCTCAGAAGTTTCACAGTACAGTGTAAAGTCTAGCTTCATTTGATGGTGCTAATTTGAGCCCATTCAATAAATCTTTGCCCTGCTTACAACATGTGTTGTAAAAACTCAATGAGATAAGGTCTGTGGAAACACTTTAGAAATAGCAAAAGTAGAAACAAACATTTCATTTCTAACTCCACTTTTACCTCTTGTCCTTAATAAATCAAAACTTAATATATTAATTTACCTTATAAGTTATAGGTTATGAATCGTATGAGAACTCATTGACTACTTTTAGTGAATATTCATGAAAATACTTGATATTCTCAATACAATTACTTATTAAGGTCAGAAATTAAGAACAATTTTCTATTTATTGTACATTTGCTAATTTATATTTAGACAAATCATTTGGATAAGAATAAACAAACGCAATAAGCATTTTAATAGAACTTGATTATTCCCAACTATTTTGGTAATATAACTATGAACCTATTGAACTTTGAGCATTATAAGAATAGGTAAAAGGAGAAGATTTCATATATCCACAAAAATGTCACAACAGAAAGGAGGGAAACAGAGGTGCTATAGTAAAAGGCAAACTGGTAAGGGTTGAATGTGGAGTATGTTTCGAGTAATAATAGTAATTATTTCCCTAGGGAACTTGTCTTCCCTTTCTCCTGTATTTTTATCCTTTTTAAAACATGACATATACTAAAGTGTATGTCTCCAATGATGAATGCCATCAATTCTTCCCTATATAAATGTGTTCCTACTCCCTCATTGAAACATGGGCTTTTTTCCCCTTCTAAGGAAACTAGTTAGGCCCTGTTTGTTTTAACCAATGGAAAACAGAGGAATGATTTCTGGGACATCTGAGCCCAGGCCTTATGAAGTTAACAGCTTTCAGTTCTTTCTTTGAACACTGATTCTTGGGGCTCTTCCTTTTGGAATTCAGCACCATGCTGTGAGAATCCTAAACCTTGTGGAGAGGTCATGTGAAGGAGAAACAGTCACAGCCCTTCAATTATTTAAGCCCATGCTAACATCACATTGAAGCAGAACCTTTCAGCTGAACCAGCTGAGCCTGCTCGACCCACAGAATCATGAGAGTTAATAACATGGTTATTTAATGACAATAAGTTTTGAGGTTGGTTGTTATGAAGCAAGAGATAACCAAAATAGAATTGGTACCTAGAAATAGGGTGCTACAGGGCCAAAACCAAAATGGGTAGCCTTAACTTGGAACTGAGCAGAAGATGAAGGCTTTATGGCCTTCAGGAAACAGTGGTGGCTAAAGAGCAATGAAGAAATGGCTATGTAAAGGCAACCCCGGTTATGAAAGGGAACACTTCCACCTGTGGCAACGTGAAAGAGAACTAGTACGCTTATGGAAATCACCAAAGGGAAAAGAGTAACATAATAAACTTGTGGATCTGGTCAAGATTACCAGGCAGAATATTGAAATGCCAACTGCCTTCTTCTAGCTGGCTAAAATCAAATGTGAGAAACAGGAGATGAACTAAGTAAGAAATTGTTCAACTCTGGAGCAAATTTATAGGAAATACGAACAATCCAGAACACTTTTTCCAGCCAGCAAAAGATTCTCAAGGAGGAAATGACCTCTGCACGAAGATCAAATCCAAGGAATTACTAATAAAATATAGCATCGGGTAGGTTAGGATCAAGGGTAGCTCTAATACCCTTTAAGCCTTCAGAAATATTTAAATCAGTACCTCAAAGGCCTCTTAACTAGACAAAAAGACTTCTAAGAATTTTATGAGCGCTCGCTGTAGTCTACTTAGCTAGACAATGGACCCTAAGATTCTTAAGAAGATTGGTTTTTGTCACCCTCTCAGGTCAAAGTAGATAGAGGCTAGTCTTCATAAAAACTGTATCACAGTGCATGTAGGCTTAAGACTTGATTTATCACTTTATTTCTCATGGAACTCTCCCTCCTAAATAAAATCACAAAACCCATATTTTTTTAATAATTGCTAAGTTTATTGAATGCTTACTGCATGCCAGGCACTGCTCTATGTTCTTAATATATGCAAAGTAATTTAGTGCTCAGCCCTTTGAGATAGATACCATTATCTCCATTTTACTGTTGAGAAAGAGACACAGAGGGGTTAAGTAACTTGCGCAAGGTTACAGAGCCAGTAACCATCAGACCTTGAAAACCCACAATTTATTTTTTATTTTCTTGTCAATAGCTTGTCTTGTCACATGTGTACTCCTGTGCTCATATGCCAACAATTTCTCTAGGGTATATATGTAGAACGGTTAGGTATTAGAGTGTGTGAATGCTTAACCTTACAAGATAATGCCAAGTTGCTTTCCAGTGTATCCGTTTACAATCGCACCTGTAGATGTCTTCCTGATGCACATCTTCTTCACTGATGATATTCTATTTCTTAATTTTCCAACCCATTGGATATAAAATGGTATTCACTGTGGTCTCAATCACTTATGAGGCTAAACATCTTTTCATGTGTTTAATCATAGCCTCTTAAAAAATATCTGGTTTCTATTTTTTGCTCATTTTATCCAGAACAATGATGAGTAAAAGTGGTGATAACAGCCATTCTTGTGTTTCTGATTTTTCATATATACAACTGAATCATTATACATTATCCTTTTTAATGTTGAATAATTTTATTAACAGTATTTTGACTTTTATATCTATGTTCACAAGTGCTATTAGTCTGTACTTTTCTCCTACTGAATGTGTCTGATTCTAGTGCAGTAAGTTATACTGGTCTCATAAAATGAGCTCAAGAGTATTCCCTTATTTATTCTTTGGAAGAGTTTTTACAAAATGTTGAAATAATATGGTCCTTGAAGGAGGAGTAAAACATCTATAAATGTGAGCTAGCTGTTCTCTTTGTCAAAAAAATTCTAAGGTATTGTTTATTACTCAAACTATTGAGTAATTCTATCTAGCTTGTAATTTCTTCTTGAGTCAATTTAAAGAAACTGCATTTTTCTAGACCATTGTGTATTTTGTCTGTTTCAAACATATTAAGATGCTCCTGGTAGCCTCTTATTATTCTCATCTTTACTGTATGTATAGGTTAGACCTAGAGTCCTGTTTTCTTCTTGTTCAAATTATGTCAGTTTTGTCATGAAAACTTCGGTATTGTCATTCTGTTTTCCAATTCATTCATTTCTTCCATTGCCTGTATCTCCTTGTTTCTACATTGCTTATTTTGTTGTTCTTCTCCTAAGTTACACACTTAGCCTTTTCCTTTAATTTAAGCATGTAAAACCATGTCCCTCAAAGCACTGTTTCTGCTGCACCACCCAATTTTCCAAATGTAGTACTTATAATTAAATTCTAAGTATGTTTTCTTCTTTTATCTATGAAGTTTTATTCAACTTGTAAATGTATAATTTTTAAAAATTAACCTTTCTTACTGACCTCTTATTTATGATTATCCATTTAACAGTAATTTTTTGAAATTTACTATGCCTGGCACATGGTCAATTTTTGCTAATATACAATGATTAACAAGGATACTCTCTATTTGTTGAGTATTCTAAACACGTTCATTGAATCAGTATTGTTAAGTTACTCAAACCCGTTTTCACTCACTTTTAGTCTGCTTGATTTATCAATAATTGCGAGCTGTTGATCTAGCCCTCTTTGGAGTTATTGACTTCCTAGTCCATATTTTTAAACTTCTTTTCTTCCAGGATGAATGATCCTGTATCTATGCTTTAGCAGTTACACTTGAAATTTTACTATATATTTTTAACATAATATTAAACAATATCTTACCCATTTTCTGAGTAATAAAAGCACGTCAGAATATTTTAATTGCAATTCCCCTCCTCTCATCTTATAAACTATTGTCCAATTTTTCAATTATGCCCTTTTAAAAGTACACATTAATGTTGCATAAAATGTTTAGTTTTACATTTGCTTACAACTTTACTTCTTATAAACACTCCTTTCATTATGATTGTTTTCCACAAATAACACTTGATTTACACGTTAGTCATTTTACTTGCTCACTAGTTCTTCCATTTCAGATCATCCTTTTTCAGTCTCTTAATGAAGATCCATTGATGGTGAAATCTGTTTTTCATCTGAGCATGTCCTTATTTCAGTCTTGCTTGGTACAAATTCCAAGTTGATAACTAGGTTTTCACAGAATTTTGAAAGCATTATATTACCATTTTTTGGGTCCATTGTTGCCATTAAGAAGCCAACTCAGTATGTCTTGCCTTCATTAATCTTTTTCTTCCTTTGATTGTTTTTAAAATCTTGTGTTTGGTATCTTGCAATTACGTGACATTGGCTTTAGGCATGAACTTTATCTATATATGCGTGGGATACACTGTGCTTTCCTGAATTTAGGAACTCATGTTTTTCCAGCCAATGTGGGAACTTTTTATTTCTTCAAATATTATCACTCCTCCATCCTCTAGTCTTCTCTCCCTGGTGCTTCTAGTCTTTACAATTCTTCCCTCCATACCTCTTAGTGTTTGTATCTTCCAGCAGCTCATTTCTCCCTGTTGTGCACTGGGTCATTTCCTTAGCTTTAGCTTCCAGTTTATTCATTGTCTTTTCATCTCAGCCTAATATAATATTCAACATGCTTAAGATTTTTTGTTTTTTAATTTCAAGTAACATTTCGCAGTTTTAGCAGTTCCATTTGTTTTATTTTGCATATCTGCCTGTGGTTCCATCCTTCCTGTATGTTGGTGATGAGACCTTAGGGAATTTAACCCATAGTTGGTTATTTCTATAGGTTCTTTCTCATGCTAACTAGCTTCAACTTGTGCCTGGTGATCTCGCCATGAAAACACTGCTTTATCTCATTCTATGAGAATCCTAGGCCTGTATCCTGCTTCTGCCAAACTCAGGGCCACTTCCACTGTCCTGGCCAGGGTAGCATCTCAGACTTGGGTTAATCTCTGTGTTTCTGGCCTAAGGTAAACTGCCCAAAGCAGTGCTGCAGTTGGTTTCTGCCATCCCAGCAACCACAGGCCACCTGTCTGCTTAACACAGTATGCACAACTCCCAACTCAAAATGTGTTCATTTTTGTAGGGAAAGAAAAATAAAGGCATGGTTCTTGGAGATTTCCTCTATTTTCTCTGAGCCTACTGATGCATTCAAAGGTAAACTTTTATTCAAGATCTAGGTGTTTTACAATACCTAGGCTTAGGTACTGCTGGAAGAAAAAGGCTTATTTAACATAACAAATGTGAGAAAGCACATGATTTACGATAATCCTTACTAATTCAAACCTGGAAAGCTCTCACTTTGATCAGGACTTGATTGGTACTTTGGAACTGGGTATACATTAGAAGGGTCCTACGGTATGAACTCACCTAGTAAGGTGTTATCCCACTTGGAAGAAATTTCTCCTATTGTTCTATCACTAAGATCCTCAGCCAACCCTGACTATTCAAATTTTCAATGTCCTAACGAATATGTGATACATATCAAGAGGACTAAAATCTGCGAAAATAAATGATCATTTTGGGCATTTAAAAAAATACAATAATAACAACTTGTTACATGCAGCTTCCATCTAGTTCCATCTAGATAAATAACTTTATTTTTGTAAGCCTGAGCAGATAGAAGCAGGGCTAAACAAGGCAGCTGGTGATTTCACATTAAGTTAGAAACACACCTAACAGGCGTTTGGCAACAGATCTGGCTGCTATTGTCTTAATTGCAAATGGCTTGGTGGCATCTTTATTATTCATAATTGCTGGACAGCGTTCTCTGGATGATCAGGAAGCTCTTTGTGCTTCACCCTGATTAATCACTGAAGTATTGAAAGGAGATAACCGCAGCGAAGATTGCAACTGCAAATGCTGCAACCACATCTACAAGTAAACAAACACAAAACAAATGGAAATGGAATGAGCGAAAGAAAGGCTTAACTGATTCTGCCCTCTTACATGTAGGTTACTGATGGGCCCAAACAACAACACCCACACAAATACATATTCTTACATACATATAGATATGCCCTGAAAGCTGACAAAATCTTAGAGGAAAATATAGCAATAAGTTGAAAAAAATAGATTGCAAAGGTTAGACTGGTAATCATATACTTAACAGACCACAAAAAATGTCTTTCTTACACATGTGTACACTCACACACATCTAAGAGAAAAACTAACACACACTTCAAAAGGGTCCTATAAATTTATACTGACACTCCAGCATGCTGCTTGGCTTAAACCAAAACAGACAGTTCCAATGTGCAGTGGTTCTCAATCATTCCAATGCAAAGTCATTTGAATAGCTATTAAAAACCATAGAAACTCAGATTCCACCATTCTAAAACCTAAGAATTAGTAACTCTAGGTTGGTAACTCATTTTTATCCCCCTGATCATTGTTAAGTAAAAACTGAATGGACCAGAGCATTCCAGACACAAAAACATGCTTGCATGCAACGCATTCACATAATTAACATAGGTTTATCTAATAGGTGACAAGAAAAACAACTAAAACTGGCTCTCAGTCAAAAATCTTAATACTTATAAAGCATTTCTCAAAATGGCATTCCATGAAACACCAGCGTACATGTTCTTTGATCAGCAAGTTTGAAAATGTGAAATTGAATGCCACATTATCTTGGAGCCTTTAAAATACTGAAGGGAACGATAAATTTCCACACTGGAATTTGACTTTTTTCATAGTACAGATATCAGAATCTGCAATAGCAATCCTGGGAACACCAGTTAGGGAAACACTGTCCCCACTTCACTAATGGATTCCCAAAACTCAACATGCTTTTCTTCCAAAACAACAAAAAATTAGCAGGAAGTGTCATCTTTGCGGGCAATTGGGATAATGCATTATTTATAAATTTTTCTGTCTCTAGGACCTGGCACTTCAATAAACACTGGCTTAATCTAGCACTTTTAAGTAAAATAAAATACAATAATTTAAAAGTAACAAGAAAGTTCAAATGCTAAATACCATCTTTTCAATGTTATAAAAGGAATAAAATACCTATGTTTTGCTGAATTTTCAATACTATTGCAGTTTTAATTGGTTCTTTTGGTTGTTCATCATCTGTGCTGTCCAATGAAGCTTCAGTATTCATAGAGGAAGTTATACAAGCTGCAAAAGGATAATAATAATGAACTTACTGTGATTTTGACAATTAGTAATTTCAAATAATTAGGTATTCATAATAAAGACAGGATCAGCAAACTGCAGCCTATGGGCCAGCCTCGTAGTGCATCAGGCAGACATTCTGTGTTCCATAGAGCCTAAAAAATTAACTCGTTGCCTGCCCCCCATACAGAAAAGTTTTCTGACTCTTCATCTGACCTGAAATTTGAAATATACAAACAAAATATGATCATAAATTTGAGCTTAAAACAACTCAATGTTAAAGCAAGGGGAGCACATTATCTCATTTTACAGATAGAATATAAAACCTGAGGAGTTAGTGCATTTTTGAGGGTGAGCAGCAGCAGACTGCAGATTCAGATACAAGTTTTCTTTCTACTTGATTATGCTGACAGTTTCTGTAGGTTTGCCTAGCTAAACACTGACTAAAAGTATTTCAACTGAAAACATTTTTGGGGATCACATAGAACAGGGGGTTTAATTCCCGCCCCAGTTCAAAAGAGACCGACTGGAACTTCCAGCACGTACAACAGGCGAAAGGAGAATTACTCTGGTTGAGGGGAGGGTGCAGGGCTGGAGCCACACCCTTCTTCCTCTCAGAGGCAGCAGAGGACTGCTGTTCTCTGCAACCCCAGGGACCTCGGTGGGAAAGCGACTACTTTTTGTTGGTCCCTTTATTTACAAAGAAGAGAAGAGAACCACAATGAGAGACAGTAAATACTACTGTTTATATTCAAAGTAAATAGCCTATTGTGTGGATTTTAAATGTCCTTATGGACACGTGTGCACCCCAGTACACCAGCACAGGCTCATGAGCATGACACGTAAACTTAATGAAATAGATACCTGTGGTGCCTATATCCTTCTATCATGCAACCAATAACCAAAAATATTGGCTAACACATGAATTACACCTGTTTGCTAGGGAAAGTTTTTTTTTACATGAGCTTTTGTATACAAAGAAGACAAAAACAGTTTTATTTGTCATATGTTATACATTTAATAGTTAATTATTATATGTAATGATTATGCTCTAGTAGGTCAAGTCTTCTGCACAAATAATTTACTCCTATTAAAAAAAGACATTCCATTGCTCTGCTATTTCCATTTTTTAATCTGTCAAAACCCTGTGATTTAATACAAATGCAAGATAATTTTACTGACGCAGAGCATTTTTCAAGAATGAATTAGGCCTTGTCTTGTCATAGCAATTTATGTGTTTACTTTTGGTGGAAACTTGTAGGCCTTTAATTCAAATCTCAAACACTATGTTATTTTACCAAAATTTTACTATGTTATCTCAAATTCAAATGCAAGTGACATATGATTCAATTAGAAATTAGATCTTAACCATCCCTTTAAACCAGTAAATTTAACTTGAGACAAATCTCAAATTAATCATGTAAGAAAACTACTTTCTTGAGCAATTCAAAGGACCCTGAAGAATACATGCTAAGTTGTTGATGTGTTCCATTTCATGCCACGCTGTTGATAGGTGGGCAGGACTATTTAAGAGCTCAAAATTACGTGTTAGGACTTGAAACCGTTGGTTAGTTGTCTTCCTCCCTATTTCTGAATCCTAAATTAATGAGGTTTCACCATAGTCAGTGGTTTAGCCATAAAAACACATCTTTAGTATTATTTTTTCTTTATAATTATCAACATTTAACCAAATAGCAAAAATTAATTTCAGTTCGGATATTAAGGCCGAATTGACAAAATGAGTTTCATCAGATTTTAAAGGTGTGTTCTCCAAAATTTTAGTAGATACTATGGATGAAGCACATCTGAATTATTAAGTTAATATCTACTAGGAGATGACTAATGCATCTAAGAAATGTTAAAGCCGTAGTTATCCCTCACCTTAAGTGAGTCATTTTGACAAACAAATTGTTCTTCATCCCTTAAGTCATTTAAAAGCATGTTATTTTAAGATACTTATTAGCAAAATATGTATTTTAAACATAGCAACTACTTGGCAAATATAGAACAGAAATAATTAAATTATAATCAAGCAAATAATAACATGGAATACTTCGAAAATAAAGCCAGATACTGAGAAGTTTAATGCTGACTGTATCATAATTGACTTCAATTTTTAAATTTAAATATTTGAACTCTATTTTTTATGGTTTATTTTATATGACAAGACTAATTTAAAATATTTAGAAAAATCTATGTACACTATAAATATTACTTTCATAGTTTAACATTAATGTTTTTCATTATAATTCCGGAGTCATTATTTTAAAGCCAATAATCCTAGTTAATATCGCATTGTATTTATGTATCTTTTTCTGTTAGAAAGCATTTTCCCTAACATTTTTACTAAACTCTCATATTAACTCCAAGAGAATCTGGGGTTCAGAGGGAACTTGTTTAAGGTTATACAGCTGCAAGTGGCAGACTGGACTCAGCTAAAATACTGTCTTGGTAAAATTACACATCTACTATTTTTGAGTAAATTAATAAATGAATGAGTGAATGAGTAAGTAAATCTGATTCTAAACTTACAGGATGTTTATGTAAAAGCACTTAATTTTTCTATTAAAGTGTTTATGTTTTCACCCTATCCCAAAATTTGGGAATGTGTCATTTCAATAAATACACTAATAAAAATACACTAATTACTAAATCATTCTTCCTAATTTAATGAATATTTGATGAAGCAAAACTAACATAATTCTAGAAAAGTCATATTCTTGGCCACAGTACAATGAATGCCACTGTTCATTTCCTAAACAGCCTAGGGTTACTTTCACTGTATTCATTCTTCAGAATGAGCTCAAATGTTACCTGCTCTGAGAAGTTTTCCTTGAACTCCTTATAGATATAGTGCCTGTGCTAAACGTTCTGATAATTCTCTGTTCATTCCTCCATTACAGACCAATCATCTTGTTTTGGAATAACCCATTTCTCTGTATTTCCCACAATACTGTGAGCTTCTTGAAAGTCAGAACTATGTATCTCATCTCTAGACCCCTAATGCCTAATGCATAACAGGCAATTAACAAATAGTAATCAATCAATCACTCAGTGCAGACACATGTTAGTTTCATAAATAGGGCAGAGTCCTAAAAGAATCATACCTATTATATTGAAGTAGTATCTTCAATATATTATATATGATACTAGAAAACTATATAATAATATCTAGAAACTATGAGCTTAATACGGTATATACAGTGTGGGGGCAAAAGTAGGTTTACAGCTATTTGCATGGAAAATAATAAATAACACAAGAATAAACTCTGTGTTTCGCATACTCACAACTGTAAACCTACTTTTGCCCCACCATGTATATAAGTATACATACCTAAACTAGCCAAATTGCTGTTTTGTTTCCTTTGTCCTTATAATATGAAACTCTTCCTACTCAGTTAATGCACCTCCATACTAGACACCAGAATAAATGAAAATAGAGAAGAAATAATTTTAAAATACACTGTAAAACATACAACTTAGTGCCAAGGTTAAAAACTTATAAAAATAAAAACCCACAAAAAATACAAATGGATTCATATTTATGTCATCTAAGATTTTTAAAAATTATCTTAAAATACTTCATAGTTACTAGTTAATGCTATTGTTTACCACAGCAATGATAAAGCTTCATGATGGAAAACTGAGAAACAGGATGTTTACTATATATAGACAATAAAAATAACTCATCAGGGAATAGCATTTAAATTTGATAATAGATGAGAAGTATATTATCTTGAGGATAAAAATAAGTCTTCTACTTATTTGTAAAAATATTTCAAAGAATTCAAATAGTCATTAAAACCATGGGATTTTTAATATACTTAGGATTATACTTTATATATTATAGTGACATTATATTATAGAGGATCAACTTATACAACATGTACCTGCTTTCTGTTAAAGTGAAATATAAAAGGAGTAATAAAGAATTTAAAAATGGAAAGAATTTACTAAAATTGGAAAATACTAATGTCAAAACTTTGCTACTGTAGAATATAGATTATTGCTGACCGTAAGTCAAAATGTTTTTTCTGACTGAAGTATTAACCAAATCACTAGAGACCCTAAACTTCTGATCATTAATCTTAATTAAATCCTTAGGTACTCTTAGGAACTGAGTACATGCTCTGCATAATTAATAATGCATACACATTCCACCTTTCAAATCAGACTTCAGGTGTCTTGAGGAAAGAAATCTGGTCACTTTTGTATCTATCACATTGCCTTGAACACAGCAAATGTTTAACAACTATTGGATAAATAGACATACTAAATGCTGTCAACTACAACGAATATTTCTGGGGCAATGTTTTAAATGTTCTACACCTCTTAATACGCTCTGAACTATTGAGCCACAGAGCTATGACTATTATGTCCTTTTAAAATCTTCATCATGTACAGTGTAGTGTATTATACAAACCTTGAAAACTTTGTCTAGGCACAAGCTTATAAGTTTTCACATATAAAATAAGTGTATCAGTCAGATGGAAATGATATTTATGAATAACTATCATGTTTTAGGCAAGTAGCTCAGGAAAATAAACATTTTAGGTACTCACTTTAAAAAAAAATCATACAGTCTCATGAGAAATCATACTAACATAATCAAGGTGAAATTAAACCAGGATAAAGTACCATCACTCATTTAAGCTTAAAAAACCTTTCTAAATAATAGAATTAGGAGGACCGGGCCAAAGTATGTATCTAAATCATGTAGAGTTATAGTCTTAAAGTCTGTACTGGTCAGGTCCCATGTAAACGCAGTAAAACAAATTTGTTAGGAAAAAAGCACAGACTCTAGAACCAAACTGCTAAAGTTTCACCATTGACTAGCTATGTAACCTGGCAAAGTTACTTGAATTTCCTAAGCCTCAAGTCTCTCATCTGAAAAATAGGGTTAATAATATCTATATCATAGGACTGTTAAATAAATGATTTTGTGTTTGTAAGGCCCTTAGAACAGTGTCTGGCAACATAGTAAGTTCTATATAGATAGCTAATATTGTCATTACATTATTAGGTTTGATTCAGGGTAATATATTTCAAGAAAGGCAAACCAGAGTATTTAAAGAAGTAGTTTTTAATCTTTCTTAAGTCACCAACCCTGTGAAAGCTATAGATCTCTTCCCCAGAAAAAACTATACAATTAATTTCTAGTGACTTGTGGATCTGCCAAAAGCCATCTATAACTCCCAGGGTTCTGGATGCCCCAGGTTAAAAATTCGTAATCTAAAGGCAGGCAACCAAAGTGGTAAGAAAAATGAGGTCTGAAAACTGTAATAAAGAGAATAATTAAAGGTATGTGGGAATACCTGGCTTTAAAATACTCTGAACATTACAGCTGCCCTCAAATTTAGCATGGTTCCCCAAAAGAAGTACTCGTGTTTTATTGCTCCAGATTTCTGAACAAAGTATAAGTTGCAGGAAGGCAGACTGGTATTTAGAATAAGGAAGAATAGGGTCCATATACCCATCTGCTAGCAATATAGATTTCAGTATTATAAAATAGAGGATAATTAGGTCAACTCTAGTAATCCCACATAAAATTCATTTGGATTAGCAACAACAGAATCAATGGCATCAGTGAAAGAAGTAATAAACAACACAAACAAAAATCCCTCCCCGCTCATGAGTCTAAGTTTGGTTTGCAGAGACATCATAGTCACGAATGTGGCAAAACATATTTTGAAAAGTAGCAAACATTTTTACCAGTCCACTGTCAAAATTTCTACCAATTAGATGATATGCTATAGCTATACCTTTAAAAATATTAGCTTTCAAAAAACTGAAACACATCTTTAACATCAGGTACTGAGCAATTTGGAATTTTTTTTTCTCTTTAAAATAAACTTTCTATTCCACATCATAATTAATACTAACCTGGAGCTGTTAAAAAACATATCTGGTGTTCTCCAACTAACCTAAGGTTTTACTGACAGATTGGTAATTCATCAAATACTTACTTGACTCACCATATAAACAAGAGAACTCTGAATCAAACTCTCTGTTGTTATACAGGGTGGGAATTAGTTAAGCAATATAGACTAAAGAAATTAGAATTAAAAAAAGAA
Source organism: Pteronotus mesoamericanus (assembly GCF_021234165.1). NCBI lineage: Eukaryota > Metazoa > Chordata > Mammalia > Chiroptera > Mormoopidae > Pteronotus > Pteronotus mesoamericanus. The sequence continues at coordinate 2,790,891 of NW_026555302.1, forward strand.
CTTAAATATTGCTATATTCAAATTTCATAAAGCATCCATATTCAGAATAACCTAAAGACTTTCTACTATGATATCAGAAATTTCAAGACTGATAAATGCTACGTACTCAGTATTCACTCATATTTGTAAATACTTCTACCACATATTTTAAAATGTTTCCAGAAGTTTGTCATACATGTACACATTTATATATAGATATGTTATCATAGCCTGCTCTTACGAGAAACAAAAACAAAACAAAAAAAAAAGAAGCAAAGCAAAACAAAACAAAGAAAACAACCTTCCAAAATGTAAGGTCAAATGGGAAAATGATGGCTAAGGGAATAAAGTGCGTCACATAATTAAGATAGGATGGCAAATCTATGCCCTACAAAAATAATACTTGATCTACTTCTTGGAACTCTCTATTTCAGCTTCGTATCCAAATTATATAAAGGGAGTAAGAAAAAAAGGCAAATAGTATGGAGAAGATGTTTAATAAAGTATTTTTAAAAACTTTGTAAGGATGTTTAATCAAATGAGTAATCAAAATAATGGGTTATGAGAAAATTTCCTTTAAAGAAATACCTTAAAACCATATATTTCCACCTACCAAAAGCTGCACTTGTTTTATGAAGATCTACTTGTTAAGCTTAGAACAATGTGAAGTAGAGTAAATGTTGGTACAATTTTCCAGGAAAATGCTGACTACATGTTTATGTATGTAGAGATTAGACACATTCTTAAATGCCTCAGAAGTATCAAACATAACTGGCTTTAAGGAAATCTAAAGATATGATATTTAACTAGACGTCTCATAGGTAATTTTAGCAGTAGTTTAATCAGGTTCTTAAACAACATCACATAATTACCTGTGTTTATTTCCTCTGCAATTTCCAAATCTTCTATTTGAATCCTATGATCTAACATCTCTATAAAATGGTCTCTGATTTCCTCAGCTGACTCATCGTCAAATTTATAATCACATAACCTTACTGCGGATCCCAGAATGGGGACAAAAACTCGGTGAGGAAGGATGTGAAACTCCTTTTCAGAATCTAAAAGAAGAAACATCATCAATATTTAGATAAGTCTGTCATTAGTGTCAGTGATATATATTTTATAAGTATATGAAAGCATCACATACTAATAGAAATAAAACCTAGGAGTTATTTTCATTTTCTAATTGACCTGGTACAAAATTGAGAAAGTGAATCTGATTCTAAACCAATAGGATGTTTATGTAAAAGCACTTAATTTTCCTATTAAAATGTTTATGTTTTCGCCCTATCCCACAATTTGCGGAAGTGTCATTTCATTATTAAAAATGTACTATTTACTAAGGCTTTCCTCCTAATTTAATAACTATCTGATGAAGCACAACTAATATAATTCTCGAAAAGTCATATGCTTGGCCACAATACAACTGATGACACCATTCATTTCCTAAAAAGCCTAGGGTTACTTTTACTATATCATGCTTTACCTCAACACACCTGACCCCTGCAAGGGACCTAACTTATACTCCTATGAAACATGAACTTATCACTACCTTCAATATGAAGATGTGTTGATTATATAATCTGTATTATCCACCCACCTATGAAAGAATATCCAGGAGAAAATTTTGTCCCTGGTCTCAGGAATTGCTATTTTTATTAACTTTACAAGTACTAAATTTTATAAACAATTTTCCCCTCTTCATGAGATTTCAGAGCCAAACTAGTAGCCAATTTATATCAAATGTACAGAACGTGATAGCAAACATTTTTTGCACACTTACATACAAAATCATCTCACTGCTCACTTCATCTTACTCAATGCTAGTAGTCCCCAATATCAAACGTGTGTAGGACATCAAGATACATGTTTTATATACTAACCTCACTACCAATTCCACCTTGCTTTCTTTTCATTCCCCCTTTGCCTCATTCTTATTACTAGTATTTATTATTATGATCATTAATTTTGATTAAGTTCTTAGTTACTCTTAGGAACTTATTACATGCTCTGCATAGTTAATAATGCATACATATTCTATCTTTCAAATCAGATTACAGGCTTCTTGAGGAAAGGCATCTGGTTATTGATTTGTATCTATCACATTGCCTTGAAGTGAGCTAACATTTCATGAATATCTAATACAAAGACATATTAAATGCTGTAAACTAGAATTAATATTCTGGGGCAACAATTAGCATGACATATTGTCATAAACAGCGTTAAGTAACTTTTAGAAAAAACAATCTAGACCTAAATAAATAATGAAGACTACGTTTTACTCTTCTTTGAATACTCTCAAAGTAAAATATATTTTCCCCAATTTCTATCATCATCACCAGTCCACTTTGTTTGGTTCAACACCATGATTGTAATGAACTTTCAGCAAAGATCAAGATTTTGTATAAAGAATGACTTCTTTCAGCAATGGATGTGATTTAAAAAGGTATCAATGTACAGACCAAGTAGAAAAGTAGCCTCTTTAATAGTAACCTATATTTCCTTGCCAAGAAACTAGTGGCAGCTTCTTGGCAAGGAAATACAGGTTACTATTAAAGAGGCTACTTTCTTATATAACTACAAACGGAAGATGAGGGATGTCTTCTGTGTTAGGGGAAATGCACTTACTTAAAGTATACGTTCCTGCCACATTCTGCTTATTATCTTGTTTTCATATGAGAACTGGAAGAACAATTTTACTCTTTGACTATACTGCCACCTAGCTGTAAAATTATATTACTACAATTTGTATTGTAGCATGTAAATTGTCACACACTGAAATTGGGAATATATTATTTGAGGCCACAATTTCTTGAAACAGGTTAAGTGCAAAACTTCAGTGATGTCTATAATGTGTGTTATTGGCATGCAGAACGTAAAAACTATTTCAAACTGCATTCTTTCTAGCTCTGCCTAAAAAAAGATAAATATGCTTACTGTAAAATCAAATGTTACAGTATTGGTTGCAATGAATTTAAATTACTTATTAAAAAAGAAAAAGCACATAATTTTCAAATTAAAAAGTTAAATTAGCCATTTAGTATCCATCTAAGACCAAGTTTTTTAGTTGGTCTGAAATTTAAAATGGGAAGGGGGAACCTTTTAAAAAAAAACGTATCTTAAAAACTATTCTAAAAAAAGAGTCCACAGGCCAAGAGGATCACGAATGTTCTGAGAGAACAAGTGATGTAAACAGACACAGATGTAGGAATGGACGAAAGTAAGAGAGTTCCAAGTTGATGGCCGCAATTTTCACAAGGAGTAGGTCGCCTGCTGAGAGTAAGTGGGGCAGACTGAATGGAGACTGACGGAGAACAACGAAGAAAGGGCTGGAACACTGTTTAAGGGGAAGACCCCAATATGTAAAGCGAATGCCTGGAGTTCTTCTATTTCTTTACTGTCACTGAAGTATTAAGTTCTTTCATCTGGATAGCCAGAATCCAAAGACTATGTTTACTTTAAAATAAGGAATATGAAGTCAATATGCCCTTTGCAGACTTCCTGATGCATGCAAAAATATTCTAGTTCAGGTTAATTTCATGGCATACATTCTACATTTTACCATACTACAAATCTACAAAATCTTACTATTACAGAATTAAGTTAAACTAAGTAAAATGAGGACTAAAGCTAAGACCTAACGATTTGGTGTATATATATTCAATTTCAAAATTTATATTTGTCTGTATTATTATACTTGCAATTTAGTCTTTCGTCTTGATATCCTAAAATCAACTAACATGTTGGAGGAATAAGTATCCTATTACTAAAGTTTAAAAAGTATATATTTATACTTGGGTTTCTTTTTGAAATATAATGCTACATGTCCAAAAAAGTTAAAGTTAAGAAATTTTAAAGACAACTATCATTAAATAATTCTCTTCCTTTACCACCTTCAATATAATAGAAACTCCTCCTTACTGAGGGCTTGACTTACCAACTTATATTACGGGCTTTAAAAACATTCATCTTATTTAAACTCAAGGCCTCAAAAAGCAGCTACTACATTCTCCATGTTCCATTTAAGATAATGGGTGCTTAGATAGGCTGAATCATTTGCCCAAAGTCACTTTACTAGTGGTAAAGTAGACAAAGAACTCAAGCACTTCAGTCTTTGCTCTCTCCACCAAACTGCAATGTTTACTCTCTTCACATAACCTCAATGGCTACTCAATTACAGTGAACAATATCTTTTATTTAAAAAGAAGTATACTGTGGCCCTGGCTGGCGTGGCCCAGTGGGTTGAGTGCCGGCCTGCAAACCAAAGTTTGCTGGTACAATTCCCAGTCGGGGCACTTGCCTGGGTTGCGGGTAGGCCCCCTGGGGGGCATGTGAGAGGCAGGCGACCCATGTTTCTCTCACACATCGATGTTTCTCCCTCTTTCTCCCCCAACCCTTCCCCATCTCTAAAAAATTAATAAAATTTTTTAAAAAATATTTTACTGTGTAGCTATTACAATTGCTCTTTGGAATAATTAATTGTGCTGATTGGACATTAGCAAAAGGTTTCAAAATACTACCTCGTTTTTTATACAGTAATACCAGGACAGTCATATAATACTATTTTTAGGAAGCATTTTAAAATGGAACAAAATATTTAACTAATGTGTGTGATAAGGTAGGTCTTTGGCATTAATGGTGAATACATCCCCATGTCTCCAAAAATTCTAAAATTCACAGTTCAGCTGTAATCACACTGTTTCTCAGAAAGCGAATATTTAGCACCATGAGAGCTATACCATAGACAAAGTCAAGTAGCAAAAACAAAGCCACAATGAGATGGGGCTGCTAGGCTGCCTGGGTGGCTAAGTGACGAGGTTTCACACAAAAGTCTTAATCCAATTGCTGCCTGTAAGATTCAAATTCATTTCTCAGCAAAACTACACTCAGCAAAAACTATGCATTTCATTATTAGTGAACAGAAATTCAGGGTTATTTGTGGAGTACAGGAATGACAAATGTTAAATCTGGCAATTCCAGTGATCTTTCAAACTAAGAATACAAAAAAGATTATGATTTGCCTCCAAACCTAATATACTGTCTATCAGTAATACTAAAAGAAGTTAGTTTTATAGATGAGCCATGTTTTCTTCTATAAATATAAAAATATTCCCTTAACAAGCTAATATATATGTTTCAATTATGTATATATTCAACTGTGAATTGCTAATCTACTCACATCTGAATGGTAGGAAGGGGAAGATGAATGTGTAGCTTTAAAAAGCATACTCAATATTACAATTTTCTTTTTGAATAAAATAATTATTTTTAATACAAATGACAGAAATGGTATAAATTGCTTATTTTTCAAAACATAGAATAGTTATAATAGGTTATAATATGATGACCCAGACTTTTAAAAATCTAACAGTCTGTTGCATAATAGATAAGCATAAAAAATAGTACGAAAACAACTTGGTAGGAATAAGTTTCAATTGCATATATACCACAAATTAATACCTATTAAAGAACCTATTATATAATACTTAACACAAATAAATATTTTGATTATAAATAAATTCTTTTAAGAAACCTACTAAAATAATTTTTTAAATTAGCTTTAAAATGTTAACACAGTTTTCAATCTGGCAAAAATTCATGCAGAATTTTCTAAAAATCTTCCCAGAAATTGTTAAATGTTTTGACAGATTTGCTATTTTAAGGTGTTCAGAAATCTTTTTTTTTTTGGTGCAACTGTCAATTTTTCATTCAATAAAAAAAGTAAAAGATGACATATTATTGTTAAAGACAAATATAAGCAGTTATAAAAGATGACATATATATCTTGACAGCCTATCAATTGAACGCATGCCAAAAAAAGTACTTAATTTTATACTCATAACTTTTTTTTCTGGAGTCTCATTCAAAAGCAGATCCTCAAATAGTATTTCACAACGATCAGCAACTGTATTCAATATATCTCTCTTCACTGCCTACAGAAAAACAAGACAAATTACAAATAAGAAATAAAGTCTGTTACTTTCAATTTGCATTATTCCACTACCAGAGAATCTTCACATAACTACTTTTCCTGTATAATCATGTCCACTAAAATAACTGATACATTATTCTTTTTTATAGGCCCACTTACTTAACCTGCTTACAAACATTAATAATTTAGAAGCAAATCTGCCTACCTCATCTAAATAATTAAAACCAAATAAATAAATGAAATTCTTCATCTGAACAAATAATGCTCGTGTTCCAAATTAGGAAATGTATGACTGACAAAAGTACCAGCCATCCTTTTTAAAATTTCTGCATTATAGAGATTATAGAACACCACCTAATAATTCTTCCGAAGAAATGATTTCCAGTGTATTAATAACTCACAGATGACTCACAACTGTGAAGCACTTAATAAATTTATATAATCATTACTGTAAAAACACCATAATATAGATATTCTACATATGAAAATCCTACAGCCAATTACATGGTGTAATTGTACTGCCCAACTGAGTAGACTTTTAATTGTTAAAATGAAATTAATAATTATGAAACCTAAGAGTCAAAAAAATAAAATGTTATGATTTTTGAACACTTAAGTTAACATGCTTCTGTCTTTCCTGTGCCAGTTACCCCCTTGGTACCTGCACAGCATCTTTGACCTTGGGTTTATGGCCATGAACGTATGCTCTGCTCTGCACCATGCCCTTCAGGTTTATCGAGCCGCTGCAGACCTGGACGGTGGCTGTGGACCTGTGGTCAGACGGCAAAAGCTGAAAGACAAGAATCACTTCAAGTTCTAATGGCCAACACTGTATTATTAACTATATAAACTGCACTGCAACGATATGAAATGTTTTAAACATTATAGAGGCCATTTCATAAAGTGAGAAGAAAATTTGGGGCTGAACCAAGTGTTTGAAAATAGTCTCCAAAAATTATTATTAAAAGGCTTTCATATTTCTCTTTACAAGTTACATATTATTTTCTGAGAATTTTGACTGTAGTATGAAATTAAGCACATATAATTTTTTCTTACTGATATAACCATCCAAAATGCCAATATTCAATCACTATATTTGCTAAAATATATACACTATTCACAGATTACTCAGGTAATTATGATGATGAAAAGATGTATAAAGACGTGATCTAATAGGACTTGCATGGCATGCACTGTAAGGTCTGCACAAAATACAAAGCAGGATGTGATAAATATGGCACAATTATAAGCAATGCCTAGACACTCATTTGTTTCTACACTTTCAACCCATACCCTTCAGAGACTGAAGTAGCGCTACACGCTCTGCCGCAGGAAAAGGGCAAGCCAGCTACGCCTGTTACCGGGGACGGGGTCGGTGGCCACAAGCAGTTATTTTCATGTCACGGTCCCATTCTTCTTTAGTCTAAGGAGTGTTAGTTCATACTTGGTTTTGAGATGTTTCACAGACATTTTTAACCTCATCATGAGATGTTTCACATTCTTAACCTTATTAGTTTAGTGCCAAAACAAGGAAATCATTGAAACATTGACAGCATTACTAGAGGTCTATAAAAATCACAATGGAAATAAAAATGAATTTTAAAAAACCCGCACCATGGCCCTGGGCTGGCGGGGCTCAGTGGATTGAGTGCCAGCCTGTGAGTCAAGAAGTCGCCAGCTCAGTTCCCGGCCAAAGCACAAGCCTGGGTTGTGGGGCCAGGAGCTCAGTTGGGGGCATGAGAGAGGCAGCTGATCGATATTTCTCTTCTGTTTTCTCTCTCTCTCCCTTCCCCTCTGTCTAAATAATAAATAAATCTTTTTGTAAAAAAAGATTATTTTGAAAAAACCCACAATGGACGCATAAAATATGTTTCAAGTACACGTGGAATAAATCATTCAACAATAAGGTCAATTTTGAAGAACAAAAACAAATCATGCAACTTGTGAACAGTGCCAATTATGTGTGTGCAATAAAGAACAACCAGGAAGTGATGAGAAAAAATGGTGACAAAATCGAATGATTTAAATATGTAGCTACTGAAAAAGGATTAACAGTCAATGTCTAATATAATTCAAGCAAAAACTATTTTTAAGAATTTAAATTTAACACTGTAAAGGTCTTGGTGGTAAAAAATTCTGTAACAGACGAAATAGTTCAAAAAATTTCAGGTCCATTCAAAAATGTCAACAAGCCAAGCAGCAGGGTAACAATGCCGATACAATATCTGGAATAAGCTTCTTGTGATACTTGCAGAAATCACTGACACATCAGCAAGGTGGAGGTGCCAGAGGAGTAATGGCTTGCCTAATCCACAGTGCAGAGCTTTACTATGAAACTATTCTATTTTGGAAGATAATACTCTACTTACTTGTCTAATATCTATCTTTAATATGTATTTTATAGTATATAACACATTGATGACATATAAGCTACGTATGTATAAATTAGTGCTTTGTTCTCCAAACTAAATGAGACTATACACGAAAGACTACGCGCATGTGTGTGTGCACACACGCGCGCGCGCACACACACACATATCAAGAAGGGGTTTTAAAAAACAGGGAAATCGGCTCACTCCTTTTGGGTGGAATTGTATCTGAGTTCTACAAAAGTCAACTCCTTCTGGTGTCTTTGGACTTAGGAACCAACTGGCTTATAAAAGGACTTTGGGGACCTAACTTGTTCATAAAAGGAGGATACTGGTATGGTGTTTTGGAAAAGGAAAGAGCCCTCTGGTTACAGGGGCAGCATTTGGGTTAGATCTTAATGTCCAGATAGGATCCTGACAGTCTGGACATCTGAGATGAGATGGCACCGGCAAGACAATGGCTCAGGAAATGCACGGGATTCTGAAGGACTGGAAAGCAGACCCTAGAAGAAGAAACTAGAGAATAATGAAAAGACATGCTAAGGCTATGAAGAGCCTTGAAATAGACTTTTATAACCAGTCAATAGAGAGCCATTGAGGAATTTTAAGCAAGGAGAGTTAACAATCAGTGTCTGATCCTTATACACACTTAAGAAGTATTATCTGAAAAGAAATAAATGAACAAGTGAATGAATACAAACTGTGATTCAGAAAGGATAATCTGAAGTTTTATATGCAGGATAGAATAAAAATATGGAAGATGTGCCAAATATATACAAAAAAGGAATCAGGATTTTCAGAGAATCAATCACTTTGGACAAAAATGAATAGATGGAGAGAGACCATTTCAGAATTACCTAACATAGATGAAATAATAATGTTGTAAGGCTAATGACACTATAACAAAAAAAGATGAACTTAACACTGCAAAGAAAGAATAAACAAGACATGACAGAAGCTGAATGGAAAGAAAGGGGCATCAAGTACTTATTGACCACTTATTATATATTGATGATTTTAAAGTTTCCAGCTGACTGACCATGGAATGTTTGACAAAAATATACTACACTATATAATAGTAAATATCATTACAATAAATCATCTCTTATGATAATTTATGATATGGTCTTCCACTCTTCTCTTAGTATTTTCACTCTGCACCACATCTTCCCACTCCAATTTTATCACTAAAATAATATTAACTGAATTGTTTGATTGATAAAACAAGAGGTCACATAACTAGCAAAAAATATTTAGGTAAAGGAATAGCCTTAAAACAAAGGATACTTCTAAAATAAGGAGGAAAACAAAATATTAAAAATACTTTTAAAGTATTGAGAAGAGAAATTAAGAACTAATGTTGAGTGGCATAAATCCAATGACATTTTAGTAATGATCTATTGTTAACCCAGAGAATGAAAAAAAGAAATGGAAACATCTTCATAAGTCTATTTTATTCAGTTAAAAAATATACAAGTCCTAGTAATATTTTTGTTTCAACATTTCCAGTATAATACTGAAATAGAAGCTTTCTAAAAACATGGATGTACTTTATACCCTGCCTGTTTTCAAGGAAAATTCCAAGCAGGATTAAAATCAAAAGCATGCATATACTTTTAGGAATAATTACAGCTTTAACTTCTTATTCTTCAAGATGCCCAACTTTCAATTTCTGAAAAGAAGAGATGTGTAACTTAAAACAGCCATAAAAAATTAAAAACTGCTAATAATGTGTGATTTTTATCAAATCAGAAGAGGTGTAAATCTACTTCATATTAAATAAATGATGACTCTTGGCATATCTGTGCACACATCTTCTACTTATAAGTTGTGAAGAATTACATGTGTCATAAAACATAAACCCAAAATATTACATGCATGCACACACATGTGTATGTATGTGTGTATTTATATGTATATTTATATTTAAATGCTATCTACTTTATGTTAAAATTTTAACAGTCTTAGGCCAAAAAGACCCAAATAGGTTTTACTAAATTAATGTTTCTTGGGAGTAACTTTCCTAGAACTGGGCATTTTTTTACAGTTTCTTACATCTCTAAAATTCTTTGACTTTCAAAGTAGAAACATAAAAACAGAAACAATTTCATTAAGGTTATTGTTATAAATAACATATTTTAGATAAGTAGGATTTTTAAATATTTACCAACTGTGTTAGCACTCTGACATCAAAAGAATGACCGATTGCTTGAGCATTTCCTCTAAAAGATTTTTTCTGAAAATAAAGTAAAAAAACTAGATTATTGAGATTGGAGTGCAACATAAAAGATGATTTAGGAACTGTCCTACACATACTAAGTAACCTAGAGGAAAAAAATCTTATTACTTGTTTTATTTTCACTTTTTCTGTAGACATGTTATTTTGTGTATTCTATAGCAATCAATATAAGCTGCTAAAAACCATTAATTCCCTACTTTTGTTTCTCTAAAGCAAGGATTGGCAACCTATGGTCTAGGGGTCCAATTCAGACTTCCACCAGTCTTTAAAAATAAAGTTTTACTGGAACACAACCAAGAGCATTCATTTACACATTGTTTGTGGCTGCTTTCATGATACATCAGAGCTGAGTAGTTGACACCAAATGGCCCTCAGAGTCTAAAATATTTACCATTTGGTTTTTTACATAAAGTTCACTGATCCCCCCGGCCCCCAAAAGGAGTGATCACCAGAGTTTCTCTTCAAATTAAAGCTATTTTAGAAGCCCATAGAGACCCCTCTTTAAAGTGGAGAAACTTCATCTTCAAACTATCAGGGCAGGATTCCAATTATTACAGAAATAATCTCCCATCATTTTCTGAGAAAAACATCTGCCCTGTACTTTAAAAGTACTTAGAAATAAGAAGTAGATGAAAACTGTCTTCATGAAGAAAAGGATTAAACAACTAAGAATAGTCATCTTTTATTTTTCCTTAACACAAATAATTTCATAAGATGATTTTTTTAACTCACCTGTCCTTCTACCAGGTCACAATCTTCAGCTTTCACTTGTCCATTAATCAAATAAACACCATCTTCTATTTGCTTGGCCCAGCGTGCAAGTCCATTCTTAAAAGAAACACAACGGGTAGCTTTCAGATATAAGGCCATCTCCCATAAACTCCCTAGGGTCAACATTTTCCACCTAATACACTGAAGTAGTAAAAATCTCTAAGTATCGGTAATGTGGTATTTAAACTCAGTCTCCTAAACAACAAAAAATGTATACCCCCAAAATTTGGCACCTTACTCCTATTTTATAATAGTGTTTCTGGTCTTTATCCCAAACTACCATTCATATCATAGACTTCGGAGGCTTAATAACTACATGGCCACAGTCATATACATTCAGTAATTTCCATTATCTTTAAAAAATGTGAGAAAAGAGAAAAAGCCTGAAATATATAAAGCAGTATTAAAGAGGAAAAAATAAGCAACCTCCATTTGCCTCCTTCAAAGGAAATGAGGTATGAACAAAGGAATGATATAGAAATTTTTAAAAAGGACTGAAAATGAGAAAACAAAACCATAAAGTCCAAGAGAAAGCAGAAAGACCAAACAGTACATATAATTACATAACTAATTTTACAATGTACATAATTATGTTAATTAACAAATATTTATGGCACACCTATTATGCTAAATATGAATATATCAGTATGATGACATTTTAATCTGAGGTAATAAATTAGCTACCCCAAACAGCATCATTATAATTGGAATGCAGTTTTTGAGGACTATAAAACGAATGGCAGACAACCAGAATAAAAGTAGATTATCTATTCAGTAATCACTACAGAAAATTCATTTTACCCGCATACCTTTGTATTTTTCTCCAGAGTGTAGCTGACAGAAGTAGTAGACAGTGGGATGTGAATATTAACATGAACTGTACATTCTAAAGAATGCCATGAACTTGAGAGTCCATTCTGATACTTCCAATCCGCTGGTTTTGCTGAACTCTTTAGCAGTGAGGAAGGAGGAAAACATAAAACATGATTTAGGTCATAATATGTACAACCTAATAATTATACAACCTGACAGCTAACATATTTGGCCACATTCTTTCATTAAAGGACAATAGGTTAGAATTAAATAAAAATAAAGCATGCATTTAATTTTAGTAATCTTCAGAAAACTGAACTTGGCAACTCCCCCAGCGGCTGGCTGGAAAAGGATCGGGCAGTCCACGTTTAGAATTCTGACAAGTCCTCTGGTCCTCAGATTCTCATCTGTAGCTTCAACAATGTCAATTCTGAAGCTTCTGTCGTGAAGCAATCAGTCACTGAGCGACTACTACGTGCCTGACACTCTCCTTTCTGACCCGTCCTTGGTAACACAATTCTGCAAAGTTGCTTTTTCACGTTGCTTTTAAACATCTTAGTAAAATGTTACTATGGATTCTGCCAAGTACAAGTAACTTGCTTAGCAGGCACTGTAGCTACCAAAAACCGACATGTTTTTACTACCAGCCTCTCAAATATACTACTAAACACATAAATAAGGTAGGGGAGCTTTATAACAATGTTAACAATTTAAAAAAACATAAAGTTTCCTTGTAATAAAATGAATATTTCAAAATAAAAAAACTGGTGACTGTGGACATCAGTAGGAAAGGACAGCATTGAAAATGATAAAACTAAATAAAGAATTTTATTTTTAAAATACTTTGCAACACAAAAAAATCTTTAAAGAGCAATTTTTCTTACCTTTGGATCATGGATATCGTAAGTTCGACAAGATATTCTTTACTAATTAAGGATGGAAATAATCCAAAAAAGAATTAATTCTTGATAATCAAAAGAAAATAAACCAGCAAAAAATAAAAATAAAATAAAGTGTAAGTATCCAAGAGTTTTTATAAAATCGTACCACTTTACACACTTAAAGATAAATATATACATATGTGCAGGTATATACATGTTTGTACAAATATACATACATATAGAAATCACTCTAACTATAGTTGTGGTACTTTAAACTACTTCTTACTACTTATAAATGCTGCTAATCATGATGAATAGAACTAAAATGCTTGCAAAATTGTCCTCAAATACACCCCCTGTATAACAAATAGGAGTGCTCTTCTGGATGGAGCCACGCCTGGGAATTTTCAGTGGTTCAAGGGGCCTGTACATGAAACGTTTTAGTTAAATATCCAAAGCAGTTAGAAGCCCAGCTGTTGCAGGAAGAATCCCCTTTCGAATTTTTGGTTTTGTCTCTTGCAGATTCTAATTCATCGGGCCCTTGCACTGCTCCGCTCCCTCCGGAGTGGAGGCTCCTCTGGCTTAGGAGGCGTTCTTCCTTAGAGAGGTGCACAGTAAAGCAGCTAAGAAGGCCCTACAACTGGCTTTTGGTGTCATCTGACCTTGGCTAAAGACATAGGTATTTCTTGGATGTCGTAACTGTCCAGCTCAGTGAACCTGTGCTTTTAACTGAACATTTATCAATAGCAACTGAAAGTGAAATTTTAAAATAAAAGAATTCTTGGCCAAAGCTGTCAGTTGTGGTATCTACATCTCTGTATGGGACCTGTTGTGCTTCAGCTTAGAGAAGTAGATGGCTGGTAAACAGTTTCCAATCCCTAGTCTTTGCCATTTCTGTCAAACTCTGCAACTCTGAGACACAATCAATAACCAAATTACTATTATTACCATTGGCAGTCCCAATTATGTGTTATTTACAGAAAAACTTACAAACCATACCTGTTTTTTAAAATAATGATTGAATAAATGTTTGGGGAGGGGGGAACTTGCAGGAACATTATTTTGGTATCATATACTTTTAAAACATAAAAACCTAAATAAAAGATACTTCTTTGTAGAAGAGCAAAGGTGAAGTGCCACACGATCTGAGACTTCCTCCTCTGTGAAATTCCATAGTCTTTTTTTGTTCATCGATTTTTCCACAGCAAATACTAGCTGAAATAGAGGAAAATACACAGCAATTGAATGCAAAATGAAAGAAGAAAAATGAGTGTAGAAAAAACCAATTATAATGTCCCTAAACACCATCTAGCTTTAAAATTCCATGATTCTACCATTTAATTGTCTTTTCTTCAGAAGAAAGAATTAAACTGATTATTAATCATTTTGGTTCTATTCACATAACAATTGGTTTTTAAGTAGAAAAATATAATCCACCATCATTAAGAATTGACTGGACATGAAAAATTAATTTTGAACAACATTTAAGTGAAATATAGATAAAGACTTTTTATTTTATTATTATTTTTTAATCCTCACCCAAGGATATGCTTATTGGTTTTTAGAGAGAGAGAGAGAGAGAGACATTGATGTGAGAGAGAAACATCAATCAGTTGCCTTCCTTATGTGTCTCAACTGTGGATCAAACACGCAACCTAGATATGTGCCCTGATCTGGAATAAAACCCACAACCTTTTGGTGTTCAGGACAATGCTCCAACCAACTGAGCCACCAGGCCAGGGCTAAAGACTTTATTTTAATTAGAATGAGAAATGATAAAAATGGAGCATGTCACCATTTGGCATTTCTTATTTATATGTCACATAAGATTTAAGGCAATACATAAGGACATATGAAATATAATACACATCATAGCCATCACTTGAAACTACGTGGAAGGTCTAACAGACTACTGCTACGGCATGACAAAGCCATTACGTCATTAGAATTGTTTCATAATAGTAACAAAATCTTTAAAATAAAAGCTATTTTAAAATATGTAGCTTTGACTGAAAATACAAATACTGACATTTATTACACACAAGATACCAAGCAATCGGGTAGAAAAGCTGTTTCAACATAATCTCAGCATAAACAATTATGGAACGGTAATCTAAATATGCCTACGATCATTGTGTATATACAACATCAATTAAAATAAGACGTAATTTTGATCTTATTAAGAATTATTATATTTCAGACTTACTCTGCGCAGAGTGTTTTGAAAATCATTTCCCATTTCTAAAGTTGTAATAATAAATACTCCAAGAACTAGAAGTCCCCCAGGTAGCATTCTGGATACCTAAAAATAGAAATGTAGTATTAGCTTACATTGACATTTGGCTTTATATGTAATCCTTTGTGTTTGATAAGCTAAATATTAAATCAGGAAATACTTACTGAGTACAACTGCATAGCATTGAGGTGGGGACTTTGAAAAATGGTTAAAATATTGAGAAATGTATAATAACCAAGGTAAATGGGGTGTCGTCATGTACATAATCTTCCTAGAATATCCTGAACTTTTACCCTACAATTACCTTATGAAAAAAAGTCATTTAATAATGAAACCCATTAGCTACATAAATAAACAAACCCTTTTCTCATGGGATCAAAGACTGAAACACCTCCTAAAATTTTTGCAATGGCTTCCACTGTCAGCTAAATAAAATAATAATTTTGCCTTACAGTGCTATTTCAGACTAAAATTTGGTTAATCTGATACTCAGGGCCTCCCCCACTTGACACTACTTTCTGTGAAATATTAAAATACCAGTCAAAAACTTCTCACTGTTCTTCATACACATGCCTAGGCTTTCTAACTCTATGCCTTTACTCAGGCTGCTTCCTCAGCCTGAGCTTTTTCTTAAATTTTAGGTACATTACTGGGAGGGTCTGAAGGGAAGAAATAATTCTCAACTACCTTTTATCCTTTATCCCTATAATATTTAGCAGAATAGTAAAGCCTGGAATTTGAACAGAGTCTGAGTTGAAAATCCACCATTTTCTATTGCTGTTTTACCCCCAATTTTTAAACCTATTTATTGATATAATCGAGCATTTATCTTATTTCTACTTTTCCTTTCTAAAATCGTATTGGTTAAAAATCCTAGGAAGTCTTTCTGTGTCCACCAGGTTATTTACTTAGGATAAATCTCTTAAGGTGAATTACTACTTTAAGAAGTTATGGATATTTTTAAAGTTTTTGATACATACTACCAGTTTGTCTTCCATAATATCTATTATTTCCATTCATGTCATTGTGGATACTTCATAATGCCACATGGATTTCTTTCTACCATCCATACTCAGCAATGAGTGCTTTGGTTATCTTTTGTGTGGTTAATATATAAACAACTTGATCAAAAAGTTAAGTCTTCAGAAAATCAGAAAATTTCTAATAGAAAATACTTTGGTGTACAATCTGCTGATTGTTCCCTCTGCATAAATTCTATTCACTATAGTAACAAAAGCTCGAAATACAAAGAATAAAATTTTCATATTCAGCATGGGGCACCTGCATAGCTTTTCAAAATTACCAACATAAAATTAATCATTTCTTTCTGAAGGAAAAAATACGAATCTATTTTGCTATATAAACTTTATGTTTCTACATGTGTATATACATATACAGGGTCTGGCACAAATAACAGCCTTTTTTATTACAAAATCTTTTATTATAAAATCATAAGCATGTAATTCTGTAACATAATATCACACTCAAGCATACCATATGACATTTTAGGTGAAATGTTCAAATTAAAACTATAAATTATTATACCCATATTATCACCCTACCAACCACACTCAAGCAGATGTTACTTCTGCGAGACTCTGTATATTTTTATATGTATATAAAATACATCTTTCTTTCTCTTCTTCTACACACACACACATCCCCCCTGCCCCGGGACATTTAAGTTTAAAATATTTAATATTTTTGTGAGAAGACAGTACTAAATATTTCCTGGGTTTTTAAGTAACTACATACCACCCCTCAACACAGACACAGACACCAATAAACATGGGTGTATGTTTGAAAGATTTAAAGTTGATTAGAGAAGGAAATAATTCTACTTTTTACTTTATTCTAACATTCCTATTAGATGGTAGCATCCACTCAATACCTAGTTTTATATTAATTTAAACATCATTCTCTTACCCACACCCAAATCTGTTTCCTGCGTGTGTAACAGCAACACCATCTTCCTAGAAACCCAGCCTAAAAATCTCTGTCATCCTTAGCTACTCTTTCACGTATCTTTCCACTTCCAATCTGCTTGGTCACTAAATTGTCCTGATACTAGCTCTTTCTCTGAAATGTTTCGGCAATGGAGTTTTTGCTCACTGCTTTAATTTATTCATTTATCTGATATTTGGAGTTCTCTTTAAATACCAAAATACTGTGAAAACACTGTGGTTGGCACTGAGGATATAGTCATAAACAAAACAGCCGTAAACGCGGTTTCTCATGAAGCCAAGTCTAGTTTAGATTCACACCATTTTTTTTTTCTTGGACCTTGCTGTATGTTTTCTGTTGTCTTCAGTCACTCTACTCTCAATTTACACTGTATCAAGGCATTAAAATCAGTTTCTAAATTACTGACAGATCAATCACATTAACACTTTCTCAAAATAGGGAGCTCTGAAAGTCTACTACATAGCTACTATCTAACAAAAAAGTCCTCACTTTTTAGGATGGGACTCCAAAGTCATCCCTAACTGGCCCTTCCAGTCTTACGTGTAATCATATGTTTTTCCATGCCCCGTGTTTCAGTTATACCCAACTGCTTGCTCTTCTTCTAAGTGACCTTTAACTTTCATGCCTTCAGGTCAGTTATCACACCGTCCTTTAGGCATTCAGTTTGTCCCCTGACTTCTACTGGCAAAGTCCTATTCATCTTTCAGTCTAGAGCCTTCTGTGAAGCTGTCTGAATCCAAACACTAGCCTGTGTTTTGTCATTCCTTCCTCTGCATTCCTTCAACACTTCCATGTTTATCTCATTTCTCTTATAATTGATTTGGGTAATATCTTTCACTTTGGTTAAAACATAAATTCTGAGGATTTTTTCTTATTTAACCATCATTTTATTGCCTCAGTGCCTAGATTAAGTCTTTAAAACAATCTGACCAGAAACTATATTATCAATAACCAGTATTACTTTAAAGTAAATTGGAGATAAGCTACATAACTGATAGTAAGAGACAAATTTTTTAAAATGGATAAATATTAACAATGGAAAAGCATAGCATGTAAGATCAAGAAGTCAGACTGCCTGGGTGCAAATACAAGTTCCACTGTTAATTCTGTAATCTTCGGTAGGTTACTTAACTTCAAGTAAGTTGTGAAAACTTAAAAATGGGCATTCTGAAATCCTAGTCTAGCAATCTGAGGGTAAAGTGCTTTTTTTTTGTCAGTCAACAAACATCAACTTAACAATACAGGAGAAAGTGTGATGACCTGGGTAGCATGCTCTGTGGCCCATTCTTCGTCCAAGTTATCCAACTTATCTTTGGGATGTCTGAGGTTCTCATTTTTTTCCTCCTTGGGTGGTGTTCTAGTGGCAAGAATCACATAATCCTTCTGTGAAGAACACTTAAAAACAAATTAGAAAAGCTCCTTAGAGTGATATCTGATTGAGGAACATAATACTCTTATGATGTGCAAAAACTGAGTACATTTTTAACAGCTTAAATTTTTAATACCTATATTATATGCGATCTATAGAGAAACCAATGTTCATGGATAGCCTTACACCATTTTCCCCACATGTTATCTTTTAATATTTTTAATATCAGCCTGTTATTTATTTGGACATCCAATATGAATCACATGTGGTCACTACAACTGGTTTACAAATGGTTTACCGGATGAGTGAATAAACTGTATTTACACCAAAAAATAATGAATATGCTTGGTCAATTTTCTAGTTATTACATTTACTTCCTATATACTGTATTTTGCCATGTATAATGTGCACCCACGTTTTTTGTGTACATTATACATGGGATTATTATGCCCATTATTATACCCATGGTATCACTATACCCTGTATAATGTGCGTCCTTATTTTTCCCTCAAAAATTTAGGCAAAAAGTACACATTACATATGGCAAATTATGGTAATTTGAACAGACTGGGTAGTTTAGTAAAAATAAAGCAACGAATGACTTATGCATCTTATTTTCATTGATATGAAAAATATTGTATGTCAACAGTAAGTAAAAAAGAAAGAAAAGGAAATAAGCAACAACAGAAAGAAATGACAACAGTAGGGAATTTGTACACGTGTCCAAATTGAAGTGATATCACATTTATGTTCCTCTATTTTAGTAGCAGCTAAATGGTAATCAAAGGCGGGAAATCCAAAGATAAATGTAGGGAACATTTAATAACTCAGTGTCATTACAGTGGAAGTTTCCTATGAAGAAGGAGTCAAAATAAGGCTGATAATTCAAGTCAGTATGGTGTCATCCTCGGATATCACCTGAAATTCCCATCATTGGTGTCATACTGGACTAGAAAATAAAGGAAGAGAAATTATTCCTACAAAAATTGTTTCCAGAGAATTACATTCAAATGGACACAGGAAAAGGTAAGCACTAATTAAGAAAGCTCTTCCTTCTCATAAAATCTATGACTTTGAAAAGAAAATGACCCTTGGAGTAGGAAACAGACAGGCTTGAGGGGAAGGAGAGAAAAGTGGTGAACCCTGGAGTAAAGGAGAAGAAGGAACGTGTGGAGCAGTGGAAGGGATGAAAAGGCAGCATAAAGAAAGGCAGGAAGGAGCACCCTAAACTGTGGGAAACTCCCTGGTAAGGAAGGGCCTGTAGACAGCCGGGCAAGTTTGGAACAGGGATTTTTCTCACTGATCATTTATCTTCACTGATCCCATCTTTCCCTAAAATTCTTCCCGTAAAACAAATAATAATGGGGAGTAAAAAGCCTCACATGAAAAGTTCTTAGCAAAAAGAGCCCTACATTAATAGATAATAAGTATCCTGAATGAAAAAGAAGTTCAGACTGTAGCCAAGAGAGGCAGGCCAGCTACCTAATGAGAGGCCTCCTACGTGGTACTTCCTGGGTGATCAGCGCAGCGTCTGCCCTCTGTCCTGCCAGTTAAGAAATCAGATTTGTAACCATGAAGGGCTGTGACTACATGTGTCCTCTAGACAGTGCTTTCTTTATAAGTAGGTAACATGGGGCATCAAATCGTAAGAGAAAGTAGCTTGGGATTGTGGACAGAACCGGAATAAGTGAATCATGCAATTTGAATGTTCTAAGGAATCATGATAAAATGCCCAGAAAGAGAATTGTCACAATACAGCTTTATTTGCTATTAAGCCTCAAAAGCAGGTCCTTGGGCCACAGTGTACTCTCCTGTAAATAGTGTTTAGACAGATATAGGCAGTTTGTCTATATAACTTTTTCTGTTATTGTTGCTATTACTTTTTATTGCCGTCTAGTCTTCCTGCTTATTGAATCAGTTGATGCTCGTGCTTTTTAAAGTAACTGTTCAAATCTCTGTTTCATTTTGTGTTGATTTTTAAGGCTTAACTCTATGAGGAAAATAGAATATGACTTATATTCAAATTTCTTCCAAATTTCTTTTCCCCTCCCTCTCCACTGAATCCACATTAAAAATAATCAATAAGATAGGTATTATATTATGTAGCAAAGTATATGACCACTGTTGGTACAAGTCTGAGATCACAAAAACCAGAATGAGAATAAAACTGTTGAAAGCTACTTCTATAAAAAACTGAATAATCAGGAATTAATAAAGATTAGGAGGGAGTACAAAACACTTGGAAACACACACACACCGCCTCCCAATACAAATAATATGGTCAGTAAAAAATCTAATTTTGGAGTTTCCACATTATAAATTATTTTTACACTGTCGAAAGAGAATGTGTTCTAACTTGAGCAAACCTGAACTAGGTATGTCTTACTGCTCCACATTTTTCTTTAAAATCCATATTAAAGTTACTTCTACATTCTCTCTCCATTCCCTAACCTTGAGTTTATTGTTAAATAGCATATATCAACTTTATTTTTATTTCAACTTTAAATAAACAGTTAATTTGTTCTGTCAATAAGTACATAGTAAAAGACACATACCTGTCCTATCAAAAGACCAGAGACAAAAGACTTTCCATGGAGATTGAGGTTTGAAAGATATTGGCCAACAGTCTCTTCTACAATGTAGGTTCTTCCCATTATTGAGACTTAAATCTCCTAAATGCCAAAAAAAAAAACCAAAACAAGGATAGTACTTTTAGGAAAAAAAAATATACCTTCCAATGATTTCCTCATAGGGGAAGTACAGAGAGAAATGGTACTACTTCAATGCTACCCCCAAATTTGCAGTGATTACTGATTAAATACGGTATTCTTACTTGCAAAGTTCAAGTGTAGCTTCAGAATTCTCAACACAGTCTGCAGTAAATGACTACTAATCAGAATTGATATAGGAGACAATACTTACTTACATACCTAAGATAAGGGAGAGGACACTAAATTATTAGTCAACACACTTGATTTTTTGTTTCAGATACAGCACTCCTTAGTTATCATTGATAACCTATTATTGAGCCTCTGCAAGCTCATTTCTCAAACAGAGAAGATGTAGCTTTTAATCTGCTCACTGGGAGGCAGGAAAAATCAAATTCATTTATTCAATAAACATATTATGAAGAACTATTACATGCTAGAAATTGTGCCTGGTGGGATGGTACAAATATAATACTCGATTTCTGCTCTTGAGTAACTGATAGCACAAGAACTAATAAATGGCAAGGCAATAACAGCAAACATTTGTATAACTTCTACTGAAACAAAGAAAGGTCATGTAACTTGTCCAAGTGACAGAGCTGGGAAGTGGCAAAGATGATATTTAAACTCATTCTGGTTCTGGAATTCATGCCTTTAAATACTGTGCTCATATTTTGTAACTCTTGTGTATCACATACATATTGATTTATAAAATAACTTAATATAATATAAATAGGGGAGGGCAACAATATTTGAAAATGAAACTGAAAGAACAAAACAAATATAAAATCCTTCAAAACGAATACAAAATTCTGAATAAAAATTCAAAAAGAGATTATAAAACTTCTCTTCAAAGACTTCTTGAAGTGATGCTTCAAAGAAACTAGTTTGTGAGGGAAAAAAGTGGCTAACATCCATTTCTTACCAAATAATTATTTTGACGAAAACCTTATTATTCAACTGCTTTCTTCTAAATTTCTGTTAACATAATTGTATGTCTTACTTTGGAGTTGAAAAAAATATAGCAAAATAGTCAAGAGATTTGTCAAAGAGCAGCTCAGAATACATGCTTAATTCTAAACTTTGAAAGTTCTGTTAATAAAAATGTGCTGATTCCTAAAACAGTAAAAAAAAAAAAACAAACAAACAAACAAACTACGCTCATACTGAGGAATCATCCCCAGCCTCTCTACTCAACCACATCTAAGGGAACTCTCAACTGCGAACGGGAACCAGTGTACTCCTCTTGCTGGCCTATGTTCCTTTGATTTGATTTTTCTGTAGCTAAAAACCAAAGATACTGACTAGAAGAGCTAGGCAATAATGAATGATGATCTCAAGGGGGTCACATTTACTCTGGGAGACAAAAATGTAAAGAGATGATATTCAAAAGTGTTATAAAATGGTTATAAAAGACTATAGGAACACAGATGCAGTATTTTCGATTGAGGTCAGTCATTTGATTTCTATAAAAAATTTCAGTCTTAGCACAACACAGTCAAGGCAACTACAGATGTGCTAGGGTGGCACATCTGACACCAATAAACTGCCACTTACAATGATTTTGCACTTCCTAAAACTAAAGCCCAGAGAATTGGTTCCAGTTTGAAATGGCCTACTGAATACTGCTTTGGCTTTGTTTTTTCCAAAGAGCGTGTTCAATTTTGCCTCAAAATGCTTTAAATTCTTTCCTACCTCTTTTCTGACAACCATGCAAATAAGTAGGGTTTGCACACCACTTTTGTTTAGATTAGGTCTAGACAGAACTATCTGTCTAAATTATCAATGCCTCTCTAAAGGTAAGGGCTTTCGACTTTCCACGGTGTCATAAAGCATGTATGCATTTCTGTGTATTACCTTTTCCTCGGCTTCATCACGCTATTCTATTCCTTTCCTTCTGGCCTAAAAGTTCCTAATTCTTGCAAGAAACAGCAGTGACAGTGAACCCAATGTTGTAGTACATAACTTTCTAATTATATTTCTTCCAAGGTGTCACCCACCAGCCCTGTTAATGTATAAGAAACTGAATGCAATAGGAAGATGAAAACGTATTGGGTTATAAAATCTGGTTGAATGTCAGACTTTTTTCTCTAGTGTTCCTTTAAAACTTTTACATGTAGGTAACCTTACTCCTTACTTTACAAAGTACACTACTAAAAAGGTAGATCTTGCCTTCCAGGGGTGTCCAACCTTTTGGCGTCTCTGGGCCAACACATTGCGACATGTTAATTACAAAAAGAAAAAAGAATCTCATAACGTTCTATGTAAATTTACGATTTTGTGTTGGGCCGCATTCATAGCCATCCTGGATTGCATGTAGCCCCGCGGGCCATGGGTTGCATATTCCTGCCTTACAGTTCAATTTTTCCTGAAATGCTGTGTTTCAGCCGAAGCTTTGCAAGTTGTCCAAACACTGCGACAAGGCGATTCAATTTCTCTGCACTCTTGATTACCTAGTTTACAAAATAAAGATTTTGGATCACAGCAGGTCTGAAAACTTAATTTCAGGGTTCCGTGAGTTCAAACTCCTCCTAGCTTCTTTTAAGAACCTTCTTCTTGGAAAATGAACCGGGCTCCTCAAATTCCTGTTAACTATCACTATTGCGCGCGCACACACACACACACACACACACACACAAGGCATCTAGGTAGCCATTTCAAATAAGATGAATTTGCCATAATTTGATTGCAGTGAGTTGTAGTAGTGTCTGTCCATATGCTTCCTACAGTCTGTTTCTTTCTTCCTTAAAAAAAAGAAATTTGTGTCCAAGTGCACACGCACAACCTTCACACACACGAATTACACCCTTAGGCTGACTCACCTGTACGCGTGGCCGACAGATGTACCAACCAGTCCGCCTGAGACGGGAGTTCAAGGTTCAAGTACTGGTCTCCAGCGGCCAATGAATTCATCAGAAAGCGACGGACTTCCCACACCTCACTTCCCACTCCAAACCCAGGGTCTCCCTCCGAGTCGGGTGGCTCAGATTGATGACGCGTTGCTCACCCCCGGCCCCCCCTACCCCCGCCTTCACCGCAGCGCCTCGGCCAAAGCGACTGCGGTCGCCACCCCGCCCCCTTTCGGGCACAGTTGAGAGCTTGGCGTTGGCCCGGCGCCTGTCGTCCGGCCCCGCCGCGACCAATGCCCTCTAGTGGCTCAGTGTCTCGAAACCGCCAAAGAGGACTCCCCATGGCATCGCGAAGCTTAGACGGTAAGGTTGCCCGGCTTTTCGGGGAGGGACGTGGGTTGACGAGAACTCTATGGCGCCACCTCCCGGACAGTGGTCACGAGGCTGGGCAAGGAGAGCCGGGGGGCGGGGAGAAAGGAGGAAGCTGAACCAGCTATGCGGAATTAGGTGCGCAGGAGGCATTGAGGAAAAAAATACGTTTCCCAGCGTCCTGCGAGGCTTGAGGGGCGGGTGGGAAGGGGGAGCCGGAAATCCGAGTGCAGGGCCGCGTTACAGGCCTCCTTCGAACTCGTGATCCCAGAGTGCACCGTTTCCAGCGGCTGCGCGCGCACCCGGGCGCGGGCACGGCCGCTGAGGCGCCTCTTTTGCTGCCGCTAACACAGGACTCGGTTTCCCAGGGTCCCGCCGCGGGAGTCTCCGGCGAGCAGGGGCGCGCGAGCCCCCTAGCGAGGTGGCAGAGGTGGCCGGCCAGGCTTCGGGGTCCTCCTGGTGTTCTCCTAGCTTCTCCGTTTCTGCTCCGTCGTCCGCTGCCGGTGGGGCCCCCGGCCCGACCGACATGGCGGCGGTGTTGCAGCAAGTCCTGGAGCGCTCGGAGCTGAACAAGCTGCCTAAGTCCGTCCAGAACAAACTGGAGAAGTTCCTGGCCGACCAGCAGTCCGAGATCGATGGCCTGAAGGGGCGGCACGAGAAATTTAAGGTGGAGAGCGGTAAGTACGGCGCGCTTCCCGCCGATAAGTTCTGGGCCCGACTCGTTGGCCGTGGCAGGGTTTTTCCCCTTAAAGGCTCGCCCTGTCCCCGATTTCACTCGTAGCGTCGCTTCCTCAGTCCCGTGGGCACCCTGGCCCCTGTCCTACCTGCTCCTCTCAGTTTGATGCGGAGGAGCCTTCGTATTCGTTTGTTTTTACAAATCGGAATCCACATTGCGGTCCGTTTTCTTTGTAATTAGGGTAGTCTCACAGTAAGAAATTCGGAAGATGTGGGTCTTTACACTGGACTGAAGCGAGCCCGCAACCCCTACCCAAGCCCCGCGTAGCCGGCCCGAAAGCCGCACGTAAAACGAGGGTGGGCTCCGCTCTGCTGTCTTCTCCGGCGGAGGCCTTTGTCTGAGTGACTGCTCCGTGCGCCGATTCTGAGCGTGTGTCGCGCGGCGCGGTTACGACCCGGGTGTTCACAAAAATGAGGTGCACAGAACGGCGTTGGCAACGGAGTGCCCGTGCAGTAAATACGTTTAACGTATCGGACTTATCTCTAGAAGTTGGAGTTTAATAGAAAACATGTTTATACTTATTATTAATACCTGTCGTAGACCCTCAAAGAAAGAAAGTTACAAGTGTCTGAAACACTCCTGATAAGAAATGGGGATCATAGTAATTACCATTAGGAAAACGCAGACTTCCTGTTGTGTGTCTTGGTTTACCAGTTGTTGGGGGAATTGGTACGGGGCTTTGCTAAGTTGATTGAAAAGTCTGAATACATTTTTACTTCCGGAAATGTAATTATCAAGCAGAACTGATGTTGGAAATTAATTTTCTGAGTCCCAAAAGTGAATAATACAGTTCACTGTTTCCGGTTCATTAACTGATAATAAATACTGCGTGTCATCGATGGGTCTGATGCTGTGCCAAACAGTACATACTCAAGTCCCTTCCCCTGGTAAGTTAACGCAGTTGTTTTTACATACATTTAATTTTGTACTTTTAGGTAGTATTTTGGCTATGTCGAGCCTCTAAAGCAAAGCAGCTTTTAATCAGAAAAATTTTTTTCCATTTAATAAAGCTTTTCTGCTTTATGCTCAGAAGTTTACTGATGTATAGGGACGATACTAAGATAAGACATGTTACCGGCCTTGAAGAAGTTCATAATCTGGTTTGGACAAGGAATTTGTAAAATCCCCTTTAGGCCTTATTTTCTTTTGTCATATATTTATAAGTCGGTTGGAAACACTATGTCTTAAACTTTAAAATCAAGCTTGTTAAAAATAAGTTGCAGTATCAAAATTGTCTATACATTTGTGTTTGATTTTATTTTTTTTCTCTGCTCTTTTGTAGAACAACAGTACTTTGAGATAGAGAAGAGGCTCTCCCACAGCCAGGAGAGACTTGTGAGCGAAACCCAGGAGTGCCAGAGCTTGCGGCTTGAGCTGGAGAAGCTCAGTAAGTATTTAATTGCATCTTTATAGTATTCGTGGAGTATTGAGATCTTCAGACAGCTTTGCATGCTTTGGAAACATTTACTGTCTATGAAAATACTGACCCAAGTGTCATTGTTTTCACGTATTGTAATGTATTGGTTTTCCCTCGTGATAAAGGCTGTAAGAGAACGGAGGGCTAAGGGTCAGGGGCTGGGTTTGGCTCGGAGGGCTGCCCAAGAGCCCCTCCACCCTGTGCAACTCATAACAGTGCCTGGAGGTTGGAGAGCTTTTTGCAAAAATTCCAGCAACTGTAAAAATGAAAAGGTAAAGACTGTGACTTAGTTATTTTTGTGGTGTTCCGTTGAAAGTTTAAAACCTGTTATTTCCATTACATTTATTTATGTTTTAATTCTCTTGGTTATAATTTTTGTAAGTATTTATTAATCTCATGATATTTCCTAACTTCACCGTAGTTCAGGGGAAAAAAAGTTAGCTAATTTCCTTCTTAATTAGTTTTTTACATCAGTAAGTCCTAGAAGGTACACAAGATCTGACATTTCTGGGGAGGATGATGTATATTATGTGTTTTGTCTACAGCAGAAGAAAGCAAATGTCAGGAAAGACCTGTGTAGAGTAGGGGCATAATACTTGTTACTAGATATAACTGGATTTTAATTTGGGAATTCAGAAAGGAGAATAGTTAAACTCTTCAACCTTCTTTCTTAACCAGGTTCATGTGCACTGGCTATTTGTTTGGGTCATAACTTTTTTCCAGCTCATTTTGGCACAACTCATTTTTAAAACATTTGACGTACGTATGATGGTACGGATATATGTGTAGTGAGTGCACATAAATACTTACTGCGTAGCGAGGTATAGCTTATTATCTCTACATCGTTTTGCCTTGGCATAGACAAGTGATCTGTACAGGAGTGAGGGTAAAGAACTTCAGGAAAATGACTGACTACAGCTGCTTGTATGAGACCTGGAAAAGGGAGAGGGAAGGGAAGATGGGGATAAACCTACACAGAAATCTGAGGTATACAGTTACATCTGTATTTTTTTGGTTTATCATTCTGGATCTGTAAGTTTGGAAAGCAGTAAATAACCTTCCAGAAAAATAGAAAATTCAGACAAATTTAGCAGGGTTTTTTCTTTTAATCAGCTAATTGTTTAAATAGAACTGAAGACTGGAAGTACAGTAAGTAATAATGTATTTGCTCATTCAGTTGCTAGCATGTAATATAGATGAGTCTTAATGGAAAAAAGCTTTGAAAAGTACAGTCTTTCCTAATTACCTTCATGTGTTTAGAAGAGAAACTGTATAAAGAGAGAGCCCATTATAAGTGAACATTGTGGGATTTGATAATTTGGTATCAAGTATAATTTTATTTGTTCTATGTTAAAGGCTGTCTTTGGAGTGATAAACTGAATCACAATTATAGTATTTATTATTGTGAGTTATTCTATATATATTTTATGTGGTTTAAATGTTAATTTCTTGATATTTTTTAAACTCAGCTTCCTTATAAATATAATTCACTTTTTATGATTGACTTGGAAGATATTGAAAAATAAGGGAATTCATAATTGTATATGCTTTTTACTGTAAATGTTGGCAAGGATGATCACAAATGCAATTTGGGAAACAGGGTAGCATGTTTTAAAATTTGGTCTAGAAATATAGTAAATTTGGGGTATATTTATCAATTTGGAATACATAGTATAACTCAGCCTTTCTAAGACTCAGCTTCTTAATTTTAAAGTGTGTATGGGTGGCAGCTGGATAAAACCTGTTATTGCAAGTTTTAAGCCTTTGTGTATATGATCATAAAATTCCTTTTATCCAGACAGTCAACTGAAGGCACTAACTGAGAAAAACAAAGAACTTGAATTTGCTCAGGATCGCAGTATTGCTATTCAGGTAAACGTTATTCCTATGGATAAAACTAATTGTAAATATGATACTTGAGAAAGTTTTCTATTCTGATTTTGTTTCTTAGTTATGTAGTCAAAGAAAAGGTTAAACGTTCTATTAGGAGAAGCTACTAACAAAAACATGTATACATAAGGTTCTTTTTTTTAATTTTTTTAAAAATTGATTTTTAGGAGAAGTGGGGGAGAAAGAGAGGGAAAGAAGTAATCAGTGTGTGGTTGTCCCTCGCATACCCCCTACTGGGGACCTGACCCACGACACAGGCATGTGCCCTGGACTGGGAATCGAACAAGCGACCCTTTGGTTCACAGGCTGGTGCTCAATCCACTGACCACACCAGCCAGGGCTGTATACATACATTTCTTAATTGGATATTTATATGTATTATTAATAGATTGCACATTTCTCTTACTTGTTAGAATATATTGGTACTTAATACCAAGAAAACCCTTTCTTTTAGCTCTCAATTTCTTAAGTTCTAATTTTGTTAAATTCTTACTATAAGTAAACTGCCACAGAATTAGACATAGGATTGGTGTTTATAGGTCCATCCACCCACTTATCTACCTGCCTTCCATTTTTCCTTTCTCTTAGAAGTTATCTATTTAATGCTTACTATTCAGGCATTATTTCAAGTATTGTGATACTATTGAGGATATGATCCACATCAGAAATCATTTCCTTAGAGTAGCGATATGAATAACAAATTGAATGTAATTACAAGGATTGTTGACCAATTTGTTTAATAAAACGGTTATACTCAGTGATTCTTTTTTATTTTTTTAAAGATTTCTAGAGAGGGAGAAGGAGAAGAAAGAGGGGGAGAGAAACATCGAGTGATTGCCCCTCATGTGCCCCCCATCCGGGGACCTGGCCCACAGCACAGGCATGTGCCTGACCAGGAATCTAACCAGTGACCTTTCACTTAGCGGGAGAATGCCCAATCCACTAAGCTATACCAGTTAGGGGTACCCAGTGACTCTTTAACCCCATAGAACCTTAGATGTGGAAAAATTGGAAAGGTACTGGATACATAAAAGATACTTACAGTGGGAAAGAGTAATAGACTTGATCCCATAGAAATGTAGTTCTCCACATAAAAAGAACTAAAATGCAAATAAACCACTAAAGTTTTTTCACTAAAAATATACTGTATTCTTAATGCATGACCACTTTTAAATTATAAAAAAATTCAAGAGGGAAATGGGCAAAGGAATTTAAAAAGAGAGAGTAAGCTGCATAAATAATGGCAAAGTGAAATGTTGCTCTATTTCACTTGTAATCAGAAAAATGCAGATAAAGGAACAATGTAATTATTTTTACCTCCCTATGTTAACAGTAATTTCTTAAGAACAGTATTTACTTTTGGCACGGATGGCTTGAGATGGCTACTTATGACTCAAATGCACATAAATTGCCATTGTCTTGCTGGAAAGCAGTTTGACTAACAACATTGTTTTCAGTAACTTCATCTTCAGGGATCTTTTTTGAGAAAGTTTTTTGAACCAAGGTGTAAGTGTATGTTTCAAAATAAATATGTTTAAGTAGGACACTTTCAAATGACAATGACATGAGTTTTTTCATGAGCCAAGGAAAAATAATTTTTACAAATCCAAAACATGAACAGAAGTGTTGAGAATATAAGTAACTTTTTGCTTTGTAAGTTATGAGAGAAAGAACAACAATTTTTAAATCTTTCCTAACAAGGGACAATTTCTTATTCAAGTTCCTATATTGATTGATGGATAAGCTTGATTTTTTTCTTGTTTGATGTATTGTGCTTGTTCCTCTGTATGACAGAACCAATTTACAAGGACCAAGGAAGAATTAGAAGCTGAGAAAAGAGACTTAATTAGAACCAATGAGAGACTGTCTCAAGAACTTGAATATTTAACAGGTATATCATTGTTTTTTTAACTTAACACATAGCCATTTGTGAAATTTTAATAGACCTTTGGTTATATATCAGAAAAGTTAATGTTAATTTTGTATATTTAGCTTAAGACACTGCATTTAAAATAAAATAACCAGTATAATTTTAAATGGTCAGATACAGGAATTTGGCTTCTTTATCATCTATTTATTTTAAAAAATTATAATTAAGTATGGCAGAAATGAAATAAAATTAGAGATGTTGAGAAATACTTGCTTAGTATTAAATGTTTATATTCCTAGATATGCATTTTTGATGTTTGGTACCTCTCAGTAATAGATAATTACTATTTTCAAATTCTGAACTTCCTAGAGGATGTTAAACGTCTAACTGAAAAACATAAAGAAAGCAATGCAACAAAAGCTGAACTTCAGTTAAAATTGGATGAACTTCAAGCTTCTGATGTTTCTGTTAAGGCAAGTAACATAATTCCTAATGCACAACATAAAATTTTACCTTAAAATTCACCTAAATTAAATTAAGGCAAGTTACCTTAAAGTAATTAAGTAAAGTGTAAAGTAATTAAAGCTGTGTTTTTGAATATCAGGGGATTAAGATAATTATAATTGAGCTGTTTTGCTTATATGATATTTAAGTTTCTTATGTTTTCTATTAAGAATTCTTACAGCTACTTATTTGTGTTGTAAGGTAAAATTCTGCTTGTGTTCCTTGGCTGCAGACAAAATATTTCAAGTAACCAAGTATTATCCTTTACTATAAATGTTATTTTATTTATTTATTTATTTATTTGGATTTTTTTTTTAGTATCGAGAAAAACGTTTGGAGCAAGAAAAGGAATTACTACACAATCAGAATACATGGCTGAATACAGAGTTAAAAACCAAAACTGATGAACTTCTTGCTCTTGGCAGAGAAAAAGGAAATGAGATTCTAGAGCTTAAATGTAATCTCGAAAACAAGAAAGAGGAGGTATGTTAGTAAAATTGTATCTTTGTATTGGGTATAACTTACATTTGTGTGACAGTTAATTAAACAGTTATTTAGTAGTATACAAAAGTAAATGTAGGATTGAGTGTCAAACATGGAAGGCATAACTCAAACATTTTGCCTGGGAAATTAATCTGTTGCTTTTAAATAGAGTTTATGATATTCTTTGATGAATTTTGGTACTATTTTCTAATGATGTAGCTTTCCTAAAACATGTTTAAGAAGTGGTGATAAGTTTTTGTGAGCTAAATCCAAACATGTTGTTTTGTGAGCTATTATTTTTGTCTTCTCAAATATCCATATTTTATATAAAATATTTTTTAGGGTGGGCAATTATTTTATGCTTATTTGGCAGCTAAACTTCATATCAAATTAATTTCAGTTAATACAGCATTTTCCCCCACCCAACTCTTATTTTTTTGTTTCTAGGTTACGAGAATGGAAGAGCAGATGAACAGCTTGAAAACGTCAAATGAGAATCTTCAAAAGCATGTGGAGGATCTGTTGACCAAACTGAAAGAGGTATAGTGACCACTTTAAAATGTCTTTTACAAAAATACTACAACAATTATGAAACTGTTATTTTATGCAATTATTTTATGATTTGAATTGTTCCTGGCACCATAAAATAGTCAGGATGTTTACCTAATCATACATAACAGTTACATGCTATATCCAAAGTAATGTCTAAAAGTGAGAATCATTAATTTTAATATTTAAGTGTTCTGCTTTTAGATAAAAATCATTACTATTTATCATTAAAGTAATTCACCTTTATCATGAGAACTGATTTTAATGTTTTAATTTTTTTTTATTTATATACAAAATTGTATTTTTTTTTTTTTAATTTTGGTGTTTGATAATCATTCTGAATTCATTTCAACCGCGTCTGCTAAAATTGGTTGGTTGGTTGGTTTGTTTATTTGTTTGTTTGTTTCAGGCCAAAGAACAGCAGGCCAGTATGGAAGAGAAATTCCACAATGAATTAAATGCTCACATAAAGCTCTCTAATTTATACAAGGTAGGTACCCTACCACACATTTTAGTGTCCTAATGTTACGTTGTTGCATGTTTTGGTAACATTGAGATTAAATTTTAGAGTGCTGCAGAGGACTCAGAGGCAAAGAGCAATGAACTGACCCGAGCAGTAGATGAGCTACACAAACTTTTGAAAGAAGCTGGAGAAGGTACCTTTTAAATTATATGAAGATTGTTTTATTTTTAGATAGGAGGGACTTTTTTTCTTTACCTTTGTGTATAGATTTTTGGATTTAGAAGTTAGATTAACTTTATTAGGAACACAAATATTGATGTAAAAGAAAGATTCTGGGTTTTCAGCAAATAGTTTATTTAAAAATATAGTTACTGTTTTTCTATTTTGCTCAGCTAATAACCCTATATATAATCTGATTTTTAATAGGAAATTTTTCTTCCATCTTTAAAATACTTTCATAAGTACATACGGGTTTACAGTTTGGGTGCTCATATTAATCCGTAAATAAGATTCACTTTTAAATTATAAATAGTGTATTTTAAAGTCTTTGGTTCTCTTATGTTCTTGCTTTTTTTTTTTTGAAATGTAACTTACCTATGATCTTTTTCAGTTATTTCCTATGCTCTAATGGTCAGATAAAACCAAAGAGGTACTTAGAGGCACTTTTACAATTTGAGTTCCCTTATTTTCCCTATGGATAGGAGACATCAAAAGAAAGCAAAGATTTGCCAGGCCAGGACATTTCAGGAATTATAAGTAGAGCAAGAGCTTTCAGTGGATAATAACTGTCAACCACAGTCTGCCAGTTAATATTTTCTGACAGAAAAAAAGACTATTCTGTTACATTTTATAAGCTCCAACATTTTAATTATATGTTTGAACATTGTCTTTAAAAATGTTTTTAGCAAATAAAGCAATTCAAGATCATCTTCTAGAGGTGGAGGGATCTAAAGAGCAAATGGAAAAAGAAATGCTTGAGAAAATAGGGAAATTGGAGAAGGAACTAGAGAATGCAAATGACCTGCTTTCTGCCACAAAACGGAAAGGTATGGATTAAGATGCTTATTAATGTCTGGAAATCCTGGCACTAACCTACATGGGTCTCATTTACCTTTACTAGTAGACTTTCTCTGTCAGGTTGTGATGTAGGAAACTCCTTTGAGCTATAGCATTAGAATATATTTTTAGTTTAAAATTAGTACTTTATATATATTTTACTCTATTGTCAGAAGTATTATTTGGTCGCATACAACTGTGTGTCTTTTTTCCAAATATTTTTAACTATAATTACTGCATGATTTTTTAGAATTGAGTTGTTAACATTACTTTTTGATGTCATATTTAGATCTTTGCAGAAATTTATATGGAACATACAGTAGGTGTCACTTGAAAAAAATGTTAGTGCCATTAGTTTGAAATTTTACAAAAATATATTGGATTTCTGTGTATTTGCACAGGAGCCATATTGTCTGAAGAAGAGCTTACAGCCATGTCTCCTACTGCGGCAGCTGTAGCTAAGATAGTGAAACCTGGCATGAAATTAACTGAGGTAAGAGCGGTGTTAAATACTGTTCTTTTTCCTTCCAGAAAAGTGTTCAAATCTCTCTGAAACTTAGTCCTCAGAAAAATTATTCTTAAAATCATCTCAAATTAATGTACCATACTGGGAAAGGCTTTCTTGGTTCCTAGTTCTGTGTAACATATAGTTAAATATTTCCATCTTTTTAAGTGCTGATGAATGTTTATTATGAAGGTAGAATATATACACTTACACTGTTATGCCTACATTTTAAACAAATTGTCTTCTACTTTTAGTTGTATAATGCTTATGTGGAAACTCAGGATCAGTTGCTTTTGGAGAAACTAGAGAACAAAAGAATTAACAAATACTTAGATGAAATTGTGAAAGAAGTCGAAGCCAAAGCACCAATTTTGAAACGCCAGCGCGAGGAGTATGAACGTGCACAGAAAGCTGTGGCAAGTTTATCAGTTAAGCTTGAACAAGCGATGAAGGTTGGTTCCATTCCTAAATTTGAGCTTTGGGGAAAATACATGTAAGAAACAGTAATTAGACATATTAAAGTTTGTCATTACCTTATGAGACGCTTGTAATCACAAAATGTTCTACTTTTATTCAGCTAAAATTGTGAGAGCCTCTTACGTCTTTTAGGACATTTAGGATTGTTTCCCTAGGGTTCTATAGTGGATGACAAAGAGCCACATCAGATCTGCCTTTGTAATAGAACACTCCTAAATTTAGCACAGTCTTTTTTTGTCAAACAGTTGTAGCGCAAACTCGATCACTAACTCTGCATTATGTTGCTGAAGTGAGGGGAACCAGGTTACTAAAATAATTGTGGTGATAGACATGTATTAGCCTCAGAAGCTAATGAGGTAGGCCATTCTATCCTAGTACAATGTAAAAAGAAAGTTGTGGTAATTCTGTCTAGAAGTGATAATATTGTTTAACCTTAGGGAAGAACTTTTTTATACCAATTGACAATCTAACAAATCATTATGTACATTATCTGTTTTTTAATTTTTTGTTAAACCGTCACTCAAGGATATATCCATTGATTCCAGAGAGAGAGAGAGAGAGAGAGAGAGAGAGAGAGAAAAGCATTGATTCAAGGGAAACATCAGTAGGTTGCCACCCAAACATGGCCCCAACTGGGAACTGAACCCCCACCCTAGGCGTGTGCCCTGACTGGGAATTGAACCCACAGCCTTTTAGTTTATCAGCCAGTGCTCCAACCCAGCCACACTGGCCAGGGCTATATACATTCTTTTTACTGTTCCTTTACATGTTAGAACTACCAAGGAAATTCATAAGTATCTTTTACCTTTTAAGATTCCATTTTAATACATAATAGTTAAACAAGTATACTCTTGATAATTTAACTTTCTGGGCACAACTGTTAATGTTACTGAGAAATCTTTAAGATTTATTAAATAAGTTTTTTTTTTTTTTTGAGGAAATTCAGTTAAATCAATTTGTATCTGCTGTTATAGATTGATAAATTTGCTTCCTTCCTTCCTTTCCATCTTTTTTAAATAGTGTAAGTTGTATCCTTAACTTAAGCTTAAGCTTTTATTGCTGTTGCTAATACAATTTAGAAACCATTTTAAATTGAGGTATATCTAATTGTTTCTCTCCTGAATCAAATGACATCTCCCAGTTTTGCTTTGACAGAATATTTGCTTTTGACCCCTTCCCCCCTTTCTTCATCTGGGTTGAAAAGTGATCCTTTTCCTCTAATTAGAACTTGAGTTTTTCCACTCTTGAGAATGAGCATTTTGTCTGGAGCTTATTGTCTGAAGGGGATAGGTAGTGAGGTAGAGGGGCTCAAGAATCAGAAAATAGCAGCTATTCATTATGGAAAAAGCTATTCGTTTCTTCACTAGTGTACAAGTACAATAATAAAAATCCCTTATTTTTTCATAACTGCCAAAGAATTTTAAAATAATTAGCTTTTTTTATAGTTGAATCTTCTTTTAGCATACATTATGTGTCCCTTCAGCTTAGATTCTGCGATAATTTTTTTGTTAGAGTTTTAGGGTTTTATAACCAAATAACTTCCTTCTTTGACATCTTAATTAAGCCCATTTCGAAGTCAGTAGATTTGTATTATTGCAGTAGTTCATGAGTATTCGCTTGCTTCATTTTGTCACATAAGTTGTCTTTTTTTGAAATTGGTTTATACATTCCTTTAGGGCAGTGTGCTACTTGAAACACCAGGATAAATAAGAGCCGTCTTTTACTTGAATAGTATTTTAAAATTTTGTATTTGAAAACAACATATTATAAATCCAGATTTTTATGAATTTGGGGTAACATATGTTTCAAAGATATTTTGTGCTTATATGAGGCTCCTTAAATCCCTAATGGTACTATGATTCAAAACTTCACAAAGCATTGTCTATATTACTGTGTTGTTGTTTTTTTGTTTTGTGTTTTTTACAGCCTTGTGACATTTGCTACTGATTACTTAGAATTAATTCCTAATGTGTCTTTTACAAAATCAAGTTTTTTATTCATCCTACTCAACATTTTTTACTTATTTAGTATTTATTTTCAGGTAACTGGTATAATAAAGATTATCATTGTAATACAGTCCTTCATTTTTGTCTTAGTAGCAAAACTTTTGAGATTATTTAATGTGGTGGTATGGCTATAAAATTATAATTGACAATTAATTTGGGGAGAGTGGGACATTGCCCATCATTTTTATATAATGATGAACATTATCATGGGCAATCACTGAGACATTAAGAAATACATGTATTCACATTGGGTTGGCCAAAAATGTTCTTTTTGTACGATGGCTCTGGTAGTGCTTAGTTGTCTTTTAAGTTCATTTGAAACAATAATCTTAGACTGTATTGTGGTAGCTGTAACCTCAGTGTGCATTTAAAAAAAAATTACCAGAGCTGGTGAATTTTTATGCAGCCATTTTAATACTGGAGATGAAAGAAAACATGCAACATTTCAAGGAAGGTAATAACACAGCTGAGACGCAAAAAATGACTTGTGCAGTGTATGGAGAAAGGGCTGTGACTGCTTACACATGTCAAAAGTGGTTTGCGAAGTTTCTTGGTACTACTCACATTTTGGCCAAATGATTCTTTGCCATGGAGCTGTCTTACGCATTGGAAGATGTTTTTGCAGCACCCCTGGCCTCTAACCGCTGGAAGCCTATAGCAGGAGATAGCTGACATAATCATACATCCAAATCAATAAAGTTATTGGTGAAAAAAAATGTGTCTTTTATTTTACGAAAAAAACTAAACAGACTTTTTGGCCAACCCAGTATTTATAAAGAATTTCTCTTTAGGGGCTATTACATAGAATATATGTTATTATTGAATGTTCTTAGTTTATAAGTTGATCACTATGATATTTGAGCACTGTGTATTTTTGTTATTCATTTACTTCTTTATTTGTATATATCTTAGAAGGAAATGCAGGATTTTAACTTGAATTTACAATTTATAGGAGATTCAGCGATTGCAGGAGGACACTGATAAAGCCAACAAACATTCATCTGTACTTGAAAGAGACAATCAGAGAATGGAAATTCAAATAAAAGATCTTTCACAACAGGTTAGAAGTTTTTTCTTTTCCTGTTTTCCCCTAAACTGATGGCCCAGTAATGTGGGAATCTGTTAGCAGGTATCTAAGAGAGCTACCATGTGTGAAATTTTCATCAATTAGGAATACTGCAGTAGCAGAATTGAAGTCTAGTCACTGATCTTTCATAGCCCCTCCCTTTTTTTCTTTTATCTTTAAGTGTTTTGATAAGTTTTCAGAGTAAAGGTACTGGTTGTAATAAATGAAATAATTTAAAGATAAACAAAAGTTCTTTCCCCCTGCCCATGTCCCAGAGTATAACCAAATAACAAACTTCTGTATATTTTTTCATGTCATTCTTTTTGTATGTACAAACACAAATGAGCAAATACAAACATGTATAAGTTTTCCTTGTTTTTTACAGATATAAAACTGCCCTATTCAATACTCTGCCACTTTTTTTTTTTAACTAAACTAGTCAGGAAATGTACATCTATTTTGGGTCATGTATTTTACCCTAATTTTTGTTTGTGGGTCTACAAACATAAACACAACACTAAATTTTTATCTCAGTGGATTTAAAATCTATTTTTCACACTTCTGCTTCATTATACAGTATGTACATAAGGATGCAAGTGTGAGCATACATGTACACACAATAGGTACCTATTTCTGTATATTTTACTGTGTCACTGTTTTACAAAAATTGATGCTTCTGGAATTGTAATGTGGCTGCCTTTTAAAAGTAATGGCCTTCATTACACACTGTAGAAATGAAAATAATTCTTTCATTAAACTTTTTTTAGGTTCTAATATATGCTTGCTATTTTGCTTTTTAAGGTCATTTAATACAGGCTGATGGTGTTTATAAAGTATTATTTTTATTTGAAAATTTTTCTTCTGAACATTTCCAGAATTGGAGCCAAATACTCTTCAATATTTGATAACATATTAAAACTTTGTTTTTAGATTAGGGTGCTTTTGATGGAACTTGAAGAAGCAAGGGGTAACCATGTAATTCGGGATGAGGAAGTAAGCTCTGCTGATATAAGCAGTTCATCCGAAGTAATATCCCAGCACCTGGTATCTTACAGAAATATTGAAGAACTCCAGCAGCAAAATCAGCGTCTGTTAGTGGCCCTTAGGGAACTTGGGGAAACCAGAGAAAGAGAAGAACAAGAAACAACTTCATCTAAGTAAGCTATGGACTACCTTGATTTGTTCGGCAAACATTTACTGAAAACTTTCTGTGTATCCTCTAGCGTGCAAGACTGGGAATATAGTGGTTTAGGAGAGAGAGAGAAACTGAGCAATAGTATCAAGAAAAAAATTTCTCTTGGGGAACCCAGTTTGTGGATGAGCTCAGTAATTAGATAAATGTAGATCATTTTATTTAGTTCAGTATGATCAGTGCTGTAATAGATAAAAATTTATCCATGGGAGCTTAGAGGCAGAGGACCTACCCTAGATTTTAGAGAACAGACCGGGCTTCATAGAGAAGTTATGTAGGAATTACTCAAGCAAAGAATTTGTTTTTAAGTGTTTGGCACTAGAGGAGGAGAAATGGCTATGAAAGCAAGAACTCTGAAGTTTAGACTGAGTGGAATTGGTTTAATTTTTGCCAACAAATTTTTCAGATGATAGTGATGAGTGCCTGAGTCCTGTATGGCGGGGCTTTAAACATGGTTGTTACTGTGCTGGTAGGAGAAGGTAAGGGTAAGAGGGAAAAGTAGTACGCTTGGTGATAGGTGGTAAAATAGTCTCTGTAATACAGTAGAAGTTGTAACTGTCTCTTAATCTCAGTGCAGTAGACTTACGATATTTATTTGTAGAATTAATGAGCTTCAGCTCAAACTTGAGAGCGCCCTCACTGAACTGGAACAACTCCGTGGGTCACGACAACATCAGATGCAGCTTGTCGATTCCATAGTTCGTCAACGTGATATGTACCGTATTTTGTTGTCACAAGCAGGAGTTGTCATTCCTTTACAGGGTAGGTTTCTATTTCTTATCTTAAAGGTCTCTAAGTATTTGGGGCAGTTTTTCTGAAATGTATATTAGGAATGAGACTTCGCAACATAAGCAACATGCACTCTATTTGACCACCATATATGATTGATCATAACAGGTCATCAATCCTAAAATATACCATTGTTTTAGGTGTTACTAAGGAAGAAGAAATGCTGACCATTGTTGAAAAGTATGCATCTTAAAATCAATGAATCATATTTATTTTGGTCATGTTTTAACATTTAATCTGCAAACTTTTCTAATCAGAAACCAAAAATGACCTTAAGGTTTAGTAGATGCCTTGTTTCATAATTTCTGTAATCTATCATTTCATTTAAGTAAGTCTAGTTTGTTTGTTTTGGTAATGATATATTTGCGAAGAAATGCTGTATCATTTTTTTTTTCACATTTCTGAAGCTTCAAGCTTGGATGATATTTCACTCATTTCAACTCCAAAACGTTCAAGTACATCACAGACTGTTTCCACTCCTACTTCAGTACCTATCATTGAGTCAGCAGAGGCTATAGAAGCCAAGGCTGCCCTTAAGCAGGTAAAGACCACACCTTTACATCTTTTTCTTGGGTTAGGTTTTTTGATAACACAGAGTCATCTTCTAATAATTTCTCATATTTAGTTGCAGGAAATTTTTGAGAACTACAAAAAAGAAAAGACAGATAATGAAAAACTACAAAATGAGCAGCTTGAGAAACTTCAGGAGCAAGTCACAGATTTGCGATCACAAAACACCAAAATATCTACACAGCTAGATTTTGCTTCTAAGCGGTAAATTTTCACTTGTTCATATACTAAAGTTGGAAGGATGCAAAGAAGATTAGCACAACCCCTCCATTCCATATTTTTTAACTTTGGATGGTGGGCACCACCATACAATACACATATGTTGTATCAGTAAAAATTAACAAAGTCCAAGTGGCATACTTCAGTATTCAAATGAAACAAATCCAAGGGTTAATTTTCAATAGTATTACTTTTTGGTGGACCATAATCCAGATGAGAAACTATGGGGGTTCAATTTTAATATTAGATTAATGATTCCCTTGGGCCCTTGCTAAAGCAATCCAGATAGTTATTTAAAGCTGAAGTTTATGTGAGAAGTGTTGCTAGATTTCCTTACTGACAGTGAAAAGCCTACTGTTTCTGTAGGACATAATTTATAAATGTGCCAGAGGATAAGCATGATGTGAGCAAATTTCATTCATTTTATTTTTCTCATTCCATTTTTCTATATTCTATATTCATTGTATTTTAAGTAGAAGACAGACAAGTACTAGATAAGATAGTAAATTTGGGGAAAATGCACTTTCTTGGTCATTTACAAAGGAATAATAGTAAACTTCATTCCATAGTTGTTGTTAGACACATTGAATACTTGTTAGCTAAACAAGTAGGACAGATTTTATTTTTGTGTATGCAGGCAGAACCTTGGCGATATTGCAGGTTCAATTCCAGGCTTCTACGATGAAAGGAATATCGCAATAAAGCCAGTCACACAAATTGTTTGGTTTCCAAGTTCATAAAAAAGTTAGGCTTACACTCTACTGTAGTATATTAAGTGTGCATGTCTAAAACATAATGTGTATAGTTTAATTTAAAAATATTTTATTGCTTAAAAATGCTAACCACCATCTGAGCCTTCAGCAAGTCATGATTTTTTGATGGTGGAGGATCTTGCCTTGGTGTTCATAAAAGTGCAGTATCTACAAAGTGCAGTAAAGCGAGGTATGCTGTACTGCATGTTTTTGTAAGGATATGGCAGGCAGTTAACCTCTATAAATTTCAAGGTTGATATTCCAAATAAAAGCATCCTTTTTCCCTTAGGGCATAGTTCTAGCCAAACATTCTCTAGGATTTCAAGCACATAAAAAAATAAGATGAAGGGTTATAGTGGAAAATAGAATGGCAAAAACCGTGCATAAATATCTAAAATTGGATACTGTGTTGTGGTGGGTGTTTAGTGTGTCAACATTGTATTGGCATTATTTTCAGTATGTTTAAAATTTTCTAAATGAATAAGATTAAAAAGTTAATTCAGCATGAAATGCTGTGCTTATTTAGAGTTTGAATTAAAACTGCTAACTTTGGAGTTCAGGAAAAAAAGTATGTAGGTGTCATATTATTACAAAGCCACTTTTTAAATATGCTTAATCTTTAAAATTAAGCTAATGTGAAATTCTTGAAGGAACAAAGCTAAGATGTAATGTCTTACAGAATTATCTTTCTTTCATATAAGTTATGAAATGCTTCAAGATAATGTTGAAGGATATCGTCGAGAAATAACATCCTTACAGGAGAGAAATCAGAAACTC
Source organism: Pteronotus mesoamericanus (assembly GCF_021234165.1). Lineage (NCBI taxonomy): Eukaryota > Metazoa > Chordata > Mammalia > Chiroptera > Mormoopidae > Pteronotus > Pteronotus mesoamericanus. The sequence goes on from NW_026555302.1 coordinate 2,832,692, forward strand.
ACTGCAACAACTCAGAAGCAGGAACAGATCATCAATACAATGACACAAGATTTGAGAGGAGCAAATGAAAAGCTAGCTGTTGCAGAAGTAAGACAAACTTCTCTCATCTGACTTGCATTATAAATTGCATTTATCTTTTATTTTTTAAATTATTACTTTGATTTTTCTGGTTTGTGTGACAGATATTTGAGAGGTTTGTGATTACAAGTCCTTATTACATAGTTTCCAAATACATTTGACCCTTGATCGGGGTTTGAACTGCACAGATCCACTTATCCATGAATCTACATATAAGTGAACCCAGTGTAAGTGAACCTGTGCAGTTCAAACCCATGTTGTTCAAGGGTCAACAGTAGTTAGATCCAAGGTTGGAAATCTGTATGTGGAGGGCCAACTTACAAGTTACATGCAGATTTTCACCAGTGTGGCTGATTGGTGCCCCAAGTTGCTATGTTGTTGAAGAGGCAGCTGTGTCCAGTTATGCATCAACTGGGTGATTGTTTCTATTAAAACTGAAGGAGAAGTTTGTTTTTCTATACTAAGATTTCCTTACAAGTGTTCCATTTCAAAACAAATTTGTAGATCACTTTCTGTAGCTGTAACAAAGACAAATGAATATTTTATCTTTCTTGCTCATTTCTAATAAGGGACAATTAAGTTTCATTAGCATTGAATTATATTTCTGAATTTCACCATGAATATAAATGTCTACCAGAAATTGACCGTACTTTCAACTAAATACTGAAATCTTTGATGACTTATTTTTATGTAGAATTTTGCTTTTTTGTAAAGTTATCCTTAACCTTTGGTCATTACATGTGAACTAGGTGAAGTTGTCCTCCATTTTACTTGTGAGAGAGACTCAGAAGCTAAGTAATTTGCCTGTTTTGGCACAGTTATGCAATTTGAGTTGGTTGGGACTTAAACCTAGATTTTCTAAATCTGCTGGCTATGTTCTTTTATTTTTATCTTGCTCCCATTCCTTTCTGGGGAGTGCCTCTTTTCAGACTGGTGGAGATAATTGATAATTTATTAATTATGTAAATGTGAATACTTTGAGGATACTGATCTTCAAATCACCCTCCCAGATGCCTTGAGACTCCAGAATGTGTTCTTCACGGGGTGGCGGAGCAGGAGAGTAAATACCGCAGGCAGCACTCTTTAGGTAGTAACTGAGCTACCTTTATAAAATCTGCACAGTTTAATAGCGTGCAAGTATGACTGTAGCATAACTTTGCAATTTTGTTTTACTCTGACATTTTATATTCTTTTGTTGTTTTTTTAAAGCCTGATTTGTTAGAGCAAAGAAATTAGAACTATTTATGGTCATTGCAAGATTTTTTTCCTTTATCTATTGGTGTTTCCAGTTATTTTTGCTTCATATTTTAACACATGTAACTAAGATATTTTCTTATATGATGAGAAGATATAGTCTGTAATTAGCATTTAGGAATATGAAGTAATGAAGAAGCATGTTAATTTTATAATTGTATTATTACATTTGACACATTGTTTTCCAACATTTTTTTTCATTTGTAATTTCCTCAAGGTAAGAGCAGAAAACTTGAAAAAGGAAAAGGAAATGCTTAAGTTGTCAGAAGTTCGTCTTTCTCAGCAAAGAGAGTCTTTGTTAGCTGAACAAAGAGGACAAAACTTACTGCTAACTAATCTGCAAACAATTCAGGTAACCAAATAAAAAAGCACATATAGAAAACAATTCAAACATTTTTAACATTGTGTCTTCTTAATTATAATTAATTAGAGAATCGATCTGTCATTTTTGTCATGTATTATGATGATCTTGAACTTGGAGGTTTATTAAGATATGTCAATATTCTAAATAATATATGGAAAAAGACTTGAAATTCATGCAGTTGTCAGTTTTGGTCTTTAGGTCTGTATTTACAGAGTGCTGTGCATTTGAATTGCTTACAAGATTAAATTTTTTGTTTTTATTTTTTGCTTTAAAACTTGAAGAAATCCGAATGACTAGTGTAATATGTTTCTCTTTTTTCCCTATTAAATAGATGTTTTAATATGTAAAATGTCGAAATAACTTTCTTAGTGTCATAGATCTTAACTTCATGTAGAAATGAGCTGTAATTCCCTGTATCTTCAAACTCAATATAGTTTGTTTGACTTTTTCCTTAAACATAACCAAATATTTTTTCTTTATCTTAGGGAATACTGGAGCGATCTGAAACAGAAACCAAACAAAGGCTTAGTAACCAGATAGAAAAATTGGAAAATGAGATATCTCATCTAAAAAAGAAGTTGGAAAACGAGGTGGAACAAAGGCATACGCTTACTAGAAATCTCGATGTGAGTCTGTCAGGATTCTGAATGTCTCTAGGTTATTTTCAACAATCAGACTGTGGTGTGGACACACTGCCATCTCATGTTGAAGCATGGTTTTGATGAAACTTATTACAGACTCAAAGTTCTTCCCTCTTTATGTGCCTAATAATTTTGAAGGGGTACCATATATTTTTGAGTTTTCTCCTCTGGGGTTCTGGATATTTTTGTATTCCTGTAAATCTTGAGCTTCGTTCTAGGGTATGGTGAAGCTAATTGAAAAAAGTTTGATTCTTTTGAGGGTTGCTTTTTATGATTTATTAGGCAGGCCCAAAGCAGTGCTCAGTCTAGAACAAATTATTCTCCATTACTGAGTTTATTAGCCCCTCCTGAGTACCAGTCCCTACTGTTCAGTGGATTGAGTTTTTTCAGTCTGGCTTCTGGGAACAGGCGGTATTTCTGCCTCCCTGAGCACGAGACACTCTTCACTCCAGTCTCTTGGGATGAGTCCTTACCTTGTCTGGGGTGATTTCAAATGCATGCACTGATCAGTTTTGCTGAATATTCAAGAGGAATTCCTCTGCAAATCTCCAGGGTATTCTTATTTGTGTACCTCTCTTTTCTCTAATAGTGTATCTTGTGAATTGGAGCTCATTTAACCTTCCTGTATGAGTTCTGTGTTCTCGATTCAGGTAGCTTGCTGGCCTCTGCCTCCATTTCCCCTCCTCTGCGCCATAGCCTTCTGTGGACACACTTAAATCAGTAAGCTAGGGAGATTGTAGAGTTAGCCTTTCTTGGATCCTGTCAACCCACATTTGTGAAATTGTTTGACATGTATCTGTTTTTGTTTGGGGGGGAGAGGTTTCAGATGGGAAAGTAAATGTGATTTCTGTTACTCTATCTTGGCCAGAGTTTTAAAATTCCATAAAAAGATTAACTTGAACCTCAAATTATTTAAGAATCTAAAGACAGTATTTGTAGGGTTAATGTATTTTTTTTCTTACAGGTTCAACTTTTGGATACAAAGAGGCAGCTGGACACAGAGACAAATCTTCATAATAACACAAAAGAACTATTAAAAAATGCTCAAAAGGAAATTGCTACATTGAAACAGCACCTTAGTAATATGGAAGTCCAGCTTGCTTCTCAGTCCTCACAGAGAACTGGTAAAGGTAAATAAATAATTAGACTGGTAACAAAGTATTTTTTAGGAACATTTATAACATCTGTCAATAAATAACCTTTTTTTTGTGGATACTGGCAAAAAGGAAAAAAAAAACACTTAATATAGTAAAGCTCAGTTTTAGACCTAAATTAATGAATTTGCAGACTTGAAGATTCAGAACAGTTCTGCTGGCATCGGCCAAGGTACACTCTCAGTTTTCTAATTGTTGAAACCATTTATTGATACTCTAAAAATACTTCTTTGGAGGACTAATACTTAAAATTTAAACTCTCCCTTTTGAGATGTGGTTACTTGTTAAATATGTAATAATAAGGGTTATTTACAAAATAATTGGTTGGTTTGGTGTTATTCAGAGCAGTATTCCTAATTTTTGCTCACTGATAGCCTCAGGTAGAGGATTTGTTTCATCAGATTTTGCTTCTTTTGGGGAATATACCAGTTCAAATGCAAAGGTTTTGTGTCCAGATAATCTTCCTATATGATTTCATTTCTTGCTAGAAGAAAAATAAAAAACAATATATAATTGTATGTATATGTGTGTATATATGTATATGCGTATGTAAAATTATCTAATAGTCCTCTCTTATTGACACCATCTGATAAAAAATACTTAAACTGCAATTTTTCCCTTTTCTAAGGATATCACAACAAAAATTGGGCTAAATGATTTAAGATTTGGTATTTCAGAGTAAGCAGTGTTCAAATAATAAATCAGTAATCTAGTAATTGCCTCAAGCACCTCCTCAGATTAGTGGAAATATTTTGTATCTTTCTCTTTTAAATATCCTTTTCTTACGATCTGTAACAGCAGACTTCAAATATTCAATTTTTTTTAAAGAAATAGCATATTTACAAAATAACCTGTTTTTGGAATTCAGCAAAGGTTGAAATATACTTCCTAGTAGTTAAGTACTTCTACATTTGATCCTTAATGCCAGTTTTACAAACTCTTTGATAATAATTATCTCTCAGATCATTTAAAATGTGAATGTTAAGAAAGCCATAAAATCTCTTAGGACAGCCTAGCAACAAAGATGATGTGGATGATCTTCTGAGTCAACTAAGGCAGACAGAGGAGCAGGTGAATGACTTGAAGGAGAGACTCAAAACAAGTACTAGTAATGTGGAACAGTATCGCGCAATGGTTACTAGTTTAGAGGAATCCCTTAACAAGGAAAAACAGGTATGTACAATTTGAATTAAATTTGAATGTACTTGTTAACATTTTCTTTTAATTAGGAGCCTGCTGTGTGTAACGCACTGTGGTAAGGGTGAGTTGGGCTGATAACCTTACACTTACCTCTTAAAAGTACTTGAGTTTAATAAGCAAGATAAAGACAACCCACAAAATTCATAAAACGGGGGAGGGGGTTATAATCGCTGTCAGAAAGGTACAGATCAGATGTGTTGATGTGAGTGGGAAATATGTGAGGATATTTGTCTCCTGACCATGTACATAAAAAAGATGGCACGAAAGAGATGGCATTTGTGCACAGCCTTGGAAGTATCATTTGGATAGTCAGAGAAGGTTACTGTGTAGCAGAACCCTCAGCCAAAATAGGAAGGCTTTAAGGTGATAACAGTTTGGCTAGAGTGAAGTTAAGTACTGAGGAGTTTAATCATAAATGTAGCCCAGAACCAAATGTGAAATGTTTTGAATGTCATATTTTGTAAAGTGATGAATTAATCCTCCCCAAACATATCATAGCTATAATTTGTTTTAATTAGCAAGGTTAACGTAGTAGATTGAAGAATACAAAATTCACTTTGAAGGCTATATCAGTAGTCTAGGGGCACAGTTTTAAAAGATCCTTTTGTGATTGGCATCATTGAAATCAAAATATGTGGAGGGAGAATCCTTTCACTAGTAGAAAGGAAAATATGGCAAGTGGATGTGCAGATTGAGGGAGAAATGAGAATTGGAAATTTCCCCTCAAAAGAGAGAGACAGCCAAGGTGAGAGGTAAATTATGCTTATAGATTTAAATGTTTTTGAACTCTTTAATCAGCATGTGATGGGTTTTTTAAAAAATACAAGACGAACAATTTTAGTATGTTTCAAATTTAGTTTAGATTTAAAGAAAGTAATTGTTTAGTTTTAAATTTTCGTAATATTTGTGTCCTGCTGCTGGGATGATGGTGAAGGTGACGGAAGAAGTGCGCAAGAACATTGAAGTGCGTTTAAAAGAATCGGCTGAGTTTCAGACACAGTTGGAAAAGAAGCTGATGGAAGTGGAGAAGGAAAAACAGGAACTTCAGGATGAAAAGAGAAAAGCCATAGAGAGCATGGAACAACAGGTAAATTAGGTTATTGACCATATCGATCTTTCTGTGCCTGTATTTGAATTCTTTTAAGTAGTGCCTTAGTTACCATTTGATTTATCTCAGCAGATACAATTGAACACAAACCCAGCAATTTTAGTTTTTATGTTTTATTCTGCTCTGGAAACCTGGTCATGTTTCCGTTGACTATTTTAGACTTCATTACGGTGTAGGCCTCAGTGCTGCTTTATAGAAGCCTCTGCCTGAGAACAGACTTCTACAGGTATTAGAGGGGAAGGGGTAGGGAGCTGTGAAATCTGCAGATTGTATCAGGTTATTACCTATTTTAAATTATTTGTAAGAAAGCCCTTTGGGCTAATTGGACTTAAAACAAAATCTGTCCTTCAATATTTTAAAAATAAGTTTGCAGTTAACTGTGAATTTCATCTTGTTCTTTCAATTTAGTTATCTGAGTTAAAGAAAACACTCAATAGTGTCCAGAATGAAGTACAAGAAGCTCTTCAGAGAGCAAGCACAGCCTTGAGCAATGAACAGCAAGCCAGACGTGACTGTCAGGAACAAGTAAGTATGGCTCTCTCTCAGAGCCAGTACAGGGAACAGTTCTTGAGGTCTGTTAATGCACTTTGGGGATTGGTGAGCCTTACAAAAATACAAGGCTATTTCCACTTTTGTGGGACTTAGACTAAGATAAGTTGAAAAGTGTAGATGAAGGCTAAATGTGTATAGTGTAATGTTCATTAACAAAAAAACCCTTGACACATGGAGGGAAAATATAAAGATAGGTGTAGGAGAGTAAATGTATACTTGCTCTCATTTGCAAACTTTTTTTTATTATTGCTGTCCACTAGTTTTGATTGTGAAATTGTATTATAGATAGAACAGTTAGATATAACTTCCTCAGCAAAACATTTTTAGTAGATTACTGAGGTTACAGATTTTTATACACCACTTTTTATAAAGCTTAAAAAATATAGAATGAAGTTATTTAAGTATATGTACACATGCATATGTGATTAATCTTTTTATATTTTTTATTAAAAAATAATAAAATACAATTCAGGAGATTATTAAAGTGGCAGAATGGGAAATGAATATCTAAGAATGTTGCTAATGTTCTTATTTTTTGGTTCAGTGGTATATTAATAGCCAGTTATTTGGTCTGTTCTTTATTCTGTACATATATATAACAGGTATATGTATCACAGTTGCTTTAGAATTGGAATACAGGGGAAAATGCTTCAAAAGTTAGTTAGACAAAACAAATTGTCCTTTTCTTGTTGCCAAACAACATAACATTGGAAATTAAAATCAGACAATGTATCTATAATTTAATTTTCAAATTATTTTCATTTCTTTCTTCACTTCTAAGTTTTTGCATGTGTAAGCTTGTACTTTACATAAGTGAGTTGTACTTAGCTTTTATTTTACAAAAATCTCCAAATTGCTACAGTCTTCATAAATTTCACTTAGACCAGTTCGTTAATATTTCATTAAACAGATAATAGCATAACTTTTAATTATTTTTATTTTAGTGTGTTTATATTGTTTCCACTTTTATTATTTTAAATAATGCAATGTGCATCTCTTGTACTAACTTTGGATTTTTAACCATTTATGTTGGGGGCCATAATTTCTCATAGGCTAAAATAGCTGTGGAAGCTCAGAATAAGTATGAGAGAGAACTGATGCTACATGCTGCTGATGTTGAAGCTCTACAAGCTGCCAAGGAACAGGTTTCCAAAATGGCATCTGTTCGTCAGCATTTGGAAGAAACAGCCCAGAAGGCAGAATCAGAGTTGTTGGAATGTAAAGCATCTTGGGAGGAAAGAGAAAGAATGTTAAAGGTATTATTGTACATCATAACAGAATGTTCTAGAGAATTGAAGTTTGAGTTTTTCTTTTTAATATGCATGGGAAAAACTGCCATTATGACAGAGTCTTGACTTACAGGATGAAGTTTCCAAGTTTATGTCTCGCTGTGAAGATCTAGAGAAACAAAATAGATTACTTCATGATCAGATTGAAAAATTGAGTGACAAGGTTGTTGCCTCTGTGAAGGAAGGTGTACAAGGTCCATTGAATGTATCTTTCAGTGAAGAAGGAAAATCTCAAGAACAAATTTTAGAAATTCTCAGGTAAACACAATATATTCTTTTTTTTTTTTTTTTTTATATTAAGAGTTTATTTGTTTATTTTTAGAGAGGGAGAGGGAGAGAGAGAGGGAGCAAAACATCAGCTGGTTGCCTCCTGCATGCCCCCAGCTCGGGACCTGGCCTGCAACCCAGGCATGTGCCCCGACTAGGAATCAAACCAACAACGTTTCCATTCACAAGCCAACGCTTAATCCACTGAGTTGTACCAGCCAGGACTGCAATATATTCTTAATGCTTTATTTCTGTGGTATGACAACTATGAAATGTTAACAACAAATGCATAAATTAGAGAAGTGGGGTTATGTGCTCTTTAGGTATAAAGCTCATACTGTCCCTTTTTGGCCAACAAACCCACTGCCTTTCACATAGTGGTCACTTGACATTTAGACATAGGCCAATTTAAATAAATGGCTTTAAGTTGGGTTTGATAGTAAAAATCTGAGTGGGTTCTAAGAAAAACTAAATGCTTTTCAGATCATTTTAAAGATACACATTTCTAAAGCCACTGTCTAAAATATATCTCATTAATGAAAACATTATATAAATATAGTTATTAAAGTGTGAATGGATGTTGTCAGTCTTAATATTATCCAAGTTTTAAAATGTTGTCTTTTTTTAATTATTCAAATAAAACCTTATATATTCTTGTAGATTTATACGACGAGAAAAAGAAATTGCTGAAACAAGGTTTGAGGTGGCTCAGGTTGAGAGTCTGCGTTACCGACAAAGGGTTGAACTTTTAGAAAGAGAGTTGCAGGAACTGCAAGACAGTCTAAACGCTGAAAGGGAGAAAGTCCAGGTACGTATCCAGGGTTTCAGAAAGCAGTTGTTAAATTAAGTGAAAAAGTCATTTTAGTTTCTAAAAATAAAATTTAATTAGAAATTAGTAGTCTTCCTAAACTCATCAATTCATTAAACATTATTAAACACTGGTACAGTTTAGTGTTAAGAGGATAGTGGTAATGAGATTGTGTGGTTTCAAAGTCTAGTTTCATATCATTGGATGTGGGCCTCGGATACGTTGTTTAACTCCCTTGCTCTTAAATGTCATCATCTGTAAAACTGGAATGATGATGATAATGAGGATTAAGTGAGTTAGCACACCTGAAGCATTTAGAATCACATCTGATGCATAATAAGTGCTTAAATTTCAATTATCTTAATTGTTATAATTGTCATTTTATATGCATCTAGACAGCTGTTCTAGGATAATATGGGGGTAGAGACTGCTACAGAATATTTCTTCCTCAACAAAAGAGCAAAAAAATTGTAACAACTGTCAACCAAAGAAAGGAAGATGCTACAGCTAATGGATGATCTCAACACAAGTTCAACTCTTTCACCCTCACTAGTACCCAAAAACCTAGTGCATGACCTCATTCTGAGGAGATAGAGCAACGTAACTCCACATCTGGAAGGAAGGAAATTAAGACCTTGAATCTTTTTTAACTGATGGATAGGTCGTTGGAATGGCTGCTAGAGAGAAAATGTTGAAATGGGAAAGTGAATAATTGGATTTTTGGAATTTATGTTTTCAGACAGAAATTAAAAGTTCCAGAATTATAGCACGTTGAGAAAGCAATTCAAGTTCAAATATATCCCATCAAAAATATGATAAACAGACCCTCTAATTCACTTGGAGGGAAAGCAGCAGAATCAGTTTCTAACAAAGATTGCATATTCTCTCAATCTCTTCTGCTTCCTTTGCTGTTCTTTTAGGATACAGAAAGGCAAATAATCTAGAAAATGCCTATCCCACAAACAAGTTCATAGGGGAAAAACTAACTCTTACATAGAGTGAAAGAAAGTCAAGAAGTAACACATTATTTCAGAAATAATAGAATGTTATCAACTGTGAACGTTGTAGGGTGGTAACCAAGAGCCATATCTTTAAAAAATGGCTATGGAATAAAGTAGCAAGTGTATAAAAAAGATGGTTAATTACACTCAGTGAGAACAAGAAAAAGTCATTTACAATTGAACAAACACTCAGTAAAGTGCTCAGAGCCAAAGCAATGAAATAGCTGAATGAAATGAAAAAGAATTTCTGAACAGGGTTTGGAGAAGGACCAAAATAACATTATTTTAGAATTATTAATAAATTCAGTACACCAAGAAAAAGAAGAGATAACAGAAAGAGATCTGGGTTGCTCTTTTTACCTAATGGTAGAATGGGTTATTTGTTGATGGGGTTTGTAGTAACTTTTCACTTTCATCTTTGTGAATTTTTTGCATTTGTTTAAACTCTTTGTAATTAGCATGCATCACAGAAATATAAATGTAGAGAGGGAGACGGACGTTGAGAGAACGAGGAGAGAAAATGGCGTCCACGGATTACAGTACCTACAGCCAAGCTGCAGCCCAGCAGGGCTACAGTGCTTACACCGCCCAGCCCACTCAAGGATGTGCACAGACCACCCAGGCATATGGGCAACAAAGTTACAGAACCTATGGACAGCCCACTGATGTAAGCTATTCCCAGGCTCAGACCACGGCTACCTATGGGCAGACAGCCTATGCAACTTCTTATGGACAGCCTCCCACAGGTTATACTGCTCCAACTGCCCCCAGGCATACAGTCAGCCTGTCCAGGGGTATGGCACTGGTGCTTACGATACCACCACTACTACGGTCACAACCACCCAGGCCTCCTGTGCAGCTTAGTCTATTTATGGCACTCAGCCTGCTTACCCAGCCTATGGGCAACAGCCGGCAGCCACAGCACCTGCAAGACCACAGGATGCTAACAAACCTGCTGAGACTAGTCAACCTCAATCTAGCACAGGGGCTTACAACCAGCCCAGCCTGGGATATGGACAGAGTAACTACAGTTATCCCCAGGTGCCTGGGAGCTACCCCATGCAGCCAGTCACAGCACCACCATCCTGTCCTCCTACTAGCTATTCCTCTACACAGCCGACTAGTTATGATCAGAGCAGTTACTCTCAGCAGAACACCTATGGGCAGCTGAGCAGCTATGGACAGCAGAGTAGCTATGGTCAACAAAGCAGCTATGGGCAGCAGCCGCCCACTAGTTACCCACCCCCCAAACTGGATCCTACAGCCAGGCTCCAAGTCAATATAGCCAGCAGAGCAGCAGCTTCGTGCAGCAGAGTTTATTTCGACAGGACCACCCCAGTAGAACGGGTGTTTATGGGCAGGACTCTGGAGGATTTTCTGGACCAGGAGAAAACGGGAGCCTGAGTGGCCCTGAGAACCAGGGCAGGGGAAGAGGGGGATTTGATCGAGGAGGCATGAGCAGAGGTGGGCGGGGAGGACGACGTGGTGGAATGGGCGCTGGAGAGCAAGGTGGCTTCCATAAGCCTGGTGGACCCATGGATGAAGGACCGGATCTTGATCTAGGCCCACCTGTTGATCCAGATGAAGACTCTGACAACAGTGTAATTTATGTACAAGGATTAAATGACAATGTGTCTCTAGATGATCTGGCAGACTTCTTCAAGCAGTGCGGAGTTGTTAAGATGAACAAGAGAACCAGGCAACCCACCATCCATATCTACTTGGACAAGGAAACAGGAAAGCCCAAAGGCGATGCTGCAGTGTCCTATGAAGATCCGTCAACTGCCAAGGCTGCAGTGGAGTGGTTTGATGGGAAAGATTTTCAAGGAAGCAAACTTAAAGTTTCTCAGCTTGGAAGAAGCCCCCGATCAACAGCATGGGGGGGTGGAGGATGCCGCCCCGAGAGGGCAGGGGGATGCCGCTGCTGTTGCATGGAGGTCCAGGGGGCCCAGGAGGTCCTGGCGGACCCATGGGTCGCATGGGAGGCTGTGGAGGAGACAGGAGGCTTCCCCCCAAGAGGACCCTGGGGTTCCCAAGGAAACCCATCTGGAGGAGGAAATGTCCAGCACCGAGCGGGAGACTGGCAGTGCCCGAATCTGGGGAGTGGAAACCAGAACTCTGCCTGGAGAACAGACTGCAACCAGTGTAAGGCTCTGGAGCCTGAAGGCTTCCTCCCAACACCCTTTCCACCTCCGGGCAGTGACCGTGACAGAGGTGGCCCTAGTGACATGCGGGGAGGAAGAGGAGGCCTCATGGACCACGGTGGTCCTGGTGGTATGTTCAGAGGTGGCCGTGGTGGAGACAGGTGGCTTCCGTGGCAGTCGGGGCATGGGCCAAGGTGGCTTTGGCGGAGGAAGACGAGGCGGCCCTGGGGGTCCTCCTGGACCTTGGATGGAACAGATGGGAGGAGGAAGAAGAGGGTGCAGAGGACCTGGGAAAATGGATAAAGGCAAGCACCGTCAGGAACGCAGAGACCAGCCCTACTAGATGGAGGACCCTGCAGAGCTGCGTTGACTACCAAATTTATTTTTTAAACCAGAAAATGTTTTAAATTTATAATTGCATATTTATAATGGTCACAACATTATGATTATTCCTTGTCTGTACTTTAGTATTTTCACCATTTGTGAAGAAACATTAAAAGTTAAATGGTAGTGTGCTGAGTTTTTGGGGTTTTTTTTTTTCTCCTCTTAAAGATGATTGTTTAAGACTAAACAATGGGAACCCCTTGTGAGCATGCTCAGTATCATTGTGGAGAACCAAGAGGGCCTCTAACTGTAACAATGTTCATGGTTGTGATGTGTTTTTTTTTTTAAATAAAATTCCAAATGTTTATAAACAGCAAAAAGAAAAATATAAATGTAAAACTTTCAAAGTTACAGTTTTAGAAGTTGACATTTAAATTCTCTAGGGAAGAGTAGAACTGGTAGGAAAAGATAGGTCTTCACCTATTGTTAAATGTTGGTGTGCATATGTGCTTGGAATCTTTAGGTAACTGCAAAAACAATGGCCCAGCATGAAGAACTGATGAAGAAAACTGAAACAATGAACGTAGTTATGGAGACCAATAAGATGCTAAGAGAAGAAAAGGAGAGGTTAGAACAGGAGCTACAACAGATGCAAGCAAAGGTTTGTAACTTACTAATCAGGAGTAGAGGCATAATATTTTTATAAAAATTACATGAATTTTTACATCAAGTGTTGAAAAATCGGTACTATTTTTAGGTGAGGAAATTGGAGTTAGATATATTACCTTTACAAGAAGCAAATGCTGAGCTAAGTGAAAAGAGTGGTATGTTGCAAGCAGAGAAGAAGTTGTTAGAAGAAGATGTCAAACGTTGGAAAGCACGTAATCAGGTAATGCAATTAAAACCCATTCTAAAACATGGAAACATGTTTTTTTTAAATAGGATAAAATTTAAGGGGATAAGTTATTTGAAGAACTGGTGAAAATTACTGTTTTTAATCGTGAAAATCTAATATGTCACATGTACATACAACACAGTTTTTTAAATTTTTGGTCACGTTTTATATGAATGGCTAGTTTATGTCTTTAATTCCAAATTTAGGCTTTTACTTTACCTCTAAAATACTTTTGTACATGAAAAAATGGATTTATATAGTTTATTGAAGCACTTTGAGAAGACCTGTTCACTGGAAACCTTTTTAAGGGGGGACAAAACCATATCGTATAGTATAGTTAGAAACTCCAGCTCTATGTTCAAATAAAAGATTGAAAATCTGCCTCGCCATGTATTATGTGATTTGTGAGACTTTATTCATCCTCTGAGCCAATTTTCCTCATTTGTAAAAATGAGGATGTAATAACCACTTTTCATGTTACAAAAATTTAGTAAGTGTAAAGCAGTTCACCCATCACCGGCTACCTAGAAAAATGCTCTCAAGTGGTAACCATTGTTATCTGAGTAGGACCGTAGAATTTAAGAACCCATTTAATCTTTTCTATTAAATTCTCCTGCCTTCTTTCCTTGTCAGTTATATTTAGGATTTTCATTTTTTTCCTAGATTATAATACATTAGAAACATTTTTCCTTGTAAATGCTACTTTAATGAAATTAGGTGTTTAATATTAAGGGCTTATAGATTTTGGATCTCTTTATTTGGCCTCATTGTAACAATTCTGAAATGTTCATTTGCATCTATGAAAAAATAGAGTGGGGCAAAAATAGGTTTATAGTTGTGAGTACACAAAAGAGTTTATTCTTGTATTATTTGTCAATTTTTGTATTATTTTCCATATGAACAACTGTAAACCTTCTTTTCCACACCTATATAATGAGTAGTTAATGACATTTTATTTTCCTTTTCCATTTTGTCTAGACTTTTTGAGCTAAACAACTTAAAACTTTGATCTTAATTATCCTGTAGTTTGGTGCTTCATTACTGTGAACACCTAATATAATTAGGTATTCTGCTATTTTATAGCATATCAATTTGATAAAACATATGAAACAGTGTTATGCATTTTTGCTATTTTAGCATCTAATAAATCAACAGAAAGATCCAGACACAGAAGAATATCGGAAGCTTCTTTCTGAAAAGGAAGTTCACACTAAGCGCATTCAACAGCTAACTGAAGAAATTGGGAGACTTAAAGCCGAGATTGCAAGGTATGTGGGAAGAGCCTTAAATTGTATAGGATATGTGAGATCTTAAAGAGGTTTGTTTCTGCTCTTTATGAGACTCCCTCCATGTACTTCCTGATTTTAAAAAGAATGGAAAGTGCTGCAGACCTTACATGTGATTTTCCCTTTAAGGAGCCAAGCAAGGAATAATTTATTTTATGCCTTCACATACAAATTATTTCTCTGTATTTTACTACTTTTTAAAACTACACAGTTGGTATGAGCCTAAAGCTTAATATGTTTATCTTCTAAACAGTCAAAATAACAATTTTTGCAAATTGGTTTCTATTTTTCTTTTGGTTAAAATATATTTATGGACCTATTTTGAGAGATTTTAATGTATATAAATATTAAAAAATTTTAATGAATTTATATTGTCCTTTTAAAGATAAGTTGATTATTAAAATTAATGTTTCTGGTTTCCTTTTCTTTAAGATTTAATGTCAGTTGTCTATGTTATCACCCTATTTATATAATGCTTGAGAAAACTAAAGTTCAGAAAGGGACCTAAAGTTACAGTTAGTAGTAGTTAAACCCGTATTCTTAGTTCAGAGTTGTCTTATTTAAGTTTATGTTAAAGTACAGGGTTCGCAAGTTCTACCCCACAGGCCTGTTTTGTATTGCTTGTAAGCTAAGAATGACATTTGCATTTTTAAAACAGTTTTTAAAAGGAAGAAGGACATGTGACAAAAACTGTATGTGCTCTACAAAAACCTAACATGTTTACTCAACACCCAGTCAAGTGGAGTGTAGATTTTGCTGTCAGACTGATGTGGATTAAAAACTGTGTACCAACATTTACTCTGTAAAAGTGTGCCTGTTACTTGACTACTTGTAACTCAGTTTTTCTCCTTTCTAAAATGAGCATGTATAACCTATGTATAATAAGCAAAGAAGACCTTTATATGAAGGACCACAGGTTCATAAGTTGAAGAATTATCTTTTGAAGTATATGTGGAGTTTTTTAGGAGTTTTAAAATAAAAATTTTGCTACTGCAACAATAAAAATGTAATGTAAATTAAAGGGTTATAAAACTTAAAAGTGTCTTATAGTTAGTCTTTGATTATTTTTTTTGTTTAGATCAAATGCATCTTTGACAAACAACCAGAACTTAATCCAGAGTCTAAAGGAAGATTTAAATAAAGTAAGAGCTGAAAAGGAAAGTATCCAGAAGGACTTAGATGCCAAAATAATTGATATCCAAGAAAAAGTCAAAACTATTACTCAAGTCAAGAAAATTGGACGTAGGTACAAGACTCAATATGAAGAACTCAAAGCACAACAAGATAAGGTATTTTGAAGTGACTTCCTTATTACATGTATACTGTGTGTGTGTGTGTGTGTGTGTGTGTGTGTGTGTGTGTGTGTAAAAAACATTTTTTTGATGTACACAATTTACACACAATTTTATATATCAGGCAAATGGGCATAAGACCCAAACAGGATCTTTTTAACAGGATAAGACCCGAAGGTAGGATGACTTATGACAATTTTATTTCTTCATAATTTTGATTATTGATTTTTAGATTCTAAACTTGAGTATAAGCTAATTTATGATATTGTTATTTAAGATTTGCTCTTTAATATGTCCCAGAATGCACTACAAATTTATAAAGCAATTGTAATAAAGACTAGATACTTTAGTTAAGTTTTCCAGTTTCAAATATTGTCTCTTCAAACCTGTTATTGTAACTCATTGCTGACTAAAATTGTGTATGTCAAAAAATAATAGTTTGTTATAATTAATTAGGTTGTGTTATAGTTTTAAATAAGTAATTGATGGTAACCACCTATCAAAAAGGATTTTAAAATCCTTTTTATATTTTAAATCTGCATTTTGTTATTCCACAAAATGAAGAAATGTATATTGACTTAATGACATATTTCACAGATTAGAAAATGTTAAAAAGAAACCCAATATTTTTTTACCATTCATTATTCACCACTTTTAGTATGCTTTTCTTAATGAGTAAAAGTATTTGGATTTGTTACTACAAACACTTCTTATGTCAAAAAATGCATCATCATCCTGATTAGCTGGTTAATACTCAGCTTTATGAAAACCCTAACCTATTTAATAAGATCTTGGCATTGCAGTTACAATTATTTCCTTATATGAACTTGCAGAAGTGTGATTACTGAATATAAGTGAAGGAGTATGTCATTATTGTTTGTTATATTAGGTCATGGAGACCTCAGCTCACTCTTCTGGAGACCATCAGGAACATCATATCTCAGTCCAGGAAATGCAGGAGCTCAAAGACACCCTTAACCAAGCTGAAACAAAGTCAAAATCACTTGAGAGTCAAGTAGAGAATCTGCAGAAGGTAAGAGTGTGAGATAGTGAAAGGTGTATGTCACAATTCTCTCCATGTTGAATACCTAAAGAAATAGAATGAAACATTATTCAGTGATTAAAAAGCAGTTTAAAAAAGAAATATATGATAAACATTGGCACTTTCTCTTATCATATGGAAATATATATATTTTGTCCTTTTTACTTTTAATAACTCATGTGTGTAAGTAATATCTAATCATTTTCAAGTGTTCCTTACTTGGTTTGATCAGCACTTTATACTTCCATGTAAATAAACAAAATAATGTTTTACATTTTAAGTCTGTAGGGCATACAGTTTATATTGATTTGATTTATTTACATAGTAAATTCTTCGTTTCCCTTTAAAAGACATTATCTGAAAAAGAGGCAGAAGCAAGAAATCTCCAGGAACAGACTGTGCAACTTCAATCTGAACTTTCACGACTTCGTCAGGATCTTCAAGACAGAACCACACAGGAGGAGCAGCTCCGACAGCAAATAACTGAAAAGGAGGAAAAGACAAGAAAGGCTATTGTCGCAGCAAAATCAAAAATTGCACATTTAGCTGGTAAATTTCTATATACTTTAAGGTTTAAACTTGATAGTGAAAGTTAGTTAATTGATGTGGGCCTAAAATTAAGTGGAATTTTTTTTTTTGTAAAGAAAAAAGTAAATGCTATAATCTGCGTAGTGTGTGTTTTAAGTATTAGGTTTATTTAATTAGGCATACAATAAGAGCAGTCTTAATTTTCAAGTGATAAGGATGTCTTTGATATATGACATCTTTCTTGTTAACTGGTAATGAATAGATAGGGAGTACTGCTACCCTTTTCCTTTAGTCTGTAAGTATTAACGACCTTTTGATGGAGGTCCTGAGTCCACACCATACTGTCCAGAGGCCTTCTGTAAACTCCTGGATAACATTGGCTCTTTCAGCCTCAGGATTTTTCTGTGCCTCACTTCACAGAGGGCCCGTCCAGCCCTTCAGGGAAAATCATGTCAGGTTTAAGAGCAGCCCAGTAAGTAAGTAAGGCCCACACTCAGGGCCTTACTATAACTTGCTTGCCCATCTGCTTAGTGGGTAAATAAAATGCCTGATTAGCTGAGTTTTACTATGAGCAAATTTTTAATGATCTCTAAGATAGTGTCCTTGCAACAATAAGATTAAAAAAATAGTTACTTAATTATTTTTGAGTATATGGAATAGATTGTATGAAATGAAAGTTTTGTAACTTATAATCTTGCACTTAATAATACACATTGAGATATTAAAGGCCATAGAAAAGGACTTTCGCTGACTGCAGTTTATGTTGGATTCTTTATCGTTTTGAGATCTTTGTTAGGAAAAGTTACATATATTTATGTTGGACCATATTTTATCTGGAGTAATAAATATGGATATGTTTAAAATTTTGCCTGTTGAGATGTATTGTGTATCAGAATTATTGCAAATGTATTGATAAAAGTTCAAGAATAGAATCTGATGACCTGTGACTATCTATTAAGCACATAAATATTCTTTATTTTCAGTATTTGATTATAATATTAATAGAATCACATTATTTCTTTAGGTGTAAAAGATCAGTTAACTAAAGAAAACGAGGAGCTTAAACAAAGGAACGGCGCCTTAGATCAGCAGAAAGATGAATTAGATGTTCGTATGACTGCTCTTAAATCACAATATGAAGGTCGAATTAGTCGCTTGGAAAGGGAACTCAGGGAGCATCAAGAGAGACACCTTGAGCAGAGAGATGAGCCTCAAGAACCTACTAATAAGGTGATTAGCTAATTCTGTTAAAATGACAAATCTTTTTGTACATTTTACTTAAAGATGTTTGGCAATTGAGGAGCCTTCTTCAGAGTGAATTTTGGCTAAACCAAGAATACAGAGAGAATTAACAAAAAATATTTTGATGGCATTGCTTAGTAGAATCCTGTGGGATAGACACAGTAATCCATCGTTGTTTTTCTTTAGGTCCCAGAACAGCAGAGGCAGATCACATTGAAAACAACTCCAGCTTCTGGTGAAAGAGGAATGTGAGTTTTAGTTCTTTTCTTTTGTTTCCATTTTTATTTTAAAGTTCAGGGAAGATACAGTGATCTTTGGGGAGAAAACAAGTCTTTGTACTCTATTACAAAAAGTATGTCCCATCAGATAGAGCTTTGTGACAAAGAAAACATCTTTCATCTTTTAGTTTGTGACTGATGTCTAAGACAGGCTACCGGTATTCCCTGTGATGTTAAGGCCGGGCTGAGGCTTAGGTAAAGTGATCAATAGTTGAATACATTTCACATTGTCAGGATGCACCACTGCAGAGTATTTCCAGCACAGGTTTTAATGCTTAAATTAAAAAACTCTTCAAAAAGAGTTTTGAAATCTTTTGTGAAGAAAAATACAGAATTATACACATTGTTTGTTTGTTTGTTTGTTTTAATCTGCCAAAAGTCTACCCAAGGCGATGTTAAGAAAAACAAAATTAGTAAGACCTGAAGCAGTCACTTCAGGAAATACATGTGCTTTTTATCAAAAGCAAAGCACTTGAACTTTATAAAGAATATTTACAGTAATTCATTTACTCTTGTATTTTCTCTCTGTAAGTGCCAGCACATCAGAACCACCAACAGCGAATATCAAGCCAACTCCTGTTGTTTCTACTCCAAGTAAAGTGACAGCTGCAGCTATGGCTGGGAATAAGTCAACACCCAGGGCCAGTATCCGCCCAATGGTTACACCTGCAACTGTTACAAATCCTACTACTACCCCAACAGCTACAGTGATGCCCACTACACAAGTGGAATCACAAGAAGGTAAGTAATGTAATATAGATATGAGTGGACTGGCTGCTTATTTAGATTTGTTATGAGAGGATGACAGTAACGCTAGGGCTAAATGAAGCTTCCACTAAAACTAAAGACAGACGTGATAATTCAAGTAGGCAGTTAACATTTTCAAGTTAATACCTCCCAGGATGCTTATTAATGCAGCAAGTTTTCTCCCTTCTAACTTTGTTGGGTTTCTAACTGAAGAAAGGGAGAATATGGCCCTATCAATATATGGCACAATTTTCTAGGACCAAATTTTCACTTGCAATAGCTAAGAAAGATGATATGAAATCCACTTTGGAAAAACCATACTAAGTCACTGGCTAAACCCAGACATCACTTTTTCATTGAAATTATCTGATCTCTTAATTACTTTCCCCACTTTGTTCCCATGGCACTTTCTTACTCACTATGGCAGTTACAATTTCATTAAATACATGCCTTTTTATTCCACTAGATTGAGTTCCTAAAGGGTAAGAATTTTCATTATTTAATCCTCTCATCCAACACCAAGATAGGTAGGTGTTTAGTAAACCTTCAGTAAATGCAATTTCCTTGGCTTCTTGTCTTAACAAATGTTAGAATTTAGTAAGTTATTTAAGCATTCAGAAATACATAATATGAGTATATGCTATAGAAACAGAATGTTTTATTTCAGCTACATTCAATAGAATGATTTTTAGATATAGTATTGTACCAATTCAACATAATAGCCATTTTATATCAATTAAAAACAAAATAATGCTTAGTAAAAACTCATATTTGACTCAGTTTCTAAATTTAATTTATATAATATAATTTTATATAATTTAGATAGGATAATAGATAAAAAACCATTTTGGATATTTATTTAATTCAGCTACTTTATCAGTCACATAGGCAATACAAAAATGTGTAATATATTACCTTTACCCTCTGTTTTTATCTAGTTAGTGGTAAGAGACATACGCACACAAATGACTGCACAAAATGTCAGCTGTAACACAGAAGGCAGCCAATAATTTCAACTTTGGTAAGAATAGGAGACTTAATATATTAAATATTATAATTACTTTTCAGCTATGCAATCAGAAGGGCCTGTGGAACATGTTCCAGTTTTTGGAAGCACAAGTGGATCTGTTCGTTCTACTAGTCCCAACGTCCAGCCTTCTATTCCTCAGCCCATTTTAACTGTTCAGCAGCAAACACAGGCTACAGCATTTGTACAGCCCACTCAACAGAGTCATCCTCAGATTGAGCCTGCAAATCAAGAGCTGTCCCCAAACATAGTAGAGGTTGTTCAGAGTTCACCAGTTGAACGGCCTTCTACTTCCACGGCAGTATTTGGCACTGGTAAGATCAATTTTAAAATGAAATTAAGAGTAGGCCTGTGCTTCTGTGGTGTCTTGGATATAATACATATCTTGAGTGTTCTTTGTACATACTTGTTTTCTACAGGTATTAGAATGGATGATTGTATTCCTAACTTTCTATTTCATGTTTAGTTTTTAAAATTAACTTTGTCTAAATTGAGTTTATTATCAGGCTCTAATTCAAGATTTAAATTCAAAGTTTCAGCTACCCCAAGTTCTTCTTTGCCAAAGCGTACACGTGAAGAGGAAGAGGATAGCACCATAGAAGCATCAGACCAGGTCTCTGATGATACCGTGGAAATGCCTCTTCCAAAGAAATTGAAAGGTGTTACACCTGTAGGAACTGAGGTGTGTAAAGGTCTTTCTATTTATTTTTACATCTGTCGGTAGAGCTAAGATACTCTTTTAGTTACAGCATTATGAGGTGAATGCTGTAACTCCAGAAAACTCTTAACTTCCTACAAAGTTTCTACTGACAGCTCAAATGTTACTGCTTTCGCCAATAGTGTTTATATCCTTTGCATATCTTTAAATAAATTAGCTCCTATTTAAATTTTTAAAATATGGTTGTATAGCATAGGTTGAATTCCTTTCTTTTTTTTGAACTCAAAGAAGGAAGTTTATAGTCTCATGAACATTTTAAACTGCTACCTGCCATCTTTTTTTTGCATTAACCAAAATTAGTTTGTTTTCTTTCTTTCTTTCTCTCTCTCTCTCTCTCTCTCTCACTCACTCTCTACTTCCTTCCTTCCTTCCTTCTTTCTTGATTTTATTAATTTATTTTTAGACAGGGGAAGGGAGAAAGAAAAAGAGGGAGAGACACATCAATGTGTGGTTGCCTCTCTCATACCCCTGACTGGGGATCTGGCCTGCAACCCAGGCATGTTCCCTGACTGGGAATCGAACCAGCCACCCTTTGGTTTGCAGGCTGGTTCTCAATCCACTGAGCCACACTAGCCAGGGCTCCTTTTTTGAGGATAAATTGTAATGAATTGTTTTACTATCAAACATTGAGACTACTAAATTAATTTCATTAGCATAATTGCTGTTCATAGCCTTATTTTGTATTACTAAAGAGGAATGTGATGATATTTTGTAAGTAAATATAAATGAACATTTCTGATATACAGTTTTATAATTACAGGTGAGTTTTATTTTATTGAGAGAACTAACTTAATGCTTTATCTCGTGCATTGATATGACTCATTTGTATGTTGTGATTCAGGAAGAAGTTATGGCAGAAGAAAGTACTGATGGAGAGGTAGAGACTCAAGTATACAACCAAGATTCTCAAGATTCCATTGGAGAAGTAAGTAAAACATATTTAAAGTAACAAATTGCTGCTTTTAATGAATGAGGTTAGCTTTGACAATTCAATCATTATTTGGACTTCTTTTTTCTAAGTGGCTGCTTTTATATCTAATGAAATATTAAAGTTACCAGTGCAATTTCTGCTTCCTTTTACTCAAAATTACTGCTGTGTTCTCTAAACTTTATTAAAGAAATTTTTTTTTATAGTTAGCACAGATTTTTCCATGCTAAGAGTTGTCATGAGAAAAGAGTCTTCACTCAGTTAATTGGAAGGACGATTGCCAGTTGAGTCTTGAGCTAACCCACAGTGCCCAGTTTGGTCTTCTATTGCTTTCCTTACTGAATTAAATTAATCCATGAAAGGAGGTGCATTTATACACTTCTTCATTTTTTGAACTGTCATTGCCTCTCAAGAGAATCTCACTGATAGAAATGCATAGACTCTGAGGTATCAGCACCTAGGATTCCATTGCTAATACTCCCACTTAGAAGCTGTGTGACTGTAAGCATGTGATTAATTCTAAGTCTCAATTTTCTCACCTGTTGGAATAATAGAAGTTTTAATATTGTAAAATACCCTAAAATAATATCTGCCACATATTAGACAAAGTTTTCTTTACTTTCTTCCCAT
Organism: Pteronotus mesoamericanus; assembly: GCF_021234165.1. Classification (NCBI taxonomy): domain Eukaryota; kingdom Metazoa; phylum Chordata; class Mammalia; order Chiroptera; family Mormoopidae; genus Pteronotus; species Pteronotus mesoamericanus. Next base: position 2,855,489 of record NW_026555302.1, read on the forward strand.
ACATCTGCCCCACAAATTGAAAATTCATAATATAGTAATGCTAATAGTTAACACATATCTCATTGCTATAAGCCAAGTGTTGTTTCTAAGAAATTTGCATTTATTAACTAATTTAATCCTCAAAACAACACTTATTTCATAGGTGAAAAAAGTCCAATGTCCAGATAAGTCACATACCCAAGTTTTCATAGCATTGAAGCTAGGATTTGAACTGAGACCATCTGGATTTATTGTCCTCTTAGGCTTGAAACAATACTGTCTGCCTGGATAAATTTTAAGGATTATTTTATTTTAAAATTATTTTATCTTTATAAAATCAAGGAATTGTCTTAAGCTAATCATAAGTAACCATAGATTACAAGTAAACGTTAATTTCTTAGATGCATTAATTTCGTAAGTTCATTTTTCCAGTTTTCCTTGGCTAAAAAAAGAAAATTAACCCTTTAGGGTTAAAGAGGTAACACTGACATCTTTTTCATGTACCTTTCAGCAAGTATCATCTGAAGAGCATAATAACAATTTTGAAATAATAAGATGTAAATTTCTATTTTATTGCTAGATTTGTTTAAATTACACTAAAGTCTGCAAAGTTTTTTCTTGTGACTGGCAAAATTGTATATGACTCAAAAGTGCCATTTGGCTTTTCATCCTGCCTTCTAGCACTATTTACTGAACGTGTAATAGTTAATTCTTCTGATTTTCTGACAATGAAGCAGGTGTTCTTGATAAGTCTTGCTTTTCTTGAAATAAGCCTGTCACTTTGAGGCACATTTTTAATTATACCATTACAGTAAACATAATCTTATGGATGATTTAGTTCAGAAGACATTGTTTCTGGCTTATATAAAAAATAGATTTTGCTGAATGCTTAAGTAAGAAGTAGATACTTTTTATATAGTAAATACCAAAAATAAAGTTAAAATTAGTTTATTTGAGCAACTAACAAAATGAAATTGTGAGGAAGTAGATTAAACAAAGAATTATTTTTATATATGATATCTTTTATGTAGTTTGAAGGCTTAGGATAGTCAATTTTGGGGATGGTAGGCGTGTCTTTGTAAAAAGACAATAGTAATAGCTTATTTGGTATATTTTCCAGACTATTTCTATTTTGGGGGAAACATTTTTATGTTGTAGGCCTATGGGTATTTTTTTTTCCTGACTTTGGTCTGCTGCTGCACTGTCAATTAACCAGTTGGCTGTTCTTGAAATTGAAATATGCTGTAAATGTAAAATATACATTGGACTTTGAAGACTTATTACAGATTTGATTCCATGTTGAAATGTTTTGGCTCTATTAAGTATATTGTTAAATTTATTTCACTTATGTCTTGTCTTTCTAAGTGACTACTAGGAAATTTTAAATTGCATATGTGAATCACATTATGACTCGTTATATTCTGTATAGTTCTTATAGACGAAGACAGTAAAGAAACCCACACTTTATCTCCTTTTGTGTTTTTAGATTCTGCTTTTGAAAACCATATTTTTTAAAAATAAAATGCTAGTAGTCCATAAGTGTTCTTTAGTCCTTACTTGGATCTGTGGCATGTTTCTGATAGTTTTAGGCATATTTGACTTTTTATAATTGTTTGATGATTTTTAAAGGCAGTCACCCAGGGAGATTATGCACCAATGGAAGACAGTGAAGAAACCTCTCAGTCTTTACAAATAGACCTTGGAGCCCTGCAGTCAGATCAGCAGACAACTTCATCCCAAGATGGTCAAGGCAAAGGAGACGATGTCATTGTGATTGACAGTGACGACGAAGAAGAGGATGATGATGAAAATGATGGAGATCACGAGGTAAATTTGGTTTGAAATCATCCATTGCTTAGACTGCTGCATGAAATGCTGAAATCTTCGGGACTGCTAATGCATCAGCCAATAAATTCTGATTCTCTGTCCATATCAATCAGTTATTTTGCTTTTCTTTTATCCTGATTAGCTCCTAAATATTTTATAGTGAAATTGAATATAAAACAAGTGATGGAATATCCCAGTATGTTTTTTAAATGATTGCTAAGCACGTTAGGATTTAAACGATTAATTTTAAATCTTATTGATAAGTTGACTGTGAATTGTAAGACCTGTGGTTTCTGGAAATAATAGAATAAACTAGGATTTTTTTTTTTTAATGGAGCCCCTTAGTTATTTTCAAAAGAAATTGAAGTATCATGATAATTGAAGCATATTTTAAGTGAAACTTTGTGTTTTATTTTGAGAGTTAATCCTGTATTGACAGCTTCACATTTTAGGTTCTTTCATTAATCAAACAATGTGTTTCAGATTTTTTGACTGGCCTCATATGAACAATGAAATTTCAGAAATGATTGTTCTTGTACTCCCTCTGGTAAACTGCACACTTTTGATACTCGCTACCACTGAACTAATCCCATAACAACTTTCAGGACAGCTCCCGTATCCTAATCAACAATGTGTCACATAAATTTCTAAGCATGGTATCAAGAAGTGCGAACATGTGTGCTGTATCCTAGATCTTTATTTGTACTTGGGGAATTTTTCTAGGATTATGAAGAAGAGGAGGAAGAGGAGGATGATGACGAAGATGACACAGGGATGGGAGACGAGGGTGATGATAGTAATGAAGGCACTGGTAGTGCAGATGGCAATGACGGCTATGAAGCTGATGATGCTGAGGTAACTAGTTAGAATTTTGACCGTCTGTTTCAAGGGCTTCCTTGGAAAACTTTCTGTTCCCCAAGGGTATAAAAAGGCCTATATTCTCAGCACACTATAACTTTTTGTACCTTCGGGTTTGTTTTTACTGTGGTTTGGTTTAGTTCATATTTTTAAAGATAATTATATTTTATTTATTTGCACTTAGTATTGATATGTTGTTTTTAGGGTGGCGATGGGACTGATCCAGGTACAGAAACAGAAGAAAGTATGGGTGGAGGTGAAAGTAATCAGAGAGCTGCTGATTCTCAAAACAGTGGTGAGATTTTTAGTCTTTTTCATTGAACATTTCTGGTAATATTTTCTAAATTAGTATTGCATTTAATTATTGCATAGGTAATAAAACTTGGTTATTAAATTGGCAAGCAAAAAATTGGCTCTTTTTCTAGCTTTGTCATTTTATTCTGTCATAAAGTCTGCTATGGTCTTATTTGTGTAAAGTGCAGTCATTATGCTATCTTTTCTACCTCATTTACTGTAAGGTTAAAGCATTTTGATCTATAAAGTATTATAAATGCCACGTGTTGCTGCTGTTCTTGTTAAGTGGAAAAATTAAGTCAGGAAATTCTAACAGCAGTTCACAACCAGAAGAGGTCAGTCTAATCAAGCTACGTGTTTCAAGAGTTGTGGGTATTGGAGTTTTGCAGTATTGTCTGATTATCCAATAAATAAAATACTTTTTTACCAATATAGCATGTTTTTTGTTAAATCATTGAAAAGATGAGTCCTGGAGGGCCACTGAAATATAGTAGGCAGTAAAGGGTTATGAAATTCATAGAAAAAAAGTTTAGTATCATTTTAAAATGTGTTTTAAAAAATTGGTGATATTTGGTATAATATCCTGGTTTTGTAGATAATACTGAGCCAAAGTCATTAGTAGTAATATAATAAAAACCTTAAATATTTAAGCTACTGGGAAAACTCTCTCTTTCATATGACCTGTGTATTTTAAAGTACAAGGTATATGTTCATTTAAATTAAGGAAAGTAAGGACAGGCAGGTTTTCTTTTTAAATTTTTAAGAGAAAAATAAACTAATGAATACCAAAAACCATGTAACAAAAACCAGTTTTTAAGGGAGATGAGGTAGGGAGACATTAATGATACTTTGGTTAATGATTTACATTTTACAAAGCATTTTGTAAATTTAAAATACATCTTTTATGTATCACATAGTTGTGATATAGAGGACAATTTTTTACCTTGTCGATACCAAAGGTCATGTATTCGAATGGCCAAAATTCAAAACATCAGACTTCGGAGTAGGGAAAGGTTTATTAATCAAGAAGGTGTCAGTGGAGAAGGTGGGAGACCTAATGGTACCTGAGCTCCCCCTTGTTTGCTGGACTTAAGACGCTGGGGAAACAAGCATGCGGAAGTGCTGGTGGGGCAAGTGCTACTCGGAGGACCTTGGAACTTGGCTATTTATGGTAAAAAAAAAAAAAAAAAAGGGTCAACACAGGATCTTCCTGGACAGGGGACTCGGACTCTTGGCATCTGAAAGGGTTTGGGTGCTCAAGTTCCAGTTATGTCCTTGCCCTTGGGTGGGGGTGGGGGGTGAGACTTGATTCCAGGTGCAGCTGGAGGTCAAAGTTCTCTCCTCTGCTTTTGCTTATCTGTGACTTGCGGTTTTGGTCTGCTGTCTCAGGAAAGCAATTCAGTATTTTGTTAAATAGGATAGGACCATTTAGAGCTGTTTCAGCAGTTCCAAATCCCCCTTAATCTTCAGAGAAATAGGGCACCCAAGTCCAAATTCAAATAATGGGGATGATTAGCTGCCCATTGTGCCATTTCATCTGCCCCTTAAGCCTGCCTCTCCCACAATGATCCCTGCGCCTTAGAGGGGGCATGCAGGGTGTTCGTTTTACAAGCAGAGACCGCAACAATGATGGAGATAGTAGCAGGCCGGGATACCTGTACCCTAATGACATAAAGAATAAAGAGTAACTTTTGTTACTATGTACTTATGGACCCAAACCAAAAGGGCAGTTTTCGTTCTGAGTGATTTCAGGTCACTAGAAGGATTTAGGATCCAGTCCAGTTTACAAGTAGAAAACAAAACAGAACAAAACTGAATAGACAGTGGACAGCACTAGAATCTAATATCCACAAAGGTATATTATAGTTTCCTTTGAAACATAATTTTCTCTCTAAAGTCACCCTTTTTTAATCAAAGATAGCCAAATTAAGACTAATGTATCTGCAAAATAAATCTGGGTTGAGTACACTTGGCCTGTTTGTGTAAGTCCAGTAGGAATAGTAATTAACCATATAGGTATCTTTAAGTCTGCTTTGCTGGAATTTTCCTAAGGAATATTCATCTTAAACTTTTAAATAGCTTCTCAAGACTAAGAAGCCAAGCTCTCAGATTTCTGCAATACCTATAGATTTGGGTGACTTCCTCTCTTCTCGAGGTCCCAACATGCTCTGAGGTTCTTTCTTTGCATCTCTTTAGAAGCAGCCATAGTTTCGCACCTAGTAAGACTGCTGTGAACCATGTAAACAAGGTACCAGGCTGTTTTCCAAGTGGCTTTTATTGGCTTCGAAAGTCAATCTTATCTCTTCAAAGCTTTCTGGGCATATCCGAGTCTATGCATGACACTCCAGTCAAACATTGGTAATAAAACCAGGTTCTAATTGTATTCTCTTGCAAAGAGAACAGATTCTTACTGAACTTTTGCAAATAATCATTTTGCCATAAAAATAAAAATATTCCTTAAAAGTTTCTAGATTCTGGAGGGATCCAGTAAGGGGGGGGGGGGAATGTTTCAGTTCTGCTAACAGAGGTATAATTTACCAAATTGGCAAGTCATTGGTAAATAAGTTTCCTTTTATCTGGAAACCAAAAGATTAAAAAGTCAAAGATCTCAAATGTAAGAGTCATAAAAATTGTAATGAGCTATTTTCATCAACTCATTCAGTCCTGTGAAATTAAACTTGTTTTCCTTGAATTCATTTCTTCCTGATAATTGCAAAGTTGTCTCTCCAGGTTCCTATGGTTTTCTCAGTGAAGTGGGTACCTCAGTCACTAGAGATTCATTTGGGAAGGTATACCCCAAATGGGAAACACATTTTCTAATGATTTCTTTACCACTGTAAGGGCATCCACCTTGTGGCAGGAGAATGCTTCAACTTGTTCAGAACACATACATACAAAAAGAAGAACATACTGATAACAAATTAAGTGGCAGTTGAATGAAGTCTAGCTTAAATGTTCCCTGGTGAGTGAAGGTGTGCAGAAACCAAAAACGTGCCAACAAGCCAAGGTGTCAAGCGGCCATCCTGGGTTTCCCGTAGCCCCAAGATTCATTTAATTTTGATCACAAACTTCTTATGTCAGGATATCTCAGACTTCAAATACATATCTGGAACATTTATAACATGCCCAAATACAACAAAAAGAAGGCTCAGTGTTATTTTTACTTGACAGTGCTTCCCGTGTAATTTCAATAAACTGAAATAAGCCTAATTTAATATTTCTCTTTTGTAAGAAGAGAAAACAAATCTTTTGAGATGCTTCAGGGGCCCTTTGGAATACATCAGTTATTCTCAGATCATGGCTATTTACAAGTTAAATTTGGGGGAGTTCGTCAAAATACATCAAAAAACTTGGACATTTGACTAGGATTATAAATAATTATGACGTGATACTTAATTATACATGTAAAGAAAACCACGCAGGCAGCCCTGGCAGCCTGGGCACCACCATGCCGAGCCCTGCAGACTGTAGCGGAGCCGCGGCTGAAACGGCAACTGCCCTTGTTCGCTGTTTCTTTAGGAAAACATACTATAACTTTCAAGCTACGCGAATTTGCTTTTGAAGATAACCTATTCTTAGTGCCCACAATATGAAAATACGTACATTTTTTCTTTGTCATAAAGGTGTATGTCTTTCTTTGGAGCCGCCTTCAAATTCCCCATAAGTTCCAGAAATCTTGGGAAAAGAAAAAATACCCACAAATTTACATAGCAAAACTTCAGTTCTTACTATTCAGGAGATTCCATTTTCTTAAGTAATCAAGTACCTGATTAAAACAGTATAACACAAAATTATTTTGGTAAAGGACAGAATCTTTGCTTTCCAGGCAGAAAACTTTTTCATAATATAGTAGACCAATAGTCCTTTTTAGCAGAGAGAAAACCTAACTCTAATCTTGTATCAGTGTATTTTTATGTTAAATTCACTTACTTGACTAACTTTCTCAGGATTCTAATTTGTAATGACTTAGATATTCAGCAAATATCCATCATTTAATTTAACTAACAAAATTTTAAAGTTCCAAGTTCCCAGAAATTCAGAAAACCAATTTAAGCACACTTACACAATATAATTATTGTCGAAGTGTTAACCTAAAAAAAACCTTTTAATCCTACTTACATTTATTTAATTTACTTGCTCCTAACAGTTAAATTTAGGTTACTTATGAAAATTTTATCATACCAAATTACTTTTCTTGCTGACAGATCTTGCAACAGAGATAACATGACCTTATTGACTAATAAACCAAGATAGAATAAAAGCATTATTTAATGCTTATGATTCTAAAGATATGCCTATTTAACAAAACCAACTTAAAACCAGCTTTAATATCAAATATTTTCCAAGATCACATGATTCTGAAAAGCATTGGGTTAGTCTTATATTTTTTGAGAGTTCTCGTATAAACACTTGTTTGTTGAAGCCAATTTAATACAAATAGCAATACCATTCAGGGTAGAAATATCCTATATCTATAGACAGATCTGATAGCTTTCATTTTAAAACGCTAGTAGCTTTTATGGCCCAGTGTTTCAGGTACAGTGAAAAACTCAGAGGTAAAGCGGGATCCTTCAAGGGTGTCCCTTAATGTGGACTGGTCAACAAACAGACAACAGAAAGTGGAGCGTGAATGCGCGCAATAAAGTCAGAAAGCTCAGGAGGTAAAGAGGGTGGCTGGAGGACACCTGAATTAAAACTGGTAGTTTCACCCAGAGGAAGACGGCGCCAGGATCAAGCCTGATGCAAACACCAGCTGCCGGGGCTGGAGATGAAGATGGGGGAGAGGACAAAGCCACAGGTGCACTATTACTCCCTAACCTCCAGGGCAATGAGCAGAGTACACACAGAGTAAGATCAACACACAAACCAGATAATAAATTGAGTGCTCTCCTAACCAAATCTCAGGTAAACAAGGCAAGTTACAAATTTCAAATTCAAGTGCCCAAACAAATGCAAATGAACTGGTTCAAAAATCAGGTAAAAATCCTACAATGATTCCCCTTTCCAACAGGGTACCTCAAATCAAAGCAGTTTGGCCTCTCCAAGGGAAAAGAGAAGGGAGCTCCCAGTTTACATACAGGGTGACTGACCCTACTTCCAGATTGAGCCCATTGGCTCACAGGCACAGCAAGCACACTTAATACGGCCTGTCAAAACAACAGCAAATGGGTAGAGCCCAACCACCCTGATCTGACTCTCAGAGGGATGCCCCCCAAAAAATTGAAAATAAAATGCTTCGTTCCGAGGGAAAGCCATGTAATGAGAAACGATTCTTGACTGCACTTACTCCCGAAATGGAGCAACGTACCCGAAATAAAACCAACCATAGACTGAAATCCAAAGCGTTTTCTTAATTCCAAGTGACCTGTGTGCCAAGGGTGGCCAGCACCTGCCGGGGAAAGCTCCCTCCGAGCCCCTAAGGCAAACCGCCCTGGTGGTGCTTCAGGGCTCGCAGAGGGAAACCCCAGCCAGGGCTGGCCTTCCAAGAGCACCCGTTCCTGGCTGGCTTGCCGGATTGTTACTGAAGCTGAAGTTGGTGTGCCCAACGCTTCAAAAGGCCACTCAAAACATTGGAGTTTGGAGTAAGGAAAGGTTTATCAATCAAGAAGACACCAACCAAGAGGATGGAGAGCTAATGGTATCTCATATTTATCTTATTCACTGAACTAGGTTAAGGGCTACTAAGGGGCTGGGGGAAACAGTGCTGGTGGGGCATGTTTTAACTGGGGGGCCTTGGAGCTTGGACATTTATGGCACTGGGGCATCAACACCAAAGCTTCCTGGGCAACACATCTTGGCATCTGAAAAGGTGCTGGTGTTCAAGTTTGGTTATGTCCTGATCCTTTCATTTGGTGGGGGGAGGAGACAAGACTTTGGTTCCAGGTATAGCTGGAGGACAAAGGTCTCTGCACATAATTCTGTGCATGACCTGTGGTTTCAGTCTGTTGTCTCATTAGAATGGGACCATTCTGAGCTGATGGTGTGGTCGCATCTGTAGGTATTATCTCTAAAAGTTAAGAGATACATTTTTCCTAGATACAAAGCATGTAACAGATGCTCACTGAATACTTGATAGATTCTTTTCTCCTTTTTTTCTTTCTTTTTTTTTTTTTAAGTCAAGCAAAAATAGGCCTGGCAGTCTAGGCAAGATTAAGTTAGTGGATAGATTATATATGTTGCCAGTAATTATAAAAATGCTTTTCCTGAGCATGTATATTTGTACTGAATTCTCACAATAAGCTGCTCAGGTTTAAGTACCAGGGTAGAATCTGAGAAACAGAAGCAGAAACAAGCCAAGTAACTTAGCCAAGGTCACAAAGCTATCAATTGTTAGAGGTAGAATCTGATTGTAGACCTCAGACTCTCAAACTGCTAAATTCTGTGATGTCCTACTCCACTTTTAAAGTAGGAAACAGCTGCTGTTGATTCTGCAATGTATGTGGAAGACCCAGACATCTAAAGAACCATTAAATTCAAAATTTAGGAAAACCAAAATATAAGAGTGTCATTATAAGGCTTTTTTCCCAATCTCCTTCATATTGTTTGAGTGATATGATAACCATCATGGTCTGACCTTTAGGCAGTTTGTTCACCTTAATAATGTGAACCAATATTTATTAAATATTTCTTTTATCACATGTTAGGCTAAGTGCTTGTATGTCTATTATTCAATACGTTCAGAAAAAACCTTTGTTATAGGTTACATTTTTTTCCATTAACCAATCAAAGATGTAGACTCAAAAAGGTTCAGGGACTTGCCTAAATTTAGCCACACTGACAGCCACATACCCCTTATCTCTAGGTCTGCCACACCTTACCACTTTCCTCCTGAAAACATGAGTGAGGTAAACATTCTTAGTGGCAACATTTATACTTCTAGGGATTGTCCAAGTTATTCTGTGGTAAATTCAATAGTTCAAAAGAAGTTTCTCTGTTTTTATAGGTGAAGGAAATACAGGTACTGCAGAGTCATCTTTTTCCCAGGAGATTTCTAGAGAACAGCCATCATCAGCATCTGAAAGACAGACCCCTCGAGCACCGCAGTCACCAAGACGTCCACCACACCCCCTGCCCCCAAGACTGACCATTCATGCCCCTCCTCAAGAGTTGGGACCACCAGTTCAGGTACTAAAAGTACTGGTCCTTCTGAAAAATGAACTTTTAAAATTTCTTGACTTTTCTCCCTTTCTATTAGATGATATTATTATTATTATTTTACAGATTAAGTAAACGCTTTAATGTTTTGTCATTTTTTATAAAAACTTTTTTAACTGAAATGATTCTCTGATTTCTTCTCAAAAAGGCTGGGCTGACTAAAAGTTGTATATAAGCTGAAATGATTATAGTCATGACACATAAAAGTGGTCACTTTCTACAGGTTACAAAAGGAAAAAGATTTTCTTGGATTTCAATTAATGTAAAATGTATTTAAGCAGCTGACCATCTGTTTTGAAGGTTTCTTTATCTAAGGTGCACATATTGGTTTTAAAAAAAGGTTGTGTTCTGTTTAACAAAATATTTTTCTCTCATTTTTTTGTAATCACACATGTTAATTTCTATTTTTAAAATTAATGAAAATGTGCATGACCATGTTGCAGCCTTTGGACATCTCTTCATCAGAAGCTCTTGCAGAAATAGGAGGAAAAGTACAAAGGCTCTTACTAATACTCTGTCTTCAGTTTTAACCCATTAAGTAGTGTAGCTTGTGCTAAACTACCACTGGTGAAGAAAACTGCATTATGTGAAAATGTAAAGTCTTAAAGGATTGTGTGTGGATCCTGCAAAACATACCAAATTAATTAGTTTAGAATTGTCTAAATTGAGAAACAGTTTATTTGTAGTTAGTACTGCTATTTGAACTCCAAAGGAAAATTAAGCCATAAGATACAAAAGCATACTTACTAATTAAATAGTTTAATTAAAAAGAAATAAGATATGATCAAAGATTGGTTTAAAATATTGGTTAATATTTTGTCTTATTGGTTAATGAAATATTTATCTGCTGGTTGATATTATAGTCTGTATAATTAAAAAGTTGTCACTGTTTAAAACTGATTTCTTTAGTTCAAGGTTAGTAGCAGGAACATTTTGTTTGTTTTATTACCAGTGTAATAAACTATATCTGTTGTTGTTTAGTGTTTGTTTCATTGTCTAATTTCTTAAATGTAATTCCTTTCTTGATGCAGAGAATTCAGATGACGCGGAGGCAGTCTGTAGGACGTGGGCTTCAGCTGACTCCAGGAATTGGTAGCATGGTAAGTACCTACCACCATGTGAAATCAATTTATTCATTCCGTAAGTATTTGTGTAGTTAAATGTAATTTCCTGTCATCCTGTTTAGTTCCTGTTTTCTATTTTTGTTTTAGCAGCAGCATTTTTTTGATGATGAAGACAGAACAGTTCCAAGTACCCCAACTCTTGTGGTGCCACATCGTACTGATGGGTTTGCTGAAGCAATTCAGTAAGTTAATGAAAGAGAATCATTTTGAGACTGATCAAATTCTTCCTGTTTTCTTGTTAATTTATTTACATTTGATTGATTCATTACTGAGTTGAGTTCTACTCTACTGTGTACTGTTTTGGGGGGTTTGGTTAGGAGAGTTGAGGGTGTAGTTTGGGGGAAATTATAGCAAGGTGAATGGAATACAGTTGCTTCCTTCAGGAATTTGAAATTTAGAGTCAATGCAACAAAGATTAAAAACATGGACTTCAGAGTCAGAGTACCTGGGTTTGAAACTTAGCTGTAGCAAATTACCTAGATTCTGTTCCTGAGTACCCTCACTTTATTTATGGGAATAATGATACACTAGTTCCTACCTTATAACTTGTGAGAATTAAATAAATTAATTTATGTTAACATGTTTAGAATTTTACCTTGGCACATAGTAAAATGCTTTGTAGATATTGGTGAAGGTGATAGTAATGACAGTGATCATGGTGGATAGTAGTATTAATGAAAGCTAAGCATATGAACAAATAACTATAATAATCTGGAAGAGAAGCAATAAACAATAGGCTTTATTAACACAAGTGAAGAAGTGATTTATTCCAACATTAGGAGGAAAGAATCTGAGAGGACTTAATGGGGACAAGAGTTATGCAAAAGAATACCTAATACTTACTGAGCATTTTCATGAATCAGTTTATTTGCTCTTCATAGGTAGGATAGTAGACACTGCTGTTGTTGTTGCTCTTTTATAGATAAAGAAGCACAGAGATGTTAATGAATTTGCCAGAGGTCACACAGCCAGGAAGTGGCATTTTGGGGTTTCAAACCAATCAGCCTGGCTCCAGAACCTATGTTGTGTTGTGTTCTACCACTCCACTTAAAGGATAAAACATATACGAAAATATGACAGTTAATGGTGACTGAAGATCAGAATTTAAAAGTTCCCACAAATCGGGAAAGATTAATTGCTCTATAGTATGTGGTAACACATGATATCAGAACTAGTTTTAAACTCGCTCAGTTAACTGTAACTCACCTCAGTTAACAGTTTGCAAACCAATCCGTGTCAGCCCCGCTTTTCTGAAAGTCAGCCAGTCAGAAACAGTCACTCCAGTAAACAGCTTCTGAGTGCTGGCCAATCAACAGGATTCTGGCATCGCTCAGAAGAATGCAAGATTTTTCCATACAAGAATAACAGTCTGGAGATAAGTTTTAATCCACCTGAAAGAGAATGTCCTTAGCTAAAGTAGTAGTGTTGAAATGGAAAAGAAAATATTCAAGAGTTACAGAGGTACACTCATAAACATTAGCAGCTGGCTAGCTAATGAAGGATGAGGGAGAGGTGGGGTTTGCATGTATTTGGTGATAAACTGTTCTGATGTGATTTTTATTTCCACATTTATAAATATTTTAAAAGTTGATATATAAATAATTCCTATGTTGATTTATGGGAAAAGCTATAATATATTTACTACTTACTGAACACTTAGTATTCAGAAATATTTCTTGAACCAGTACATATACATAGATACTACCAGCTATTTTAAAGTTTCTAGAAGGAATGAAACATATTTTCTGTTGGTTCGATACTCTTCTGATGTTAAAGAACGAAATAATGCTGTCTTATATCCTGGATTGCAGGCAGGAAGGTGGGTGATAGAGTTATTAGGGCAGGGGGAAAACAAGTTTCTAGTCATCGTAGATTTTTTCATGATGTTGGGAGTCATCTTGTGAACTCTTCCAGATAAAAAATGGGCTAGAGAGGCAACCTAATTTATCTATAACTGAACAGTGAAAACTGAGGCAAAGTTTTGTTTCATGACTTCATTCTGACTTTATTACGGTCCATTTTGCATCTGTGTCACTTTCAAGATATCTACATAGAGATTTCTAGCATACTCAAGAAATGTGAGACATGTATATATCATATGTAGTGTGAATTTATTCATATTGTTACCAAAACCTTTGACCGCTAATATTTTGAAAATGTTTGTATAAGAATTCCTTTATCAACTTAATTTTCAATCTATTTCCTCCCCATTTTGTCTGTGTTCATTCTTTCCATATTCTTTATATCATTGTGTTTTAAATGGGGTAACTTTAAACTTCATCTTAAATTAATTTTTGTCTAGTTCCCCACAGGTCGCTGGTGTTCCTAGATTCCGGTTTGGGCCACCTGAAGATATGCCACAAACAAGTTCTAGTCACTCTGATCTTGGCCAACTGGCTTCTCAAGGAGGTAAATAGCTAAAGAAAAGCTTATATCTCTTGGGTTTGCATGTATTTGGTAATAAACTGTTCTGATGTGATTTTTATTTCCACATTTATAAATATTTCAAAAGTTGATATATAAATAATTCCTATGCTGATTTATGGGAAAAGCTATAATATATTTACTACTTACTGAACACTGTATTACATTTAAACCTTAGTCTTTTCAACAAAGTTCTTAGTTCTCTGAACATGAAGACTAGCTTTTACATTTGTATTTCTTCTGGAGCTTAGTATAGCACTATACATGTACTTAGTATTCAGAAATATTTCTTGAACCGGTACATATACATAGATACTACCAGCTATTTTAAAGTTTTTAGAAGGAATGCAACATATTTTCTGTTGGTTCGATACTTAACATTTCTAATTAAATGCATAAAACTAGTTAGATATTTTCCATTAACATTAAAAATGAGAAAAATAAAATGTTAAACATATGTGGAATAAAATGACCCCTGAATTAAGTAATAGTAGTAGGTTATTTGAACATGAATTATGCTCTTTCTGGAATTAATTACCTTTTTATCTTCATTTGGTACTCGTATAGCCCACTGTATTTCCGGGGAGCTGTTACAGCATTTTATAAATGAATAGGGAATGCACCCTACTTTAATAAGCCCCAAACAAAAGATTAACCTGTAGCCCTCATATAATTCATGTAGTGCATCTTTGTCCCGGAGAGCTTAGGGTGTTATAACACTGCATGCCTCTGCCAGTTTGAAATTGTGAGCTGACTTCATATAAATTCAAATTTCTGGACTTGGAAGTCAACCTTAAGCTTATTTAAAATACCACCACTTACTAGCTTTTTAACTTGGGAAAGTTAATTAACCTTCTTGAAATTCAGAGTTGGTTGGTTGGTTTGTTTTAGCAAAAAGGGACTAATACCTTGCAGCTTTGGTGATAGGTAGATTCTAACATAGTACCTAGTTCATAGTTGGGTACTCAATAAAGTTAGCTTGTATGAAACTGTAAGAGCAGCATTTTAGCTGTTTTTTTAAGGGTACTTATATTAGTGTTATGGAGCTTGGTGTTTAAATTGTATTTTCATTTTTAAGGGATTGATATTTGCTTGATGATCTCATTGTGAATCTTAACAGAGTTGTGTGTCTCTGCTGATTATTTTGTTTCTTTCAGATACCTTGCATATTTACACTTTTGTGTTCTTTCAGTCATCATTAATATTCATAATTGTCTTTAGGTTTAGGAATGTATGAAACACCCCTCTTCCTAGCTCATGAGGAAGAGTCAGGTGGCCGAAGTGTCCCCACCACTCCTCTGCAAGTAGCAGCTCCAGGTAGGCATCAAAGGCAGATTAGTGGATTTTGTGTTTTATTGGTAAAACGGAAACTTGTGAGGCATCTGTTGGCTAAAAGTTAGGTAAACCACAAAGTTAAAGTGTTCATTGCTGTTCTGGTCTTTTCATTTTGAAGTGAGCGTATTTACTGAGAGTGCCACCTCTGACGCTTCAGAGCACGCCTCTCAGTCTGTCCCAATGGTGACAACATCGACTGGCGCTTTATCCACAACCAATGAAACAGCAGCAGGCGATGATGGCGATGAAGTGTTTGTGGAGGCAGAATCTGAAGGGTAAATGTTTGCTTTGTAATTTTTGCTTATTTTAGACTTGCCAGACTTTTGCATTTGTTTTCCTTTAGCCAGGAGACAATCTGTTGAGCAGTATTTTCAATAGCATCCTATTACTAAAGTAAACTGAGCCATATATTTTGAAAGACTGGTTTTTGCATATAATAATATTTTGGGACTTGGAGATTGTTATTACAGAAGACAGATGTTAGCTCCCTGAAAATTGTGAGGTATATTTATTCTAGAACAAAATATTTCTTTAAAATCACTGGTATCCTTCCATTAATGTAACTGCTTGAACTTTTCCCCAAGAAAGAAGTCTTTCTGTGAGAATTAGGACTATTAGGAAATGACTCAACTTTCCATTTAGTAGCAGGCTTTCAAGTGAACCTCATTCACCCTTTATTTATGTGCATTTAGAACTTCTTCCATACTAGAAATTATCTAGTAGTTTTCAAGGCCTGACTACATTTATGACATGCACTATAAACAGTTTAACAGAAGAAGTATTTCATGACAAATCATCTAGATTTTTTTAAGTCAAGTAGAGTAATTTACTGGAAAGAACTAGCAGACAATGATACTGGAGATGTTTAACTTTGAAGATGGAAACTAATTCTTTATAAATAAAATAAAAAGTTGCCCTGGCTGGTGTGGCTCAGTGGATTGAGCGCTGGGCTGTGAATCAAAGGGTCACGGGTTCAGTTCCCAGCGTGGGGCACATGCCTGTGTTGCTGGCCGGGTCCCCAGCAGGGGGTGTGTGAGGTGCAGCCACACATTGATTCTCTCCCTCTCTTTCTCCCCCTCTTCCCCTCTCTGAAAATAAGTGAATAAATTCATTTAAGAAAAAGAAAAAAATAAAATAAAAAGTACTACTTCCTGGTCAGAAGCAAAGCTAGCAGTAGAACCCAGATTTCCTTGGTAGAGCTCAAAGATTTTGTTTAGCAATATTTTCTTAGCGTGATTATAGGCCAGTTCTAGTTCATGGGGGGAAAGCAGGTCTGTGATGATGCTCTAACACAGTGCTCCTTAATTGGGGACATTGGGGTGGTTATAGACCCTGCTGAGAAGACTAGCTGCCGTTAATTCCATACCATGTATGCAGGTCACTTCGTGTATGTCATTTTTGACCCACACAATATTCTGCAAGGTGTCGTGTCCATTTTACAAATGAGAAATCTCAGAGTCAGAGCATGTCCCACTGATTGCTGACTTCAGCCCCATGGCCTCTGTGCTCTGCACCTGACCAGCAGTGCTCCACATCAGCCAGAGTCACGAGAGAGATCCTGCCAGAACAGTGTTCCTGATAACTACACTAATGTTCACAGATGATACAAACTGGAACAGATTTGAGTTGGTCTTGTCCTCTTATCGCCCTCATTTGCCTTTTGATGCACTTTCTGGAATATGAGAGAGAGGGAGTCACTGCCATTGCGCCAGAGACTCTACCCACAGCCTGTCTCATCTGCACTAGAGCCCCCGCTGAGTTAGTGCTCTGTTATTATTTGTTGCCACTGTTGGGAATTATTTTAGTACTGTACTTTCCTAGGAAGTTGTTTTGAGATTTATCAAAATCTGGATAATATATCTCCTGTGAAAGTTAAGAATGTAAACATCCCTTGTCAAAGAGAAAAAATACGTAACAAAAAAGAGGGTGGGAGGGATTTGGCCTGTGTGCTGGGACAGCGAGGAAGGGGGAAGAAGCATCTTGAGCTCTCTTTCCTCTGCCCCTTTAAAAAAATATATATGCTACCAGTTTCAGAGCTTGCAGTTTTGGGTTGAAAAGAGAGCTCAGCGTAAGTGATAAACTGTATCGGAAAGAATCTGGAAACAACAGGATGCACTCTAGGATTAGTTTTGTGTTTTCTAATGAATTTTTGTTTTCCTTTCTTAGCATTAGTTCAGAAGCAGGCCTAGAAATTGATAGCCAGCAGGAGGAAGAGCCAGTTCAGGCACCTGATGAGTCAGACCTTCCTTCCACCAGCCAGGACCCTCCTTCCAGCTCTTCTGCAGGTCAGTTCCTGCTCTTGACCACAGCGCAGCTTTGCACACCAAACCGGTTTGCAGCAGACACTTTTATTAGTAACAATTCAGCAGTCTTTTTTTCCTGAAGTTTAAATTGCTTTATTTAAAAGGGAAATTTTATTTTATTACAGGGAATTTGGTTTATGTTAAAGGGAATTGGTTGTGTCATGTTAACAATGCTAAGGGGGCTCTGGGGCACGGGTTACTGGGGGGAGGCTAAGGAGCAGTGCCCCAGGCTTCCTTCCTGCCCCTGTTTAAACCAGAGCAGCTCCGTCTTGGATTGTTTTACATAGTAGCATTCTACTCATGTACACTCGGATACAGAGAGATGAGAGGTGTGGGTTGGGCGGGGGAGGGGTCTTTAAAAAGTTGAGACTTACTGATGGAAACAGTTTTAAAGTGTGGCTTTTCACATTTTTGAAGTTAACTTTGAAAAAGGTTATTTTGCCTTTTTTTGAGAATAAAACGATTTGTGCAGCAGTGCTTTTTAAAAATAACATTTGTTGAGCACTTACTATGTATCAGGCAATATGCTAAGCTCCTTACATATATTTACTCATTCAGTTCTCACATCAGGCTGATGTGGTAAGCACTCATCCTCATCTTATAATCATGGGAACTGAGACACTGACAGGCTGAGTGCAGGCTCACAAAGTTTGGCTCCAGAGGCTCCAGGCTTAACATACTATACGAGCTTCCCTGTCCCAAAATTTTTAGGTAGGGAGTTACTTTGTTTTTAAAGAAATATAGTACTCAGTCTTCCACTCTGATTATTTTCATTGAATTGTTTATAGCCGTCATTCTCAAACTCTGCCAATTTTTAAAAGAGATGCTCAGTTGTTAACATTTTTCAATCAGGGAACATTGCCATCTCGAGATCTCGTCTCCCTCAACATCAACCTGTTAGCCAACATTTCTAGTTTCCAATCTCATATCCACCTTTTAACAGCTAGTAACTTTAAATCACTGCACATTTCATTATGAAACATGGACTTTTATAACATCTTGCAGCCAAGATTAGAAATAATGTATATAAATTATATAACTCAATACTTCACACATAGTAAGGCTCAAAAATTATAACTATCATATGTATTAATAATACAGTTAGTGCCCTGGCCAGGTGGCTCAGCTAGTTGGAGCATCATCCCGTACATCAACAGGTTATGGGTTCGATTCCCAGTCATGGCACATAGCTAGGTTGTAGGTTCCATCCCCATTCAGGGCATATACGGGAGGCAACAGATTGATGTTTCTCTCATTGATAATCTGTCCATCTCTCTTTCTCTGTCTATCTGTCTCTCTCTCTTTCCTTCCTTCTCTCTCCCTCTTCCCTCGTCCTCCTCCTCTCGCTCTCTTCTTCCCACTGTCAAATCAATGAAATTTTTTTTTAAACTTATCCTTGGATGAGGATTAAAAAAATAATAACAGCCCTGGCTGATGTGGTTCAGTGGATTGAGCACTGGCCTGCAAACCAAAAGGTCACTAGTTTCATTCCATCAAGGCATAACCCTGGGTTGCGGGCCAGGTACCCATTTGGGGGCATGCAAGAGACAACCGATTGGTGTTTTTCTCGCACATCAATGTTTCTCTCCCTCGCTTTCTCCCTCCCTTCCCCTCTGAAAATAAATGAAATATTTTTTTAAATAAATAAAATAATACAATATTAATGAAGTTCTGTGCCCCCAGTTATATTCTGACATTCCACGAGAATTGTCTTTTTTCAACAGAATTGGAACTAGTTATATCTTACTAGAACTTGCATGAAAAAATATTGGTCTTGATCCCTTTTACAGTATAATATGAAATTAGGATCTCTCTAAATTTACTTAATAATATAAAACACTAAACTTTCCCATCTGAGCAGTTACTCATTTGGTAAACAAATATTTGGTACCTACCATGTGCCAGGCAATTTCACAGAAAGCACTACTAAGAAAGTGACCTTTAAGTGAAGACCTGAGAGAGTGCGAGAAGGAAGCTCTGCAGTCATTTGGGGGAAGAGTGTTCTAAGATGAGACAAGTAGCAGATGCAGAGTCCATGAGGCAGGAGTGTGACTTGTTCAAGATCAGCAAGGAAGCCAGTGTGGCTAGACTGTAGTAAGCACAGAGAGAGACTAGCACGTAGTAGAAGGGGTGGGGGGATAAATCCAGTAGATCCTATAATTTCTTTGACTTTCATAGAGGAAGCAGTGTCTGTTTGGCTGCTGTGTAGAGGAGAGACTAAAACGAGTAATGAGACAGAAACAAGGAGAAAATTTGAAGGATATTGAAGTAATTCAAAGTAATGATGTTTTAGACAGAATTGTAGAGTTAAGGTTGTGAAAGGAGGTCAGATTTGGGATATATATTTAAATTTGAGGTGGCAGAATTTCTGATGATTGAGTTTGGGCATCTGTAAAGGAGAAGACTCAAACGTGGCTTGCAGTATATTGTGATGGGCTCTTTGTTTCCTATTTTTGTTTTCCATTGTATTCCTCAGCTTCTGCTCAGTGTGTGATACATGGATATAGGCACCAAGTAAATATTAAATTAGTTGAGTGAATGAATGAAAAAAGTCAAGAACTTATTTTTTCAAACAAAATGTTTTTTTATCCTTTTTGTTTGTTAAAAAGTCCTACTTAAAAACTTTTAAATACTGAAAACAAAGTGGACTCCTGCATTTTATCCCTGCATTCAATTTTTGTCATTATAACTGCTTTTTGTTTTTTGACTTGCTTTCTTGTATCTTAATGTTTTTCATCTTAGATACTAGCAGTAGTCAGCCAAAGCCTTTCAGACGAGTGAGACTTCAGACAACATTAAGGCAAGGTGTCCGTGGTCGTCAGTTTAACAGACAGAGAGGTAAATTTCTAACATATTGACTACATGATGTGGGATGCTAATAAATGGAACAACTTTTCTAATCCTTAAGCTTCCAATTTGTATCTCATTTTTTTTCAATGTTCCAAGGATTGATTAAATAATTATGCATTGAGTATATGATGTTCCCTAATCTGTAAACTTCTTGTAGACAGATACAGTATACCATAGGTGTGTAATGAATATATGCTTCTATTTATTCATTTATTCCTTGAATTCAAAGTAATATTTGGAAAAGCTGAAGTGTTTTTGTGTTATGTATTCATTTGGTACATCTCTGCCTATTTTAGTGTATATAACAGAATAAAGTTTTGTGACTTTGTTTAGCTAGTTAAAAAAATGTAAAATTTTAATATTTCCATGTTTTCTAATGTAACTATTTAGAAATTACATTCATGTCATAAAAATATTAACCTAATTGTAATGATTTTCATTGAAAATGTGAAATGTTTAAATTAATAATTTTTGAAAACACATTTTATAATGCTGGGGTAAGTGAATGTTCTAGTTTGGGGCTGACTTCTTAAAAGACACATTCAGTTTGATTCTTTTTTTTTCTCTCATAGGTGTGAGCCATGCAATGGGAGGGAGAGGAGGAATAAATAGAGGAAATATTAATTAAATGTTCTGTAAACTGTAATAACTGTGAATAAGATTGTTCAATCTGTGTTAGTGTTAACGATTGTTGAGTTTTAGAAAAATTTGTATTTAAAGTGGTATGCTTATCTCAACCTTCTTTATTAATAAAATGTATTTCAGTGTCAAAAGTTATCATTTTTTGTTTTCATTGTCAAAATTTATCATTCTTTTCTTCATTTTCATTATCTCTTCCTCTGCTCACCAGTCTAAGGACAGTTGTACCAGACATTGGATAAGGTCTGCCCAGAGCGAGTAGTGACAGGTCTTGCGATGGCTGTTACTGTCTTCCTGGGCACATCGAGGTTGTAGTATCGATCTAAAGAGAGAAGTCATTTTATTAATTAAAAGGGAAAAAAACACACCTGAATTTAAAAATGGATTGTGTTGATTATTATACTCAAAGGTAGTATTTATCATTTTACCAGCAGAAATGTTTCTAATTAATTTGAACTTTCTGACTAAAAGGGAAACAATTGGCAGATTGACCTTTTACCACCTTCTAGTAAAATTAGCTTTAACTCTCCTTCTTCAAAGTAAAAAATTTGCGAAAACCAAGTTAATTTTAAAAATAATATTTTTGCTTGTTTTAATTCTGATGTCATTTATAAAGGCAGAATAACAAATTTTTTGATTTTTCAGAAAAAGTGCCTCAAGTAATGTAATTTAATTAATAAAATTACTTTCTCGGGAACTTCTCTCTGACTGTGTAATGATGCAGATCAATAAAACTTTATGGCCAGCCGGGCCTCCATTTAATGCCACCAATGACAGAAGTAAAATATTGTTTATAAATACATAGTTTTAAGTTCTCACCTTCAGTTACCATTAAACGCTTGGTGCTTTTGTTTTGATTATATTTGTATTTCAGAGATTAGATCACTTCTTTGGGAAGCTCTTAAGATTGCACATAACGTACCATTAGAAAAGGCATAGTAATCGTAGCCATCGGGTTTTCGGCTGTTGGGTAGTGACACGGCAGAAGTCACCACACTGGGAAGCCTCCTCCACAGTGAACTCACTTGCTCTTCACCAAGGAGGAAACCTGTAGATGACACTGGAAGAGCAACTATTACAGGCAGACAGACCTGGTTAGCCTAGTTTTTGCCCTCTCTGAGATGGTGCTAGTGCTGACTTTTATCACTGTTTTGAGGGTTATAGATTTATGTATAATGTTGGTGAGAGATACTTGATAAACAGTACTTATTATAATTCACAAACATTCAGACTGCATTCCTTACCCACAAGGAAAAAGAATATTGGTCTTTGATCATTCACTGAGGCACATGGATGCTTTGCATCAATAAACTTAAATTATTAGGATTGTTTGGGCAGTTTTATATTTAATAAGCCTTACTTGATAAGAAACTCTGTTACATCTACTTCATGTATAATAATTTTTAACAGTAAGAAAAGTTACCTTTTTCTTGATAGAGGACTTTGACAGGTGTGTATTGAATTCTGATGGTGTGTGTTTGAGGTCCGATAGCCCGTTCAAAACGACGTTTCCTAATCTGTGTTGTTTCTCCAAACACTGGATAATGGATAGCAGGCCTTCTAGCAGCACACTTCCTGTTGGGTTCCTGTTTATAAATATACTGCTGCACTCGGCCCCCTGTCATGTATTAGGAAATCATATGCAAATTAAAATTAATTTTAATCCCCCCCAAAAAGAGAAAAAACAGCTTTTACTAGGTGGGAGAAACAATGTTTTTCATAAAGTATGTATAGACATTAATAATGGCTATTCATCAAGGGTACTATGAAAATAATAACTGAATCTTGAAATACTTAAATGAATAAAGCCAACAGACTGCATAGTTATATACTTTGTGTGAAAGTAAATGATGACATTCTTCATATTGCTGACCAGAAACTCAGGTGAAATTTTGGTTTGCATCTTGGGAGATCTGAATATTTCTTAGTGCCCTCGGTTTTTTTAATTGAAAATTCTTGATCCAGCCATTAAAGATATCTTCTGACAGTAAACCCAGTAGTAAGTAAAAATATTCAGTAAAAAATTTCCTGGCAAATCAGTTCTTGAAAGTTGTATAATATTGTCAATTATGTAACACATACCTCTCTTGAAAAAGTACACAGATTCGGGTCTGTCCTTATATTTAGGTATTGAAAGAGCTGCCACTATTTTTCCTGTTAGTCCTCCAAATCCTTTTACAATTTGTTTGGGATACCCAGGGTCTTGTATATCATTGGTGAAACGCCAGTACTGAGAATCCTGTTCATTTAAAAGAGGAAATGATGTTAACAGCTTTTGGGAAAAAAAGTTAGGAATTTATTACTAGATTTAAGTATAGGCAGAAGGTTTTAACTTAGGTGTTTGAATAAGTTGGCCATTAATGTTACCAAATTATGTTAACTTCTTATTAAATTTTGATGGTGGAAGAGTTCATTACATTATGGAAACCCTTCCGAAGCGGAGGTTGAGCTGATGTGTTTTTATAATAAAGAATAAACTATTTGCTGATTTCCCTCAAAGATAGTTGTCTTACCTTAAAGAAGAAAGTTTTTCCGTCACAGTTGCACCTAGTAAAAACAGTATCGATGGGGGAGGGAATACCCCAAACTTCAGTAATTCTACGAGGAGGAGATGGTGGACTGGATGGATTAAGCATCCAGAAATAGTGACCTAAAATTGAAAGTGATCGATCAGCCTATAAGCTGAATGAATACTAAAACCTATCCAAAAGAAACCAAAATGAAAAAAATTGTAATCATTTTAAAAGCATTGAATGGATTAACAAGCATTGTATGGCCAGAAGTCTAGTGAGAACCGCACTGGTACAGAACATAGTAGTTGAACACTTCGGAGAGTACAACATTTCTCAAGTCTGAAATGTAGCATAACCTTTGAAATATTTTATTTTTTCAGTTTCTCTAGAAAGAGCCTTCTGACTTTGGGACTTGACAGAAAGTCACTTTCCTCTCAATTTACCTTTCAGAATTAAGGAGGTATAATTAGAGGACTGCTGAAATCTTTACAGCTTCTACTGAGCAAGTCTGTGACTTCCTAAGTGTAAGGAATCAGGGCAGGTAACTCCTCCACAGAGTGGAACACGTGAGCACAACACAATCAAGATGTTACTTTCAAATGCAACTAGAGCAGGGAAAACAAATCCTGATGCCATCTCATTTGATAAGGAAATTAAAATTTGAACTAACCCTTTAATTCCTAAGAGTGGAAAAATTTGGTATTGTTTCAAGCTTTTCGTTACTCTGTCTAATTTTGTTAATCCAGTTATTTTAGTAATTACTTCCCAGGTTTTCCTAAGTTGTGTGAGGCCAGGTCATTGATCAGGTTCCCCTTCAGAAAGCTCAAACCAAACCTACCCTCTGCTATGGCTTTGGTTCTCATAAATACCAAGAACAAAATGATGGGCAGAAAAAGAAGTATGTGCATAGTTCACCTCGAAATGCAACTAATGTCCCATTGGCCAGCGTAGTCAGTCCGTCTACCGGCTTACCATTGCATAAATTAGTCTCATCTAAAACAAATTAACAAAAAGTTAAGTCAATACAAAACAAGAAGTTTTTCAAATCCTCCCACAGAGTTCCGTTTCCTCTGTTCACCTCATCCCAAACTCTTGAAGGGTATATAGTTCGAGGTGCATGAATTTTACAGGCAAAAGAAAAGTGATATATTTCATAATCATTTTACTTAAAGGTGATACTATCCAAGAAGTATATTAAAATAAGTGGTGAATTGGAATAGGCCAGGTTAACTAATCTGTAAGTAAATTTTTATTTACTGGATGTTTGCTCTCAACATAACATGCCATTTTTTAGTTCTGATTGCCCTTTGGAATTGGTTTGGAAAAGAGTAACATTGCAGATTTTTGCTCTGCATCATACTTTCTTTTAAGGATGGATTCCAAACTAAATATTTTGGCATTCTGTACACTCTTCTCTGCTTACAGACGCACTAAGTTCCTAACACTAGGTCATTTCTCAGTTTTCCAAAGATCAAATCATCCTACTGTGATTAGTCCTCTTGCCTAGAGAGAAGCTGTAAAGCTCAACAAGTTCAGCGTTCTGGGTAATATACATGATATTAAATCAGGGCATTCCAGTTCTGGCAGAACTACCTTAACATGGCCAACCTTAAAAAGCGCGAGTAACTGATTCTCTTTACCTGAGAGCATGGGGTTGATGCCAATAGCCTGGTTGGGTCCTCTCACTATGAAATCAGTGCCTGGAATAACGATAGGAGTTAACACCTGGGGCCTGAGGATCACAGAAGGTTCTCCTTCAGCAGTATTTGCATCTTCATTTTTGGGATTTTCTTCAACCGCTTCTGAGTTGGGAGCCCGGTCAGAGCTGGAGGTGGTTTGGAGCGTGGTTTTCTCCGAAGAGGCTTGGTTCAGCGTAGGCACAGTTGATGTAGTCATCTTTGGAGGAGATGGTGTCGGCTTTGGTTTTCGCACTGCGGGTGTTGTGTTTGGCTTTTTGGTAGAAGTGGGCGTTTGGGGCGCTTCTGTTGGATTTGGGAGTTTAGAAGTTATTTTAGAATTAGTAGCTATATATTCTGATGTCGTTGTTGTCTCTTCAGGCGTATTCATAGACTCTTCAGTTGTAGTAGTTGTCTTTTTTGTCATAGTCGTCACCTTGGAAGCAGGAGTTGTTTCCTTAGGAGTAACTTTGGATGATGTCGTGGTATCCTTGGTTGTAGTAGTTGTTACCTTCACGGTTGTAGTTTTTTTGGATTCAGTGGTCTTTTCTTCTGTTGGAGTTGCTGTATCTGCTGTTGTACTCTTTGATGTAGCAGTTGTAATTTCAGTTGTGGTGTGCGTGGCTTTTTCTGTTGTCTTACCCTTCTCTGTGGTAGTCATTTCAGGTTTGGTTCCTTCAGGAGCTTTGGTTGTAGGTACAGCAGGCTCCTTGGGACTGTTTTCAAGAGCCTCTGCAGTGGGTTCTGCAGGAAACTCAGGAGTGAATGCAGCAGGACTCTTGGGAGGAGTGGGAGGCTCCGTGGTGGTTGCTGGAGTAGAAGCCTTCAGGGTAGTTGGAGCAGGTGTCTTGGGAGAAGTTGGAGCAGGCTTCTTGGGGGTGGTGGGTTCAGGCTTCTTGGGTGTGGTGGGTTCGGGCTTCTTGGGGGTGGTGGGCTCGGGCTCCTCGGGGGTGGTGGGCTCGGGCTCCTCGGGGGTGGTGGGCTCGGGCTCCTCGGGGGTGGTGGGCTCGGGCTCCTCGGGGGTGGTGGGCTCGGGCTCCTCGGGGGTGGTGGGCTCGGGCTTCTTGGGGGTGGTGGGTTCGGGCTTCTTGGGGGTGGTGGGTTCGGGCTTCTTGGGGGTGGTGGGCTCGGGCTTCTTGGGGGTGGTGGGCTCGGGCTTCTTGGGGGTGGTGGGCTCGGGCTTCTTGGGGGTGGTTGGCTCGGGCTCCTTAGGGGTGGTGGTCTCGGGCTCCTTCGGGGTGGTGGGTTCGGGCTCCTTGGGGGTGGTGGGCTCGGGCTCCTTGGGGGTGGTGGGCTCGGGCTTCTTGGGGGTGGTGGGCTCGGGCTTCTTGGGGGTGGTGGGCTCGGGCTTCTTGGGGGTGGTGAGTTCGGGCTTCTTGGGGGTGGTGAGTTCGGGCTTCTTGGGCGTGGTAGGCTCGGGCTTCTTGGGCGTGGTAGGCTCGGGCTTCTTGGGCGTTGTGGACTCAGGCTTCTTGGAGGGAGTGGTGGGAGAAGGCTTTTGAGGGGTGGTAGGAGTAAGAGATTTGGTTGTAGTTTCAACTTCGGTGGTAGATTTAGCAGAAACGGATGTAGTTACCAAATCTTTAACAGATGTTTTTCCTGCACTTACTGTCTCTTTACTTGAAGTAGTCGTCTCTTTTGCACTCGTTGTAGTCTCTTTAGTTATAGAAGTCTCTTTAGTTTCAACTGTTGTCTCCTTATTGGCTGTCGAAGTCTCTTTGGATGTTTCAGAATTAGGCGGTGGACTGGGTTTAGAATTTTTCGTTGTCACTGTTGTAACCTTGGAGGTTGTGGTAACTTGACTGCGTTCGGTGGTAGGCGTATCAGGAGTTGAGGTGGGCTTGAAATCACCATTGTCCAGTCCACTTCCGGCTTCGTCTACAACTGGTGGTTGCGGGGCAGGTCTCTTTTTAGGAGGTGGTTTCTTGCTGTCTTTTACTAGAGAAAAAAACACATCTTTTATTTGAGGGTAGGTTTTTTTTTTTGTCTTTAATAACAATATAATGATCCTCTTCTTATCACTGACTATGTGTCTCCAGGCAGTTTGCCAATCTCTTATATGTTTGTTAATGTATTGCAAAATGTTGAATACTCAACCTATCTTACTGGGCTATTTATGGAAGTGAAGGAGACAAGGGGTGAAAAGCACAAGTAAAACTATACGATAAACACACGGAAGCAAGCGGCAAATTTGAAATTCCAGCATGCTCAACCACACCAATTCATGTCTTTACATGAAAGCTCTTCCGCCTTCCCTTTCTCCACTGTGGTAGTCCTCATTGCTCAGTGCCCCTTCCTGCCTCCCGGAAACCTAGTTCCAACATCTCGTAGACTCTCTGCATCAATTCCCTGAGACGCTGCTACAACTACATCCAAGGATGCTCTGGTCACCCGCATTCTCCCTGCTGAGCCCTGTTCCCTACACTGGGCTGCTATTGTCTTCCATCTGGCCAGCCCCTGGAGGTATGGAGAGGAGATTAGGATGCTGAGGCAGCAAAATGACCCTGTTTAACACGATCTGCCTTAGCATATGCCTCATGGGGGAGCTAAAGCCCCAGGGGTACTTTGCTCAGATGAGTTCCATTTAGCAGACAAGTGTTGCACTTCCATGTGTGCAAGACTCTGGATGACTCAAAGATTCAATATCTGGCTATTCAGCTAGAGACAGGGCTTCAGGGAGAAATCACAACCACCCAGGGAATAGTTCTTTAAAACTCCAGTATCCAAAATCCAGTATTTCCTGGGGAAAGAGAATATAGTTTAGAATTTCAGGAAATAGCAAGCAGAGCAAAGGGAACTTCCTTTCAGGAGGCAATTGTCTACTCTGTAGTACATTTTGTACCACAGAAAAATCAGCCAGATATGACATCTAATTGGTTAGGAAAATAATAAGACCTGTAAAATGCGGAGAATAATAGTCTTTCCCAGAAAGTTGTATGAGAATTTAATAAATTAACATTTTAAAGCAGTATATAAAAAATGTTTGTTAAATAAAATAAAAGAAATCTAGAGGAGGAAAAACAAAAAGCACAAGGAAGACAGAGGAAGAAGAAAGGAAAATGGTATCGGGAGAAAACCACAATCATCTTTGGCGCCATCCTGTGCATCCACAATTTCTGTTACAGCATCTTCTTAACCTTTGATTTAAAGAGTGGTTTCTTAGCTGCTTGGCACTAATTTCCTATAAGAAGTTTGTGTTGGTATCCTCTACAATAATTTTTATAAAGTTATATACCCACTCCTCCCCCACCCCGAAATACTGAAACATCCTCAAACCACTCTACCAACACGCATTACTTTTAGATAATGATTGTTATGGCATTGATATAGTCTTTGATCTTTATCAATGCTCAAACCTTTGGGTTTCTTCTTTAATTCTCTATTAGCAGCTGAATTTTTGGAAGACTTGAATTTCCGAATACTTGAAGAGGAAGAGGAAGAGGAGGAGGAAGACTCTTGATTTTCAGAAACAGAATGTTCTACAAATCAAATAAAAAGGTTGATCACACCAATTGTGATTTAAAGCAAAGAAGAACCGCCAGTCCAAATTCAACAAAAAAAATGCTGTTTACTGGTCTATAAATGCCTGTGTT
Organism: Pteronotus mesoamericanus; assembly: GCF_021234165.1. Taxonomy (NCBI): domain Eukaryota; kingdom Metazoa; phylum Chordata; class Mammalia; order Chiroptera; family Mormoopidae; genus Pteronotus; species Pteronotus mesoamericanus. The sequence continues at coordinate 2,884,059 of NW_026555302.1, forward strand.
CTGATTTTATTTTATCAGTAAAATGATCCACTGCCCTTCGAATTTGTCAGTTAAAAGCAAGACACTTGAGCTTATCACAGACACTAGCAATACAACTGTATAACTTTCTCATATCTCACAGAATCTAATTATTCAAAAAAAATTCATGGTCCTTTTCTTTTTTAACATTAAGACTTGCTGCTTCTGATTATTCTAACCTAGGCGCTTACTGGGTTCAGTAAATAAGGAAAATAAATATCTGAGTTGGGTTTATACTTTAGCTTAAACTTCAACTTAAAACAAGTAAACAAAAAGCATAATGAGCCTTCAATGACTCAAGATTACCCTGTGCTATGAGGAGTCTTACAAAAGCCATCACCTACAGGTTATCTCAAGTAAGAAACCTCCTTTTGTTAAATCTGTCATCTTCCTACCTTCTGTTATTTCCTCTGATTCTATAACTTTCTTAGTCTTCTTCTTGTCTGCGGATTTGGGTGAACGTTTGGTTGTTGATTTGACGGACTGAGGTGCTCCCGCAGGCGGAGGCGCAGTCTTTGGGGACGGCGGTGTTGTGGGGTTATGCACTGAGGCCAAGCAAGACAGATCGGTTAACATCTGTTTACATGCATCAGCGACTTAACTGAGAAAGCCATGATGCATCGGCTTCGAGAAGAGATGCTGATGAGCACCAGCGTGGCAGGCTTCAGCCCAACACTAATGACTTCAAACCAATTAATTCTGAGGGCACATTGCTATAAAACATTGGTTCCCTAGTTGGTATAAGTTATGACGGAGCAAAGGCTCAGGAGTCAGAAGGATTCCATTCCTAGGCTCTACCATTGTGACCTTGGGGAAATGGGTGAATCCCTCTTGAACTTCTTTTCTTGTTCGCAAACAGATGTTTATTCTAGATGATTTCTGGAGGTATGTGTCTGTCTAAAAATACGACTTTGTAAACTCCATCCCTCAGGCCTGCCTTCCGTGATCAAAATAATGAACTGCATGTAGGTGAGAAATATAATAATTAAATTGTTTTATTTTCATATTCTCTTAAGTGATGTCAATTTACCTTTCTTTTATTCTTTTTAATTACGAAAGTGCTACATGGCTATTTCCTCTTGTGAAACTGCCACGACTTCACATTGTGCTTCTCTCAAAATCTGTTGCCCTTTCCCCAGGCTAAACAGCTGTTAGTGGTTTGACATGTTTCTTTTAAACTTCGTGTCCCACCTCCGCCCGCCTCTTTCCACATCTAGAAAAGAAGCCACATTTTGATCATTAGGAACCAGAAGAAAAGGAGGAGGACTTCTGAAAGACCGGAAAGCAGAGAACAGTGGGGACGCTCCAGGTGGGGGAGCATCATCCTAAATCCTGCCGTGCACCGCGCCTCTCTCTCCCTCTCTGCCCCCAACAAAAGCAACAAGGACCTCAATTTGAGAAACTGTTCTACCACATAACTAGCTAGTGATCTTCAGCAAAACACTTAACTGCTTGAACTGTTTTTCTCACCCACATTCATAGCTGGACAGCTGATTCTTCCACTTCTTGAAATGCTACGACATCGAGATACACAGATGCCTACCAGCAGGGTCTCTAGCAATCTTGAAACAGCGAAGTGGTGAATCACAAGGTAATTTGGTTGCTGTTTTCTAAAAATGAAGTATTGAAGCTCTAGCTGTTTTTTTTTATTTTCAGATGGGCCCCCGACTATCTGTGAATTCTTTGCATGAAGCATTACCCTCATCAGTTTTTTCCACTGAGTTCTCCTCTAACCTCAGGCAATCTGACCGACCACTTGGTAGCATGAAGCGTATTCTTCATTAACAGGTTCTTCAGTGCTTCTTCACTTTCTAACCATCCTCCCTCACCACCTATCCTCTGCCTGAAATGCGTTCTTAGTTTCCTGTCTCACAGCCAAAACAGTTCTCAGGGCCCTGAGTAAATATGTCCCACCCACATGCATCCTTCTGGAAGCTGCAGGAACTCTGCACTCAGTTTGTGATTACAAGGGTGTTGCCTCCTTTATTTTTGGAATGCTTTCCAATGAAAACATTGAACAGTGAAGAAACGTCTCTCCGCTCTGCTGCTGAACAGTCTTCCACCCTGTTTCTCCACTGTTCGAAAGAAGCAGGAGGCGCAGCCTTGTTTAAATAAAATGATAAGGTTATGCAAGCAACGCTTATTTTCACATTCTTCCACAAACATTCTTGTTTTAACGAAGTAGGCTTTAAGAACAAATATTTGGTGAAAGAAAGGAATCCATCGCTTAAGTATATTTTTTAAATCTTGAGGGGTTTTGGTAAAATTCAGACAGTTTTATTATACTCTCAGAGTACCCCTTCAGGCCCTAGAACCAGAGAAGACTTTAAGGTGGGACTATCACACACAGGCACCCGCAAAGATCACTGAGGTGGCTTTCCACAGGTGGGAAGAGACATACAAGGCACAGTTAACAAATGCTTGGTAGGTTGGTTTGTAAATTTAGTGCCTTAAACTAATCCCTAAATTTACTAGTTCAGAGAATGTGAAAGAGTCAATTCTCTCCTTAAATACACACTGAAAAGCATGAATGCTGAAAGCTCAGATAGCTCAAAGGACAGGTGACTGTGGGGCCCGCACCATTCAGGTGAGACAAGAAGCCATGAAGCGAACTGGTTACTGTGGATTGAACCCACAACTGAACGACACCTGAAGGAAAAAGCATTTACACTCAGACCCCGTGGTGTCTGTCACTCAACAGACTATGTCCGCGCTCCTGGAGCCTGGCTGGGCCAGGGAGTACCGTTGGAAGAGGTTTTCATTCTCTAATTCACCTTGGTGAAACAAAATTAATATGAAATAGCTCATGTGTTAGTAAAATGAAGACCTTGGAGAGGCCGCGTGTTAGACATCACCGGCGAGGCCAGGTGGGCGCAGGGCTCCGGCCACACCGGGAGCGCCGGCCAGCCCGGGAGGCTTACCTTCTTCGCAGAAAGCGGCGTAGTCCGGACAGCACTTGCCGTACTTCTTACATTCTGAGTCACAGTCACACTCCCTGCCTCTGGCAAAGGACTCGAAGCAGCGGCCTTTACAGGAAAGGTCTACCCAGAGCAAAAGAAAACATCATGGGTTATTGACGTTCGGCCACACCCCTGCGTGGAGAGCCATTGCCCACCTTCTAGCTGACCAGAGCTCCGCAGATGCATTTCCAAGTCTTTTATTTAGAATTCGGAAATGAAGGGTCTCCCGGGGGGAGGAGACAGCCCAAGTAAGAAATGTGGTTACTTAGGGAAACTTTTCTTGCCCTTCAAGGCTTCGAGAGATACCGCAATGCTACCTGAGTCATTGACATGTATGGACAATGGAAATTTGGGAAATGTCTCAAAAGTAAGTCACCCTTCCTATGAAATCCCTCCATCGTCTCTCCTCCTCACAGCACTCCTTCGTGATAGATATTTTGTTCATTTAACGTTCACATCCTACAACAATATATTCCAAATGGGTCAACGATTCAGCTCAAAATTATTTATAATACAGAGAACTCCATTATGAGAAAACGGGCAGGGCATGGAGTTGAAAGATTTCAGCCTATTCCAGGGCACGGTCTACGTAAACCAGGCCAGCTTATACCAAAAACAACTTCGGTGAGAGGCACGATGGCTCCATGGAGGCCGGTTTGAAATAATTACCTACCCAACACATATTTATCAGCTTCACATGCAAATGCTAAGGCAAAAATAACTTTGAAACAATTTTAATTATAATTTCTATAAATTAAATAGGAAATGTTTCTATGTTGGCAACAAAATGGCTCTTAATACATTCAAGTGAAATACCACCTACCCTTAATTGAAAATTCAGACCCTTTGGGTTTTTGTTCATTAAACACTAACTCTTCATCTTTAATGTGCCATTTTCAGGTAAATTAGGAACATGTTAATATAAAGAAGTCAAGTAGTAGACAACATCATTTCATGTCCACGGATTCTTCTGATGAAATCACCAAAGGGCCCCATCGCTAAGCAATTACATCCCATTACTATTTACTTAATGACTCGGAGTCACAGTGTGAAGTCTCTATTTAAAACAAGACCGTTTGCTTGGCACTAACCCAAACCCTTGTGCAAGCTGACAGATTGTCAGGCCTCCCCGCAGCGTTGACACCATCCTGAGGCACAGCGCACCGCAACAGTTAGGCAAGTGAAGGGAAAGGCACTTGAGCAAATAGAAGTGCAATAGGGTGAACGCAGCACAGCAAGGGCACTCCGGAGAACAGGATGCTTGACAGAGGAGGGGACAGCAGCTCTGAGGACTTACCCACAGTGCAGACTCTCTTGAAATCAGGGCAGCACTCCATGTAGTGTTGACAGTTATAGTCACAGCTGCAGGGGGCATCTCTAGAATACCCTTCCCCGCATCTCCCTGCACAGCTTGATTTATCTAAAATTATACAATATAGTGTAAACATGGCCAAACCACTTCACAGAAAGGGTGAGACCCAAGGAGGACAAAGCCACCTGGGGAGAGAGAATCTTGTCTGTTGGAGAAGGCTGGGAATGAGAGCGATGGGTGCAGGGGATCTTGGCCTGATCTCCTATGAGACCCACTTGATTCTTTGCTAGACTGAGAAGAGCAACACTCTTTTGAAAATCAGTCACAGTAACAGCTTTACACCCCTCCCGGGAGGCGGATGGCAGCTGCAGCTCCATGCTGCTGCTAAGGTGATGGCTTGTTGCCATTATTTGAGCATCTTTGTGCTGGGCACTGAGTCATACATTATAATGCTTAAGAAATGTTGCCAAGAGATAGTATTAACTCCTTTTTGGAGACAGGAAAGCTGAAACATTGAAATTTTAATAACTTGCTCAAGGGCACCCAGCGAGTGAACAGATCCAGTATTACAGGTCAGTGAATACCTGCTAATTATTCGTGTTGACCTCTTTCACTCTCAAAAGTGTCCTGATTTGGATGATAAATATTGTGGCCATCTTAAGTCACAGCCCATGTAGAATTTGACCTCTGATACATAGGAATCTAAAGTCTGAACTTGTTCTACCCAATCACAGTGCCTCTTATTTTTGATGATGAGTTTAAAGTAAGCTCGTTATACCAGCCCAAACTTTCCTAGGCTTCCCTTTTTTTTTTTTTTTTTAACTGGTGGGTGTAACTGGGTGCTTTAAGAGTCAGAGAAGTCAGATGATTGCAGAAAATGACTGTAAAATAGATAATGCTTGAAATAGCATCTGGACATGAATATAAAAGTCATGAACAGAGGTTTTCTGGGTAAAACAAAACAAAAGCCTAATTACCCTCAAATATATTTTCAAAATCATTTGAGAAACACCTTGCAAACCTCCCTGAGAGATAATCCCAGACATGGAACAATTGAATCCATCTCTGGAATAGAAATTAGCAGGTGCAATGTCCTAAATCCATAGAAAGACGTTGAAACACACTGAAAAATAGCTCAAAATGATGAGTCCAGGAGAGTTAAAGTCTTAATATGCAAATAAAACAGCAAATATTAGGACAACTTTTAGAAGTTTTTGCATACATATGCGCACAATACACACAAAATGCATATATAGCGTATATATAAAAATACATATATATAAAGATAAAAGGGAATGGGAAGAGGTTGAGAGGGCAAGAAAAGCAGACAAGACAACATCTAAATGTTCTTTTTTTTTTTTTTTTTTTTACCACTAGCAGATTTCTGAAATAGGACATCAAATGTCTTTACCGGAAAAGTTTATTTTCATAGATTAAATGTCGGTCCTACTCTTGCTATTCATTTTAACAACTGATTTTAAATTCCTTCACTTAAAGGAAAGGAAGTCCGGTTTAGTGGACAACTGACTCTAACCCAGAAGAAAGGCGGATTAGGAAGCGCCCCCCCCCGCCGCCCCCCTCCGTGCTGTGAGCCGCGCAGTGCTATTTTGAGAGCTCAGAAGCGCTCGGTGGAGACGCCAGACAGTCATCGTTCCTTACGAAACATTTACATTTGCTCTCGTGCGTGTTCCACCTTTTCTTATCTAAGCGATTCTGAAACGATGCCCATGGCAGGCGGTTATCGCTCTCGCGCAGGTTCATGATCATTTTAATTACTTTACTGGAAATGGCTATTTTGTAAATGTGATTTCCCCGTGACAGTCATGCACCTAAGACCCAATGACATTCACATCTGGGTAAGTCCGTAGGTGGATGAACAGTCCTTATAAGAAAGAGAGAACATTTTCAAGATTAATAAAATGCCATTTCAAACATTGCAAATGTTCACTGTAACACGATATTTGTATCTACATTATGGCAAAGTAGGTTATTTATTAATAATTTATGTAAGAGATCAAATTTCTTTGCAAACACATAGATAAAAATCATGTGCTATTTAAATATTGTTCTTATCAGTTTATCAGATAATATTATGTCATTCCAGCAACATCTGTATATTTTTTAACTTTTGGGAGAACCATGGGAATAATGAGTACAAAAATTATTCGATAGGAAAGCTCAAAAGATCTTGAAAAATTTTGTAATCCAGGGGACAAATTGAGAATTTCAAAAATGCTTATAAATATGTTACATATGTTTTACATAATTATAAGTTTGTACTCTGCATTAAACTTCAACAAATATACATTTTTAGAAATCTATTTCTTTTGCTGTCATTAAAGACAGAACTGAATGATCAGGAATCGTTGTGAAATAAAACTGTTTTTGATAGTTAAGGTACCTTGAGAAGAAACTTGCTGAATCAGGAAAACAGAAAGCAGCAGCAAGGACATGGGAAGTATTTTCCACTCCATGGTTGTTCTCGGGTACCCAGCCTTCACTGAAAAGAAAAGAAAAGTATCAGAAAACTACTCTTTAACCTCACCACTAGTTTATGTCTGTGCTGCATGTAGTGTTTCAGTAACCTTTAAAATGTAATTTAAAGATAAAGCCATGCCCTTCTTGAAAAAAAACTTTCAAAAATAATCAGCTTTAATTCTGTAGTAAATGTTTGACTGTTGGATTGAATCTTATGCAGAAGAAATCAAGTCACCATCTCAGTCATGTTACTGAACATTTTAATCCTTTAGAATCCCCCCCAAATAGAATACAAACTTATCTTAAAATTCTATTCACATTAAAAGACGTACTTACAGTGCAAAGTTTAAATCCTATCTTGGGGAAAAATTATCAGCTTCAGTAACATTTAATTTAATAAACACAAGAGTGAGTGTTCCAACTTTCCCTTAACTCTCAATATAAATTTACAAGCTTCCAACAGGTGCACTGCAACTGCAGTCTTTTTTAAAACTTCCTAACTACTGTTCTTATAAATCTTTTCCAAATACCTTGAATAAGGTTTATCTCTATTGAATTGAAAACACATTTACTCCCAAGAAGCAAGTTAACTTCGACACTTACCCATAAAAGGATAGATGAATATCTCCAATGTCCTGGAAGTCTTATATATCTGTGCAAATACATTAGGATGAACCAATTAGTCCAAAGGTTAGACAAAGTCAACAGTGACAGCCTATGAAACCAAACTTTCCTCATTTATTGGAAGAGAGCCCAGACGACTAGGCTTAAGCAACATCTGGAAAACACTTCCATTAAGAAAAATGACTACTACAAAATAAATTTAGACTTATTGGCCCAAACACTTCTAATTTCTAAGTGAACAAATTGTTCTGAGAGGGTAAAGCTCTGGCAGGCTTTGACTAGTGCATCGAAACAGCAATTTTAAAATGTCAAATGCTGGTATCTTTTCTTTCTTTTCCTCCCAGTGGATCTAGCAAAGAGTGGTTTTGAAATTTATCTAGTGTTAGCTTGTGTCATGTATTTTTCTGAACTTATATTAAATCAAATGTACTTTTTTTTTCTTGAGTATTTTTGTTTTCAGGGAGCTCGGGAAATAGGCTTTCAATTACAAGTGAAGGCTACACCGTGTTGATTTCCTAGGCTCCTTTATCATGTAAAAACCTGCTTAAAAATTGTGTCACTCCTATAGTTCCTTTATTTAAGCCCAGTAGTGTGCAGAAAAGGTCTTTTAAAATCACTGATTTAGCTTCCTTGCAGCAGATAAAATGTGAACTATCAGCCTCGCAGAGCTGGGTCAGCTCAGCTCACGGTTTTACCCCATTTTTTAAATGCAGTCTTCCTGTTCAAATTCTATCTACCTACAAAAGGCCTTGCTTATACCCTAGCACCTTTGTAAAACCTTCTCAGATCTATCTCAAATCAATCCCAGCCAGAATCATAGTCAGCTAATATACTACACTTTATTGAAATCATCTGTTCACCTGTTTCCTTCCAACCCTAACAGACTTTGATTTCCTCAGACACAACCAAAGTCTCTCTCTTACTTCTGTTTCCAACATCTAGTCCCGTGCTTCACCAAGGTATTTAACACAGCCTCATTGAAAGAAGCCGTTGTAACCTGTTTTCCACTGGGTGATGTATTTGTTAGGTGCTGCACTTAATTATTACAAAATGCCTTTAAGTTGAATATAATTATATCTCCATTTTACAAATACGATGAAGACTCACAAAGGAAGAATCTGTGACCCATCTAAGGACACATAGGAGTAGAAGCCAGAGTGAAGGTTTGAACCCCTGTCTTTTCACGTTAAGTTCCATCACATTCCCACTACATCCAGCTCCATTTGAATCAAAGACATCACTTCAGTACCTAATTATAGTAGTGAATTTTACTCCTGCATGTGTACATGTAGATTTATGAAACTGATGTCAAGTCCCTGCCTTTGTAAAGACAGAAATTATGATATAAGCATCTCTTTTATCCCCACGTTGCTTATTCTGGGCTAAATATGTAATGCACAAAGGCAATTTAGAGACTATCTGCTCACCTCTAAATAATATCCTTTCTCTGGGAACTACCTCCTTCTCTTTAGGGGTCGTTCCCTGTCAGCCACTTTTATATATGTGATCTTGTAGCACAACCAGAGGATTAGCAGTAGGAAACTGAACTAAACTGGGCCAATATGTTTCCCTGTTCTGGAAATTTGGAAAAGTGATTCAGACAGTGCAAGTCTGTCTAGGTAGATGTTTAACATGTTCACTTCTGTCCCTGGCCTGAAGTAAGAGAAAGTGCTTCAGAATAAAGAGTGGGAAAAGAATGAAGCAGTCATGCAGAAAGAATTCTGAGCTCCAGATACCTTCTTACTCCATGTCTTTTTTTTTTTTTTTAAGATTTTATGTATTTATTTTCAGAGAAAGGGGAAGGGAGGGAGAGAGAGAAAGGGAGAGAAACATTGATGCATGAGAGAAACATCAACTGGCTGCCTCTCACACACCCCCAACTGGAGACCTGGCCCGCAACCCAGGCATGTGCCCTGACAGTGAATTGAACTGGTGACCTTCTGGTTTGCTTGCCAACGCTCAATCCACTGAGCCACACCAGCCAGGGCTGCTCCATATCTTCAGAGCAGTCTCCCCCTTTGGGTTTGAAGCTGGCTAAAGAGGCTTTCTGTTACTTAAAATCACTAATCATACATAGTAGATATTCAAAAGACCCTACAGGATGGAATTAAACCAAATTCTCTATGTTTTTTATTTTACTGAGGTGAAGAGGGGAAAATTAGAAGCTTTATAACTTTTTCAAGTCAGACTTTGACAGTGTTTCCTTATTACTTCGTTTGACATGCTGGGAATTCCAAGAAATCAGGCGCAGATATACACACAGACACATATTCTTAAAGCAGAAATCGCTTCCTGATTATTGCCTTTTAGAACTATCTGTATGGTCATTTTTCTCCTTTAGACAAATTCATTATAATGAGGGTAAATGATATTCTTATTGGTTGAATAATCTGCTCCAGTAATATGTATTCTTAAATTCCAGCTCTAGGCTTGGAAAACAGACAAATAAAACAAAACAGACACACACACACACACACACACACACACACAATTATGGCCAACCCATTGATACATTCTCATTCCCATGAAGTATATTTTCTCTGTATAATAAAGTATGAAAAAGAATGAGAAGTTTTATTAAATGCCAAGTTTCTGAGGTTTAACTTATAAATACCTGATTTGCATAATTCTGTTGGGTAATGAGGCTGTCAGGGTAAATAAAGTTTGCCTCTGATACATGGAAGCATTTTATCTACTGAATGTATCTTTATAAACTGTACTAAACATTCTGTGACTCTTGGGCCATTTAACCTTCCTAGTTGACCACACAGCAATCATTCCATTAGGTTCAGGTTCTCCCTTAGAGATTTCTTTGCTCATTAGAGGTATTTCACGAATGTTCACTTAAACCTCATTTAATTGGGATAAAATTATCACAGGATTGGGTTTTGTATGCGGCGGGGAGAGGAACGACATAGAAAAGACGTAAATAACCTTGGATCCTGTTCTCCTCTTCCAGGCACGGCCTTCCCACAGCTCGCGCTCAGGAACTTCAGTCGCTGTACTTGGCAGCCCCACGGTGCTGCCTGCAGAGGACGCGCAAATGTTCAGGGATATTTTCTCTGCAGTAAATTACCCTGGACTGCCGTGCCCGCCTACTTGGTGCGCTTCGTCTCCATCCCTGCTGCTAGCTGTCGCTCTGCCCGACAGCCAGCGTGTCTGTGCCTAGTGGCTTCTCTCCACCTTTCCGTGGTCTTGATGTGTTCCGTTTCCTTCCAGCAGCGGCCTGGAGAAAACGGCAGCATGTCGGGGGAGACCCCAGCGGCAAGCTGGCTCTCCATGGCCCCGGTTTGGCCCATGATGCTAACTAAGCTCGTATACTCCAGAAGTGGAATATCTCTGCTCCTCTCATTTGGGAGCAGACAACCGGATGTGGGAATAGCTTTGCCTGCTCTGTCCCTGGCATTTTCACATACCCAAAAGAGGTCATGGCCTTTTTTCTGGATGTTGATCCAAAGGCTGACCATTAGATAAGGAAAGTATTATTGCATTTGCTTTTGGAGATAGAGGCAGTCTGATAAGTACTTTCTGATTTTCTTTCTGCTTTTTTCTAGCTGCCCAGCTAGAAGCGACATTGCCCAGCTTCCCTTTTACTATGTGTGGCGAAATGACTCTATTTTCTCCCATGAAAGGTGACTGGAAGGGATAGGTACAACTTTCACTCTACTTTTCTAGCAGGAAATTGCATGACGTAGACTTCTTTTTCAGGCTCCTTGCAGACGGGACGGCAGGCATCAGATCCCAGCATCAACCATGCAGGCAGGAACGGCGGCCCAGGGAATAACACCTGTTATGGAACACACATACACCTCTATGGCCTAGACTAGTCAGTGAGTCGTAGCAAATGAAATAAATCTCCCCTTTATTTGAACAACGCTCATTTAGGTTGTTTCTGTTACTTCAACTTAGATATTACCTTAACACAGTAAGCCTAGGAAAATCCCAAATATTTATAGGAATTGCATTCCAAAAATGGATGCATACGACAAAACAATGCCAAAGAATGAACTATTAGTAATGAACTATTGATACTGGAAAGTAAGAAGTAAACTATTTTGTTTGTAAATGACATGATTGTACATGTAGGAAATCTTGAGTAGTCTACCAAAAGCATAAAAACTAATGAATTTATTAAGCTCCCATGATACAAGATCAGTAACAAGATTTATGTTGAGACCATGTGAATGCATGAATTCAGATGTGTTGCCTCTTTTGAATGTTCAGAGTTCTTCATTTGTTCATTCATTCAATTCTTTTGATGAGCAAACCGTGCTCACTACTTGCTAGGCCTCGTGTGTTATTGGGAACACATACAGGGTGGGGCAAAAGTAAGTTTATAGTTGTTCATATGGAAAATAATACAATAATTAAAAAATAATAATGCAAGAATAAACTCTGTGTTTTGCTTACTCACAACTGTAAACCTACTTTTTCTCTACCCAATATATATACAAGGTAGTATTTCTTGGAAATCCCTAGGATTTCTTGGTCTAGTCAGGGAGCCGAACATTTAAATCACTCGTTCAAATCGCCTGTGAAGGAGGAGGCATTGTGGAAAAGAGCTAGAACTGGTCTTTGGCATCAGTTGGGTGGCTATTCAAATCTCAGCCTCAAAATGTTCTATCTGGTAGGTTAATACATTTCTTTTGACTTACCTAGTCCTCAGTTACTTTATCTGCAAAGTGGGAGTGATAATTCCCATTACAGCTTGGCACTGCAGTGATGAATCAAAGATAGGAGATAATATTTTAAATATTAGTGACAGGTGCTCAATAAATTAAAGGTATTCCGATCATGGTTCTGATTATGATTCTAGTGCTGTATGCAAACTGCTATGGAAACATGAATGAGGGGACTCTTCCTGGAAGAATGACGTGTAATCTGGAGTCTGAAAGCTCCATCGCTAAGAACAAGAAAGAAGACAAAGAGCATGATGGCAGACAAAATGATACAGCTTTTCTCCTTCATTCTTCTTGTCTGTTTGTTCTTTAGCTCTGATAATCTGGCTGCTTCTTTCTGCATGGAACTAAACTGTAGAAGATAAAAAAAAGACCTGGTCATCACCCCAATTTAGGCTTTTTCTAGGGGGCAATTTTAGTAACCTAACAGTAATAGGTAACGTGTTGAGCATTTACTTTGTTTCATGGTGCATGCGTGTGACTTTATTGAACCTCACAGTGATTTTTAGGAGATAATTATTGTTATTAAACCAATTTTGCCATTGAGATTGCTGAGACACAGAGAGGTTAAGCAACTTGCTCAAGATCACAAATGTAGACAGCTAGTAAGTGGTCAAGTTAGTATTCTAATCCAGGTCTATCTGACTACAAAGCCCATTATTTTAATCAATTCTGTGAGCCATGAGCAGTGATATCCAGGATTAATGACTCCTTCGTTTGTCCTCCTGCAAAACTTTTTTTGAATTTCTAAAGTGGCTTTTTACACATATCAGTATCAATCTTTCTTACTAGGTCCTAAGCTTCTTAAGGTTCCAGAATGATTACAACTTGTTCATCGTACAGTCTTTTTTTCACAGCTAGCATAGTTTCTTTTTTGTACATAATTGCTATTTCTATATCTGCTTATTGAATTCAATGCAAGTTTCTTGTCTTTGTTCTAACGGCCACTTTGCCATCGTATCTCTGCTTTCTAGCTCTTATCAGTAAGCTTTGTGATCATTCCAGTCTGCACCTCTTGGATTTGAGATGTCGAGAAAGCATACTGTGTCACAGCTCAGACAAAAATCATTGCTTATTTATTCTCACGTAGCCAACAACATGAGTAATTTCTACATAACTAATTGAGGGAAAGTCAAGTGGGGCGCTGTAATAACTCAGTGTGACAAATTCTTGAGAATTAGGGAATTCAGAGAGTGGGAGCAAAGTTTGGGTGTGGTCAGAGGATCACAGATAGGTGGGACGGGAGGGAAGTCTCCCAAGAGACAATCTGAGGGCATTTCATTGAGTCATTCCAAAGCAGAAAAGCCAGGCTCTTTAAAGGTATTGAGTATAATGCAGTGTTGGCCGATTGTTCAACATTTCGTAATGATCCTTGTGAAATCTCTTTCCCTGCAATGGTAGCTAATTTCTGTCAAAAGGATTGGCCGCTGATTCCTGTCAGCAGGATGTTTGCAAGGAGTTGCCCCAATAATGCTTTTATTAAGCTTGATACAGAAAAATTCATTCAGAAGCTTAAAACAAAACTCACCATTTCCCCCTCTCCTGGACCTTTTCACTGATCCCTTATGAAACCAGAATGAGAAGACCTTTACATCTCTGGGGCTCTGTAGATGGTGGCTGAACAAATTAACAGGGAAATGTCACTGCTGATGTTAACACTGGTTCTGCCTCTCCCTTGGCCTGAAACGGAGGCCGTGGTCTTCACAAGCCCCTGAATCCTTTGTATGTGTCAGTCAGACTTCAAGAGTGGAGGGATGAGGAAGGGAGATGAGAGAAATGGTTATTTATTTGTCTTTTTATTTGTATTCTGCTCTTTACCCAAAGGGGCATTAATGTGGGCCAGATCTCTTTGCCCCCCCGCCAAGTCTCCTCAAAGTAGTTCAGTGAAGAGTTATGGCCTCTGTGCAAGCAAACACAAGGTCACAGCCACGCTCCCTGGAATCCTGTGGGGCTTTGGACAATACTCCCACCAACCATTGGCGTTCGATGAGCACCAAATAGGTGCCAAGCAGGTAGTCATTAAAGCAAAACCAATGTAAACAAAAACAAGACAAAATGTCAAACGAGTGTTTTTTAAAATTATTTTCTTTATACACAAGGAAACCTAGCATCGGAATTTCAGCTGCTTTTCCTATGAAAACGGCAGAAGCACAGTTCTGGCCTACATTTGCCTGAAAATTATAGAAGTAGACTTCTTTTCATGTTATATTTCACATTCTATCACTGAATTACTTTTGATCTTTAAAATGTTTTTCAGTTTAAGAGATAAATGTGTCTTCCTCCTTCACAGATGGGCTGTCGTGATAAATTAAGCAAATTATGACAAGTAACTCTAAGCCTCTAATTTTATTTTTTATTTAACTGTGAAAATATTTTAACTGATAAAAGAAAAGCATTCACCTATCATTTTTCTATCCTATCACAACTATTAACATTCTCACATATTCTCTTGCAGATTTTGTCTTTACACAATTCAAATGTTATATATTCAATATCAATAATAATTTATATTTTTTTACTTATTGAATTAGCAATCATGTTTATGCTTTTTCATAGTTATTATGTTAATTCTAATATAATACTCCATGTATTTAAGGTATCACCATTTAATTTTATTGAACTTTTTCTCTATTGTAAGACTATTTTTTGGCTATTTTGTAATAAAAAATATTCATTTAGCTTTTTTCTTCTATTAATGATAACTTGGGGGCTGTGCACAAAAGAGATTTTTGGATGCTTGAAGAGGCAGCCATAGAGACACTTTCAGATTCAGCTGCCCAAATTTAAACTTTGGGTCCTAAAGAAATATTTTATATCATGCACATGCAGCCTATAATTAACTGTTCATAACTTTTTGGTAATATACATATTATGAAGTCTCTTCCCTGTGGCAATTCTAGTGTTTTTGAAAAGAATTATTTTTTCCTTGTCCTAATTTCTATGAACTCCCAGTCCCCATATACTGTAATTCTCAGGGTATATAGCCCCTAAATCTGTCTGATTAACTAGGAAAATGAGATTGAGCATGCCTTTATAAAGAAACTGAGTTTAGTAAATATAAGTGGAATGAACCTTTCTTTATTATGCAGAGTCTTCACAATTATTACTTTAAATGACAATAATTTATTTTAATCTTTATTTAATAATATCCTGTTATTGATCTCCATATAAGTTGCTTCCAGTTTTTTTGCTTATGATTAGTGTGGCAATAAATTTTTTTCATGCAGTTTGCATTCAATTTTTACCTTTTCAAATAAATTATTAAGAGTGGGAACAGCTTTATGACTTGAAAACTATTAATGATCTTGCTGTCTAGATTGTAAATTCATCAAAAGCAAGGAAACTATCTCATATATATTTGCATCCCCAGCACCTAGCAAAGGACTTGCACATAAGAAGTGATAAAATGTCAAGTTCAATTTAATAAAACTGTAAAATTGTCATCTGTATTATAGGCATCTTGAAACTTTTTTCCTCTGTCCAACAATGGAAATGAACTGGTGCTTAGGCACACACACCTCATTTATTCTTCCATCTGATAGCATGTATATGTAGAAACTGAGACCTAACAGATGGATGTGATCTCTGGCCTTGGAAAACAGGCTGTAAAAACCAGTAAGATAAGGAACTTCCCAGGGACACAAGTGACTTCTGAAGGAACCTTCCACTGAATGACCCCAGAACGACGCAGGAAAGTTGCAATCAACTTTCCAGTGAAAACAGAAATGGCAACCTGCTTCGGTTCTTTTTTTTTCCCTTCTTTTTCTAAAACATACTGCTAGACGAACGTTAGCAGATAAACACAGAAGGGTGACGTTGAGGAATGTAGCCAAACACCAAATTCTCCGCGCCCCCCCCCTCCCGCCCCCCGCCACCCCTTATCTCTTCCAAACTTCTTGCAGAAGCAGGTTGTGGAATGCGGTGAGAAGGCAGGAAAGGCCAACAAAGATAAGCCTTGATGCAAATAGATGGCCCTTGTCCAGATCATCTTCTATCTGGTAGAGGGCAGGCAGGAATACTGAGGGGGAAAGAGGAGTCACTTCTATGAATGCCAATAAAATTAAAACTGGGATTGTGGAAAACTTTGGAGAGACCAGGTGAACTACTTTGTGGCTCTGTTTTTGGATCTAAAAAGTTAGTTTAACACGGTTAAGTAACTGTGTTATGTAATGCGACAATCTGGAATAATTTTTTCTTTTTAAGCAACAACCCATTTTTCACCTGCATCGTGCCTTCCCTGAGAGACACCAGTTTGTTGAAATAAGATTTTTTAATAAAACCTCAGCAAAGTAAAAGCTGGCCAGCACTCAGACACTCTGCATAATAAAGGAAGGTAGAAGGGAGCCGAGGAGTGAGGCAGGGTTGGGAGGAAGAGGGAGAGGGAGGAAGGGATCTCCAGCGGGACGAGAGGAGGAATTGAGATTAACAGCAACCGATGGCAGAGATTTATTAAACCCTGTGCCAGGTGCTGTGCAACGTAGCCAACTCCTCCCCCTCCCGCTCCTTGCACAACCGTTAATAAGTCCCACGATTTCTACAAAAGCTTTTGATGTCAATGGATTTAAGCAGATTCTTTTAGAAGTGGATATATATAAAAAGAGAGAGAGAGAATCTCGGCTGGCGCTAGGCAAAGCCAGAAGTTACATATGGATTACTCTAATACTTTAAGGAAGCCGAATAATGAGATGACATATGTAAAATGTTAGGAAAAGGCACATCCTCATCAGAGCTGTTTTCTGAGGCTTCAGAGGCTCGTAGGAACAAGGAGGGGGATGGGCTGAAAGCACAAATAACTCCAGTAAGTTACGGTCTAGTTAGAGGTCATCAAAGCATGTGAGAGAACATCTCCCAGACCCACCAGGCACCGAGTCCCAGCTGGGCTGATTCCTGGTCTGTCCCATGCAGGAATTCTGCGGTCCTCCGTTGAGATATCTAAGGACTGGAGAGATAACAGCGCGATTGTCTATATTTGTTAATCATTATATAAGGAAAACAATTCTAACAGCAAGGGAAAGTTTTGAAATATAAAAAGAGAACGGTAAGAGTATCTGTTATTCGAGGATCATGGCCAGCTCCTTCCTCCTTGATGGTGATTCTTATAAGTGATGCCCCGGTGTCAACTGACAGACGGAGTGACTCACTGGGAGGAGAGGGGGAAATTATTCAACTACAGCAATTTTTGGCTAATAGGTCACTTCTTATCTTCTGGTTTGAGCTACCATCCCTCTCGCTTTGCTCTTGGAATTTCACCTGAACATTCTTTTTCTGTTTTTATTGCATCAAGGAAGGTTGGGTTCAACTCTAATTTGTTTAAAGCCTTTTACAGGAAGCAAATCAATGACTCAAAGACTCAACAGGGTGAACTAATCACTAGTCCAGGCACCCTGCCATTGGCAAACACACCAGATCATTCACTCCTTCAGAAGATTTCTTTTAGAAGCTACTGGTGCTAAATATTTGCAGCTGTTTCTGAGGTTTCTGCGAGATGTGATGGGCTTGCACTAGGGGACCGACAGATGGGACAGATGGACGCGCATATACGGGTTATTGATTAAATCTTATGAGGAGCAAAGGTAGGGGGAATGTGAGGATTATATGGGGGGCGGAATCTGAAGATAAATCTCAGAAACATCTCTGTAGGAAAAGTGTATTTTGCCTAAAAGCAGCCCATTCCAGAACTGCCAGCATTAGTGAAAAGCACCAGCAGGAAATTGTAGAACATAAAAAAATAATAATCAGCAAGGGGCATTTAAGAAAGGAAAGAATGAGTCACCAATTTGAGGCTTGATCTGAAAAAGTAATTGCTCTCCAGGGTGGCAGGTTGTAGGTGGGGAACAGACCTGCCCTTCTGATCATCCAGAAACAACAATAGCTAATAGACATTTTAGACCTGCTAGCAGGTTGTGATAGGAATGGGACAGAGCCAAGCAAGGAAAGGCGAGAAGGCCACGCTGAGACCTGACTAGGTGAAGCGCCACCTGGTGGACTTTTGACCAGAACCTCCCCCAGTGACTCCCAATCCCCCTTTGGAGGTAGAGACTGTAGCCTTTCTCTACAGACAAAAAGGCTGCTTGGCAAACTAGGAAGTCAGGTTTGGTGGGGGGTTTTTTTTGTGTTTTTTTTTTACCTTTATACTTTTGTGCCAAGTCTGTTTGACTGAACAGTGCCTCAGAGAATCTTTTTTTAAAATTAATACTTTTTTTTTATAAAGTTGATGAGTTTTCTTGTATTTTAAAAAAATCTATGTATTTTTCAAAAATATAATTTTTTGCCCTGACTGGTGTGTCTCGGTGGATTGAGCTTTGGTCTAGGAACCAAAATGTCGCCGGTTTCATTACTGGTCAGGATGAAACTGGAAAACCCCGCATTCAGGTTGCCTGTCACCTACCAGACCCAATAAGCAGAGATAGAGAATGAATCTTTATGGACACCTGATTCAGATGGCCGGCGACCTGAGAAGACGGTGGTTTTGTACCCTAACAGACTGTCGTACATTTCCTCTCAAGCCAGCCTTTTTATAAGGTGGGCAAAAGTGTAGGTAAGGGATTTGGAATTCAGAAAAGAGGTTAATCAGATAAAAGCTGCAGTCTGGCAATTTCCCTAACATCCTTTCATCTGCTGACCAACGATTTTCTTTATCTGGATCCTGGGCAGTGGGCTGTCTCTCCCTGGAACACAAGGGCTCGGATACCACCATTTTTTTAAAATGGTTTTTAAAAATTGTTGTGCAAGTATCGGACACCACCTTGATTGCTAACGGTCTTTTCTGGAGCACAAGGGTCAATGGCTTGTGGTCTCCTGGAGTCAGGGCGGGCTGCACCTGCCGTTCCTGAAACAATAGCTTGTCATATGCATTAACTACTAGGCTTATTAACTATTACCTTAAACTAAAATTTTCCAACTTTTGAGTCCCCCACCAAGGGCACATGCCTGGGTTGCGGGCTGGTCCCCAGCTAGGGGTGTGCAAGATGCAACCAGTCTATGTTTCTCACACATTGATGTTTCTCTCCTTCTCTCCCTCCCTTCCTTCTCTCTAAAAATAAGTGAATAAAATCGTTTAAAAAATATATTTTATAGTTTCTGTCAAGATAGATGAGATAAATCTATTCCAGTCATTCAGAGAGCAGATATTAGGTCTAAATCATTCTTAGCTCCTGTGTGGTCCATAGGGATGAGCAAATAATATCCTGAAATAAATGATGCATGGGGGAATTTAAGTGTTTTTTTAATGTTAAGGTAATCTTCAAAGGTAAAATAAATGGGTTAAAAGTAAAAAAAAATTAAGTAATCTTCTATTAAATAGAGAGACAATGCAGCTATGTGCCATATAATGACATTTTGGTTAGCAAAAGACCACATATACAACAGCAGTCCCTTTAGGTTATAATAGAGCTGAAAAATTTCTATGGCCTACTGAGGTCATAGCTGTTGTGGCTGTCATAGCACAATGCATTGAGGAATAAAAATACTTTAAAATAAATTTAGTGTAGCCCAGTGTACAGTGTTTATAAAGTCTATAGCAGCATACAGTAATATCCCAGGCGTTCACATTCACTCACCACTCCCTGATTTACCCAGAGAAGCTTCCAGTCCTTCAGGCTCCATTCTTGGTAACTCTTATATCGGTGTACCATTTTTCTATCTTTTATATCATAACTTTTTTTTTTAACTATACCTTTTCTATGTTTAGGTATACAAATATCATTGTGTTACAGTTGCCTGCAGCATTCAGGATGGTAACCTGCTGTACAGGATTGTAGTCTAGAACAGATAGGCAATCCCATGCATGTAGCCTGGGTGTGTGGTAAGCTATACCGTCTAGGTTTGTGTAAGTGCACTATGTGGTGGTTGCACAAGGACAAAATCACCTAACTAGGAATAGCTTTGAACTACTCCAGTTGTTAAGCAAAGCCGGACTGTATGCTAAGTCACACTTGGCTTTCAGGTTCACAGTCACAGAGCTGGGGAGGGGCTGTTCTGCAGTGCACATGTAATGGCGCCCCTGGTTCTCACTTGGCTTTTTAATTACGCTGACTTTCTAATCGAAGACTTTCTCCTCTCGAAAAGTCCCCCATCTCATCCCCTCAGGCATCAACATCCTGAGGCCATGGGCCTCCTACCACAGCCAGCATTCAAAAGCTATCCTTTGAAAAGGAAACGAGGAAATTCAACAAGTAAGGCTAATAAAAATTTAGGTGTTATCTCTGTATCAGTTGAATTGGAATTTTAATAAAAATCCCCACGTCCCATGAAAATGATCTCTAAACCAATTTCTCAGAAAAAATCATTATGGGCAGTTAAATTTTATTTCTGGCTTGCTGCAAGGGAAAAGCTCTCTGAGAAAACCAATGAAGTGGTTTATCTCCAGATAGAGACATTTAATCGGGAAGTGGAGAACTTAAAGTCTTATAGTTAGATAAGAAAATAAAGCAGTGTAGTTAAGATCATCATTCTTTGAGGGACTAAAGGTTAAAATTTATTAGATTTCTCCCGGGACTCAGAAACAAGGGGTGAGGTTCCCAGACGGGGCTCTTAAGCTCATTAAATTCTATCAAGTAGAGCTTGACTTTCTTCTCAGAAGGAGCAACTAATCACATCAGATTGTAAACTTCTGCCCCAGGTCAGAATGAGACTATATTTTTTTTCGCATGTATACCCTGGATTTTTTTCCCCGCATGCTTTTTCCTTGACTCACTTTTTTAGACATTAACAAATATCTAATTAAAAAAGAAAAAAACCTACATATTTTTTTAAAAGCATGGAAACTCATAACTGCAATTACAATGTCACCTTTATCATAAATAATTTGCCTGAGTGGATTTAATGAGCAAGACTTCTCGCTTTCATTTTACACTTTGGGAAAAGGAACCATGTAGAGGTTCTGACCAATTCCTCATGAATCAGGGAATTAGGAAGAGATAGGAAAACACCTAATTGAGTAGGTGTCTTACAATTAGGACTGTTAATTTATAGTAATCATAAAATAGAGAACAGGACTGTAAAGTTTGGAGGCAAATCCAGATATAATAGAACGCTCCATAAATTTTAATAAATTTAAGTATACTGTATAGTATCTAATATGTGGGCATATTTGGCAATAATGAACAAAGTGATAACATACAGATGAGGTAAGATAGGTGAGATGTTTGTTTTGTTCATTTATACTGTGAACTAACATGGAAATGTGAATTCATTATCTAATTAGTGATCTATTCTAAATTTTGAAAAGCTGTTGAGAGACCTGCCCCTTCGTGGACAGGAAGAATATTACATGGAAATTACTATAATGAAGTTACTCAAATCTCATTCTGCCAATCACTAGGTGTATGAACTTGTGTAAATTAGTTAACATCTCTATGCCAGTAATACCTATTTTAGAAGGATGTTATACTGATCCATGTGGGTCATGCACATACAGCACGCAATAATACTAGCTACAGAGTGAATATGCAGTGAAGTTACCTTTCATTACCATTCTTGATTTTATTATATGGATTTAAGAGTTACCTGATGTGATACCAAATTCCATTGTCAAAAAACTGTCTTCAGAGCCTTAACAGATTATCTTAAGGAAAAGTGTAACATTTTCCAATAGAAAATGGGTTTCAGGTAGAGGAGAAATGCAGGTTGGAATCAGCAGAGTTCACTAGTACCTTGCACAATTTTGTTACAAAATCTCATCTGAATTCTCCGTAATTCCCAAATCCAGTCAACCCTCCCAAAGCCCAGTTATCCACCTGGGTCAAATCTTGGTATGAAGCTTAACTCCTTCTATGCTGTTCTTTTCACAAAAAATATAATCTGTATATTCAGCATTTGTGTAAGTGTGTGAACTTTTGTGATACTTTCACAAAAGGTAGGAAAAGGATTCTTTTGTGTTCATTAACTACTGACAATTCTCTCGTTCTTTTTTCCATTCTCCATAGCCTCCTAAAATATTTTATGAAATGTTTATGATGATAAATAATTAGGATCCATATATGATCAAATAATACTTAAATATGCATACTGGTTGTTAGAACATAAAAGGTTAAATGTATGACTTAACTATAACAATAGTCTTTTGAGTCACATAAATGTCCCTATAAAGTAGCATGCAATTCAAATGCTTCAGTAAAATAAATTCCTTGTTAAGAAAAAAGACATAGGAGATATGTGCTGGTAGGCTTTCTAAACACCACTCATCTTCTTATCTGCCATATTAAATTAACATGAAGAGTAGTTTATGAGAAAGCAAATATATTAAAACATTTATAACATGAATGTAAAAGTCATGACAACGTACAGTCAATGTGCAAATGAAGGAAAGGGAAGACCATCTCAAAAATTGTCGGATCTGTAATAATGTCACCAAAAAAAAAAGGAAAAAATTGTCACAAAAACATTACTGGAATAAGTCAGAAAGGGGAGGCCAGTTAATCCAAGTCTTCATGTGGAAATGGGGGAAGGGAAACTGATCACATACCTGGATGGCTTTTACCCACATCCTTTACTAGTGGGTGAGGCCACTTGTCTGTAAAAAGATCATGGGCTGAAAGGGTGTAGACCCCTTTTGTTTGGCCCAAAGTGGAGGACATCATGGCCCTCGATGATAGCAAGCTTCCTTCCGCAGGGAAAAAGTGGATTCCTGAGTGACTATGAATCAGAGGTCTCATCTTCTGTTCCCTGAATTAGACTGTGTCATGAACAAGAAATAAACTTTAATTGTATTATGGTGGGTTGGGAAATTTTTGGGTTTGTATTGTTTTTTGTTTTTGTTTTTTTTTAAAAAAATAGCAGTTAGCAGAGCCTGAGAAATCTTACCAAACTGGTAAAATGTAAATTGATTTTCTTCCAGTAAAGCAGAGCATACTCTTGAGATAAAATTTAAAAACATTCCCATCTCTGGTGAGTAATTTTATGAAGTGTTTGTGGTAACTGGTAAAAAGACATTGAGTGGAAAATCCTCTTGCCGTAACTGTGAAAAGTGTTATGCCTATTCAGCTCAGTTACTCAAAATTGATCCTGACCTTCAGCATTGTGGAAAGCTCAAAAGATTATGGTGAGCAGCTTAAATTCCATCATTCCACAATGTATTGCATTCTTCTCACAACATTTTAAAATGCACTTTCATTCCACTCTCTTGTTTGTATTCCCTTGTTCTCAAGAAGTCAAAAATTATTTTTGTTGCTCTATAGGTAAGATGGGTCTTTTTCTCCCTCTGGCTTCTTTTAGGATTAAAAAAATGCAATGTGCTTAAGTGTGATTTGTGTGTGTGTGTGTGTGTGTGGCAATTTTCCTGTTTGGTGTTCTCTGAGCTTCCTGAATCTGCAGTTTGGTGTCTGAAATTAATTTGGGGTAATTTTCAATTATTAGTACTTCAAATACTCTGTTTTTTTCTCTTCTCCTTTTAGTATTCCCATTACAGATATGTTTTATCTTTTTCAGTTGCCTACAGTTGTTGAATATTCTGTTATTTCCTTTTCTGTTGTTGTCCTCTTTGCTTTTCAATTTTAAAGATTTCCACTGATATATTCTCAAGCTCAAAGACTCTTTCCTCAGTATGCTATCTACTGATGAACCCATCGAAAGTATCCTTCATGTATGTTACAGTAGTTTTGATCTCTAACATTTCTTTTTGATACTTTCTTAAGGTTTTCATTCTCTGCTTACGTTATCCATCTATTCTTGTATGCTGTCTACTTTATCTATAAGTGCCCTTAACATATTAATTATATTTTAAATTTCTGGTCTGATGATTCCAACATCTCTGCCATATTTGCTTCTGCTTGCTCTGTATCTTCAAACTGTGTGTTTTGACATTTATTATATTTCCAAGTTTCGCTTGTAGACACACATGATGTATTTGGTAAAAGGGACTGCTGAAAACGGGCCTTTAGAAATGTGACGGTAAGATGTGGGGGAGGGGAAGCACTCACTTACCCTTTGATTAGGTCTCAGTCTTTGCCTCTGGGCAGTGAACTTCACAAGTGTTTCTCTAAACCCCACCCTCCAGCCCCCAACACACACGCACGCATGCATGCACGCACGCACACACTCACGAACACTTACATGGAACAGGATGGTTAGAGTAGACTGGACTTCAGTATTCCCCTGCCCCTGGGTCAGGTGGCCTCTGAAAAAACCCCAGCAGCCTAGGCTCTGGCTAACTAGTTTGCCCCAGAGCAGGTCTTGCCGAGTAGGGAGTGCTCTGCTATATTTAAAAATGCTTGCCTTTCCCTTCCCTCTGCTCGAAGCTCTAGATTTTTTTTTTCTCTGATATTTATTGTGAGAACCTGGTCAAGCTCCTGGAGGTGAAATTCACAAAAGTATGGGTGCTGTTTTCAATTTTCAGCTTTGCTCAGGCCCTGAGCCTCCAGCATTTCGCCAACTACAGTCCTGGTTTTTCTACCTAGACCCTGTTCCCATGGAGGTTCCAGCTCCCGGGTTCTGCTCTGGTTAGATCATGGCTTTCTGTATTCACCTGCCCGTCTTTCTGAAGGTGGGGGTTGTGGGGGGTGGCCATGGTTTGTCCTATGGCTTCCCTTCTCTTATGGATCCAAGAATTACTGACTTTTCTCTCTGTTTAGCTTTTTGCTTGTTAGGATGGAGCAGTGACTCCCAAGCTCCTTACATGTAGAACCAAAAAACGTTAAGCCTTGCTACATTACCTTTTTAAAAGTGTTCACCACCACTATTTTTGAGAGAATATGGAAGATATTTACTTGCCCTAAATCCCTGGATTCAGAGGCAAAGCCAGTTTCTAACAAATTGGGAAAGAAGTCCTGGGACAGAGCGTTGGCTAGCGGTGTAGGCAGAAGAGCCGTCCCGGGTGCGGTCCCCTCTGCTCTCCCTCTTGGAGCTTGCCGTGGGGTCCTCAGGGTTCCCCAGAGGGCCCACCAGCCTGGGATGATCTCCGTGCCCTTTAGGGCAGCATCCTCACAAGGAGGTTGCTCTGACCGAGGGCCCAAAAACAAAACTGCAATCTACTGACAATTTATATGCTGAAATAAAAAAGTTTCCTCTAGCGAGTCATTCCTTTTTGTCCTCAGTATAGAATATGACGTCCTTCGCAGTTTGCCTTCTGGCCTCATCTCCTTTCTCTGCCCTACCATCTACACGGGCTATTCTGGACCTCTCCTAGTTCCTTCAGTTGTCCAGGTCTTTCTCAAGTCTACGTTTCTCTGTGCTTGCTGTTTCCCTTCTCAGAGCTGGTGAAGACATTTCCTTCTCTCTCCCTGACAAACTGAGCAGACATCAAGGAGGCAGCTGATTGCAGTAAAGGAAACGTCAGACTCAGAGGATTCAAAGAAATGTGGTTAGTAATTCTGCCCTTTGCAGTCTCCACTTAGATGTCCTTTCCACCTGGAAGACATCTGGTAAGTTGCTTCCTCTATAATAGCTCTGTGTGTGCCAACATCTTCCAGTTACTGCATTTTATTCCTCAGTGAACCCCTGCCCCTGCCAATCTCCAACACCCCCAACACACACACACACACACACACACACACACACACACACACACACACACTCTCTCGCACAGCTTCTGGAGAACCTCAGGCCCCAGTGCCTGAAAATCTGCTGAATGATGTAATGAATGCATCTATCATTGTCATCAAAATAAAGAGCTGAAAGAGCCCCACCCTTCTACTTTTCCTGCTTCGGGCTACTTTTTTGGTGACTTCTTTTCTCTTTGAAGCAGCCGTTGATGCTAACTGCAAATTTCTATCTTCTGTATTAAAATGCATCAGGAAAAGGGATATATGCTGTATTTTATCCACAAAATTATGTTCTGGCCTCACTGATTTTTAAAATGACAAACTTTGGTTCATTTCTCCTTCCTTTTATTTTTTTATGAGAGCAATTCAGAAAAATATTAAATGGTTACAGTTTGCATTTTTGATTTAAAAATAAAAAGCTTTATTGAGAAAAAAGCATATTTATATAGCTTAAATACCATTTTTGAAATAAAACTATTTATTGATTTAAAGGGCCCTCTTTTAAAAAACATTATTTTTAACTTTCCTGTTAAAATAATTGCAGATTTACAAAAAAATTTGCAAAATAATACAAAATTTGTCATTTTTTTATCCAGATTTCCTAGATGCAAATATTTTACACCTCCACAATTTCAAATCAAGAAAC
Organism: Pteronotus mesoamericanus; assembly: GCF_021234165.1. NCBI lineage: Eukaryota > Metazoa > Chordata > Mammalia > Chiroptera > Mormoopidae > Pteronotus > Pteronotus mesoamericanus. The sequence goes on from NW_026555302.1 coordinate 2,910,254, forward strand.
ATTATCGCAGTACTGTTACCTAATTTACAGTCTTCATTTCTGTTTATCTCATTGTTCTACTACTTTCCTTTATCTGACCCAGGATCCAAACTAGTGTCGTACATTATATATAGATGTCGTGTATCTTTATTCTTTTCTACTTTGGAAAATTTTCTCAACATTTTTTTCCTCAGTGACATTGGCAGTTTTGAAGAGGCCTGTTATCTTGCTGAATTGCTCTAAATTTAGATTAGTTTGATTTTTTTCCTCATAATTAAGTTCAGGTTATGTATTTTTAACCAGAATACCACAAAAATGATGTTGCGTTATTCTCAATATATCCTATGAGTAGGCACATTTTATCTAATGCATCACTTTGTTAAGGTGCTATCTGCCAGTTTCTTCACTTTAAAGTTACTTTTTTCTTTTACCTTCGAGACTAATAAATACCTTTTGAGGAGATCATTTAAGAGCACGTATTCTGTTTCTCATTATACTTTCACCGCTCGTGTTAGTGCTCATGCCTAAAACAATTATTACAGTGGTGTTTGGCAAGCAGTGATTTTCAATTACTTCATTCCTTCAACATTTGTTAGCTGTCATTCCGCTAAAAGGAAGAGCTTTCCTATTTATTTATTCAGAATGAACTCATACAATCATATTTTTTTAAGTGAGTTTCAATCTATTATTCTGTCATTTATTTTGTTGTTCACGTCGTTCCGGATTTGGTCATTGGGAGCTCCTCCAAGTTGGTCCCCATGCCCTTCAGACACAACCCCATCATTTCTTAGAGCGCGTCCTACGTTCTGGCATCAAAGGGTGTCTCAGCATCGTTCTTTCCTCGCAGCAAGAGAATCAGCTAGAATCAGCCACTTCTCCTAGGAGCCTTGATTCCTCCTCCCCCCCTTTTTTTTAAGAATGTCGTTTAGAAACAAAAATCTGAACAGAAGGTGTGCTCCTTGGTGTGGCGATGCGAGCGAACAGCGCCAGAGAAAACCACATACACGCTCCCACACCCTCTATCTACTTCTGTATCTATCCATCTGCATGTGTGGTAAAGCCACGAGTTCATACCGATACCGCCAATCACAATCCAACACAGCCGTGTTCATTCTGTTCTTCACTCCTTACTTGCAACTCCTTATTCCAGTGAGAAACCTGGCTATCGTTATCCACAAAATACTTACTTATTTGATGTCATGTATCCTTAGTCCTGGAATACACATAAAGTAGTTTCAAATGCTAACCTGTATCACTATGAAAAACAAATCTACTAACCGAGCACTACATTTGTGCATAGTTCTTTCGTCTTTATCCTTGGAGTATATAGTTTAAATATACTATTATCCAAAGTTACTTAGGTTAGGCTGGTTTGTTCCCCATCCCACTTTATTGGGGTTATGCTAATCATTCTGTCATTTCCCTCATCTATAACCTTTCCCCCATTTTCCTGCCTTGTTTACCCCCATTCCTTACAGGTAACCAATCTTACAGGTTTTTCTGATTTATCCTGCCTATGTGTGTTTGCTTGTTTTTGCATAATGTAACAGATACATGTATTTTATTATTTCCTTTTTATTCATATTATAGATACTCATTTGAATTTTGATTCTGTATTTAACAATTATTTTGGAAAATATTTCATATCAGTTCATTTTACTTACTCTTTTTTACACTTGTGTAATATTTCGCTGTATATGTTTACCATAGTTTATCCAACTAATCTTCTCTGTATAAGCATTTAGAGTGCTTCAAATATTTTTCAATTAAGGTGGATATAGCACAGAATAACCTTGTGCATAACACTTTTGTATCATTGGAGAAATATCTTCAGGGTAAATTGCCAGAAGTGAATTAATAGGTGAAAAATTAGGTGTACATGTGGCTTTATTAGAATTTGCAAAATATCCCTTGAAACATCCCACCATCAATATATGTGAGTGATTGTTTCCTTATACCCCACCACCAGAAGGCATGGACATTCTTATAGATGTTTGCCAACAGCCTGAAGACAAAATGTAATTTCAATTTGTATTTCTTCAGTTATAAGTGTGGTTGAACATCACTGTCTATGCTTAAGAGCGATGTGTGTGCGTGTGTGCATGCGTGCGTGCGTGTGTGTGAATTGTCTGTTTCTTAAAACATAAAATTTTTTTAATCAGATTTTTAAATCATTTTCTCCTTGATTTTTTTAAAAGAGCTATTTATCTACTATATACTGCAGATATAAGGGCTTTATTGAAATAGCACTAATTTTGAGCCACTAAAATATTAAACTTAAATAAAACATCTCTCAATCTTTCATCTTCCAATTTATATTTTAAACAGAGAAGAAACAAAACGCAGGCAATTCTTTAATTTGTCTGCACAACTTGGCTGTGAGCCGTTTTGATAATGGAGCTCATCACAGTCTTTCCTTCCCTCCACCACTGTCTGGGACAGAGGCTTGAATTGTTCCATAACGGCTGGGCTCATCTGCCTGGCTGTTTCATTTGTACGTTGAGACTAAAAGTGATCTAATGTTGTACATCTATGGGTAGACACAGTGGCTGCTTAAAACATATTTGTCAAGGTGTAAAGGATTCTAAAAGAAAATAAATGGAAGTATGGATGGATAAAAAGTATAATGTAAACTAGAAGTAAGCAAGAAGGCTGGTACCAAGAAAAAAATTAAGGTAGGGTATAATAGAGATAAGAATAAGGCGAAGGCACAACATGTGTTCCTTGATCTATACATTTGTTCAGAATGGAGAGTAATTCTTTTGCTTACTAGAGCACAATTACAATGAAAGTAATGAACAGGATTGCTGACTTCTTCTTTTAAAAAATTTATTGATTTTCTTTGAGAGAGATAGAGGAAGTGGGGGGAGAGAGAGAGATTTGTTGTTCTACATATTTATGCCCTCATTGGTTGATTCTTGCATGTGCCTTGACCAGGAATCAAACCCACAACCTTGGTGTATCAAGATAACATTCCATCCAACTGAGTTACACACCCAGGGCAGGGTTGCTTACTTCTTTCTTTCTTTTTCTCTTCTCCACATAATTTTATTTTATTTTTTATCTTATTTTTATTGTTGTTAAAGTACAGTTGTTTCCATTTTCCCACCACCTTTTTCGCCCCCCACACCTGCCCCCACTTTGGCTTTTCCATGGGTCCTTTATACATGTTCCTTGAGAACCGTTCCCCTTCTTTCCCCTGTTATCCCCCTCCCCTCTCCCCTCTGGTTAATGTCAGTTTGTTCTTTATTTCAGTGTCTCTGGTTCTATTTTGCTTGCTTGTTTGTTTTGTTGATTAGGTTCCACTTATAGATGAGGTCATATGGTATTTGTCTTTCACCTTCTGGCTTATTTCACTTCGCATAATGCTCTCCAGGTCCATCCATGCTGTCATGAAGGGTAGGAGCTCCTTCATTCTTTCTGCCGTGTAGTATTCCATTGTGTAAACATACAATTGTTTTTCAATCCACTCATTTACTGATAGGCAATTAGGTTGCTTCCAGCACTTGGCTATTGTAAATTGTGCTGCTGTGAACACTGGGGTGCATAGGTTCTTTTGAAATGGTGATTCAGGATTCCTAGGGTATAATCCCAGCAGTGGAATTGCCAGGTCAAAAGGCAACTCCATTTTTAGTTTTGTGAGGAAATTCCATACTGTTTTCCACAGTGGATGCACCAGTCATTCCCGCCAACAGTGCACTGGGGTTCCCTTTTCTCCACAGCCTCGCCAGCACCTAGTTTGTTGATTTGTTTAGGATGGCCATTCTGATTGGTGTGAAGTGGTATCTTTTTGTGGTTTTAGGTTTTAATTTGCATCTCTGATGGCTAGTGATGCTGAGCATCCTTTCCTATGTCTCTGGGCCCCCTGTATATCCTCCCTGGAGAAGTGTCTGTTCAGGTCCTTTGCCCATTTTTTCAATTGGGTCATTTGTATTCCTGGAGTGGAGTCATGTGAGCTCTTTATATATTTTGGAGATCAAACCCTTGTCCGAAGTATCATTAGCAAATATATTTTCCCATATGGTTGGTTCCCTTTTCATTTTGCTGATGTATTCTTTAGCCATTTAGAAGCTTTTTATTTTGATGAAGTCCCATTTGTTTATTCTTTCCTTTATGTCCCTTGCTCTAGGGGACATATCGGGTTGCTTACTTCTTAAAGATTGTTTTGAGCCTTAAGGTTTCAAGCCTGGTGGTGAAGGAGGAATACATGTTTTTTAAAAAACGCAGTATGACTATCAGAATCTTCAGCCCTAAATTACTTAACTTTAAACAGATGTTTAAAGGGCAAAGGATGAATTTGCTGTACAACAAAAACAAAACAAAACAAAAGAACATCAAACAAAATATGAACAAGAACAAGAGGGAGAATGCTCTTGGCTTCCTCTGGCCGTTTCAGAATATTGCTCATGAACCCCACCTGAGACAGCTTCTGAGCTTTCGCAACTCGTCTCAGGTCGGACTTACATCCCTGCTTTTCTTGTACGGAAAACAGCAGTCTGCAACCAAGCTCCTCCTCCCTGGGCCCCCAGGGAGAGGTCGCGGGGCCATGTGTGGTGCCTCTGGGGACCAGAGCAGTTTGCCACACCTCATTATAGGCACAGATGTGCCCTACATAAAGACCAATAGAGGCCTAGCAAGGCGAAAAGAGAACAGAAATAATCATTTAAAATAATTTTTATTGCTCTGTTTAAAGGAAAAACAGATTTGGTCTCTACACACTGCAGTTATATCCCCAGGAAAGCAATAAAGTGCCCCTGAGTGCCCTGTAACGCCTGCTTGAGTTCTAGCTTCCTGTGCTTTCATGTTTCTTTTACTGCAGACCTACTCAGAGCCTATAACACACAGTTAATGGGCGGCACAACTTTATTAAAGGGCAGTGCTATATAAAGCATTTTCCAAATGTATTAGAGATATGGGGGGTATTTGCACAGCCAGTCATTCTCAAAGGTGAGCTTGCACCCGAATCTCGTGGAAGGCCTGTTAAAACACCATGCTGTCCCACCCCGACTGGAGTTTCAGATTCTGGCAGTCGGTGGCAGGCTCAAGAATTTGCATTTCTAACAAGTATGTGGGCAGCGGTGCTGCTGTTGGTCCAGGGACCACTTTGGAGACCACGGGCCTGGGTACGTGGTACTCAAACCATTTTGGTTTAAATATATTTTCAGGGCCCGTTTTATCTTCCTTTAAAAAATTTTTTTTAATTCTCATCTGAGGACAATATTTTCATTGTTTTTACAGAGAGAGTGGTAGGGATGTGAGAGAGAAACATCCATTGGTTGCCTCCCATACACACCCTGACCGTATGTGTCCAGACTGAGAACAAGCCCCAAACCTAGGCATGTGCCGCAGCCAGGAATCAAACCCATGACCCTTCAACAAGATGACATGCCATCCAACTGAGCTACACCAGCTGGGCACCCTTTATTCAACTCTCAACAAGAGGCAAACTAAAAAGACAGGTCTCACAATCTAGTATTTTCAAAACTACAGACCAATAACTACTCACAACCCATTGAGAGTCACCAGGGACCCACACGTTTTCTTACAGCGTGACAATGTCTGTGTTTCTAATAGGAAAGGAATGTTAACTTACAGGATTTTTTTGGTTCAGGGTGATTCTTTAGGGGAAAGCTTAGTCTTCTTACAGATGATGAAGATTTTTACATCAGAAAGTGCTCATTGGATAAGTGCATGTTTGGGTGTGTTTATTTTTATTTTTGTTTCCATTTTAAGTTTTTGGCCCAATTATAAAAGGCATTTAGAAAATAAAAAAAGAACTGAGCACTTGTTGGAGGCAGTAACATTTCTTTGTGGTCATAATTAAAGGTGGGAGACTGTGGATATATCAATAAAGAACTGTGAGAACTGTGAATCCTGTGAGTTAAATACCGAACCAAATTTGCAAACCAACTTCAGAGCTGCAGAAGCCATAGACATCCGCTTTCTGCCCCAAGTGTCTAAGAGGGCTCTCAGGCCAAGCAATCCCATGCTGGCCATTTTATTCAACGTGCATCTATCTGTTTGCCCTGGTCGTGGGCTCCAAGAGTGGCACCAAAGCTGAAGTTCAGTATTTATTATTATGGATCAATAATAATCCAGGTTCATATTTATTATTCAAATACTCCCGGCATGAGATGTGTTTCAGAATTAAGAATTCATATTTTCTAGCACTTTAGAATGGTAAAGAGTTATCGCATTTTGTAATATGTTACCCCTCCAGCAGGGTCCGGGACAGTTCCTGAAGAAGAAACGCATTAATGTTTCTGCAGGAAATACACAAATAGGCGCATGAAGTGGCATAAATAAAGACAATGAACAATTTTATAATAGGTTTTACTATCAAATGAGTTCAAGTCATATTTTTTCTTTTACTTTTTAGAACAGGCTTTTGAGATACAGTTCACATTCCATAAAAGTCACCATTTTAAAGTTTACAGCCATCACCACTATCTTATTTTAGAATATACTCATCATACCACATTTCTCCCTGTCTTTGCCCCTGGCAATCACTAATCTACTTTCTGCCTCTGTGAATTTGCCTCTTCTGGACACTTCATATAATCAGAACCATACATATTCAGGTATACAATATGTGGCTCTTGTGCTTGCTTTCTTTCACTTAGCATGTTTTCAAGGTTCATCCGTGTTGTAGCATATATCGATATCAGTACTTCTTTCCTTTTCATTCCTGAATAATATTTCACCATATGGCTATATCACATTTTATTTATCTCTTCATTGGATAATGGACATTTTGGTTCTCCACTTTTTTGTTATAATGAGTAATGCTAAGTGTGAACAATCAGGGTCAAGTTTTGTGAGTATTCATCTAAGCGTAGAATTGCTGGGTCATATGGTGACCCTGTTCAAAGTTTTTGAGGAACTGAAAAACTTTTTTCCAAAAAGGTTGCACCATTTTACATTCCCTCCAAAGATGTATCAGGGTTCCAAGTCCTCCTCATCTTCGTTAATACTTGCTATCGTCCATCTTTTCTTCTGCAGCCATCTCAGTGTGAAGTGGTATTTCACTGTGCTCTTGAATTTGACAATATTTCCCTGATGGCTAATGATGTCGGACATCTTTTCTTGTAGTGATTAGTCATTTCTATATCTTCTTTGAAGATACATTCTAATCTTTTACCCATTTTAAAATTGGGTCATTTGTCTATTTATTGTTGAGTTGGAATAGTTCTTCATAAGTACTCTTTGTATTATTGCAAGCTTTTGGTTATTTTTCAGAGTTATGAAAAAGTTGATTTGACAATTTTTGCCACTATTCCCATGGCTTTTATAGTGGAGCTGATGCCAGAGATTCTTGTTCTGTCACACCAGAAGTGTGACATAATTTTATAGATTATACAAAACTTTTTGTTTTCAGAACTTTTTTGAATTGTAGAATTGTGGTTAACATTTTGTTTGAATATAAATCATGCCCCCATTTTTTTTTTTGCTAATTCACCTTTTCAGTGTACATATGACTTAAGTAAAGAAGATAACAAAGTTCTATGATTGAAGATACAATTTTCTCAACACACAGTAAGAATGTGCTGATGAGGAGGTAGCAGTTAAGCATGGGCACTAAATTATTATATTGATATTATGGATTATCATTGTTATGCTACTACTTATATGAGAAAAAATATAATATTACTGCTGATTTATATCTATTTTTATTGAGACACTTTTTAGTGTTTTGTAAGAACAAGCAAACACAGATGTTTTAGTTTTTATTGGCAGAAAGCAAAGCTAATATAAAAATTTAATTAAAGTTATAACTCTTATAAATGCACAAGTTTCACTGACTACTAATTACCCTGTGTTTTGCTATTTCTGCCCTGTAAAAATATACTATTTAAAAAATATGACTTAGTTATAAAAATATATTGAAAAGCCATCAAGTTTTAAACATAAAGCTGTTAAGAGCTTAAAACAGCCTTGTTTTTCTTCTAGATTGTCAGATGTCTGAAGGGGATACCAGGAAGAGCATTGTAGCTTGCTAGCAATGTAGAAGACCCAGGAACCCCAGAAACTAGTATTTATTGAGCATGTACTAATCTCTTTTAATTGTTCATTTATCACACAAACACATGTTTGCACTGATTTGGGTGAATGGGAGCAGTGAGTGAAATGAACTAAGTTCTTACTTTGGGAAAAAATATACCCCAATGTGATACAAGTACTGGGGGGAGGGGAGAAGAAAGATCACATGGCTAGAGAAATATGGTATATGGGGGAGGGTGGACCATATATGATAGGGTGCCTCAGGGAAGACGTCTCTGAGTAAGTTACATATTAGAGAATTATGTTAAAGTAAGGGAGTCGACCCTATGAGCATCTGGGAACAAGAACACAGGTTCTGAAGTTGGAATATATTTGTCATCTCACATGACAGCTCTTGCGCTCCAAGTCCAGGGAAAACAGGTGAACCTGCAAGAAAAAAGAGGGAAGTCCTGGTCAGGTGGCTCAGTTGGTTAGAGCATTGTCCTGATATGCCAAGGTTGTGGGTTCGAGCCTTGGTGAGGGCCCATACAAGCATCAACCTATGACTGTATAAATAAGTGGAAGAACAAATTGATGTCACTCTCTCTGAAATCATTAAATAAAAATTAAAAAAAAAAGAAAAAGGAGGGTGTGGGACTACTTGGCTTGAAAACACTCCTAGACATTTACAGCAGCTAGGGAAGACTCACGGAGATACCTTTTGGTGTAAAGTTTGTTTATAACAACACACAAGATTCACAAGTGTCAGAGTTCTTGAGTGATATTTCCACCACCCCTTATCTTTAACTCTGGCCACAAAGTAAGTTTAGCACCTCTCAGGAAATCCATAGAAGTGTGCTAAAAAGAAAAAACAAACTAAATAATTTCTTAAATTGAACCAAAAATGTAAAAAACAAAAAACATCTATAAACTTTAAGATATAATTAAAGTAAGATTTAAGATCAACTGAGAGTAAAATTTTGTCTGATTATAAAGCCCATCTTTTATTCTAAAACATGTTTTTGAAAACAATAGAGGCTTAAATAAATTTCAGACCCTCGGGGAATGGTGTGGTGGTTTGGTTATGCAATCTATGGTGTCATCTAGTGGTAACTCATTAAAATTTCAACCAAATGACCTAGAGGGCTGTGCTACATCATTACAAAACATGACTAAGCAAAGCTCCTCCAAATTAAATGGCTGTCAAATTACAGTCGCCACTTTTTTGGAAATAATTATGAATTCAGAGGAAGTTGTAAAACTTATACAGGAAAGACTGTGCATCCTACATCTAGTTTGTCCCTGTGGTTACATTTTCTGTAACTTTAGAACAATAGTGCTTTATATAAGTGGTATTAAAGTGCTTATTAATACAGTACAATATGGAAACAAGGAAACTGATGTTCCGTGTCATTTTCTCACACGTGTAGATTTGTGTAACCACTATCACAATCAAGACGCAGACCATTGCGCCACCCACCGTGTCCCTGTGCTTCTCTCTTACAGTTGCTGCTTCCCTCTTTCCTGTTGTCCCCAAACACAAGGTGAATCTGTTGTTCATCTTTACAGTTTTGTCATTTTAAGAATGTCACATATATGTAATCTAGTATGTGACTTTTTTTTTTGAAATTGACATGTTTCCCCCCCAACTCAGCTTAATTCCACTCAGCTTAATTCCCTGGAGATTCATAGCTCACGTACATCAGTAGTTCATTCTGTTTTCCTCTTGAGGGGTAGTCCATGGTATGGGTGTACTCTTGAGATAACTTTTCTGGCCTATAACATGCAGAGTTTGGGAGAGAATAACTGTTTCAGTTCTCAAATTTCAGGTTCCAGTAACATGTTCACAGGACCTTCTGATATTTGAAGGGAACTAATATGTCCCCTGTAGGTTATTTGTTTTATGCACTAGTGTTCTGAGCTTATTCATGTGACACAGTTTTCAGACCCTTCACAATTGTATGGTCCTTTCCTAGATATCTTTCAAATTGTCCATGTGCTAAGATGTGGCTATCAGAAACGAACAAATAAATGATCTGCATATTACCTGGCTCCTTAAGAAAATGAGAGAGAGTGAATGAGTGACTGAACACCAGGCAAACAGCCATAAGATGGCAGGTTAACAGTATAAGTGAAACATTATTAAAGATAAAGATTATCTTTAAGGAGAGATAATCTTAATGGGAAATGAAATACTCTACCAAAAAAGAGGCCATGAATTGTTACATATCACAATATCACCTCAAAACATGTTGAATTGTAGCTAAGAGTAATTTAATAAAATATTGCTGTCACAGAGGAAAAATGTTATAGATGTTTTACTGAAATCTAGTCATGTAGACAAGGTGTAGGAAAGATTGTGATTTCAATGAAAAGTTTTGGAGTCTCATTAAATAATTGGAACAATCTCAATGATATAAAATAAACCTGTTACCATATGAGGTATATTCATTCCCCTCAATGCAATAAATATTGAAATTTGTCAAATGAATAAAAAGATACATTTAGAAAATAGAAACTTTCTGCTAAGTGACTCTGAAATTAAAAAAAATATGAAATGTACATTAAAAACACCTCTGGACTGGAAGACTCTTGTTCACTGTTGTCCATGATTCATAGAGCAGCCAGAGAGATACTTTAAAAACATGAGTCAGGTCACATCACTTCCCTGCTCGAACCTTCCATTGGTGTCCTATCACAATTAGAGTGAAACCTAAAACCTTTAACAGGTCCCATCGAGCTATTTCTTTTTTTCCATTTCCTCTTCACCTGCTGAGCCATGTCCACACCAGCCTCTTGACTCTGCTACCAAAATTGGATAAGAGTTGTATTGGAAAACTTTAAGCCAGCTTTATTTATGAACACTAATATAGGTAAAACATTAGTAGATTGAATACTGCAGTGAGTTAAAAGAATAATGCTTTATGGCCTAGTTAGATTTTTCTCAGAAATGTCCGGTTGGTTCTACATTAGAAAAATAATCATTATAATTTATTAAATTAGATTAAGTGGGGAAGACCATTTACTATATTAATAAATGTTGAAAATCACTTGATCAAATCTATCATCTATTCACAAGTAAACACCACCCCCCCCCCCCCCCCCACAGACAAGGAAGAGAGGAAATTTGCCTTAATTTGAAAAAGTATATATAATAACGACTAGGGCAAGTACACATACTGGTGAAACTTTAGAAGCAAACAAAGGTTGGTATGCTATTCCTAGAAATATAAGTCTATGCCATAAATTTTTAAAAAATTATATGTATTATGCTTTAACTTTACATATGAAATTCGCAGTCTAAGTATGGCATCATTACAAACTTTTTCCTAGTAAGAATAAGTTGTTATTCAGTGCCCTGTTCCCCAAACCACCACAGACAACCAAATTCACTTGACTCTCCCAGGGAGCAGTTTGTTTCTCTTTAAAGGCACAGTCAGATTTAGAAAATTTAACTCTAGGGACTTGCTACATCCCAAAGCTTCACAATTTAGGTAGCCAGTTCTGAGCTTCTCCTAGTGGGCCCTCTTTAATTAATTTAAAATGCAGCTCTCCATTAATAAAACATTAAGGTACCCTTGAGGGGAACCTCCACAAATTGAAGTCACAAATCCATTCATTTAGCCGTTGCTTTTGCAAGACTTGCCACCAAAGGAGGTCGAATGTCAATGGTGATTTTAGAGACATTACTTCATTACAAATGGATCCCAGACCATGATTGGTTTCCTTTTCCTAAACCATGTGTATCATGCACATCTGCTGAAAGAAGGGTTGTTTGTAGTCAATGCAATTTTGCCATTACAAAATCCGCACAGGGACGCAACAACAAAATCCCTTCCAAATCTACAGTTGAAACATAATATTTTTCTTTAGCCACTTTCCTGTTGAAGTTAATTTAAATTTCAACTAAACTAAAGGAAGTTTATAATTTGAAGGGAAATGCCCAGTTGGAGCCACGGGGCCCAGGCAGCAGAGATGGACTCTTTCCAACCTGAAACCATTTCACGGCATGGTTCAATGGTGGCAACAGAAGAGTTCCCAGAAAAATATAATTTCCACTTCACTTGCCGCAAGTGTTCATCCATTTTGAATAGTTAATGTCTCTGAATCTAGCTAACATCAGGAAGAGTCCTGAGAATCAGTTCTTTTCTGGTTATTTCCACTAGATGTGGCAGCCAGAACTTGCCAGGATAGAAACTAGCACAATCCGTATTAAGTATATAATGAGGAAACTGCTTTGTGAGACGTCAGAGGTGTTATTAGAGATTATAAAGAATACAGTTAAGAGTATTAGAGAAATATGAGATTAGCCGGAATGTCAATGACCATCTTAATGACTGGGCAAACTTGGGCCAGATGTTTATTCTGAATAATATTAACTATGGACATTGATCAAATAAGAAAGTAAGACAACACAAAAGGAACTGATGGCGGTGTTAGATAGATCTAGGGTCTGAAGGTCGGGGTGGTTCTTACCAAATTCTACTCTTGCTGCATGTTCAGAGGCAGCACACTGTCTGCAGACTCAGCTGTACCCAGAGGAACTTGATGGAACCCAACCAGGTAAGTTTAGCCAACTTCAAAGAAGAAATGAACGTGCAATTAACCAACTAGGGTATATAAGCAATGGCTAACCCACCCTTGGGGGAGACAGAGCTTTGGGTGTGAATCCCCGTTCTTCTTTACTTGCTGTAAGTCAATAAAACAACCGAAGGGCAACCACATTCACATCTTCAGTGGAACACCCCAAGCGGCGAGCCCCTTGAGTTTGGTACAGTGGATCGATTATATTTTTGCCTCTCAGGATTAAAAACAATGAAACAATAACAACACCTTGAAATACAAGAGCCTTTAGTCACTCTTAGCTCCAGAGAGGGAAAATGAATTACCAGATAGAAACCGTTTCTGGCCTCCGGCATGGACGTAACATGGAGTCGCTGATCCTCGCCTGCGTCGTCTCTCTCACTGTTCCTGGGGGAATAGTCGCTTGTTCTGTGCCTCCCATAGGAAAGCACACCAGACACACATGAGCGACCCTTCATAAGAAGCTGGTGTTGGGTCGACAGTATATTATTTTATTGTCCCTATGAGCAGAGCTAATTAAGAGTGTGTTTTAAGTCAAACTTTTCCCTTGCAGTTGGAGAAATGAAATAATTTCAGTAAAAATGAATTAGCCTCATTAAATGTGCTGAGAGACATGATCATGATTTGACACTTAGATGCTTGTCAAGAAATCCCCCTCAGTCTTTTTCCAAGGGCTCTGGTATTTCGTATGTGGTGCATGTTCCCAGAGGAAGATACTTGATTCTGAATTACAGACCTACTCGAAGTTATAGACCTTACAAATGTGTTGATGTCAGTGTGCCACAAGTTCATAACCTTCTGTGGTCACCAAAGTCCATACAGATGACTAATACTATCTTGAGCGGTTATGTGACATTAACACACTTCTGCTGGGCTGATTATGTACCATGGATGGTGTAATTAGTTTCCTATTACGGTTGTAATAAGTAACCACAAACTGAGTGGCTTAAAAAAACACAAATTTATTATTTTATAGTGTTAAAGGTCAGAAGTCTGAAAAGGGTGTCTTGGGACTTAAGTCACGGCGTCAGCAGGGCTCCCGGACAGACGGATCCTCGCCTGGCTTCCCAGGCGCCTATGCCCTCGGGCGCACGGCTGCATCACTACCTCTGCTTCGCGGTCCCGTCTTCCCACCTCCCTCTTGCAAGGACCCTGTGACTTTTACGGGGGGCCTGGCGGAGGTGCGTGCGGTCAGACGCTCGGCACAGCAGTGAAAGCAGGTTTTACTGAGCCAGCGCTGACTTTAGGAAGAAGAGCTGAGCCCCACTCCGATTTGGGCATTTTAGACGGAGAAGAGGGACTCGGAAGGGGCAATAAGGGAGTGGACTGAGCAAAGCTTAGGGAGATGAAAAGTAATAAAAAGCAGGACGTGGAGGTTGGTTCCTGTGAAATCCACCTGGGTTAACTAGCTGGAGTTCACCGAACTAGGCTCCTCCGCTCTCGCAGAGGCCGGGGGGCGGGGCCTTATCCTCAGGTGTCGCAAGAACAAACGGTCAACTCTTTCGGTGGCCTTGGGTTTTCTAGGCAGACTCTCCACGGGGGTCTAGGTTCACCCGAGGGATGCGCCTCCTTCGCGTCCTTGGAGGCCAAGGCTGAGGCTCAGTGGAGAAGAGGACCCCGCAGAGTCAGACTGGAGTTTGATCAAGAAGAGAGTTCGTCGCCGCCTGGAGAAGCTCGCTCTCAAGATTCCTAATCCGATCTCTAACAGGCCTTTGGCCGCGTAAGGTAACAGGTTCACAGGTTCCGGGAATAAGGATTCGGACCTGGTTTGCGGCCGTCGTGCTGCCCACCGTAGGTAGCAAGGATGGAACTTCAGCTCGAGTGAAATACATTTCTTGAGTGAGTTTTAAGTTTGGACGGGCTTCCGCCTCTGTGATTGCTCAACTGAAACTCCTAACAGTCGTTTGAGACAGAAGGACGCACACCTTTGACCCATTTTCAGATGAGGGACTTACTCTAAGATAATCAGGAGCCTCCCCCAAAGGTCTGAAATGATGGTGACCACATTCAGACCTCAGTTTCTCATTCCTTAGTTACAAGTTTTTACACAATATAGCATTAATTTTAAAAGTATTCATCGCATACACACATAGACATGAAAAGGTGAAAACAAAACAAAACATGCAGGGTATGAACACAGGAGGTTTACAGCTGTTAGTATGTGGAACGGTTTATTCTTGTATTACTATTTACTAATGATTGTATTACTGTTCATACGAACAACTGTAAACCTTCTTTTGCCCCCTCTGCATATTTACAGCCTGAAGGAAGGACTGACTGTGTTAGGGCTTTGAAAGCAATTTCAATATTTATGAAAAGCTCATATTCTTAGTGTGTTTCATTTCTTTTCATTAAAAGTTTTTAAATTTCTTCAACATTCCAAGTCAATGGACCAGTGGGAATTTTCTCCACTTGTAGAGAGGCTTCTTTATGCTTTGCTGAATAATCATGGAAGGCCTTATAAGCACCAATTTTTTTTTTTTTGATGACCAACTCTGTGATAACAAGGCTTCTACCCTGTTTCCAAATTAATCTGTTTATTCATGCAATTAAAAAACAGCAAGCATGACCTGTAAAAGCTCTGTTCCCTCCAGGGGCTTCGCATGAAGACTGCTTCCTTTACTGCGGCATCCCTAGTCCCTAGCACCACGCGACGGCCTTTGGTAATCAAGGACTGATGCGGAGAAGCACGCAGGTTCACCGCGGCTGCGAGTGAGGGAAGCAGGGGGAGAGCTGTGGAGGTGGCAGCCGCTCAGCCATCGGGGGAAAAGAGGCCAGGGAGGGACATTCGGCGAGACAGCCTCTAAAATGTGCTGTGAAAGAGGAGTAACAATAGAAAGAGCAATAACAACAGACCAGATGAGGAAGGCGGAGGGCATTCCAGGGGACGAAGGGAGGCAAGGGCAGGGTTGAAATGGCAGAGACCTTCCTATGGCTTTAATTGTCACAGAAAGTGACAATGAAATTTTTCTCTCTATGATACTAGGGAGTGCAGGTTGTTTCCTCAGGTGTGTGAGGATGTGAAAATAATTTAACCGATGCTATATAAGCGAGAATAGGTTTCCATTTAATAACACCATATGAATCTGACCACAGTATGAGTTGTGTGTGATATTAAAACATGTGTAATTAGAGCAGGCTTGGAACCCTTGTAAAAACCCAGGCCGACACTGAACTGAATTTGATCATAAAATCCTGGAAAATGTCTCTCAGAAGCTTCCACACCTAATTCTCTCAGCCTCTTAGGCAAGGTAAGAAATTCAAACCTGAACCTGCAAAGAACCTGAGGATTTGAAAATCCTTTAATTTTCATTTTTTTCCTTCTTATATATAGTCCTTAACTCAGACTTAAATTTTCATAATAAAAACAAAGTTTTTTCTTTTTCCCTCACTTGGAGAATAATTTTTCAGTGTTGTCAGCTGTGTCAGTCCCAGCTATACCTTTCCTTCCTGTGTGCATTTCACGAGGGTTACCTGATCAATAACCTCTCCCTGCATTTACTTCCTTCCTGTCTCAGTCAATGACAGCATATTTGCAGTTGCTCGGACCGTCTTGTGTCCTTCCTTCCTGTCACACCACACATCCAAATCAGCCGGGCTTGCTTGCTTGTTTATTTTCTGTCTCCTCTTCCTGAATGTAAGCACTGAGGGATCAGGGAGAGTGTTGGTCCTGTTCATAAACAAATACTCAGTGTCTAGACAGAGCAGATATTAAATGCATATTTATTGAATGAATTACCAGTAATAAAAAACATTAGGGAGTTCCCTGATTCAGGAGGTCTAGAGTTGTCAGAGAATTTGTGTATCTTACAAGTTACCAAGTGGTGCTGATGCTGCTGCACCAAAAACCACACTTTAAGAAACACAGCGTTAGCTTTGGCCCGTGTGGCTCAGTTGGACCATCAACAGTAGAGCAAAAGGTCATAGGTTCAATTCCTGGTCAGGACAGATACCCAGATTGTGGATTTAATCTCAGGTTAGAGTGCATGTGAGAAGGTGGCCAATTGATGTTTCTTTCTCTGAAAGCAAAGGAAAAAAAATGTCCTCATGTGAGGATTAAAAAAAGAAACAAACCCCAACTTTAGAGATTCTTTTGCCCTCCTTAAGGAGCCTTCCCCTAGTATGGTATTTCAGCTTGCCTGATGCTGAGAAGCATTACAGATCCTGCCCAGAGTCCTCCTGCTTCAGAATCTCTAGTCTGGAAGCCTAGTTTCAGCCAGAAGCTGGATGCTGCTGATCTAGGAGCAAGCGCAAGAGACACTGCCTGGGAGCATCGGTCACAGGGCCCTTACAGCGGAACTGTAGTGCTGAACATCGTCCTTCTCTTGGAAGATTCTCCACGAATCTTCCAGAAAAAGGATGTCCTCACTTGTGCCCCTTGACTTTGATGAGAACCAACCCCCCGCCCCCAATCAAACTGCCCTTCTACACAGCAGCTTTGTCAACAGCCCACGGCACTCCCTGCTTTTCCCATCCTTGCCCTCAGCAGAGGGTGGAGATGTGGAATAACGAAGATGGTGTGGGTAAAACAGCCTTAACATAGGCGTTTCTGTAGCACTCCTGCTGGGCTGGACAACGCCCTTCCGGCCCCGCCCCCGCCCCCGCCCCCCTTGTTACACCTACTGCCTGTGTTTTGTTAGCTCCAGAGGACTCTAGTTCATTCAGGCACCTCTCTAACTCTGTTCCAAACGTCCTGGCCTATTAAAAATCTCCTGTCACTTGCTATGCATTAAACACTGTGCACATTTTTCTATAAAAAATAAATAAGTAATGACATCTTTTTGTATAAAATATGCAGTCTTTTAGGTGACATTTTTGAAAGGTCCAGAAAAGTATAAGGAATAAAACAGGAGTCCCTATAATTTTTGTCTCCAGAGGCAACCACTATTAATATTCTAACACATTCCCTCTAAAAATGTAAGAGTAAATCTTTTCAGACACTTTGCAATAGATACCTAAAAGATGAAATAAAACATCAAAAATTAATTTCTAAGGCTTTTGAGAAACATCAGATAATGTAAAAGCTGCCAAAACCCCCAATATTTTTCTTCTCATAAATATTTTTCCACATTATTAAAATTTCAAGATTTTTAAAAAAATGTTGGTGTGACAGTTCATCCATGAGTGTTCTGTAATTTATTTGCCTACATTAAGTTGTTTACATTTTCTGAATTTATAAGAAACGCCAGGATGAACATCAGTATGTAATCTTTCTGGATACCTCTTTGTTAACTGGAACAGGAGTTACAACAAGGATGAGAGCCTTCTGAAGGCTCTTGATACGCACTGCCGAAGTGCGTTCTCGAATGATGGTACTTGGCCCAAATAGGTGACGATGGGTGCCTGAACCATTGCCCCAATATGTATACGAACTCCATAGCTGAACTGTCTTTATTGTTTTAATTTTTAATTATTTGGTCATTAGTGTGGCTGCATAGTCTTGCAAATTATTTTTCCTCGTTGATTTACATGTGTATATAATTAAAATGTTCTAAGCATATTACACATACAAAAGATATACACAATGTAAATGTGTAAAGAATCATCATAAGTAGAAATAATAAGTAGTAATTGTGTAGCTACGATTCAGTTTATAGATCCTGAAAATCCCACCCCAATCTATTTAGTGACCTCCCTGACAGAGATAACTAACTTTCCTGAATCTGTTTTCTTTGCAGTGTTACCCTAATGAAATTTTTCCCTAAAAAATATTTTGCTTACTTTACCTTTTAAAAAACATTTAATAAGTAAGATCATGTTCTATGTATACTTAGACATCATTTTCATCATTTAACAGTCTTTTTGGAGATTCATCTGTGTTGTTATATGTAACTACCAAGCATTTATTTTTCATCATAGTAATATCCTATGATATATCTCATAATTGGAAGAAAATATAATATTACATAATTTATTTATTCATTATGGTTTGAAAGAAAATTGGATTGTTTCCAATTTGTAGCTATTTCAAATGATACAGTTTTAGAGATTTTTTAATGTATGCATTATTTTGTACAGGAGCAAGATTGGGTTTGTATCTAGGATGGATGAACTGGGTGTAAGATTTATGCATCTTTCGCTTTATTGGGTAATGCCAAATTGTTTTCCAAAGTAACTGTACAATGTACATCTGGATGAACGTGAAATTTCTCATTGCTTCACAATTCTGCCAACACTTGGCAGACTTGGCCAGACTTTTTATTTTTTGTTAATCAGCTGGATAGGAAATGACGAATTATGGTAATTTTACTTTTCATTTTCGGAGTACTAATGAAATTGAGTATTTTTTCATGTAATTCCTCATCTGGAAAATGGTTTCTTACTTTCTGTCCGTTGCACTATTGGGCTGTGTCCATTCTTCTGGTTGATTTAAATGTATTCTGAATACTAATCTTTTGTTGATTATATCTACTGTATATATCTTTTCTCTATTTTTGATGAACTTTCCAGTCTATTTATGGTCTCTCTAAATGAATAGAAATTCTAATACTGATTAATTAGAATATATAAATATTTTTCTTTTGAGGGTTGTATTTTTGAGTCTATTTTATAAAATCCTTCTCTTGCTTTAAGACTTAAAGGTATTATTTTAAGCTTTCTTCCAAATAATTTATAGTTTTGCCTCTTCACATTTAAGGTCTTAATCCACTTGGCATTTATTTTTGTGTATTGGCTGAGTTACGGATTGAATTTTATCTTCCCTGTATAAATTACACATTAGTTGTCTCAGTGCCATTAATCGGTCGACTCCTCCCTTGATGCCTGGCCTACAAGGCCAACTCTATCATACATTGTTTCCCTGATTCACACCGCTGTTTCCCATCTCTGTAGTAATATCATACTATCTTCATTACTGTGAAGCCTTCAAATAAAGTTTTGCTGTTTGGGAAGGCAAATTGTCCCACCTCTTTGTCCTTCTTCATAAGAGTTTTAGATATTCATTCTTTCTCCTCTTAAATACATTGTAGAATCAGCTTGAGGAGTTTCATGAAAACTACATTGATAGTACTTTTTAGTTTTACTTTATATATTTTTAAAATAGATTTTCATTTTAGAGTAGCTTTAGATTTATAAAAAATTCATATGAAGTACAAAGAATTTCTATGTATCCCATGCCTAGGTTCCCTTATGTTGACATTTTGCATGAATGTCATAGGTAATGAATCAATATCGATACATGATTATGAAGTAAACTCTATATTTTATTCAGATTGTATTATTTTTTCTAATGTCCTTTTCTGATCTAGGGTCCTTCCAGGATACCATGTTACATGTAGTGGTCATGTCTTAGACGCCTCTGTGAGTTTAACTGTGACAGTTTCTCAGACTTTTCTTGTTTTGATGACGTAGTTTTGGAGAGGTATTTGGAGAGGTCAGGTATTTTGTAGAAGGTTCTCAGTTTAGTTTTGTTTGCTCTTTGTCCCATGATTTGACTGAGGTCATTGTTTTTATGAGGAAGATCATCAAAATGAAGTGCCATTCTCAATGTGTCATATCAAGGACATGTGATCAACACGACCTGTCTCGGATCCCCTGGCCGGGTTTTGTCACTGTAACACTACTTTTCCCCTCTTTTCATACATTTGAAAGTAAGTCCCTAATTAAAACCTGCACTAAAAGGGTGAGAAAGTATACCTCACCTGCTTTTTCCTTAAATTTTATTTATTTATTTTTAGAGAGGTGAAGAGAGGGAGAGAAACATCAATGTGTGGTTGCATTTCATGTGCCCCTCCTGGGGACCTAGCCTGCAACCCTGACTGGGAATCGAACTGCTGACCCTTTGGTTCAGAGGCCGGCACTCAATCCACTGAGCCATAGCAGCCAGGGCTATACCCCACTTTCTTTAGGGGGAGTATCTACATAAGTTACTTTTAATTCTTATACACAGGAAATTTGTCTCTTTGCCTCCATTTATCTATTTATTCAGTCATGTGGACAGATGTATTCATGAATATTTAATTTAATTACATCTATAGGAGAAATGTTTACAGGATCCAGATCCAGAATTACAAAACAAGACAAAGAAGGGTATCTCTGACATACTGTCAAGCATATATATATTCTTAGTAGAATATTCTCATTATGACTGGTGCATAGAATAATCATGAATGTCTATTGATATTATATTTGGAAACTTTAATAAACCCCCATATGAATGCTAATTTATCTTCTGGGTTTTTATGTTGGCTATTACATTACCTGTGTATAATGGCAGGCAGCGCAACGTGGTGCTTAAGAAGACGGATCGCTGAATGTTAGACTGTGCTTGAAAGCTGGCCCTGCTGCTTATCGGCTGGTGCCTGGGGAGGGCTCTTTAGCGTCTCTTCACTTCAGTTCCCCCATCTGTAGAGATCAGGATAGCACATTTTCACAGGGTTGCTCTGGGGGTTAGATGATTTCCTACATGTAAAGCCCTTGGAATAGTGCCTGTCACAGAGAAAGCACTGTATCGTACTGCATGTTAAGAATACACACTGTGTTTTATATGATCTATAATAACAATTTTCTATTATTGTTCATTTACTTTATGGCATAAAAATACTTCAGCTTACGCCAATTCTGAGGAAAATCACTCCTGCAGATGATAGCATGCTTGTCATAATTCTGATACATGTAAAGCAAAATTATACAAGGGGGCATAAAATATACCTCTCTCACCGATGAAGTATAAAATAAGGAGAATGTGCAAAGCAAAGGAAATAACTATGAAAAAAGTGAAACAAGTGTAGACAATTATAAAAATGTGTCTGGAAGAAATTCATATTTGGATGAAATTATGATGGTAATTTAATTTGGCCCATTTTAATAAAACGCTCTGAATTAGAAGTCACAGCAAAAATACACATGATGAAATCTACCCAGCTGGAAACACACAGAAATATATTACAATAGAGAAACATGCATTTTCATTTATTTTCTAAAAGCAACGTCCATAAGTTTTGCAATTTTTAGTTGTCCCCATATGTAACTTGGGAGTATTAAAATTGTTGCCTCCTTACATAGATGGAGTCTGTTTCCGTGAAGGAATCGTGGCTTCGCTGGTGTCTATCTGGGAGGGCGCTGCTCAGAGGCAGAGCTTGAAAGCCCTATCTTCTTTAATAATTTTTAACTTTTCAATTACAGTTGGCATATGATTATTATATCAGGTTCAGGTGTGCAACATAGCAATTAGACATTTATATAACTTATAAAGGACCCACCCTGATGAATCTAGTCCCCATCCAACACCACGCATAGTTATTACAATATTATTGACTACATTCCCTATGCTGTGTTTTATATCTCCACGACTATCTTATAACAACCAAATTGTCCTTTTAATCCCTTCCCCTATTTCCCCCTTCATCCTGAACACCAACCACCCTCTGTCCCCGCAATCATTAAAATGTTCTCTGTATCTGCGAATCTGTTTCTGTTTTGTTTGTTCGCTTTTTTTTTTCTTTTTTAGATTCTGCATAGAAGTGAAATCATGAGCCACGTCTTCCTTTAGGAGGTTAAATCTTGCCCTAATTAAATAGCGGGCACCACATACTCAGCCAGCCGTAACAAAAACATGTGGCAAAACGTCTGAGATAGAGAGAAACCGTGTTCCGGAGGGGCCCAGCGGACCTCTCGAGGTCCCAGAAGAGGCCTAGAGGAAAGCCAATGTTCTTTGGCTTTTATGGGATAATTGAAGCCTTAACGATATTAAATAAATCAGTGGCTGGGGTGGTGGTGGTGGTGAAAACTCTTAGCGTCTTTGCCTTTACCCTGAGAGGATGTTTTTCCTTTAGGGCAACGTCTCAGAGACACATATAATTAACTTAAAGGACGATGTTCAAAACACGTAGCCACCTAGTCATGGAGGGGAAGTGAACGTCAAGATGAAGATCATCCCCTTGGTCCATACTTGGTTGCTTTGCTGACTCATCCATGGCGATTTATGCCGCTGCTGCTTTTTTTTTTTTTCCTTTCATGACACATAGAGAAGATAAAGTTAGGAATTTATTGAGTATTTGGGACCGGGACTTTGACTAAGAAGGCTTCCTTTCTACATGGTTTTTTCAGCTTAAAGGCCCAAATTTTAGTGGGTTGTTTTGTGGAAGTTCAGTTTCCTTTCTCCTATTCCCTCCCAAATCCCTAGAGTCATCTGGCAGATTTCACACTGAAGAACATCTTGCACTTTCTTACTGTTGAGGGAGATGATTTAAAAATCACACATGAGCTGTACCCTGAGATATCCTTTGTCAAACAACAGGACTCAGAGAGGAGCCCATGGAATGTGGCGTTGTGAGGGGTTCTGGGCCAAGTCCCTGGGTCAGGAAGGAGGTCCATGTCCTGAATGTAATTCCCCATTAAAACATACACACTAATCAAGAAATAGGTGATGCTGAGATTTTTTTTTTTAATCGATGGTTCAACTCTGAGAGGTAGCGAACATTAGATCTAATGCTGATCAATTCTCCTGAGGTGATGTGTTCAGGGAGCTGGCTATGTGGGTGAAGTGTCCAAGGGAAATTTTTGATAAGGGCTATATCAATAGTTGGCATTCAGATTCAGTGAGGAGAGAGGATCATGATGTTAGACACTGTCTTTTCCCAAAATGTTGCCGGGAATGGGCCCTCTCCTGGCACCTGCAGGGGCAGCTATAGCATAGGAGTCTATCTTTACCCCTGGACTCTAGATTCAATGTTTGTGAACATTGTATAGAATGTTGTTCTTCCCAGCACCTTCCATCCCGAGGCTCATTCTGGACCGCTTTGTGTCTTCTGCCAAAGTGACTTCAGTACTGTGACATGGCCTGGTCTTACCGTAGCCCAAATTCCCACAGCTTCCCACTGGCAGGGAAACTGGGAATTGAAAGGACTTCTGCCAGCAGCACCCCGGCTGTCTTGGCTGCAAGCTCCTCCAGGGAGAGCCGCTCGGGCTGCGCCACAAAGAGACTGGCTTCAGTGGAGAACGGTGCTGCCCCGCTAGCTGCGGCTTTGGTCAGGGTGGGGGTTTTGCATTACTTTCTAAATTTCAAGACATGTTTCTCCAAGGCTAATTTAAAAAAAAAATCAGAACCAGCAGCCCTCTGACATACTAGCACACATCAAATGAGGCCTAAGATGGACTGGTCTCTCTCTTCTAGACTTTATTAAACATGAGGGGAATCTCTGCAGGTAGGAACCTAAAGGATAATAGTCTAGATTTCCGGGTAACCTGCCACTGCCACAGGTGGAGGCTGAAGCATTTGTATTTTGGAAACAGTTAAGGAGAAATGGGTGTGAACAGATACCCCAGATATCATAGGTATGCATGCGGCCGAGCACATATTTATGCATGTGGTGGGGAGAGGGAAGCAGAAAGTGTGCCTTGGATATTAACATACCATCACTGGAAAAATAGAGGGGCAGAGGAGCTCTGCGGGATCTCTTTTATAAGAGAGCTAATAACATTCCTAAGGATTTCACCCTCAAGACCTAATAACCTCCCAAAGGCGCCACCTTCTGATACTATCATATGAGGTATGAAGATTTCAAGATATGAATTTTCGGTGGACACAAACATTCAAACAATAGCAGTGGGGTCAGACTGGGGCCAAGAAACTTACTAATTTGATCATTTTCCTCAACTCGAAAACTTCCCCACTTGGTTCAAAATATATCAAACATCATTTTGTATCAGACAGAAAAAGAAAAAAATAGTTATTTGCTTTTACTTATCATTGCTTATGACCATATACTAGTTCTGTAAACACTTATTATTTTTACTGACCCTTCTGCGTCTGTGACCCAAACAAAGTTTCTTCTGCTCAGTGCTGTTTGTGCTAATAGAACGCGACTGAGTTTGGTAAAGCAGAGCAGAAACTTTGTTCTTTGATCAAGGAATGTAAAAGGGTGAGCTCACGCTCTAATGGTAGCTGGTAGCTTCTTCACGACTGGGAGAAGCCTCCTGTATTTACAGGCTGTGGCGTGGAGTGATCAAATTCCTTTGGGCACGTGTACTGATTCTTCTGTTGTACGCAGCCCTTTTATACTCGGTTGTTTTTACACACGATGCCCTGTCGCCATCTTGGTTTTTGCAGTTGACACCTTGGCCTTTGCGCTCAGCACCTTGGCCTTTGCGGTCGGGAATCCTTTTCAGTTCCTGTAAGCAAGCACAGCTCCTGACGTAGTTCAGGTATTGAGAAAAGTTAGGGTCTACCAGATGATAGCCCGTGACATTATGTCATAGGTACTGTGCCAGATCATTTTACCCACATTATCTTCTTTGCTCTTCATGACAATCCTTTAAGGCAGGTGGTGAAATATAGTGGCCATTGTACACCAGTAGAAACTGAGGAGCAGAGAGATTGGTGTGCCTGTCCACGGGGCAATCAGCTTCATGTCAGGATCAGATCTAGATGCTGGTTTGTCCTGACCCAAACCACTTTTATCTACTGTGTCATGTTTTTGGAATTTTGTCACACATTGTTTTAAAGGCTGTAAAAAGGTACAATGAGATGTCAACCAGGGACATTTTAATTGTTCTTTGCTCCTCCGTGGAGAAAAGTCCTATTAGTCATGTATAAATTTCCTTCAGCTACGTGAAGACAGCCACGTAGCATTTACTTATGGGTAATTATGTCCCTTTCTAGAAGAGTGCAGAACCTTGTTTCCCATTCTTTTTGTATCCCCCATTTATTTCATAAGAAGATATTCTGAGGTAATATATTCTAGATGTTGTGGCACAGTTTGGTCTCCCCTGAAGGAGACCTGGATGCCTGGCTCTCCTTGCTGTTCCTCTTCTGTTCTCTGTGCGGTGATGCCCCAGGGAAGCTTCTTTTTTCCACCAGGATCACACTGTCCTGAGGCATTCCGGGATTGGAAATCCCAAAACACTAGTGAGCCAGTGAGAGGCACCGGTCCCTGGTCAGGCCCAACCCAATGACATCAACTGAGACAATCTCGCTCTGCTGCAAATATGTTTTTCTGAACACACCCAAATCCCAGAGATGTTCATTTTTCCTGGGCTCCCCCACATCCTCTTTGTCAAATAACAAGCCAGTAAAGAGAAAGAAACCCAGTTTAGTTACCCGGTCAACTCCTACTGGTGACAATATTCATCCTTGTGACCGAATCTCAAAAGGCAATGGGTCAGAGTCATCCTCAACCATTTTATTTGTCAAAGAGTTTTGAAATCTTTTTTTTCTGTTGAATAATCCTGAGAAGGGGAACCAGGTGCAGATGTCTCCCAATTTGGCAAATGACTTAACAGAAATACATGGAATGTTTTGAAACAAACCTAGTGATTTCTTCCACTGTCGACTGACAGTTTTCTTTTGTAAGTAGCTGCTTGATTTGCTGGCAGGACGGGGCTGCAGGTTGGCACTTAAGCATCTATCAGTGTGGGAGCAGCACAACGTGGGCAAGTCAGGCAAACGGGGGGTTTGGTTCCCACTCTATCACTGATGAACAAGGTCACCCTAAGTAAATGATAGAACTTCTCAAATCTTTAGCTCTTTTGTTTGTGGTTTAATAATACTCTTCTTGGGATGCAGATATGAGGCTACAATAGGATAATATATGCTTAAGAAAGTAGACCTTAAAAGTTCTCATTACAAGAAAAAAATTGCAAATATGTAAAGTGAGATCAAATCATTATGTTGTACACCAAAACTATGTTATATGTCAATTATATGTTAATTAAATATATATACTAACTATGTAAAGTGCCTGGTATACCCAATATAACTCAGTAAGCAGTAGCTACTATTCTTTTTTTCTTTTTTCCTCCCCAGCACCTTGGACATGGTCTTTAATCAGTTTTGGAGGTAAAGAAGGAAGGAAGGAAAAAGATGCTTGAAGCTACAGAAGCTTCTTTCTCTTCTTCAAAGTGTCTTTTCTCCCCCCCAAGCAATTATTGAACCTCACTTGCTCCTCCTCGCTTCACACATGACAACCCTCTTTGCTATCACCTGTTTTTACATCTTGAGTATAATGAATTAACAGATTTCCATTGAACTTCTTTTATACACCAATCACTCGGCTATGTATTGTGGAGAATCTAAAAATACAAAAGGTGAAGATCCTTCCTTTAAAGCAGCTACTGTTCAATAAAAGATATAAGATAAAACTGTAACATAAGGGAGAAAAAGTGTGTAATATGAGTCTGTGAAAGTGCTTTGGGAGAAAGCTAGGGAAGAGTTTCATAGAGGCAGCGGCAATTGTGCCGGCCTTTAGCAGGATTTAGATTTGCAGGAAAGGAGACTAATGACATTCAGGAAAAGAACCAGCGAAAGTAAACGGATGTCGGATGAAAGGGTTACACGTCATCATAGTCACTACTAGCAACTGAGCACCTTTTATGTGTCAGGTGCTATTCCTAGGGCTTTACAGGTCTGTTTTCATTTACCAGTAATTATGGAAACAAACTGCAGATAAATTGTTTTAGGCTCAAGTTTTCTCTGTTTTGGTGTGGATTGAAATTAATATCTGCCCAGAGTACACAAGCTCCAACACAAGGAACGTTAAGAGTGTTAACGTTTGCACTATTAACACAATGCTTTGAGAATCAAGAGCCCTAGGTAATCTTAACTTCTATTTCTATAATAAATATAAGAAAGAAGATGAGAATATTCACCCTTCAGGTAGTTTAAATATGTATATAAGCACAAGGCCAAAGGGATGAAGGAAGATTCTTAACAAATCTGTACTTACGCTGTATCATGTCATTATAAAATTGGGTGATTTGTTCATAAGAAGCTTCCTGTGGGAATCACCTACACTAATAATCCTCAACTTTGAGTCTATAACACTAGTTTTTATTAAGAAATTTTATTCATTGTTAGAAAAGGCTGAATCTACTTATGAATGTTGTAATAACAACTGATTTTCTTACATTTAACCTAGGGGTTAGGACAATTTTTTTTCTTGAAAAATTATGCAAGTAAAAACCGAATGGTGGTTACAGCAGAATAATCTGTAACATATAAGGTCAATATCTTGGCAGTTCACTGACATGCAATTAATCCCACTTTAGGAGGAGGAAGCTGAGATTTAGAGAGGTTCAGTGTGGAAACCATAAAGACCCACCTTGTCGGACTCCAACTAATGCCAGCTTTGTCTAAAAAACCACTCCTGCCTTTGCTGGCTCAGAGGCCATGCCTCTCAGAGGCTGTTTCCAGCCAATGACTGAGCTGGGGGTGCTGAGGCAGACCCATTCCTGGGAGACAGTGACTCCTCCGACACTGACTTTCTCTCAGGATCCTGGTGGCCTTGCTGAACTTCTCTTGGGCTGCCTGTCACTCTTTCCTTCCTTCCATCTATCACTAAGGGTCAGGCTTGCATTGCAGTCTGATGGCTCTTCCCTATTTTCAAAAATTTATCGATTTGAGAGAGAGAGGAAGAGGGAAGAGAGAGAGATTGATTCGTTGTTCCACTTATTTATGTGCTATTATTTGGCTCTTGTATGTGCCCTGACCAGAGATCGAAACCACAACCTTGGCATATGGGATGATGCTCTAACCAACTGAGCCACCTGGCCAGAGCCTCCCCATTTTCTGTCTCATTTGCTTCCCGAATATAGTACTTGCTCATTTAACCCTGTGTTGCCATCTGTACCTTGGGGGACCTGGACAAATACATCCAGTGACTTACCCAACGTCACACAGTGATGTAGCCAGGACTCATGTCCAGGGTTACTCCAGAACAAGGGAGTGAGTAGTTGGAAATAAGGCCGGCAGGTGGTTAACAAAAATCTCTCCAGCTCTTCTTGGTGAAGAAGTTGGTTGGATCGCAGTTAGCAATTCCCAAAGGACCTATTTTAGAGATAAGGTAGTGAAAGATCATTTTGGGTTTTCTACATTTGTGTTCCCTTTTGGAAGATAAATGTCTGTTTGGTATTTCTTAGATTTTCTAACCCAAGTTAGTTAATACTTGGTAGACAAATAGGTGTGGAAAAACCTCTGCTATAATAGATTAGAGAATTGGCATTTGGAGCTTGGAAGTTTGGATGCCCATAGAGGAAGGAGCAGGCCTGCTAGGGGTGGGAAGAACTCAAGAAAGGGAGGACAGGTTCTTCATGTCACACTGTGCCATGAGCTTGCCTGAGGAGCCCTCACCATGCCTGGGGAATGAACCCTGCAGAAGCACTAAGGGTTTATGAGTGAGAGGTTCTATTATAAACGTCTCGGATCTGCTCCTGAAAATGGGCGCAGAATCTAAAACATGGAATCCAAGAGCCCAAGTTATAGTACAACTACAATGCATGTCCTTACTCTTGGAATGATAGGACTGGGAGTTACCAACCTGCTTTACACAAGGATGTGAAGTTGGTGAAGGTGCTCTGGAGGGGGTTCTACCAGCTTTTTCTTGTTTCTTCTAATTGGTGTTGATAGATGGGCCAATCAGATTGCAGTTCTGCCCTCTTTAGTTGTGGAACCTTATGAAATGCATTAAACCTTTCAAGGTGTAATCTCAGGTGCCTCCCCCTCACATAATTACCCAGGTAAAGTGGGTAATGATGAGGATTAAAAGAAATAAGGGAGAAATAAAAAGAAATCTCTTGTCGTATTTCAATCTGCCACTCTTCCCGCATTTCCCAGTTCCCGAGCTCACTCTGTTCCATTTCACACTGGTCTTCCTGCTCTTCCTCAAATTGCTCAGCTCAGTGGTGCCCCAGGGACTTTACACAGACTGATTATTTGGCTTGGAATAGTCTTCCCTATATCTCTGCATGGCTTTCTCTTCCCCACCATTTATGTCCGTGTTAAAATGTCTCCTTAGGGTGACCTTCTCGAACTTTCCTATGTAATATAGGGATTATTTACCCATCACTACATACTTCTTTAGCTTAATTTCATTTTCCTCAGAACTCTCACCCTGAAAACAAATCCTGTAACTTATGTATTTATGTACTTGCTTGAGCAGTCCTCCCACTAGCTGAAAGCTCTGAGGGGCTGGAGTGTTTTTGGTGGTGGTTTTTCATGACGGAATCTGCATGGTGTAGGAGGGCACCTGGCATCCGAAAGAGCACACAGTAGAGGTTCATTAAATATTTTTGCCTGAATGAACAAATAAGTGAATAAAATGAATATGCTTAGCTCCATGCAGGTCCTGTAAGAATATTAGCTTCCTTCCTTTCTGGTGTCCTGTTAAAGACTACCAACAGTCTTTCATTCAACAGTTTTCCAAGAGTATGTGAATTTAAAAGAGAATGTCTGAAGAGGCTGTGTCCAACAGCATAACCCCATAGAATGACCACCAAATGCTGGCGCTTCAGAGCTGGTACCCCATAGGTATTTTTGAGCAGGGTATACCCTTGTCTTCCCACACCAGGTAACAGCTTGAATGTGTAAACATAATAACAGATGAGAATGTTGAATTTTAACAGATCCTGGAAAACAATGAAGGTTAAGAAATCCTCCCCACCCTTTGTGTTCTGGAAAATGGCTTAATGAAAATTCTTCATATAACTTAGATAAGACTCATGGATGTCCCCCCATGTTACCTATGACAGACCAGGCAGAATCCCTTCACATTCCCATTCTTTGCCTGATAAATAATTAGCTATCCATTAATTAATTACCATTAACCAATCAGAACAAAATGCGTGTTAGCCAAACTTAGTTTGCACTTCTCTCCTGCCCCCAAGTGCCTGCACCTTGCCCCCACTCCACCCAGTACACAGCCCCTCCTGAGAATAATCCAGGTTCCAGGTAAAGTGTTCTCTCATCTACCCGATCCCACCACTTCTTCATCCTACTTCCCCGCTCTCAGTTCTTTCTAGCCCCGTTCATGGCTCTTTAAGACAGAAAACCACCCTTTGCCTGAACTCCTGAGACTCTTGCAGATCTCAGTGTTACAGCTCTGTCTTTTCTGCCTTACGCCCTTCCCCACCCCCATTGTGATAATCCATTTTGGATAAATTCTCTCCTTACTGGTTCTGGATTTGTTGTTGTTTAACGAACAACAGCTTTTTGACGATGAGTTATGGGGGGAAAGATTTTGGTCAAACCCTAATTTGCACAAATAATATAGTGTTTTATTATAGCTCAACTCTTATACATTCTCTAGATTCTTTAGTTACCTCAACAGTATCTATATCCCAGGGTTGCTGTGAGCATGTAAGACCGAAATGAATATAGAAAGAAGAGTACTGTTGATATTTTCTGTCTCTGACACCCACCAACCCATAATTATGGGTTTTTTTGAAAAAAATTTTATTTGGAAATAATTTCAAACTTACAGAAAAGTTACCTTAAAGAGTCACATGTTTCCAAATTAATACAGTATATATTTTTTAAAAATGTACCATGTGCTTTATTCTGAAGGCTGACATTATGAATGGAACATAATTGAAAGATTAGAAAGATTTTTAATTGAGATTAGAAAGATTAGAAAGTCTATTGAGAGACCAGGAGACTGTAGCTAGCATTTAATTCTATGCTAAAACTACATTCAAGTTGTGCCCGAATTAACATTATTTTTATAAGAATTGAGCTGCTTTTGATTACTCAATTAAGAGTTGCAGTTCAATTGAACAAATTTGTGAAGGGGTTTTGGAAACGGTTGAATGTGAAAGAATGCATTATATAATGACTAGAGACACAGTCCGCTGCTGTTGGGGACCTGTCCTAAATGAGACCCCGTGGAGAAATGTCTCCTCAAAGAACTTGTGAAGCCTCCAGGATTATTTTCTGCATCTGTGACTTCAGTAATGCCAAGGAGGGGTGGGTGGGAGCCCTGTGGGCGGCCACTGTGTATAGAGAATCATGCTATGTATAATTGGAGGGTGTAGCCTCAGATTCCAGCTTCATAAAGTCATGAGCGCATGGAATCTTGTGTCATCGATGGTTGCATTCTACATTCTGGGCCTTCGGCTTTGATCTAGCTGAGATGATGCTAGCTTCCTAAGGGGTGATGGCATAGAAGAAACTCAGGTGGATTTGAAATGATGAAAGGATTTTGGGTTTTCTCAGAATGTACATGGCTTTATGTCAATTTTCCACTTCCCTCATTTCCTACAAGGTACCTATATTAGGTAAACCAAAGAGTTCCTGTTGTTATTCCTCATGACTGGGAGCCTATTTTCTTAGGTATGACCTGACCATTGGGTTGGAAATGTCATCTGAGCTTAGCTAAATAAGCTGAAGGTTGGCCTTAGCAATGATTTAGAGATAGAAATAACTCATGCTTAAATAAAATGTTGTGCAAAATAATTTTCCTTCTGTATTTTGTTTTGCTTTGTCTTGAGTCAACGTACCTAAGCTGTGTTTCCCAGAATTCCTTTCACTGCATAGTTTCAGGCTAGCGTGGGTCACCAGAGACATTTTTGCATGTAATTTGGAAGATGGAAATAAGCAGCAGCTGTGTTATTTTTACACTCAGACGATCAGTGTTGCCGACGCACATGGTCCTGGATCTGCTGGCTCACCTTGTCGGCAGGAGACAGGGACAGGACATCTCTGGGCCTCGCCAGACTTGCCCGTCAGCTTCTATTCTGGGCCCAACACATGTTTAGCTGCATGATGAAGAGTGCCAGCTCCTCCTATAGGTTACCTGCATCACCCAAGTGGGTGCTTGGAGCCTTTAAGAGACCAATATGGGTTCCAGCTTGTCCTTTCGGTTCCTTTTGGTCTTTGCTCTCCCCCACGTCATAACCACCTCCCCTACCCAACTCCTTGCCCTGCTGCCCTCAGCCCAGCAAGAGATATGTGAACAACAACGGAAGGCGAAGTATCAAAATGGCTCCTCCACTGAAGTGGGGTCAAATCTCTACAATAACCCCCCTTTACATATAAGCCTTCCTACTGGTTTTGCTTCTCTGATCAAAGCATGATAAAGCTGGAGATGGTTTTGGTGACCAAGGGGGTATAAGCCAGAATTGTTTTCTCTAGGGACATTTAGTGCACAAGGAGTTACAAACTAAGGACCCACACTGGCGCAATGAATCTGCTAAGAGGTGAGCTGGCGGGAAATTTAATAAGAATCTGAATATAAAGAAGAAAATGATTTACCAATTTGATAACTTTCAAGATTTCCTATGAATTTATAATTTTACTATATCTGATAGTAGTTCTATGGAGGAATTATTCTATTGGAAGAGAAATTCTCTTCTGAAACTGTGATGGATACATCTTTTGAAAACATAAGATACAGGCTAGAAAACCTGGGAAAAAACAATATCCATTGCCCTTAATCTATGAACTAAACTGAGGGATTGCATTGGGTGGTGTTGGAAACTTAGACTTTGGAATCCTGTCAAATTGGACTCAGATGTTTATTGTGCTGGTGTGGGCGGGTCACTGAACCTCTCTGAGCCTTGGGTTTCCTATGTGGAAAATTCTGCTTATTCTGGAATTGTTGCAAGGGCTAAATAAAGTAAGTCCAAATAAGTACACAGGTGAATGCAGGCCATGCACTTCCTTCTTAGCCGTGCACTTCCGTGTCCAATTGTTACCTCTGCACATGTCCCACCTTGAGGGTGTGGTTGTTTCTCTTTCATCCCTGTTCCTAGTCCTTAGTTCAGTGACTGGCATGTAGTTCATAGTCAATATTATCTGTGTTACAAATGAATGAATGTCTCAGAGACACATCTTTATTGTTGACTCTGCACATGCTGACCTTGGGTTTATTTTATCTTTTCTTCTGAGGTTCAAAGGAGGTAAACTGGTCACTAGGTTTGGAAAGTTAGGGGTGTTACATAGATGAAAGGCTGAGAATCACTATGCTTGGTGTAATGTTTAAGTCAGGGATTTTGTTTCCCAATCTCAGAAGGCCTAGCACATGCAGTTATGAGGGGACACCAGTGGATGTCACCCTCAGAACACACAAACGGGCTCTCAGGCCCTCTTGGCGAAGACAAGACAAACTCCACAGATGTTTGCTTTTCTCCCCAGAGTAACGTGGAGAGCGATGTTGGTCTCCAGATGTCCTCCATCACCAGGGAGCCCTCCGCCCTGTATCTTCCTCCCACGGTAGAAAGGGGGACCGTGGAATGTTTCGCAAAGCATGCGTTTATCTGTAAAGATGGTGTTCATTGATTGATGGAATTTGGGGAATGCCTCTGAGTGAATTAATATTATTTAAAAATATTGTTTGGCTGTAACGGTATTTGCCTCTTGGAAGGAAAGTAGGAGACTCAATCATAAAAATGGGAAGGAGGTTTACTTTTCACTTCTGTATCTGTAGTTTGTGGTTTTGATTGTACTTAGTTAATAAATCACTCATTCCAAAGTAAAGACTAAAGAATAAATAAAATAATATTTGGCAAAATCTTGATAGTGTACTCTTTCTTATTTGAATATTTGTCCTATTACTTAATAAGGAAATTTCTATTTAAAAAAAATATCCACTGATAATGTTCTTTGCAATGTTATTGGTTTCCATTCCTCAAACTGGTCTCCCCTTCAGGTATTAATTCATATTAACTTATTAAAAATTTTATTATGCACATGATTCTGCTTCATTTGTTGTATAAGTACAAGGGTACACTGGCAAATAAAGAACACAAGTTTTTAAAGGAGAACTGTAATAAGAATTAGAGTTAGGGAAACACATCGGTTTCAAATTTATCCTTCTCTGTTTATTGGTAAGTTTACAACGAGGGAAGTTTACAATGAAGTGCACACAGTTTTTAAATTTTACATGAGTAAAGATATAATATGAAGTTGACAAAATCAAAGGCTTCCACCTGGGAGTGTAAATTGGCACAACCCATCCTCAGAGCAACTTGGAGATGTGTCTCAGACACTTCAGAAGTCATCGCCACCCAGCAAGTCCACTTCTAGAAGTCACTCTGATGTGATAAACAAAGATGTAATTTAAAATTATGTGCAGGAAACAACTATTTATACTGAAGAAAAATCATAAGCAAGAAAGAGGAAATACCATAATTACCCCTTGGCAGAACAATGTGACTAGGATGTCGCAGTTGACAAAGTATAAATACAAAGTTGCCTCAAATAATTCAACCATTCCTTTGCTTCTGGGTTGCTTTGTGTCATTTGTGCCCTATGCAAAGTCCCATCCAAGGGGCTGGCAAGGACTGAGTCTTCTTTACTGTGACTTTTAGGGGGAGGAACTAGGTAAGGTGCTGTAGACCAGCAATCCTATATGCAATGGAAAATACGCCATTAGAAATGCAAGGGAGAACAATGGGTAAAAAGGAGGGACAACTGTAACTGAGCAACAATTTAAAAAACAACAACAACAAAGAACTGACTCCAGTCCACTATGGCTAACATGGGGAAATGGAACTTCTCTGAATCTAATTGGTTTCAGTTCTATTGACAAGATTGAACTTCAGATTGAAGAAGATAGAACATTATCAAGATGAAACTGCCATGTAAAGATGGGTTAATATTCATCTGGTTGCCTTAGATGAGTTCAAGCTCCTAGGACTGAGCAGATCAAATCCTGGGTTATTGAAAGAACTGGCAAATGAAATCGTCAAGTTGGCTTCCCAGTCTCCATACCACTGTGTAGAAACGGAGACATGGTGGAAAGCTGAGCATAAACAAAGGTTGTTTTGATTTTCAAAAGGATGAACATGTTCGGACAGGCAGGTGAAGCTCCTTAATTCTACTTTGCATCAGGGTACAGATGGATGACCTCAGGTTTAGACTCCTAGTCATGGGCTTGTGTTAGTTTCCCGGGGCTGTAGTAAAAAAGAACCACAAACTGGATGGCTCAAGACAACAGAAATTTATTCTCTCAGATCTGGAGGCTTGATGTTCAACATCAAGGTGTTGACAGGGCCACACTCCTTCTGAAACCTGTGGTGGGCAGGGGGAGAATCGTTCCTGCCTCTTCCTAGCTTCCTGTGGAGGCTGTCAGTCCTTGCCGCTAGTTGGCTTGCAGCTGCATCACCCCCGTCCGTGCCTCTGCCACCATTTGGCATTCTCCCTGTGTGTCTGCCTCTTCACACACCACTTCCCTCTTCTTATGAGGACACAAGTCCTATTATATTAGAGCCCACCCTAGTGATCTCATTTTAACTTTATTGCATCTACAAAGAACTTATTTCCAAATCAGGTCATTTACACAGTAGAGTTTGAGACTTTGAAATATCTTTTTAGGAGACAAAATTGAACCCACAGGAAGCACTCTCTTTGTTTATCCTTTCATTATCTTATTCTGTTTCATATTCTATAGTTTATTCTGTACCATATGTTCACGGCCACAACTGCCACCACCTCCAAACTCTTCCTCATATTTATTTTTATTAGGATTATTTCCATTATCCACACCCAGGTGACCAAGGAAAAATTTGAAATGTAGAAGTATAACCAAAATGAAAAGATTGGAAATTGCTCTATCATTTGGCACCCAGCCTAAGCAGGGACCCTATACAACTTGGTTTGCTCTTACCCATACCATTCATCCTTTCTGGAATTTGATGACCTCTAAATCTCCCAGCTTCATAAGTAGTAATATGTGTGAACAAATTGGAGTAGCCAACATTTCTGAAGCAGAGGCCTTTGATTAGGGGTGGAGATTAAGACAGCATGAAACAAACCCTACCGTTTGGCCTACTGGGACCTGTAGCTAAACTCTGGCCCTTCCTCATTTCTCCATTGGAGCAGATGTATTAACAATCTCTCTCCCTCCGCGCCGCCCCCCCGCCACCAGTGTTTTTGGCTCACACTTCAAGTTTTCCTCAAACCCAACTTCCAAAGCATGGAGGAACTTTGGAAGTAGCAGGCTGAAAGAGCCTACCAGGCAAACAGTCAAGTTCAGTTTGTAGGTCTGGTCATTGTTTTTGTTGCATATCAAAGAATGTCTATTTTTCATCTCTGTTCCTGTTGCCAAAGAGGTGATAATGACAAAGTGCTATGCTGTAAGGGAAGAGCCCTACATCAAATGCATGTCCTCCTTTGATCTGACTGAACCAGATGATAGTTATTTTGCTGTCAAGAGAGCAATGACAAAAGGCCAACCAACGCTGAAGCATTTTAGCTGGGTGTGTGTCAATTGAGGACAGATGCGTGTGCTTGTTCTAAATGTAGGCTAAGAAAGCTCAGTTTCATTTGTTCAGAATCCAGATGTAGCAATTGGTGCTCAAAAGTCAGTTTATAGGAATGAAGCTCCTGAGGTGTGAGAAAGATTAGTGTCTCCATGTTTTACCTTTAGTCTGTGGACAAATACCCTGGAGGCTGGAAGCAGAGTGGATGGATAGAACCACTACTTCTTGATCATTCTCATCTGCTTTGAATAAAAGCTAGTTTTTGTGCTACCTGGGGAAAAAACTCCTGCTGTCTCTCTCTATCATCTTTCTATCTATCGATCTATCTACTTTTCTTTTTTAAAGAAATGTTTTCATAGAGTGCAATCAAATAATTTGAGTTGTGGTTTATTTCAAAGTGAAGTAAAAAATTGCAAAAAAGACAGAACACTCCTTAGCTCGATAATGTTAATTTAATAAATTTTATTCTTGCATTTAATCTCATTTGACAACAAGTACTTAGGTATTTTGACTGCCTATAGTAATGGCTTTCCAAATGCTACCAAGTGTTCTATTTCCTTCTACCGGTCTCACAGTTATTGTTACCTTTGACCTCAGACCAGAAATGAGAATTTTTGTGAAGACAAACACTGTATGTATGAGCTGCAGCAAGAGTGCTGTTTGCCTTCCAATGGCCAGATTCAAGCTTTTGTTAGAGAAGTAATGGTTGGGAAACCTCCAGTTTGTCAGGGAATCCCATTTTTGAGACAGTAGTCCTGGTTTTCTTGTGCCAGTAAGCCTCCTTCCAGTTTCCTGGACTCCTTGCAAACTGTGTGGAACATTCTTGTTTAAGAGTATGAGATTAAAACTTGTTGGACTTCACCACCTAGAATAAGGGCATTTACTGATTTTGCTTTGTGATAAATAAATGAACTTTGCCAAACTACAAAACAATCCATCCCCAAATTTCCTATAACATTGCTCAGTTTGGAATGAGGATCAGTTTCCTAGGGTTGGTCTCATTGAGTGTACCCCTTCTGGGTCTCTCAAAAACAAGTTCTGTTTCATATGACTCTGGAAATAAGTCAAAACTCTTTAAAGAGATTTAGGGGACTCTTCATATCTTGCCATCTGCTTAATTCTCCAGCTTTTTAGCCGCACTGAACTACTAACTTGACTGAGAATCCCTACAGCCTCTCCCCACTGACTTTTTCCTCGCCACTTGGGTAACTCTTGGTCATCTCTTGTGCAACGGAGCACAGAGGTTAAGAGCCAAGAACACCTGGTTTTACATCCTGTCTCTGCCATGTACTATCCGTATTACCTCACTTTTTATGTTTCTGTTTTTTCACTATAAGCTGGAGAAAAGAAATTTAGTCTTCATTAAGTAATTTACATAATATATGTAAAACACTTAGAACAGTGTGTGGCTCAAGGGAGAGCTAATTTTATTATGGTTCAGATGTTAGCTTGGTTGTTACATTCCTTGGGGACCTGGTTTAGCAGCTCGATATGTTTTCTAATTTTACCCTGTGCTTAGCCTTTCCTTGTCACATCACTCATGGCGCAGCACTGTCATACGGGGAAGAAGGCTGAGGTGAGTTGAGCTAGAGCAGTCCCGTTTGTAGGCATTTAATACTGTCACCGTGGAGTTACTATACTTCATCTCTTTGCACTCTCTCCTGTACTGAATATTCAATGCCCCTTAACTTCCCAAAGATACCACATAAGTTTAGTTTTCAAAGGAGGACAAGATGAAAGCCATGTCTGTGAAACATCTTGTTCTTTCTCTACGGGGCAGACAGAATTTTCCATGTGCTAAAACTCACTCCAGGAAGTCCCCAAAACTCTTCACTTCCTTGGCATGGCACATTCTCTTTTACCAAGTTTCTCTGTGCCAGAAGTACAGGATGCCTTGCGGAGTTCATGATGATGGAATTCTGCCCCTATCACAGATCAATTTCTAGCTCTGTCTCACACTTGGTAATAAATGCTCAGATGTATGTCATGCACCGACAGGCACACTGTGTCTCATCCCACATCTTTTTACTACTGCTTCTGATACTATTGTCTATATCCTGGAAATGCCTGACGAGACACACACAATCTTGCCCTGTTGGCAGGTACGAGCATTTGGCTCTTGTAAATTACTGTTTTTCCAGCACTGAACTGAACAGGAGTCAAGGGTATGAGAAGCTTGACTGTGCCTGAACACACTACAGAAAATCAGGAGGAAGCACTCTCCTGAATGCTTTCAGATATAGAGGAGTGAGGTTTTGTATAGAACAAGTATCTGGGGAAAGTGACAGAAATCTTCATTTGCCATCCAGATGTTTCTATGTCTTGTCCAATTCCTTTAATCCCGTTTTGTCTCCTTGACATCAAAACAGCTGATCCATTTAGGAACCACACGTCTCCTCCAGTCCCTACATTTTTCATTTGGTCTTCTCCGTAATCCCAAGCTGCTGCCTATTCCACTGAATTGTTAGCTCTCTAAACAGTGCTGATACTGCAATCCACACATAATAATTAAAAGGATATGTTATAGAATGGCAGAAAATTGGCAGTTTTAATCCTATTAACTGTAAGTTCAGGAATCTTTGATTTTGGAGACAAGAATGCAATCATAAAAAGCATGTGAGCAATTTTCAAGTGTCTTTATTGCTCAATATAGAGGGTTTTCCCCTTTCACCTAAAGCAAAGCAAATGAATAAAACTCACCACACTAACCACAGCTGTACTAGGCATATGTAAGTCACCTATACATTTATCAAACATTCATTTTATCCTACTATATGTCAGGCACTGTGCTAAGTGTAGGAGATAGAGTATTAACAAATGCCTTGGCATGGGCCCAGAATAACAATTTTCAACACTTTTAATCTCATGGCACACTAATTACTAAAAGTTTGCAGCACATCCAAAAATATATTATTTACTGATCTGACAAAAAAGTAGGTAGAATTTTAATTGATTTAAAAAAATGTAATAATAGTTACCTCTCTTTTTACACCAAAGTGACTTTTTAAAAAGTCAGGTGTCTACCTCAGTAAAGTGGGAATAGAGGGAACATGCCTCAATGTAATAAACTCCATAGATGTCCAACCGACAGCCAACACCACACTCAATGGATGAGAACTAGAAGTGTTTCCCTTTTATAAAAATATATATACATAACACATAGACACAGACAATGAAGTGGTGATAGCTAGAGGGAAAAGGGGGCGGGGGCTAGGTAGAAGTGGGCAAAAGGTTGGGGGGAGAATGGAAAGAGACTGTGCTTGGGGTGATGGGTGCACGACGCAATGTGCAGATGGTGTTTTGTTGAGTTGTACATTTGAAACCTGTATGGCTTTGTGAACCAATGTCTCCCCAATAAATTCAATTTAAAAATAAATAAAAAATAAAGTGTTTTCTTCGAGATTGGGAACAAGGCAGGGATGCCTGCTTTCACCTCTCTTATTTGACATAGTACTGGAAGAACTAGCCATAGCAATTGGATGAGAAGAAATAAATTGCATCCAAATTGGAAAGAAAGAAGGAAGGAAAACTGTTATTATTTGCTGATAACATGATAATGTATATAGAGAACCCTAAAGATTCCACAAAAAACTACTATAACTGACAAATGAATTCATTGAAGGAGCAGAATAAAAAATAAATATGCAGAAATCAGTGGCATTTTTATACACCAATAATGAATTATCAGACGGGGAAACTAGCAAAACAATCCCATTTACCACTGCCTAAATAAAAAAAAACAACAAAAACCAAAACCTAGGAATACATTTAACCAAGGATGTGAAAGACTTGTACTTGGAAATCTGTAACACACTGAAGAAAGAAATTGAAAAAGATACAAATACTTGGAAGCATATACCATGTTCATGGACTGGAAGAATTAACATCACTAAATGTCCATACTACC
This sequence comes from Pteronotus mesoamericanus, assembly GCF_021234165.1. Classification (NCBI taxonomy): domain Eukaryota; kingdom Metazoa; phylum Chordata; class Mammalia; order Chiroptera; family Mormoopidae; genus Pteronotus; species Pteronotus mesoamericanus. Next base: position 2,950,617 of record NW_026555302.1, read on the forward strand.
CAAAGCAACCTGTATATTCAACACAATTCCTATCAAGATACCAATGGTGTATTTCACAGTACTAGAACAATTATTCCAAATATTTATCTGGAACCACAAAAGACACCAAATAGTCATAGTAACCTTGAGAAAGAAGAACAAAGTTGGAGGAATCGTGTTACCCGATGTCAAACTCTACTACAAGGCCACACTAATTATAACAGCATGGTGCTGGCATAAAATCAGACAGATAGATGCATGGAACAGAAAAGAGAGCCTAGAAATAAAAGAAATAAACCCACTTCTTTATGGTCAGTTAATATTTGACAAAGGAGGCAAGAACATACAATAAGGTAAAGACAGTTTATTCAATAAATGGTGTTGGGAAAACTGGACAGATATGCGCAGAAAAATGAAACTAGATCATCTTATTTCACCATACCAAGAGTAAATTCAGGATGGATTGAAGACTTAAATATAAGATTGTAAGATTCAAAACCATAAGACTCTTAGAAGAAAACATAGGCAGTAAAATCTTGGACATTTTTTTGTAGCAATATTTTTTCTGATATATTTCCTTAGGCAACAGAAACAAAAGAAAAAATAAATAAGATTACATCAAACTAAAAAGTTTTGCATAGCAAAATAAGCCATCAACAAAATGAAAAGATGACCCACTGAATGGTAGAACATATTCACCAGTGATACATCTGATAAGGGGTTAATATACAAAATTTATAAAGAACTTATAAAACCCAATACCAAAAAAAAAAAAGAAAAACAAAAAAACCAAACAATTCAATTAAAAAATGGGCAAAGGACCTGACTAAACATTTCTCTAAAGAGGACATACAGATGGCAAATAGATATATGAAAAGATGCTTAGTGTCACTAATCATCAGAGAAATGCAAATTAAAACTCCAATGAGATATCACCTCATACCTGTCAGAATGGCCATCATCAGCAAATCAACAAACAACAAGTGTTGGCGAGGATGTGGAGATAAGGGGACCCAAATGCACTAGTGGTGGGAATGCAGACTGGTGCATCCACTGTGTAAAACAGTATGGAGTTTCCTCAAAAAATTAAAAATGGATCTGCCTTATGACCCAGTAATTCCACTTCTGGGAATATATTCAAAGAATTCCCATGTTGGTACTCAGGAGTGGCCCATTTAATAGAAAGAACAGAAGGGTTAAAACTTGGGCTTCTTATCTGGTGTGTTTCTTTCTTTGAGCTTTCTCCATTGAGATGCACAATATCTCTTGAATTCTAGTCCACCTCCCATGTAACCATGGAGGCAGATGTTCCCTAGAAAGTCCTAGGAAGAAGAAGCCAAAAACATCCCTTAGTTTATTTTGGTGAGGTCCTTAGCCCTACTCATAGTGTGAGCAGAAGGTGTCTTAGCTCAAGGAGGAGCCTATATTTTTGTCTTAACTTTTTATACCTCTCTGTGCAAACTGATCAGGTGGCCAACAGCTGGTTGAGGACCTTGGCCACTGGCTTAATGTCATCATTACATCACTCACAAGTATGACTGAAGGTTCCAAGAACGACAGAGACCAATTCCAAGTAGAAGGTGATTCTGCTACTGGGTTACAGACTGATATGAAGCTGGGGGAACCAACAAAGATGGAAACAAGCAGATGTAGCTGAGATCTATCATGGCCAGCACGAGGGCTGCGGTGGTAGAAATGGGAGGGAGGAGCTCATCCCGAAACCAGTGTGAAGAATTTCCAAATTCCCAGGCTGCTCCTCTGAGAATAGAGAATTGGAAACAGAATCTTGGCTGAGGACGGTGATTGGAAAACTATAATCATGCTGACCAGTTACATGTCCGACTGCTGCCCCGGCTTGGCAGTGAGCTTTCTGACTCAGTGGAGCGGTGATTACACACTGAAAACTTGGCCTCAGCATGTCCCCTCCAAGGACCCCTGGAACGCTGCAGTTAATCAGCACATTGGTCATCAAGGGTCACTTGACATTTTGAAAATGGGCTTCAGATACCTGGGCAAGTGTGTTGATACATTCTTTCAGTGTCCCCACAGAGCTGGAAGAAGCTGTGGCCAGCAGGCCCTGTCAGGCATTGCCTCCACACATGGAACCGCTTTATTCAGGAGCCTGGGCCAGAGTGTAATGAGTGGTCTCCAGCCTGCTATCTGACTCGGAGGTGGAGGAAGCTGGAAACATCAGGATTACAAGCTTTAAAACCAGGTACCCTGGGAGCCTGAAAACTAAGTGGCTCAGTGCAAGGGCAGCCTCCTAGTACCAGGAAATCATGCAAAAGCTAAAGCCTTTCTCTTTCTCCCATTGTTCCCAGCAGAATGTTTGGAAAGAAAGAAAGTGATCGTCCAGGGGGGTCAAAGTACATTATCATCATTAGAAACATTCTTAGTGTAGCTAGAACACAGGGCTTCTTCTTGGGCTTGAGTCAAATAACAGCCTCCCTCTAACAGACACACACAAACACACACACAATCTATGGTGGTATCTGTGAAATCAAGTAAAACTGGACATAAGTCTTAACCAGAATAACAAGTCTCAACAGAAGAGGAAGATAAAAGATAAGACCTTCTTTACCAGTTTGTCCTTGTGACTAGTGAGTAGGGAGCTTGTGTGTTGGTTGAATGAATGTCAAACCATGGAAAATTTTTTTCTTTTTAAAAGGCAGATGGTGGAGTTGGTCTATTTTCTCTTTCACATGTCTTCTTCCTAGGCTCCATTCCCCCTGGTCCCCATCAACACCAAGTTACCTTCCCCCACCCACCCAAAACAACACAACACAGAAAACACATGTATACATATTGTTTATGGCTGCTTTTGTGTCTGCTATTTTAGGAGAGTTGAGTAGTAGCAAGAGAAAACATGTGGCCTATAAAGCCTAAAGTATTTACTATCTATCTCTTTACAGAAAAAGTTTGCTGACCACCTGTGCAGATTGTACTTCTTATTTTAACATCAGGTTAATTCACTCATTATACAGAGGTGGGCAGAAGTAGATTTAAGTATCCATGTTCACGGGTCATTAATTAAATTACCAGCCATCATCACCTATAAGACAAATCATAAGTAAGGGTACAAAATAATAACAACAATAATAAGAAGAAAAATAGTATAAGTAATACAATTATAAATACATAAATAATGATACAAGGATAACCTTTGTTACACATACTCACAACTGTAAACCTACTTTTGCCCACCTCTGTATTGCGGGTAGACTTCATCTGTGATGCAAGGGATAGTTGAGTCTAATATCACCTGTTAGACTTCTCACTTGCCCCTTTCCTTCCCTCCCATTGGAGACCTTCCCTCTTCTGCTCCTCATCCTATCTGGGGTCTTTGGAATTTGCAGGCTCCAAGGACTTCAGTGGTAACACACAAGATATAGGCATGCTCCTTACAGCTTTGCTTGATGCTGTGGAGGTCTTCAACATCCTATGGGAACACTCGGACTTCATCATTGAAAGCACTGCCTATCTCTGCTCAACCACTAGGGCGATTATGAGGCATTTCAAGAAAATTTTTATCAAAGGTACTTGGTTAAAGCCAAAATTCTGGCTGAATCTTCTGGCTCCACGTTGGAATTTCCAAATCAAATAGTATATTAACCAAAGTCTGTTCCTACCAATGACTGTGCAGTAGCTCATGGCTGGCCACTCTATGCTTGCAGAACATTGGACCGAGGAAATGAGAAAAATTAATGTGATTTAATTTTAGAAAGTTCAGTAATCAGGGTCATGTGCTGGAATTGTTTACTAAAATAGGCTGTAACGTGTTCTTTCAAGGGCTGAGGAGTCACACAGATGTCTTGATTGTGTTAAGCCAACATTTCTCCAAGTGTTCAGTGAGATGTTATGATATATGGGGGAAAAAAGATTTGTGATGAAATATTTTAGAAAATTTTGACTGGAACAAATTAAATCTATTTACTACTGAACTGCTAAGATCCTTTAATGTCAGTGTTTATAGTAAATATTTAATAAGATGACATCAGATAGTGGTTCCCAAACTTGTTTGACCATGGAACCCCATTGACTCAAAGTATCTTAACTGAGCTCATTCTCCAGAATATTCTTTGGCAAACACTGATTTAGACAATCACATTTCTTGACTAGAACGCTGTAGACTAGATGATTTTTCTGGGTTTCTTTGAATAATGGGATTCTAGGTAAAAATCCTTCAATCAGAGGCCATGATTAGGCCCTCACTAGTTTATTGACCATCATAGGTAGGAGATGAATTTATTTTCGATATGATACACGGAACCTATTTAGGTAAGTGAGAAAACTGATAGTCAATGGAGATACCATTTGATGTGGAGGAGTGCTCAGAGGTAGAAGGTATGACATTTCTTTCCCTAATTATCTGTGCTGTCTTAAGGAAGTTACATGAGTTACCTGAATCCCAGGATCTTTGACCTGTAAAATGTGAATAATAATACAGTACTGTCTATCTCAAGAGCTGTTGTGATGATTAAGTCATGATATGTATGACATACACACATATGTATGTGGGTGTGCTACATGCTTTAATTCCTATTGTAGCTGTAGAAAACAAATTTTAGTTTTCAAAACATTACGAAAAAGGATGTGAAAATTTTATTTAAGCTGGTTTTCCTGTAACATTGTATTTTTTTATAAAATAATTTTATAAAAGAGTCCATCAAGATATTACATAGAAAATACACACTAAAGTAATATATATACACTTCATAAAAATACAATACATCTTGGCAATTGCTTCCAGAGTCTGTTACCACCATGTACAGTGTATTGACGTTTAACATTTATGCTAATTTAACATATGAGATTTTTCAAGAAAAACAAAGAAAACTGTGCCATTGATATTTTAAAAAATTGTTTCCAATTGATAGGAAAGTAAAAGTTCTGGAATGTGGAAGCTAAGGAGCTAACTGAATGGCAGGATATATGAAAACATTAGAAGAAAGATCTCCGTCATCAACAATTATCTGAGAACAAAGTAACATTTTTCTATTATTATAAGTGGTTCACCCAATTTTACAAAATCACTGAAAGTAATATCCTTATTTTGGGTGTTTGATCAAGGTGAGCACCATTTGGGATCAACATAACCTTCTAGAAGCTGTACTATATTTCTAAAATGAGTGGCATTTCTTTTTTTCGTTAAAGTGAAGAGAGGTGTATATGTCCTATAATAAAGTATCACTATTTTAAAAAAAGCATCTTCATAAGTTACTTAAGCTTTGATCAAAAAACACAGCAGCCAGTTTTATTACTTTAAAAATGGCCAAATGCTCAAAGATCTACTTGGTTTTGAATTATTATTGTAGTTATTGTACTTACTTTATTTTTTAAGGAAAATCACTGATGTGTCCTGTTGGGTGTTCAGAATAACCTTTGAAAAGTAACTGCTCCAGTGTAATAAATAAAGAAAATAATGAGGGACTCTTCTAGACCTTACCAAAAGATATGACCACGGCGGCATCATGAGAACACCTCAGCAGTCCCAAGGGAGATGTGCAAACGAGACCATTTTCAAGTTGCCAAGATCGCAACTGTTCAGGAGATGGTAATCTGGAAGCGAACTTGATTCCCATGAATAATGCAGTTTAAACATGTGGGTTAGGCTTTGGAGAGCTTCTTAGTATGGATAGGCAGACACAGCTATATAAACTATGAACGTGGTCTGGTATTCAATGGTCCCGTTGGCACTGTAGGATAAGGCTCGAACCCTCATGCGGTAGGTCTCTGGTTCTCGTAGTGGTCGTGTTGTGTATACCACTCCTTTCAGGTTTTCTTCCCTTAAGGCAAAAGGAACAGTCTGTTCCTCATCTACCATGAGAAATGTTGTCCTGGGATGCATCACTCCATCCTGCGTGTATGCAACCAGCCGGATTAAATCTTGATTGGCAGCTATTCCAAAGGGGAGGGAGACAAGTTTGTATTCCAAGGCATATGGGCTCGAGGCACATTCCAAATCATTGGGTGGACAGTTCTTGAGGCAGAACCTGAGGAGAACAAACACATGAAGTGCATAGAGTGCTCTGGCTTGGAAACAGGAGAAGACATGAAGCAGGTGATCATGATCCACGACAACTTTCAGGCATTAAAGGCAGGCGACAGTCTGCCTGCAAGAGCAATAAGGCTCACCCCATGTCCTCTGTCACTAACGCAAACCAGATGCCAGATGGCCGTGAGAGCATGCTGGTGGGGAGTCAAAGAGCTCTCTCCCAGCTCCAGTAAAGTCAGAAGCTTTAAACCATGGAAGTTAGTGCAAGTACCACAAGAGTATCTTTAAAAAGTGAGCTTTGGATAGGGAAGCCTCTGCACTTACACCGGAAACAAGTGCTTCTTAAAGAGAGGAACACAGGCTTTTTAAAAATTTTAACATCTAACATTGTTTGAAAGCTGGGAGAGACATTCATAGTATTGATATTTTGTTTATTTTTTGAAAATAAGAAAAGGTTAATTAGGATTCCTGGGGGGGGGGACCCCTTTACTTTTGTATTTGTCTTCCACATTATTTTAGGTTAAAAACACTTGTCAGGAGCCCACTTTAGCTGTTTTTGAATCATCATGACTTTTCAATTGTCTGCCAGCCATCACTGGTAATAAAGAGTAAGCTTTAAAAAAAGTGTACAAAAGAAGATATAGAGATTCTTCACCCATGATGTTTGTAGGAGTTTCATAAATCTATATTTTTAATTTTCTCCCCCCCCTTCTCATTCCCCTCAGGCTGGTCATGAATAGCTTTTTGGTGGATGCTGGGCAGTTCGCACTTGACCCTGTTACAGGAAGTTGGTAGTCATGTCTGACAGGAAAAACAGAGTGTGAGCTCAAACCAGCACTTGGTTCCCGAGCTGCCTTCTTAATAGCAGGTCCTATTCCCGAGGACCATTACCTCTGTTTCCAAGCACCCCATGAACTTGGAACCTGAACAGAGTAGGACATTTCTGTAAGGGGAGGGGAGAGCAGGCGAGCAGTTTATTCAGAACTCAGAAAGAACAGTGTTTCAGACAGCAGGAAATGCACGAACGGGCAGACGACTGACTCACGCTTGCTCATCCCTGTTCTCTCACAAAGTCACCGTGAGTCACCGCAGTGACAGCCAAGGTACTTCTTGGAATGCTCTAAGCGCTCAGAGACGGTAAGCCTCTGAGGCCACACAAATGAAAACTAGAAAATTTCACAGAAAGGCAAACACACACCCCACAAAATGCTCACTGCTGAAGCAGAACTCTAGATATTGCATGGCTGGTTACACGCTGCGGAGGTGGCTCCGGGAAACCCTGGCCACCCGAAGCGATAGTTTAGGCTGCAGTGGGACCTGCAGGATGAGTTCATTTCTTGCCCATTCATTGAAGAAGGAACACAGTGTTACCCCATATCCCCTTGGGTTATGATTTCCTGTGAGTTAAACATGACTACAGACAGGGTTTGTTGGTCAAGGAGAGAGAGGAAGAAGGACTTTCAAAAACATGTCTGGGAAGAGAAGGCAAGACATACCCTGAGACAGGATCCCGTCGGAAGTTGGGTGGACAAGGCGTATCGATGCACTGGTAGCTTCCTCTCATGTTGAAGCACATGCGATTCGGCCCACAGCGCACCTTCTGCTCCAGACACTCATCGACATCTAGCAACAGCACAAGGAACATGCGGAGTCAGCCGCGCAGGCCAGAGCAGGCCATCAGAGCATGCGGTGTGGACATCTGACTCGCGTGTGTAGGGTTAGTCTCCTCCTCCCCATGAACGAACCTAGTAGATGTACCTAAGCTTCCCCAGTCACAAAGTGGGGATCCTGATACCTGGTGTGCTATTTCCCAGATTGCCCTGAGGATAAGTTTTTGATTTGTTTTGTTTTTCTAACATATGTGAGAGGATATAGAAAAATAAACCCTATAAAAGTAGAGAGGAAGATTAAGATCTCCTGGTGATTTTTATATTTTGAACATAGAGTGCATTTCAGTTTTATAAAGTAATACTTTAAATTCACTAAAACAAGCTAAAATTTAAAGGACATTTGTGAACCTTGAGTGATCCTTCCCCAGTATTTTTTCAATTATTACTTGAGGATATGTTTACAGTTTTTATAGAGGGAGGAAAGGAGAAAGAGAGAGGGAGCGAAACATCAATGTGAGAGAGAAATATCGATTGGTTGCCTTCTGTATGTGTCCCGACCAAGGATCGTACCTGCAACCTATGTATGTGCCCAGACTGGGAATTGAACCTACTTTTTGGTGTATGGCACGATGCTCCAACCAACTAAGCCGCCCGACCAGGGCCCAGTATTTTGTTTCATAAGTTGAAATTGTTGATAGGAGGTAGGTAGTGGAAAATAAAGGAGTCAACTAATAAATTCAGAGGCGATTGCACAGGTCAATCAGATCTTGTGGAGAGAAATAGAATACAGAAAAAACAGAATCAAATGAAATGACCCAAGAGCTATGAACCAAGTTAGATCAAATCTGAACTGGGCAGAATCCACCCTCTATTGTTATGGCAACAAGACGCTCTCCCTTGGGTAACAGCTTTCTTAGGATAATGGAGAAACGTGCAAATGAAAAGCTCTTTACTTTGTCATTTTCCATACAAAGTTGTTAAATGAAAACACACTAAAATCACTAAAATTAAGATATAAAGTCAGAGCTCAAGGATACTCTTTGTGAGTTTTCTGAAAATGAGTGTTTTGAAGCCTTGATTCTTAACTTGGGGTCCATGTTTGAGCATCAGGGGATCTGTGAATGCAAGTGTGAGTGTGTGTGTGTGTGTGTGTGTGTGTGAGTGTATGTATGTATGTATGTGTGTGTGTGTAGGTGCAAGAGAGAGCGGGGTGGGCAAGAGAGAAGAGAAGAGAAGAGAAGAGAAGAGAGGAGAGGAGAGGAGAGGAGAGGAGAGGAGAGGAGAGGAGAGGAGAGGAGTAGATATTTGGAAATGAGGGTTTATAGAGCTCAACAAAACCTTTAAGGGATTTTGAGATCCCAGAATTAAGAACCATATTTTAGAGGAGTCACTTCAGACTGTGGCATTTGCGTTCCCCTGGTGGTGCCTGAAAGCTTCCCAGCAGCACGAAAGCAGGCAAATATTTCACGGAGTCAATTTCTATCCAGATCCTCATTTTTCTTAAGTTCTTGCTAAAACCAGTCCACCTGAGAACCTCCTGTGGCCTGGAGCTCTCCATTCCCCTCTCTCCTCTCACAACCTTCCACTTTATAAAAGAAAGATTTCCACCAACCCCCAGTCTCTTTATGACAGGTAGGTGTAAAACGCTTCAAGTCACATACACAGGGCGAGAACATACTAATGGTGACAGGCCTTATTTCATTGTGGCTTCAAACTGATGGTTTTAGCTCTAGTTTCTAAATCAGATTTCAAAAGTGAGCTGGTTGTCAGGGAAGCCCTGACTAACACTTTTGCTTATACAGAAACATGATCTTAGACTTTTTCTGAGAGTCAATTTCTGGTTGGTTTAAGAAGTCCAAACTTTTAAATTATATAGTGGTCACCCTCCATTAACTGAGCGACTTAAGTCTGCAGCACAAGTGTTTTGATAAAAAGATATTTAAAGCATTGCACATTGAACAACAATGCCAGGACTCACATCCCTTGCAACTACTTAGACACGGTAATAAACTTTAAATGTCATTTTTAAAAAGTATGAGTTAAGTGTAGGGGGTTTTCAAATTTCTTTTTGGAAGAGACAAGCAACAAACTTGAAGACTACTTACTTTAGAGAAAGCCTAAGTCACTTGGCTGCACATGGATACTTGCAACAATCCTACTTGTTTAGTATTTGAATAAACATAGGTCCTGATGTATAGCAGTGAACACATATAATTGATTGGACCAAAACCAGTTCTCTGAAGAGGTAGGCCCTAAAGGTGAAATGCACTTATGTCATGGAATTGGTGCCAAGATCAATGGGCATGTGTAATTATTAAGTCATTTCATAGTAGTTAAGTGACTTGATATCTGCACAAGGGTGTTTATATTGGACGCGGGTTGAAGTTGTGAAGTTCTTCTGTGGACTCTTAAATGACTTGAAGTAGTGCTATGAAAAAAGAGACAGGAGCGAAGGATTTCCAAGAGACAGTAGTCATTCAGCCTTCCCACTGGGGGATACATTCCAACACCCCCAGTGGATGTCTGAAACCTCAGGTAGTACCAACCCTACATATACTTCTTTTTTTCCCTATATGTACATACCTACGATGAAGTTTAATTTATAAATTAGGCATGATAAGAGACTAAAAACAATAACTAATAATGAAATAGAACATTTATAAAAAATATACTATAATAAAAGTTATGTGCATGTGGTCTCTCTCTCTCTCTCATAACTGAGACAGCTACTCAGTGATTAATGGGTGAGTAGCAGACAGCGCGGATACGCTGGGCAAAGGGGTGATTCACATCCTGAGCAGCAGGGAACGGGGTGGCTTGAGATTTCATCAGGCTTTTCAAAATGGTGCTCAATTTAAAACTTACGAATTGCTTATTTCTGGAATTTTCCATTCCATGTTTTCGGACCATGGCCAACCTGGGGAACTGACACTGGAGCATGTGAAACCGCAGATTGGGGGCAGGGGGCTACTGTATATTGATTACGGACAGTAAATGTTAAATTTAATTTCTGAATTATTTACTACTCATATTTCTGTTTCCAAATTAGCATTTTAGATTGGTTCCAGATATATGCTGTTTTCTGAGGAAATGACAGAAAATGCAATTATTTACTCTCAACTTAATAGGATATGCAGTATATCACTTACTTGACTTTTTAGTTACTTACATGTGCTGACAACGGTCTTCCTATTACTAGTTTTATATTAGGACTAATTTCCCCACAGGAATGGAACACACTGTGAAATACGTTTTTATTTCAGTTAAGTCTTGGCTATGGTCTCTGTGAACCAATTTCTAATTACAATTTTATCTGCCGGGAGTGCTCCATCTCCTTAACAAAATGAGATGGCCTCACAATGAAGCGCAAAGCCCTCTAGGGGAATGTGAAAGAACTTCAATTAGCCTTATCTCCTTTTCTCTCCTAGAAACACATTTCCTTCACACCCATCCTCTGAATTTCATTTTAGCTGTAATTTCCACAGTGAATTCAGGCAGAAACATGGAGGCCACTGGGCTCACAGGCCCATGAAAACAGTGCCAGGAAGACAGGTCCGGTCATGTGTGTCTGTATGCACAAGAAGAATATCACATATTTTCATTAGCTAAGTGGGAATCCATAAAGAAACACCAGAATCTAATATACAAAGCGTTTGTCTTTAGCTTCCCAATGGTGTATACTTCCCAAAGAAAAGCTTTCTTAAGTATTTGAGCTTCTGGGTAGGTGACCCTCCTTTGTTGTCCACCTATTTTTCTTTCCTCAGGATTAGGCACCACCCTACAGACATTCCCTCTACTCTCTCTGCTCATCTTTCTACTCACTGGTCTTAAAAAAAGAAGCCAGAAAAGATGCAGAAATCGTGTGGCCTTCTGTTAACTGACAATGTGGTAAAGTCTGGTTTTTATGTACCAGTATAAGAAAATAATTAGGATAGAAATTATAGTCATTTTATAACATAAACATCATTGCTACAAGAAGAAAATACCAAAATGAGCTGAAGAGCTTTTACATAAATAGCTTTAGAACATATGAATGCATTTATCCAAGTGCTTCTGGATACATTAAAAATAATTTAGGATAAACATACTTGAAACATTTATCTTATAGAAAGTATAGAGCAAATTCCGATTCTTGATGTTATGGATGACTTTTTGAAAACCTGGATAGCTTAAACGTTCATTTCAAATGCAATGCCAATATAGCGTTTTTGAATTTTTAAAATTAGATTAGCGGTGCTTAAAATTAGCATAAATGTTTTTTAGTTTCTCTTCTCCTCTTGGGCAAATCATGACTGGGTGTGTTTCTTGTTTTTCATTTTGTAGCCTGGTGACTTCTACTTCTGCCTAAAGTCCCTGTCCTTGTTCAATGTAAAATTGACTCTAATTTCCCTTTTATTACTGACATTTCTACCACTAATGTATAAAAGTTTCATAATGCACATGTGAATGAAAAGTAGTCTTTTGTTCCTCTTAAATGCCTCAAACACTTTCTAAAGCTATAAAAAGACTCCAAGTTAGTCTTTTGAGTAACAACTTCTTTAAAGGGCCTAATTGTTTTCTCTCATGTCTTTTTTTAAAACCACAAATATATGCAACCAATTTAAATTGCAAACATTTCAAATGACAGCTGTTTCTGATTTCTTCATGTTATTTTCCACTCTCTGAAGCACAATTGAAAGTTGAAAAATGTTGTGCGCTGAATGAGCGACAAGGGTAGTTTTTAAAAAAAAAACTGACGAAAACAAGAATATTCTATATTATAACCCTTAAAAATCTGGCTAAGGGGTTTTGCAGACCAGTTGGTTATTCAAAATGTTTCAGTGTCTACCCTGCTTCATTCCTTGGTACCTGGTGCACCTCTACAGAGCACAGTGTTCTTGTTGGGCATTGCCACCTCTTCAGAAGGACTCTTGGGTTGAAAAGCTGGGAGGAGTTAGAAAACAGGGACAATGTCAGTGCTCTCACATCGGCCCGATGCCTCAGTACGATAGCCCTGGTGTTCACCGTATCTTAGGGGAGACCAAGGCATTCTGAGATCTGCCATCAAGTCCTGCCCTTGCTCTGGACTCTTCTAGGATACTGAGCCTCCCATAACCCTTCTGAGAGTCAGTTTTAGTATCTGCAGAATGGGTATAAATTATTGCCCTTGACTAAGCTGTACTGCTGATTAAACTGGGATAATAGATGTTCTGGAAAAACACAAGACTATAAGGTAAAAATGTTACTCCATTTTTAAAAAAATTTTTATTGTTGTGCAATTACAGTTGTCCTCATTTTCCCTCTACTCCTCTCTCCTGTCCCGCCTACCCCTGCCCTACTTCCAACCTCCTCCTCTGGCTGTCCTTGTCCATGGTCCTTACACATGTTCCTGGACTTGACCCTTCCCCTTCTTTCTCCTGTTACCCCCCTCCCCCTCCCCTCTGATCACTGTCAGTTTGTTCTTTATTTCCATGTCTCTGGCTCTGTTTGGCTTGCTTGTTTGTTTTGTTGATTAGGTTGCACTTAGAGGTGAGATCATATGGTGTTTGTCTTTCACCGCCTGGCTTATTTCACTTAGCATAATACCTCAGTTCCATCCATGCTGTTGCGAAGGGTAGGAGTTCCTTCTTTCTTTCTGCTGCATAGTATTCCATTGTGTAAACGTACCACCATTTTTTGACCCACTTTTATTGGCGGGCACTTAGGCTGTTTCCAGCACTTGGCTGTTGTAAATTGTGCTGCTATGAGCATTGGGATTTATAGGTTCTTTTGAACTGGTGTTTCGGGATTCTTAAGAGTATAATCCCAGCAGTGGAATCACTAGCTTTTCAAATCTCAGTAAAATGTTCAGAATAGGGGAAGTTCTTAATACATGTCTGGAGACGAAAAGCTGGGGACAAAGGTTGTGTTCATTTTCTGCCTCTAGCCCACGTAGTCCAGCGGGTGCTCTCAGGGAGGGAGGGAGGGTGAACGGATGGGGTCAGGGTGGGGACAATCACGGTAACACCGGTAAACTCATCGTCCACCCTGCCCTCGGACACATTTTCCACGAGCTACGTCCTAGCAAGTCTTTTGCGAATCTTACTGAGGGGGAAAATTCAATCCAAATCCAATTGCTACAATAGAGTACTCTTTTGGAGATTTTATTTGCTGTACTTTAGAAAGGATACAGTTTGCACATGACAGAAATTAATAAAATTTGGAGGCTAATTAATTCTGAATTGATAAAATTCAGATTCTGTTCACAAACTTCAGGTTTCTTAGAAGATTTCCAAGATTTATACAAGTCTTATTTCTTTTTAATTTGAGTATCCATTGGAATATAATACACCTTATCAAAGTACAATGCCCCTTTCAAAATTCTGTGTAAAAAGGGTGCTGTTGAGATTGATATTTTTTCCCTCCCATCAGTGTACATGGTGCATCTTTAACCTTGTATTGGCTATGTTCTTATTTGCCTGTCTGTCTCCACTAGAATTTAAGATCTCAAAGGAGAGAAACTACGTGTTACTTATTTGTTTGAAACTTTTGTATCTTGCAGTGTGAGAACATAATTTTCTGCATCATCTTTAGACTTGAAACAGGAATGGATTATTTAATCAATTTACCCATTGATCTCCAAACCAAAATAAAAAATAATGCCTAGTACCTGAAGTAAATCTACTGAGCGCTCTTCCCACTTCCCCTTCTACCTTAGCAGAACTGTGGAAAGTGTTTGAAGAGGTCTGTCCCCATTACATTTTAAAAATATAGAAGATAAACTGGGCTGGGGATTCTTGGTCCTTCTAGTGAGGTAATACCAAAAATGTTTCTCAGTTATTTCCTTCACTTAAGTGCCTTCTCATTCCTTCTCCTAATGCAAAAGCAATGCTTAACAGTAAGTCAGAACAGCAGCAAGGAGAGCGAACAGGAAGCAACAAAGAGAATGATTATTCAAAAAAGAAAGCATTTACGTTCTCACTCTCTCCGATGGCGGTTTTCAGTCAGTTGCAGCAATAAACATCCCAACATTATCTCACCTTGACATGTCTTTCCATTGAGCATGAGCTGATAGCCAGGTGGGCAGACACAGCGATAGCTTCCAAAGGTATTTTTACACTCATGTTGGCAGGTGTCTCTATTCTCACACTCATTAATATCTGTGTAGAAAGAAAGCAGAGTGGAGAACCATGCAAAACAAAGCAAAGGCAGCAACTGTGACAGACCCAATTGCTGATATACAATAAAACACTTCTCTGTGATTCACGTGTTTAACGATGCTCAGAGCTGTTTTATATTAGGGTCTGTTTCTAATGGAGTCCAATATAAACTGCACTGCTTTTTATAAAATACGAACATCTCTTCTGTGTATAAGGCATATATAAGCTGAAACCCCCAAATGGCCAATTTCTGCATTAGTTAAGTAAGACAGACTGGGATGACAGACAAAACAGATTTCTAGAAGATTCTGAACCACCAAAGAACTAACTCTTCACAAAATAATACACTTTACCTAAAAGATAAAGCTTCTATCGAGATTATTGGGAAAAAAGAATATTAGTTTTTATTTTACTTAAACTTTAGCTGCCTTTCCCCCTTTGTCTCCCTGGCCCCTCCCCCAACACACATGTACAGCTTTCCTGCACACAGATATGATCAAGTGTAAGTGTTTTTATTTTTTTATAGGAATATTCATCAAAGTTCATTTACTTGTAAAGTACTAATGGCAACACCTATCTAATAAATATAATTGCTGTGTTATCTTGGGCAGGTCACTTAATTTATTAAGATCTCAGTTGATTTTTCTGTCAAAAGGAGTCATTAATACAATCTCCCTAGTTTATAGGTTTTTGGAACGTTCATATACAGTAACACACATGAAAGCATTTTCTAAACTATAAAGAGATATACCTATCTGCTGTTATTAAACAAAGCCAAGAAAATAGCAATAAAAAGGAGAGTGAGAAGAGGTGATAATTAAAAATTAATTGATATTTGTTTTCAGGATGAGATGTGACTTGGAGGTCCTCAGATTTCTTGTCCCAATGGTGCTTTGCTTTGAGTAATATTAAAATGTGCTGGCAGTTGCTGAGCACACACTAAGCGGTGGAAGAATAAAGAGGAGAATGTGACATGAAATGGGAGTAGGAGTCGAGTCAGGTGGAGGTAAAAGGAAGACAGAATAGAAACTGGGAGGGGTCTCAGAGCAAAATTTGTACATTTTTTGCGTATGTTCAGAATATAATTGCAATGATTCCAAGTCTGTTAATGATACTCATTAAATGTTTGTCAATGGTCTTGCCCTATTTTAATTAAGCAAAGCATTCGTTCCAGACCTTGTATGAGTTATTTTTACTTTTTCCCTTTATAATCTGCTTTAACCTAAAACAACAGCAGAAGCGGAAGCGATGCTGAACCCCCCGGAGGCAACCTCACACCTCCCAGGGCACGGATCCTGCAGTGGATTCTGTGGTCAGAGGTACTGCGGTCTTCCTTCCTCCTGTGAAGCTTTAAAATCCATTCTTTACAAAGTTAAGTGTCAGCCCAAGTCTAACATGATTCCACAGTGTTAATTTGAATCTTTTGTATGTTATCTATTCCAGATGGTTAATGAAAGGCATTGGGTGTTTAAGGCAAGTTGCTCATCACGTAATTCCAAAGCTGTCTGCAATCTTGGTGTAAATTTCTTCATTAGCACCAACACTATGAAATACTCACCACATTTAAGAAATATTTCTAATTTTCAAGCCTATTAACTGCCCCTAAATAAAACTTAAATATCCAGTAATTGACTAGTTATAGAAGTTTACTTTAGATTCTCCAAGATTGGTCCTCACTCTGAGACAGTGGCTGCCTCAGAGAGTAGATGGTCTGGGAAAGATTACTTCCTGTAAATATAATATTAATGTAATATAAACACAAAGACACAGAAAACATTTTTAAGACTCTACCATGATGAAACTACAGGGTGCAGATAGTGATCAAGAAAGAGAATCGGATTACTGAGTAGGAATACTTTCTTAAAATGAGTTGGGCTTTCAGATTATTGAGAAGTCAGCCAGATGGTGCATGGTGTGTGTGAGCGGGTATAGTTTAATTTGTTTATCACAGCATAAATAATAACTTTTTAAAGCAGAAGAACAAAAGTAGAGGAGAAGAGAACCTGTCTAAAATGAAGGTGAAGAGTTGGGATGATCATAGGATATGGAAACCCTTCAGTGAGATGGACAATTGGGAAGAAATCTTGCAAGACAAAATGTCAGATGCTAATTCTATCAATACAAGAATAATAACAAGTTTTAACTAACAAAGAGGCAGGTCAAAATTTTGAGCATGAAAAATCAGCAATAGCATGGTTTGGGGCAGGTTAGGAGTGGTATTTGATATACTAGTAAGGATAGTGGAGTCTACAGGTTTAAAAATTAAGTAGTGTTTAATCGTATAGGATGAAGTGTAGAGAGCTGTTAATGAACGCATTCATATCTGAAATTTAAGGAGTAAGAGAAACTAGTATTGTCCACAGATCTAGGAAGCTAACCACAGGAAAAAGATTCCATGTTCTGTTCAACTTCAGGTTCATCAGGACATGTAGACAGAAAAGTCCTGGGAAAATATGGACTTAAAAAAAAAAGGTTATAGTTAAATGCCCAGAAGGTTTGAGGGTCCAGCTGTGCGTAAGTGATATGAGAAGCTGGTCTACCAGTGTGACCAAGGAAGCTTGTCTGAGAAGATGATGACGCAGGAACAGGCTTGGAGAAGGTAAAAAAGAGAAAAGAAAAAACTGAAGTCAGCAGGAGAAGAAATTTTAAAATGTTGAAAAGAAATGTTTAACATTAGCATAGTTATTCTCAGGAGAGAATAAACAAAGTGCAGAACACTTAAGAAAAATGCAAGAAAATAAGGTTGGTATAGGGGTCTCTTAAATTGAAACAGAATTTCTTTCTTCCTTCCCTTCTCATCTCCCTCCTCTCTCTCTGCTTTCTTTACTTCATCTAACAAATAGTGGGGCTAATTCCTCTTGGTGCAGAGCTCAATGACATGCACACGGAACACTCCCAGAAAACGGATTTAAATGAATGACAGATGGTAACACTTGCAACTGAACAGAAAACAAGGTCTCAATTTCGGAGCTGGAAATTACACTTCCCTTTTGTAAACAAATTAAAATACAGACTTATGAGTTTAGATAAAGATATTGAAAGCACATACTTTAGAGTGATGGAAGCGATTTAATTTTGTCTTGGTTCATTTGATCTTTTCAGTGACATATATATGTGTATGTGTGTGTGTGTGTGCGCGCACACACACACATACACACAACAACTGAACTGAAAAATTCTGTGGGGAGTGGGGGACAGAGTCAACATAATGTGGGTTGTCATATAGAAGAGTCAACTGAATATCTGGAAATTTCACTTTTAACCACTGCTTTGGTATCAATCAGATATAGCCATAATTATGCTATTATATTATGTGACAGTATGCACACTCTCTTTTTTAAAACCATATTTTGGGTGCCACTGAAATTTATTTCTGTATAGCATTAGATTTAGTAACATTTTCAGGGTGACCAAAGAATTGTCAATATAAGAAAAAACCCAGTAAATTATTAGACTGCACACATGTAAATACATCATTTACTTGAATAAAATTTGTACTAGTTTTAGGTACTCGAGGAAATGTCTTGAAACTTAAGAGTCATCCCAGATTTGAGATCACATGTAGTTCACTGCACCCAAGCTACCACAGGTGCTGCATGTATGCTTACACTGGCCCATACGTGAGCCCACAGGAAGGAAATGCAATATGGCTGACATTTACCTACACATGTGTCATGTCTTGCCTCAGAGCCTTCAGGGCAAGTTTTCCTAATAGTCCTTCTAGTCCTGGAGAGAGATGTTCTGCTGTTTCTATACTCTGAGTAGGAGCTGTAGAGATGGGAGTACTGTCTGTAATGCTGGTGAGGTTGATAGTTGTTTCTCACGGGGGAGGACCGAGCAGAGTTATAACTACTGTACTGAGAGCCATAACTGGGCAGCCTCTCCAATCCAGCGCAAGATTTCCCGTCCCCTAATAAATGTTGTCCTGGGGGACAGACACACTTGAAGCTGCCGGGGGTGTTGAAGCACTGATATGCACAAGGCTTAGGCATTTGTTCACACTCATTAATGTCTGCTCGTGTGCCATGATACATAAAAAAGAGAAAAAAAAACATACACACACACACACAAAACAACAGGAATAAAGAATCAGTCTGTGAAACAACCTGAAGACATTATGCTACCCTCCAAAGCAAGGGATACAGTAATTTCTCAACTGTTAGGAACCTTTGAGGATGCTTTAATCATTCAGTTATGAATATACAGAAAGATCTTATGCCTCTCCCTGAAGATTGTTTCACATGTACAATAGAAACATAAAGGCTCATATAGAAAAATATGCTCTTGAATCCAGGAAAACTAGAGTTCAAACCTAATACAGATCTTAATTCTGTTGGTGGAGGGAAGAGCAGTCACATTACTAGTTTGCATTTAATTTCAGTTTGAGCACTAGTGCCTCTAATTTTACATACATTTATAAGTTTTAGATGCAGGAATACTGGCACACCTATACACTTTTTAAATTTTCTTTTCTATCCTTTGAATCAATAATATTAATAATCGAATCCATTATAGTTTTTAACAAAAAATTAAAAAGACAGAAATGAAGATAGAATAACTTATTACTAAGATATAAACTGATAAAGTCCATAAAATTAAAAAATGTTATTTTCCTAGGTCAACAGAGTATTACTCCCAACCTTTCCTGTCAATTGGATAAGTGTATAAAAACCAGAGATTAAAATTCTTTAATTCATTACCAGAGTGGCACAAAAAGAAAAAAATGAATATGTAAAATACAAGTAGTACATTTTGCTTTAAAATTATTTTAGTGGGCCAAAGTTTAAAATAACACTTTAATCTCTTTAAGGCAACGGCCCTGCCTTCCTCATGGACTCGCTGCCCAGCCCAGCGCTGGGCATTCAACTTCTAGTCACATCAGTGAACAGAGAAATGCATTTCATTCTGCTAGGCCACTGTTATGACTGATCAAGATGTTAAATTATATATTACAATATCTAAAGAGAACACAGAAATAATATGCATGGCTGTTATGGAGAGTATTTATTTTAGTAATGATATTACTTTGAATTTTGCTATGTGCAAAGTACTATGCAAGGTAATGTGTAAAGACAAAACTAAATATCTATGGGAGAATTTGCTATAAATAATTATTAAGTAGACAACCAAGGCAACCAATCTTAAAAGCATAGCATGCAAACCAGAGGACAGTATTTAAAAACCCACACAATTTTTTGCTGCACTTAAATATTCTGAAGAGAAATTTGACAGATCAGTTTCTTAATGATAAATGCATTAATTTAATACAAGGCATATGTTTACCTCTCACAGATATTTCATGTTAATCTATTTATTATGCTACTTTATATTCAATTATATGGAAACAAATGAACAATTGGGAGAATTAAATGAGATATCCTTAGTGTAGGGAATGGCATAAAATAAGCACTAAATATATGGTAAATAAAATAATAAATATCAATTTGCTTAAATTGTGGGTTCACATTTTAATCCCCCATACCCAAATCTTCATATTATAACAAGTATACTTCATACTCAAAATAAATATGTCTATGCAAACATTTATTTTATATGCATTGAGAGATAATCAATGAGATAATCTTCACAATTAAGTTGTCATGGCAATAATATCAGAACTACATTTTGATATGTGCCATACACAGTAAGCACTCCATAGTGGTTATTATGATCACTTTGAAGTTAGTGTAAACTGAACTCAAAATGAAGTTTCCAAGAAGTGCAATTGACCCTTGAACAATGTAGTGGTTAAGGCTGCTAACTCCCTTGCAGTCAAAAATCTGTGTGTAACTTTTGACTGCCCCAGAACTCAGCCATCCCTTGGTATCTGCAGGGAGACTGGTTTCAGGACCTTGTGTATACCAAAATCCATAGATGCTCATGTCCTTTATACAACATGGCATAGAACAATGCATATACCCTCCACACTACAAATTCCCAGCTGCATATTGAAAGTACTGTTTTCAATTCACAGCTGGTTGAGTCGCAGATGCAAAACCCAGGGATACAGAGGGCTGACTGTATATTTATTGAAAAAAAAAAACCCATCGGCATATAAGTGTACCTGTGCAGTTCAAACCCATGTTGTTCAAGGGTCAACTGTTACTCAAATTTTGTTAGGGATTACTTAAACCAAGTTACAAATCTTCTCATTGTAACGAGAAAGTATTTGAGGATAGAGAGGGGTCCTACTCAGGTTGGTAAGGCTCAGCAACTATATGAGTGACTTTACTACTCAGGAAGAGTTCCTGTGAACTTACCCACACAGGGTCTTCCCACTCCGTGCGACCGGTAGCCTCTCGGACATACACAGCGATAGCTGCCTCTTGTATTCTCACATATCTGGTTATATCTGCACTGATGGGTCCCATCTTTACACTCATCAATATCTACAGACATGGAGGCAATAAAAAGTAGTAACATTTCCTTTTTCAAAACCTAATATTTACAGTGAACATTCTTTAGAATTGCCACAGGTTGTCCTTCTCATCATGTGGTTGAGACCTGGTGTCAGAAAACCTGGGTTCGAGTCCTAGTTTTGCCACTTATCAACTGGTTACTTTTCCTTCTCTTGCGCCTTACTATGGAAAGAGTGTCCATCCTCTACTTTTGTTTTTTTAATTTCCCCTTCTGAATGCTCCCTCCTTCTTTGGCCATTTATATTAGTGACTCTAGTAAGCTTGTTGATGTCTACTTAGAGCAACAGTACTACGTTGCTTCTTATCTTTAGTCCCACATTCTAGCTGCTAGCTGGTCATCGACATCTCCCTGTTTTACCAGTTCTTCAAACTCAACATGTCCCCCGGGCCTTATCATTATCCCTTACGGTCACAGTGTTCTTTCTCCCCAGTCAACCAGGCTGCAAACATCAGAGTAATCTTTCACTTATCCCCTCGGTTTCCAAGATTGGGAAATTCTACTCCGTTCAATCCGATCCACAGACACCACTGTCCTTTTCCACTTAGCTATATATTTTTTGCTGTACTTTCTTAAACAGTCTTCTGAACTTTCGGTTTATCTTCCTAATTAATTGTATACATAATTACAGTGTCAATGGTCTTAAAAATATCTATTATCGCACATGATTCCCTATATGCTCTGAGCTGGCTCCTATTTTTAGATGTTATGAAAAATATCTACTTATATCCTGAGACCTGAAAAGAGTCAGAAATCTGATAGTCCAACTGCCCTAGTCTTTTTTTTAAGTAGTATACTAATCCATGTACCTCAATAAATATCAACCGAGGGTCAGTATTTCTTCACTTATACCTATGCCCTTCCCCTACTCTTATATTATTTTGAAACAAATGCAAGACACATAGACACTTTATTAATAAATATTTCAGAATTAAAAAAAGGTCCTATTTGTAAAATGAGAAACAAACTCAAGGTTCTGTGTCATCTTTTTTTTTTATACTGTATCAATACATACCAGGTTTAACATGCACAAAGCCAAGAAAACCAACCATGCCAGATACTGAATTTATATTGCACTGTCCTTTGAACACCCAGCAGAAATAAACTGCTGAATGCAGATACCATTCAGTGCAATGTGTCATCTTAAGACTTATTGAAGGGGAGAGAGCTGTTAAGAAGGAAGGATGAATTTTAAAATGTTATCTCTAAGTCCAGCTCTTTTCTCATTGAACATGGTTTTCTTCCTTTTTTCTATCATTTCTACCTGTTAACATTCTATTCAGGGCTATATTTAAATGTGATCACTTCCATGACACCTCTGATAGTGACTCCTATTACATACAATCATTCTTTCGTGTACTCTTGTACAATTTTAACTGTATCTCTTCTGTGGTGTTTCATTCTGCTTTGCATTACAGTTTGTTTCTTTCTCTTGGTGAAGGAAGTGGAGTGGCCAATTTATGCCAGCACATAAGTTGTAAGATTCTAAGTACATAAGAGCAACAACACTATATTTTTCATTTTTGTAAATCGTGCGGCTCATAGTTCTGCTAACTATGGCTGCCTGGTACAGAACAAGCATGTAAAGAATAAACTTAGGGGGAAATATAATTTACTTTATTTTCTGGTCATTGATTTGACATTTAACGAATATTTAGTTCTATAATAATCATGTTTTGAACGTTTAATAAATTCTACAAACAGTATTTTCTCAAGCCTCGTATGAAATTCTAAACATATATACCAAATTGCATGTCAGAAATAAAGAGACGCTATTAATGTATGTGGATGTTAAACTATATAAACCAAACTTGTTACTGATGGGAGCTCAAAATGGTCATGTCTCCATGGTGAGCCTCCGCTTCCTGCATAGCCATGACCCTGGAACCCCAGAGGTCATCCATGCTAAAAGTAGGGAATAAAAAAAACTGGAAAAATAAATATTTCCTTATTAGATTACATTTATTCTAATCATTAGTTTTAAAAATGATGCCTTACTTGGCTTGTGAATGGCACAAGGACCGCAGTCATTGAAACAGTCACTCACCAACACAGGTTCCGTTTTCCGCCTGGGTCGTTCCGTGTGGACACAGGTCAATGCACTTATAGCCCCCGCGCGTGTTCTCGCAATGCTGGTCCTGTCTGCACACATTCTGCCGACATTCGTTCACATCTTCGAAAAATAAAAAAATATATATGTTATTTAACTTTATATATGTATACATTATATACATGATGAGACAAAAGTAGGTTTATAGTTGTGAGTATGCAAAACAGTTTACACTTGTATCATTATTCATTAGATATTGTATTATTTTATTTTCCACACAAGCAAGCGTAAACCTACTTTTGCCTCACCTCGTATTAGCCTTCTGTGAAAAAAAACTGGTAAATAAAATGTAGGGCATGTTTAAAAAGTGGTTAGGTAATTAGAAAGTAAAACCTGTAAAGCCTAAGAATTGCTTCCATTTTGTTTTTGTATGGACTCTGTATATGCCACATGGTAGTTATTCCAACTCTACATCAGAGGCTCAGGGAACAGCCTGTGGACTAGATCAGGCATCATTCTTACTTACAAGGATGTTACGCTTTTGAATTCCAAGCCCCTTCTTACCCACGCATTTTCTGCCTTTGAGCTGATACCCAGGTTCACATCCACAGTGAAAGCTTCCTATGGCATTGAAACAGCGGTGGTGGCAGGGACTGGATTCTTGACATTCGTTAATATCTGTTAAAGAAAACGAAATTTTCATTCTATTCTGTTGGACAACTTGGGTCAATTTACCCCAGATGTTGAACATTTTAATCATATTTGGTAATTATCATGTCTCAGTTCTTCCCTAAAACTAATTCAATACAATTGCTCTCACATAATTTGTTGGACAACTGATCGACTTAATTGCTGGAGAGAGTATCCCTCTTCCATACTCCTCTAAAGGTAGACACTATCTAGTGACTCAGAACTGTATCGACACAACACACCTCAACTTTAAATGCTTTACCATATGGCTCCCACTCCTGTTTCCAGGAAGTTTCGGCCCTGGAATGTTGCTGACAACAGGAATATGAAGATAGGAAAAATAAATTAAAGCTAAGGTCTTCTGCAACCTATTTTGCAATTGACCTTTCATCCATATTTTTGCTGCTATTCGTCTGAGGCAGGTCTTTATCACCTTGTGCCTGATTGCAGCTACTTTGGCATTTCTCCTTGTCTGTTGTCATCGCTAAATCAGTCTTCCCAAACACCATCTGGGTCATAGTGTAATTAAAAAAAAAAAAAGGGCAAAATGAACTCCTAAAATTCCTGCATGCTGCCTGTTTGTTTTTGTACCTTCTCCGCTCTCCTTCCTTTCGGTCCCAAAGGAAGAGAGATCCCTTCTTTCATGTGAGAAAAGTCCCCTTGTTGGAGCTTTTGAGTCCTGTAGCCCACCTCCTCCTTCTTCATCAAGATGAGGGTTGTGGTCCATTGATAATTCCCTCTTCTTCTGTATTTTTAAAGGACTTCCTCCTTCTTGTCACCTTTCCCATAAACCTATGGACTGAATCAAATTTTTCCTAGCCTAACAAAACCTCTCTCTATACTCATTTCAGATTTCTTCACTTCTCTATCATCTATTCCAAACTCTTCAAAATAACAGTCACCATATTTAGTCCTCACCTTACCTTCCCCAGCTCGAGGCTGCCAGTGTTTTATTTTGTACTTGTCTTCTACTTGAGAACTTCTCATTTAATCTTTTAAAATCTGCACATTAATGTAAATACCCAAATGCGATGGTATACTTTAAAAAGATTTTCATACATTTTTTTTCTCTTTTGCCTGGCCTCCCTTATCCCTTTTTACTGCCTTGTCCACAAAAACCAATCTGTTTTAACAATATAGTATAAATAATAACATGTCTCTTCCATGTACACATATATATCTCTACCTAAATATAAAATTTCATTTTCTTTTTCTTTGCTATCGTTTGTTTTCTGGTCACATAATCCTGAAGCCAAATAGCTGAGCTCCATTTTACTCTTTAAAGTAGCTGCACAATGGTTCATTTTGTGGATGTACCACAATTAATTCATTTTTCCTATTATTATAGGCATTCAGTTTTTTTTAGCCACTGTTTCCGCCTCTACGAGACATCCTGATAGCAGCTTTACTCACAATTGCAAACACTTGGAAGCAACCAAGATGTCCTTCAGTAGGTGAACAGATAAATACTGTGGTACATTCATACAATGAAATATTATTAAGCACCAAAAAGAAATGAGTTGTCAACTCATGAAAAGACACGGAGGAAACTTACATGCATATTACTAAGCAAAAAAGCCAACAGTAAAAGTCTACATATTGTATAATTCCACCTGCATGACATTCTGGAAAAGGCAAAACTGTGGAGACGATAAAAAAAAAATCAGTGGTTTCTAGAGGTCCGGGGGAAGAACGGAGGACTAGGTGGGGCACAGGGTTTTTAGGGCAGGGAAACTACTCTGTGTGACACTATAATGGAGGATCCACATCATTATTCACTTGTCAAAACCCATGAAATGTACAACCCCAAGAGTAAATCCCAATGTAAACTTACGGACTTTGGGTGGTAATGATGTATCAGTGCAGGTTAATCCTTGGTTAAAAAAATGTACTGCTCTGGTGCAGGTCGCTGACACCAGGGAAGGCCACGCGGGAGTCGGGGCAGGCAGTATATGGGGACTATCTTTCCCTTTTACTCAGTTTTGCTGTGAACTTGAAACTGCTCTAAAAAAAAATAAAGTCTATAGGGTGGACTGATGAAGGTGTTTGCTGTGTATATAAAGTTACCTCATATACCACACACCATTATAAGTGTGCTCATTGTCACTTTATATTTCAATCATCCCCTATTTTTGTCTTTCTGAATATCAGATGTCCTATCTGTGTAACTGCACACCAAAAACAAGCCACGCAGCGCATTGCACTAACCGGACCCCTGCTTACAAGAGCGCGGGGAAGGCAGAGCTCGCCCAGCCAGGAGCCTCGTTGTCTCTTTCTCGCCTGTTTCCAAATCCACTGACCCGGGCTCAAGCTTTTAATATCAAGGGAAACTTTGCCTCCATTGACTCAAGGGAGTTAGCTCATGTGAGTGGCCTGGTGCAGTGCTTGGCAACAAGCGCCCTCTGCCCCCGCCGGGTCTCCGCATCTTTTCCTTACCAAGTAAAGTGCAACTGTGGTAACGCGGCAGCTCAGAGGAGGAAGGTCAGTCCAGGCTATGCTTGTTGCTTGGTAACGAGGGTTTACGGTCACCTTCTAAAGATGCGGGTTAGCCCGGAGTGGACGGTATTCCATTACGTAGACTTACCAACTTTGCTAAGTGCTTTTGAGATTGCTTAACATTTCAAGATTTTAAAAGATGCGAAGTTTAAGTTTGCAATGGAAATGCTGTATATCTTTTGCAGTGATAAAATCCACGTTGGGATTTTAAAGAAAAGATGTTGTGCTAATGCTGTGTGATATTTTAATGTCTCTTTTTGCCTGTTTTCTATTTTTGTACATTCATTATGGTGAATGTCAATGCATTGTAATTGCTTAGCCATTGGATAATAACATTTGTTAGAGGAGATTAGAAAATTTATTTGTGCAGTTCTGCAGAATTCATTTTCTACTTCTAATATTTGCTCAAGTTAAATAAAAATTATCAAGCCATTAAAAAATAAGGTCTATTAAAAAAGGCCTGCAATAAATATGCTCATAGTTGTATGCAATGGAGTTTTATAAAGTTAACTGTATTAGATTGTGCTGTATGAGCTCCTCTCTCAAGTATAACAAGCGAATGTTATCAAAACCATTGTGTCGCAAATGTTTGAAACAGCCATGGAATATTATTATGTCCAAAGACCTCACCAAGAAGCTCCATCCATAAAAGAGTTTACTTTAAATGATTCAAAAGGTAGGGGCTCTTAATACTTAGCATAATAAGATAAAGCAAAAGCCTCCATTTTTATACCTTGACAACTCAGCCCATCAGAGGTTCTTCGAAAGCCGATTCCACAGCGGACCACACAGCGATAGGAGCCAATGGTATTGTCACAGTCCTGACCAGTGTGGCAGTTGTGTCCACCCAAAGCACACTCATCAATATCTGCAAAAAAAGGGAGTTATTTAACCAATGTGAGTTGAAGAAACCAAGCTAAGAACCTGCTGTGAAATGGGTATAAGAAATAGCACTTAAAAATATATAAGAGCAAGAGTGCTAATTTTTTTTTTTTTTTTGGCTGAGTCATTTCAGGTGAATTAAATGGGTGACAAGCTCATGGCCACATAGCGTGGTATCTTCACAGACCGGCCTGACCATTATACCACTTATAAGTCAGGGGGCTTTAAGAATGTTACTTCTCCTTTCAGAGATCACAATTTGCTCATCTGTAAAATGAGAATAATAATATCTGCCTCTCAGTGTTGCTTTCAAGATTAAAGGAAATAATATACATAAGATGCTCAATGCGTATTGGGCACTTCGTACAAGTTATTCCTCTCCCTCTAATATCCCTGGCTCACTCTTCCTTGCATTTAGAAGGGGACCTCTTTGGGCATAGAGTGAGAAATCCTTCCCTCTTTTCATTATTTTTTTTAAATTATAAAACCAGATTCTTGCACAATTTTAACTTTAAAGCATACCTTGTGTCTGATAGAAAAATATTTTTTTTGTTCATGTTCCCAAAGTGCTATCAGGATTGTGCGGTTTCCTTAAATCCTTCCTAACCGCTTCCTGAGTCTCCTGATTGTAAAGCGGGTACGGCAGTAGTCCTGGTGCCTCTCCTGGCCGTGCCGTGGGGCGTGAGAGTGCCCCACAGGGAGGCAGTGTGTCGGCACTATTCGCACTTCCCTGCTTTCTCGCCCACGGAGGGTATGCTGCCTGTGGCCAAGGCGGGCAGAAAGAGTAGGAGAGAAGAGCCCTGGTCTATGACACTGTCCCTGGGTTGCGACTGCCACGCCCTTTGCTGAAACACGCCCACCGGACTTAGGTGTGTGAGTACAGACCTTGGCAAGTCCTCCCATCAGCGGCTATGGTGAGGCCCTTCGGACAGGAGCAGTAGTAGGCCCCCACGGCATTGTGGCAGGCGTGGGAGCAGGGTTTCCCGGTTGCACACTCGTCTTCGTCTGACAGAAGCAACAAAAGGCCCCGTTAGTACATACACCCCCCACTTTCTGGGAGTTATTAAAGTAGGTGTTTAAAGAGGCCATTGAATTGAGTCACACGTAGCAGAAAATGTTCAAAGTGCCACAAAATGGAAATGTTGAATAAACATGAATTCTGGGTCCTCAAATTATCTTTGATAGTGAATAGAGGTTTAGATCAATTCTAAAACAATGATGATAATAACTAAGATAAAATATCCATTTACCAGCTCTAATCCCCTCTTGCCTACCTGTACTCATCAATAAAGACGTTCTTAGGAGACAAGTATTTTAATTACTATCTTCATTTGCATGACAAAACTGAGGAGCAAAGGAGTTCAGTAAATTGCCCAAGGTTACACAGATCATTATTGGTAGACCTGGAATTTGAACCTGGGCAGTGTTATTTCTAAAAACCACCTTTTACCGGTGTACTGCATTGCATGGCCTACCAGTGGAAGACAGGCATGGTGTATGCAGACTTGAGCTCCCTGAGCCATTGACTCAGCTGTTTCCTTATCTGTGACTCTTGTGTGGGTGCTTGGATGAGACAAGGCTGGTTTAGTCATTAGTCTTTGGGCCCCAGCCCTCTCCTATCCTACGACTGAGTGAGTCTAGGGCTGGGCGCCTTAGAGCTGAATTACTGCTGTTTCATATGCATGGCAATCAAGTGGCCACACAGAGTCCAGTGTTTTGTCCCTGTGGTTGCGCCACCTCTGTACTTCGCTATGACCCCTGACAGCATGGGCTTTGTATCTAAAATTGAAATGCAGCTCTGCTGCTTGAAGCTGAGTGATCTTAGGCAATCTATTTAACTTCTTCATGTCTTGATTTCTTCAGCTATATAAAGGGACATTCAGAGATGATTGTGATGATTCAATTTCCAGCAAAATGGCAATAGGTGTCCATTGAATGGTATCCATTATTAACTATTTCAGTATAAATAAAAATGCATTATTTATTCCTTAATTCCTTACCAGCACAAAAGGGTCCGACTGAGTCTAAGGCAAACCCAGAGGGGCACTGGTTGCTGCGATCTCCTACCACAGAGAGAAAAGCAAAATTAACTGGCTGGGTGGAATGCTAGCCCCTTGTTTCCAGTACAATCTTCCCTGGGGAGGTATGCCAACGATGGAACGCATAGATCTCAAATGCAGCAGGTGAAAACAAACACGAATGGAAAGTCTTTCCTGTTTCAACCAATATAAAGATTTTCTCATAGTCACTGTAGGAGGAGCGACGCAGATGGGGATCACAATGTGCTTTTCAATTATTATCATGTTGTGGACAACCTCCCTCGTCCATTGTTCACAGTTACACTGTCAAGACATAGAGCCATGACTGGTACACAGTAGGCGCTCAACAGATATTTTTAATGAATAAATAAGCTAAACATTCCTTTAAAATTGTTTTAATGACTGCTTAAGAGTTTATCATACAGCTGTGCCATCATTTACACATTTGCCTCTTACTTCCAGGACACTTCCTGCTGGCCGCTTCAGTGATTTTCTCAGGGCAGACTCTTAGGAAGCGCTAACTGAAAAGGGAGGAGACTGGAAAGGCTGCGGACACAGACCGCTTTCCAGGAAAGCTAGTCACACCTTTGCCTGCAGCGTAAGGTGCGGGGCGGGGCGGCGGGCGGGGGGTTCATTCCTTATACCTCTCCAATATACAGTGCATCACACTTACTAATCTCTGAACAATAATTGAAAAATAGTACCTCCTTGTTTCAGTGTGCATTTCTTTGCTTATTGATGAAGTTAAATGATTTTTCACATTCATTTTTTCATTATTGTCTCTTCCTTCATGTATTTCCTGTCCTTAGCCTTTATGTATTTTTCTATTGGGGTGTTTACCTTTTTTAAAAGCCTATATATATTAAGGTTAATCATAATTGTCCATAATATGGAATGTACATAGTTTTTCTTGGTGTATATTTTTTTCTGCTCAATTTTGTTTTTTCTTCCCATGAAGAACTTTTAAAAAATTTACATGTAGTTAAATTAATTTATCTTTCCCTTTATTGTCTCTGACCTCTTTTTTACTTGCAAAAATTAAACATGTTTTAAAGTTATGTTTAAAAATCCATTTGATTTTAAAGATAAATTAAAAAATTATATTGATCTATATTGTGAGTTGTCTTGACCAGTAGTTTCCAAATGCCAATGTGCAGACCAGATACATTAGAATCACTTAGGGGTTGTTAAAAATACAAACTCCCAGGCTCTACTTTAGTCTAAATACACCAAAATCTTTGGTTTTATAAACCTGAACTTTCAGCAGACTCTCTAGGTGACTCTAATTACACTGTAACCGTAACTGTAGAAGCAACAGAGAAAGAGCCTTCTGGTTAAGCAACCAAGAATGCAAGCTTGCCCCCTGGTGGTCACTTAAAAAGAAACTGCGGGTACACACTTGATTCTCAGGAAAATGTCAACAAGCAGATGGGCACACACATATCAGATGTAATTCATACAATCACAGTATCTAAGTAAAGTGCTCTAAATGTCCTGTAGAAGGACCCAAACTCCCCAACAACACCTCTAGAGGTACCACAAAGACCTTCAAACCATTTCAGGTTTAAAGGATTTACACAACTGGGTAGAAACTGTACATGACTTTCCAAAAATCATCTTAAGTCCTCTAGTCCCAGATGGCATAAATGGATTTTTAATCAAAGTCTTATTCCAAGTTATCTTTTTTAATTATATGGAGTACCAGAAAAAGTAGAAACAGAGATTAGATATGAAAAGGAGGCAATATTGGGAAGAGAAAACATAACTCTTCATTCCAGTGGCTCCTTTCCAGTGACCTGGTCATGCACAACAACAGTAAATGGAGTGTGGGTGGTAACGCGTGCATTGCGGGGGGGGGGGGGGCGGTGTGTGTGGGGCGATGGACTCCACCGCCTTGGAGTCTTCCTGAATCTATAACTATCTCAAAAATATGCACACAACGTCCCAGATGTCCTAGATTACAAAGATCTCAAATTTAATGAAGCACTTACAACTGAAGAAAATAGTCACACGCACAACTGATGAAAACAAGACTAAGTGGTAAAAATAAAATGCTAATGCATTTACTGAACATGACCAAACAAAATGATGCTGTTTAAAATTTACTTGGATCTATTTTATGACATCCAGCGCAGAGCAAAACATATACATTCACAAGGCCAATGTGAACCATTATTAAGTGTACTCCTGGGAACGTAAAGTTCAAAGTTAAAGTCAAACAGTATCAACACAACTACATGCAAGTATCTCCGACCACCAAAACCCCATGGACTATGGAATGTTAATTGTTATGCCTGAAAAGTAAGTCCCAGGGTACAGCCAAATCAAAAAACCACATATCACAGGGAGACTGCTGAGACCAAGGGTTGTAGAACTGTGCTTGGAAAATGAAAAGCAGTTCAAAAATTATAACTTCGAGGAACAAGAAATGACAGTTGGAATCCTGATTACTCTTGTACTGCTTTTAAAATATGGAAACTTTTTTGGACCAGTTTAGATTAAGATATACCTTGACATTTTATTTCAGGAATTTAAAAAAATTCCTTGACAAAATGTAAAATTCAGAACAAGAACAAATGGATTTTACTACCTAATGAAAAATCATTCTGAAAGAGTATGCATTTTTAAACATCTCTGTGTGTATAGAATAGAATAACAACCCCATCATGTTATATGAAGAAGCATATTAGTGAAACAAATGTATTAAACTCCCCTTGGACTGGCTTTATCACCACAAAACATAGACAACACACAAACAAGCCTAATGTCATCGTGTTTGGTTTATGCCTTAATATCCTTATTTTGAAGGGCATCAATGCAATTGTTTTACCCTTCTAGAAAGATTTGGACTTGCTTTGAACTAAATTACCTTTGGAAATTGAAGCATGAATTTTGAAACCCAGTGTCTCCTCTAACTGGTTGTAGTCAGATTCCACAGAGGATGCACGAAGTGTTTCCACCAAGAAAGGCATTCTTCCCTGTGCCTGATCATAGAAAATGGTGTGGTTCCATGTGTACGGGACGCCGATGCCGTCGATGGTGAACAGTCGGGTTGAGTAGGCGTACAGCTGTCCCGGACCCGTTTGAATGTAGTCCTCTGTGTAGTCCTATGGAGGACAATATGGATCTGAGGGTTAGCATGGCTCATCTTACTTTTTTTTTTTTTCCTGAGAGTAGTATAAGATGTAGACCAAGGAAAGAAAAGGGCTTAGAGGCTAAGCATTTTTAGTTCTAAATAGAATTGTGATTTTACAGTAGTGTTCAGGAGATAAAATTAGAACCTTTTCATTATTAAGCTCATTTAATAATTTTACTGTTATAAATTATCGGTTTATAAGGGACTCAAAGTTGTAGGTCAAAAGAAAAGATTGTTTATTCTTTATTTTCAGAAACTTTTATGGATGATATACAGGAACTTTTATATTAAGAGTTACTATTCTCTTTGTAGAAAGTTAAACAAATGGCTTAAATCAACATACCAGTGATCATGGTCCTGATAAGCAGAGTAATAAACCACTAAGAGTTTGGAAAGACTTGTCCATAAAGATTTTTTGAAATTAAATTTATTGGGGTACCATTGGTTAATAACATTATATAATTTTCAGGCGAATAAGATTATGATTTGACATCTGTGTACTCTGTTGTGTATTGCTCACTCAAAATCTAGTCTCCATCAAAGGGGGACCATACATCTGGTCCCCTTTATATACTTCATCCTCCCTGCTACCTTCCCCTCTGGTAATCACCATTCTGTTGTCTGCGTCTATGAGTTTGCTTTTGTTTATTTTGTCTGTTACTTTTTGTTTCATATTTTACATATAAGTGAAATCATATGGTTTTTGTCCTTTTCCGTTGACTTATTTTACTTAGCTTCATACTGTCGAGATTCATCCATGTTGTAATCTATCTATATCTATCTATCTATCTATCTATCTATCTATCAATCAGTCATCTATCTCACATCATCTTTATCCATTCACCTGCCATGGACACTTAGCCTGTTTCCATGTGTTGGCGATGGTAAACAAAGACCAGGCAACCATTTCTAACCTCAGTGGTTTAGACATTTACTCCCCAAAGCAAACAAGAGAAACTACCCAAGTTCTCTTTGCTCTTCCTATGGATCTCTGACTCCCACTCTTACCATTACTCCAATAAACAGTGAAGGCCACTTATCTTGACAGTTTATACCTTTATAGCGACCTCAGCAGGTGACTGGAGCTGCAGGACGTAGCCGCTCACAACTATATCTAGCAGCAAAGCACCATCGGAATCCAGGCCCCGAGCGATGTGAGTCATCCGCAAGATTTCTCCTGGGAATTACAATGCGTTCATTTTAACAGCAAAAACTATATGGCCTGTGTAAATGCAGAAGTGATTTACCTTATGTTCCCATTCAGCTATGTTATTTTACTTAACGCTTGAATAAACACAGACAATAGGAGAATTGAATTAGCACTTGGTTTCCCAATTAAAGTTAGG
Organism: Pteronotus mesoamericanus; assembly: GCF_021234165.1. Classification (NCBI taxonomy): domain Eukaryota; kingdom Metazoa; phylum Chordata; class Mammalia; order Chiroptera; family Mormoopidae; genus Pteronotus; species Pteronotus mesoamericanus. The sequence continues at coordinate 2,984,375 of NW_026555302.1, forward strand.
CTTATTGAATTAGGTTTCTTCTAAAATCTCTTTTTATGTGGCAGAAATGTAGGATATGATTATGTGAAGGATCCCAACACTTTAAAGTCAAAAGCAATTACCCAGACAGCTCTACAAAGAAGGGTTGCTAGTGAGAAGGGGCAGACAGCTTAGGCAGCTTTACCAGGCGAACAGGCAATAGCTACAAGCCTGTCCATGGAGCTTCGCTCTTTCCGATGTTTCAACCAGGAGCAAAGGGGCGTCTTAGTGAGTGGATGGTCAAGACACACCCACTTGTGGGATGATAAAAGCTATGCCCTCCTTCAGTCTTTCTTCCTTAAAAATCGCTGCCATTTGACCACCTTTGATGAGGCTCGAAGTGGACTTGCATGTACTTGGCAAGAGCCATGAACAGCTAATACATATTCATTAGCACTAAGGATAAAAGCAAAAAGCATTTAGATTTGCTTGTTTTTATTTCCCTGTCAGGTATTCTCATTGACTGTTAGGTTCACAGTCAAGAGCCTTTGATTGATAGCAATGACTCATTCTCCTATTCTGTGTGGCTTTTAAAACGTTTTCTAAGGATTGAAGGAGAAAAGATACGTAAAATACATTTAAAAAAAATTTGGAGGTATAAAAATCACTATACTGTTTGAAAACACATGGTCTCTTAGAGACCCATGTCAGTAAAAATTTACAGGGAAATGAAAAATTGCTTTTATATCATTTATGATAAGATTGCTTCAAAAAACCTTGAAATTATTCTCTGTGGGAACATATAATGTATTTTTCTTAACCACCAACTTTTAAAGCCATCATATTTTTTATAGCAATAGAATATTAAGTTCAGCTGGCTCTAACCAGTTGCGAATTCCACTTGAGTTTCCCTCTTGAAGACCGCGTTGGTGAGGGTGAAGCCGTTCACCGCTTCTCCAATTTCCTTTGCTGTTGTCCAATAAATGGGATTTAAAATAGAAACGATCTTTCTCATTGCTGGACCTAAAAAAAGAAGGATAAATAAGGGGACAAAGCAAAGCATTGACAGTTCACTGTTATTATTGTCTTCATAGTATGTTAGTCATAAGGATGAATCCTAAATAATCTTGAATGGCAATAAAACAAATACAGTATTTCATGTGCCTTTAAGAGCTGACCACTGGGGCAGAAAGAACTATTGTTCTGACCATTTAGTAGGAACATCCTCCAGAAATTTTCAATGAAAATAACGAAATGAAGACTAATACATAAATTTTTAGAAAGAGGCTTATTAATTCCTTTTATAAGCAAATGAACTTACCAAGACTGCGAGGCACATTGGTAATTTTGGCATGTACTATTCTAGTATCAGACGTAGGGCTATCTGTTACTGTGGCGTTAAGGAAAGCAATTCCAAACTCAACATCATTAATATTTCCAATAACACTTCCTCTGGCTCGCTGGGGACCACCTATTGGGAGAAGGAAAAACATTCCTGGATAAGGAAATAATTTCATCAACACTACACGGAGGGAAAAAAAGGCCCATGTTCAAAGATGCTACAAATCTCTCAAACCTCTGAAAAGATCATATGACATCTGAATTTAAGAGTGTCATAAATAAGCTTGCAAAACATTCTACTCTCATGTAACACTCATCAACCCCCATAAATCTAGGACCCTTCCAATCTGTGCACATCATAACTGCATTTCACAGCCCAAAGAATACAATCAGCACCCAGTCCCAAAGCCAAAATAAAGTAGGTGTTTGTTGATGGCGATGAAATGATGATAATGAGTTTATTGAGCATATCGTGCACTTTGGTAAGCACTTAACATGTACTAACTCTTTTAATCCTATCAAAGAGCCTGTAAGGTCATTTAAGTAGCTGCAGTCTGCAGACTCGGTAAATAAAGTCCAGAGAAATCATCAGTACAGCCAGGAGGTGGTGGGATGAGGATTGAACGCAGATGTGATTGGCATCGAAACCCATGCTCTTTTATCTGTTTGCCTCCTTCACGAGAACAGAGAGGGACAGGAGGGATCACCAGCAATACAGCTACTAAGCCTTGTGACAGGCCACTGTTAACATAAATGTGGCCTATCTGGGAGGTATTTATTGTTTAGTCGGATTTCAGATCTTGGGTTTATCAAGTTCTTCATGTTCCATATATATTTGAAAATGCTTACCCTGTGAAAAATTTGAAGGATACTGTACTTTTAACAATGCTGCCAGATTCATACCAAGACAATCAAGTTGAAAAATAATTATAAATTTTTTAAAAATAATCTCTGCAATAATTTTACATCTTCTTTCCAATGTTCAACGAAATTATTGGTTACTCACATAGGAGAGGTGGTTCATGACTATTCTTAAATGAATAGTCATGATAGGAGAGAGAAACAAATTGGGAAGAAGCCAATGTGAAATTAATAAATATTCATTATTTGATGCCTTTTAATTGAATACATTTTAAAATAATCATTAGGTGTTTCAGATATTGCTATCATGGATTAAATCAGGGGAGGAATACAATTATATTCAATCTCAAAAATATCAATAGGTATAGTATTTCACCATTTTAATTTGCATTACTTTATTAGTGAGAGAAAACATTTTTTTTCCCCCACAATGATTCAGCCATCATGTTCTGGACTATGTTCATTTGTTCACCCAATGTTGAGGATATAATGGTAATAAGAAAGAGAAAAAAAGACACGAGACCAGTCTTCCTAGGGCTTATGTCTGAATAGGAGAGACAGACATCAATTCGAATTCCATAAAAAAATGTAGAATTGACATGTACTAATGTGTAAGATTTACTACTCAGGGAAGTCTATAAAGGAAGTTAAAATTGATTGGAAATCTAAAGAAAGTAGATATCTTAACTAAGCCGGGGAAGAAGGCAGGAGGAAGGCTTTGCAGGTAGAGAGAATGGCATGTGTCACCCTTCAGGGAGGTGGCTGCTTGCTACTTTGGAGAAACCAAAAGTGAGAGCTTAGAGAGGGATTGATAGGAACCACACTGCAAGATGATGCAAGAAAGTAGACAGTAGGGCCAGTCAGGACGTGGTAGGCCATTCTGGTTTCCTAGGCAGAGGAAGAGAGAGAGGGGTAGAAGGAGCCCTAATTCACTCAGTTCTCTAGGTCACTGCTAACAAGCAGGGCCTCCCACCGCGATCTTGGTTCTCCAGTCTCACAGACGGACCTGAGTCTCGGGGCTCCGCATACATCCCCTCGTCCATCTCGTCAGTTGAAGCTTCCTGCCACACTCGGTAATCCAAACTGTCTGCGTATTTGGGCTTCCTTCTGCCACGGGGGCTCTGGTGCCACTAGAGGCTGAGCTACAAACTGCCGCCACTGACATGGGACCTACCAGCACACCAGAGGGTGGAAGAGCCTCAATGTCCCTGGAGATCCGCTGATGTGTTGAGAAGACACATTGAACAGTTGACTGACTGACACTTGCCCGTTTAGCTTGTCCACATCCTATAAATCTTCTCATATAAACCCTTTCTCTCACTATGCCAAATGGGCCTTCTTCAGGTCCAGGGACATTTGATTTCTTTTTTTTTAAACCTATTTTTTTATTGTATTTTTTCCATTATCATTTATCCCCCCACTCCCCCCTCTTTCTTGTCCCTGCTGCTCCCTGCAATCACCACACTGTTGTCCATGAGTCGCTTTTTCCTTTTTGCTTGATTCCTCTACCCCCTGACCACCCTCCTGCCTGGGGATTGTCTGCTTGCTCTCTATGAGTCTGGGGACACATTATCTCTAAGGCAATCCTAAAGCTTTCTAAAGTCCTGTAGTATCTCAACACTTCAAAAACATGAAACTGTTCTTTCTGGTCTTCCTTTAGCCCTTAGAAAGTCCATCTTCAGAGACAAGTACCCACCATTTCTTAGGATTCCAGAAAACTCTTTCTAAAGTCCGTGAGTTTTAGAATTTTTGACTTCGTTTCTTCACAATTTTTACATTACTCACAACGGCCAGCCATTGTTGTAAGAATTGAGTTATGGTAGTTAAACTGACCTCTTCCTACTCTTTTTCCTCAAACTGAACTGGCCTCTATTTTACTTTCCACACTCATGTGCTCCATAGTTCCGTCTGTGAAATAGCCTCCCACTGTGTATTTCTGTTAGATACTCAGTTTCTGCTTCACCCTCATTTTCCAGCCTGGAGTCTCAGCCTGGCTTCCCTGCTTTTCCACGCCCTTTCACCCCTCAAGCCCAAGACGAGTAATTACAGCTGTGCAAACCATATTCTGTTCCAAGGGGGCCTGCAAAGGGGCAAGCACAGGCTAAAATCTAGCCATGAGTTTGGGGGTAGAGCTGCAGCAGCCGGAGGAGGATAGGACACGTTTCCTCATTCTCCCTCCCCGAGAGCACTGTTTTGTAATGGACGGGCTCAGCGTGATGCCCTTTTGTAACCTGCAGAAAGACTGTAAATGTGCAAGCAACAGTCCTGCCCAAACCTAACTTGGTTGCTTACCTGGGCACGCCTGTAGATTGCACCTGGAGACCTGAGTCGCGTCTCCTGGACAGGGGCGGCCCCTGTGAGATGGCTCTGGGTTGTCGCACAGCCTTTTCCGAGTCTTTTCCCCTCCTCCGCAAGAGGCAGAACAGGGACCCCAGCTATGCCAGTTTCCCCAGCTCCCGTCCACTGTGAACAAGAATGGAATGGCCAAGAATAATAAACGGTCTGAAAATGTCCATTTAGGGTGGCCCTGCCTATGCAACTTGGAGTTTAAGATCTGAAATCATGGTGCTGCTGCAATGCACAGTAAAGAGAATGCTTTGCTTGTTTTACTGCCAGGACTTGGGGAGCTCACCGGGACACATGTCAGTGTTGCATCTCTGGATCTGGGAGTCTGGCCCCCCACAAGCTCTTCCTCCGTTGGAGGGTCGAGGGTTATCACACGTGCGATACCGCCGCATCTGCCCTCCATTACATGATCGACTGCAAATTCCCCAGCCGCTCCAAGGACTCCAGTTACCGTGAGCTACAATACAGAACCATCGGACACGTGCTACACAGTGACATTCATCCAAAACACATGGGAAGACCCTCCCCAGGAACCAAAAAGACATGCAGATCGATAAATAAGCAGCTTCCAAAGGTAGATGGGTTAGCTGTAGTTTTGACCACAGCGATTGTACATTTCCATTTAACACACAGTTACTGAGTCTTAGAGTATTCCAGGAGCTGAAGGATATGAACGAGACAACGTCTCTGCTGGATGAGTCAAGATTGTCACATTCAAAATGTGATGGATTCAGATGGCTGCTGAGGTCTAAAAAGCTAGCGTGGTGACTGCATTAAGGCAAAGAGCCACCTGCTTGCTTCCATAATGAATTATCAACATCGTTAACAGTGAGCATGTGAGGGTGTCCCAGTCCACGTGCTCTGCAGGCGGTCCCACAGCACAGGTGAAACAGAACACAGCCCCTGCCCATACAAATCGATCACTTCTATGGTATTATACAGATACACAGCAACACACTGCATTTCCATGCCCTAAATCAAAGGGAGATGAATCCCGTAACGGGATATTATAACTTCAAGGACCTAAGGCCATAATGGAACTTTGAGAAAGTATAATTTTGACTCACTATTTGCAACACTCACTTGGGCAAGGGTCACTGTTGCAAAAATCGCTCTGGACGTCACTCCCTTCACATTTGCTTCCTCCGTGCTGCGGAACAGGATCGGAGCAGTCCCTCATCCTCTGTCTGGCACCTCCTCCACAGGACACCGAACAGGCACTCCAACTGGCCCAGGGGGCCCACTTGCCATCCACTGGATTAAGGAAAAAACATACATGCTCTGTTACTACTTAAAAATGAGCAGGTTGAACACTGGGCATAGTTAGGTTGAGGGATGTTCTTATGGGCACTGATTCTTACTGACACGCTACCTAGATAAGAGGCAGATGCTAATTTATTAAGGGTACAGACATTGCAGTTTTCCTACCTGGGCAGTGTCTTTCATTGCAAACTTGCATCTGTGTTTCTGCTCCATCGCAGAAGGCGCCATCAAATGACGGCGGTGGGTTGTTGCACAGCCTTGTTCTCATCTGGGTGCCCTTCCCACAACTTCTGCTGCACGCGCCCCATGGCTGCCAGGCGCTCCACGCTCCGGGAACTGCAAATACCCCAGGAGACAGCGTTTCGAGCCACAGAACCAACAACAACAACAACAGCAGCAGCATTAGACAAGTAAATGAACTCAGTCGTGAGTTAAATGAGCTCAGAGTCTAAAATAATTAAAATTGAACCAAAGAAACCATGAGCGATGTTCTTCCTTTCTCCTTTATGTTAGATTTTCATGGGGTTTGGTGTCGATAGGAAAATTCAGAACGTTAACTAATGCCAAAATAAATCCTTAACGTTATCTGAAGGGGGTATTTTATTAAAATAAAAAAAATGTATATTGTCGTTCAGTTACTGGTGCCCCATTTTTCCCCATTGCTCTCCCCTGGCCTGCCCGATGCCCCTCTCCCACACTCAATCCTCCCCGCTGTTGTCCTTGTCCATGGGTCCTTTATACATGTTCCTTGACTTGACCCTTATAAAATTTAATCACACTACCATAAGTAAACACAATCTGAGATTTTAAACCTGGGTAAGCATTTGTCTGTGTTCTGTGCTCTGCGGAAAGTGGAAGGAACCGAAAGCTTAGGAGCAAGGCTGTTTAAGAGACTGAGATGTGGCAATGGACAACACAAATGCTTCCAAACGATAACTTGGACCCCAGAAAACAAGACCACACCTTTAACCCTAATTCAGCTCCATGTTTAAAAATGAACTTTTAACAACATGATGACTTGCACAGTTATACCGCTTTGAAAAAAGTTGTCTCCATTACATAATGCTCATGAATTAAAAGTTCTGAATAACACATTCACCTGCCACGCAAACAACAGAAAAAAAACTGGTTGGTATTTTCCAAAGAGTGATGTTAGGGGCTTTCATTTGGTAACTAACATATTACACCATCTGACCACAAGACTGTAGCAACCTTATGTTTCTTACCAGGTGCATGGCTGAGAATCAACAGTATGGTTTCTCTTATGTGTAAGTCAGTATCAGGTCATATTTTTGTTTTGAGGGTAATTTCTAGATATTGGGCTCATAAAGTATGTTTTTGCCACCCAGTTTAACCACGACTGAGGCAAAACAGGGCGTTAAGGTCTGTGTCTAAATATTCTCTTAACAACCTATAAAACACCAACAGAGTAAGCTGAAAACCAAGTAATGAAATCATCATTTGGTTGCTTTGTTTAGAAAACATTTTAAAACATATTTTGCATTTTCTTTTCATTAACTATTTTCTAATTGAGTTGACTACTTATCCCTATACTTTGCAGGTACAGGCAAACACAGTCATGTAAATTTATTTTAGCTGACAAAAGTTGCACTAAAAAGTATATGACTAAACCTAAAAGGAAAGAAGAAAGCCTTCAAAAATTTGGCAGATAATACTCAAAACTACTTCTTTATTAACCCATATTGCTGATGCTCATAATCTTTATATATGAACTATGTGATTTTAAAAATTCAGCTGTTCAAATTATTTTCATATGTTCTATTTTCAAGGCTGTTGGTTAACAAAAGCTCACACTTCTTACAATATGAAGTCTTACAGCATAGATGCATTTTTTTTAAGAATCCCTAAAGAAATGTTGATTCAATGGTGTTTTTCTCTAATATATAGATTCATTTTTATTGGAAGAATATAACTGGGTGATGTTTATTCATTTATTATCTGTGTAATTTCTAGTTCATATAAATAGAGTTTTTTGTTAGAAGATCTTCATTTTTTAATCAATACAGAAAACCATAATGAGAAGTGAACGTCATGATACAAAATGTGAGAGTTGAAATTTTTCTTTTTTATGAATGGAATGACAAGAAGAAAAAAGAGAGAATGATAATATAAAACAGAGGCGGCATAAAACATCATGGCATCTACGTAATACCAAAGAAGACAGCTGTTGAGGAATTAGTATATAAGAAAAATGCAAAATATAGTAGATGGATTTGTCGTCACACTATGTTGCAATTCTCATTCTGGAAAGACAACAGAGCATAGTCCTTAGGAGCAGGGACTCTGGACCAGGTGCCCTGGGCCTGAATAACCGCTCTGTCCCTACTAACCGTGCCGTCCCAGGTGAGTTAGCGGGCTTCTGTGTGCCCAGCTCATAATCTGCAATAGGCAGATACTAACAGAACCTGCCATAGCAGGATCAGGGTGAGGAATCACAAGTTTGTAGATGAAAATTGCTGGGGTCAGGACAGCACATGCAGTAAGTACTACACACAGGGGAGCTATGAGCTAGTACAGCCATTCTTCACTCAAAGTTCTCAACGATTTTCAAAAAGACACTTTTAAAAATGCTCATTCTTTAAGTAAGATGTAAGAATATGTGTTTTTTTTATGACTCTGAAATGGCAGCAGAAAGGCCCATTCCAGGAGACACTGATCTTTTTTAGGGGGAGGATTGGAAGTTTAAAAATACTCTTCTAACTGGAGCAGGGAAAGCACAACATAAGCCTTGAATATCAGTTTGCACCAGAAAGCCAGGAAGTGTTCAAGGAATCAGGGAAATTTATAAGGTCATTTAGCTTTTCATTATACAGCTATTATAGCTGACAAACTGTTACAAAGACTGTTGTAATCAGGTATTTCTGGCTCTTTTTCCTTTCATGTAGTATGCTATTCTAATTAGCTTTCTAATTATTCAAGATTAAACAATAATTTTGGCTTTTAGTTTATTTTCGTTATGATTTCATGGCAGTATTTTATTTTTATAATGGAATGGACGTTCTGAATTGTAAATCAAGGTATCCAGGATCTAAGCAAATAGGCTTGGGAATCATCAGATTGACCTGGGTCCAAATCCTTGATTTACTTTTTTACTAGCTCTGTTCCCTAGTGAATTAACTACGTTTTCTGGATATCAGTGTGCTCCTCTGTACAATACGATGCAATACCCAATGCAGCAGACAACGGTCTCATTTTAGTTTGTCAATATCCCTTTTCTTGACCGTCTCAGCTAGGGTGTCTCTCCAACTTTTGCTCTATCACTTCAACTATTTGAGTTTGTTCTATATGCTTGTCAATATCTGAATGATATTATCTGTTTATCATTCTACTTCGAGCAATTAGAACAGGGCCTCGAGCTCAGAATAGGTGCTCAATAAATATTTTTTGGATGGATGAATGAATGACTGAATGAATGAATGACTGAATGAAGAGCCACTCTCTATCCCATATGGTTTCTTTCAGGCTGTCAAACAAGGAGCTCTGAACCTCTTGACAGGCTGTGGGCAAGTAGCCCAGTTGGCTATCAGTGTCCTCCTCCTGGAGTCAAGTTCAGAGGTCAGCATGAGATCCAAACAAAATCAAACAGGGTCCCTTCCCAGAGGTTGACGTGAATTCTGAGAGAAAAAAACTCTTTGTCTCTGAGGCCTTAGATTATAAGCCCCTGTGAGCCAGTAGCTGCCAGCAGTCATTTTTTTCCACCACATGGAAAGAGTTTAAAGGAGAATAAAGCCAAGAGAGGAGAGCAGAGATGAGAGATGGAAAACATGCTAGGAAAACGTTGGCCAAATCCTTGGATTCAATCATACCTGAAAGTAGAATTTTTACTTAAGCTTATGTAACTCTGATTTCTGTCACTTTAATCTCAAAGAGCCCTAAAGTACCTGTGTTGTAGGGCTGTTTTGCAAAGTCAAAAAGAGCTTATATATAAAGCACGTAGCATGTAGCATGGTTCTTCGCACATGACAGGCATTCAGTCAATGGTAGCTATTATTATTTTAGTCCTCACTAACTGTGTGTTTCTGGGAAACCCTTTACCTTCTCTATTTATTTCCTTCACCTGAAAATGAATGACTGGATTAGGTGTTACCTATGGTCGTTACCTCTAAAATTTTATGACTTTGTAATTATGTACGTTTTCTCTACATGACTAAAAATGTACCACAGTCTGGAAGCCTTTTATAACATTCAAAGAAATCAGGTATTTTACTTAACATTGATTCATGCTCTATCTACCTCCACAGGTTTATCCATAAGACAGAACTAAGAACACGGAGAATGAATACATTCCAGGGTAGAGACCATGACATCTTTTCACATTGAAGAAGAAAAGGTCATTATTAACCCTTGTTAGGAGTTAAAGATATAAACGTTGCGCTCATCGGTGGATTCTCACCTGGGCAAGGCCTAATGTTGCACATGATCATTTCCACAGCACTCCCTTCACACGGCCGCCCACCATGTCGAGCTGGTGGATTATTGCAAGTTCTGGTCCTGGTTCGGTTGCCGTGTCCACAGCTCCTTGTGCATTCTTCCCACGGGCTCCATTCTGACCAGCTACCATCCACTGTACAAAGTGAGACATGACGCCCACCGATACATTTCAACTGAAACTACTAATACTGGGATAATCCATAGTGAGGGAACAGAAATGAACACATGCCCATCTGTCAAATAAAGAGGGGTACCTGGACACAGCTTATGTTGACAGTTTCGCATTTCTGAATCTGACCCTTGACATGGCTTCCCACCGTTGGCTGGAAAAGGGTTGTTGCATAGACGGCTCCTCTTCTGGATGCCTCTTCCACAGGTGACGCTGCAAGGTCTCCAGGCAGACCACTGGGAAAACCCGCCATGAACTGCAAATAAAACATTCTACTTTGCCCTGGCTGGTGTGGCTCAGTGGACTGTGTACTGGCCTGCAAACCAAAGGGTCGCTAGTTTGATTCCCAGTGGGCGCACATATTGGGTTGCAGACCAGGTTCCCAGTAGGGGGCACACGAGAGCCAACCACACATTGGTGCTCCTCTCCCTCTCTTTCTCCCTCTCTTCCCCTCTCTCTAAAAATAAATAAATAAAATTAAAAAAAAATCTACCTTGTGTCTGTTTCAGTAAATAAAAAAATCACAAGTTGGTTATCATTTAAGACATGCACTATGTCTAAAACTAAATTTGGAACTGCTGAGAAATTGCTTACGGAAGCTCTCCTTCACAGCAAAATTAAAATCTAAGCATGAGAGAAGAACTTTAGTTAACCAGAGTTTCTGTCCTGCTACAATCCTGACTTACTTGGATGTGGCTCCTGAAAGAGTTAACAGCCAAGAAGTTTATGTACTATTTACTTTTTGAATATTTTTTTTTTTTAAAGCAAAATATACGCATTGATTTCTGAGAATGAATCTGACCATTTTCCAATCCAAAATTCAGTTTGGGAATTTAAATTAACTTGGTACTTTTCAATTCTAATCTGTATTTAGTCCCTTCAGCCTGTAAGTTATGATGTGGTTTTTGTCCTGGCTCCATAATCTAGAAGTACCTTTAAGGTATAGGACACTTGGATTAAGATGCTTAATAATTTTTATGATTTGAGTTGCCCCCAGTGCTGTTTCCTATGAACGTCCGTCTGATCATACTCACCCTGGACTGTGACTGGTACTCTGACAAGGACAGAACCCATCAAATTTCGAGCAACACATTCATATTCAGATGTATCTTCTTTCTGAGCAGCCGAGATGTATAATGAGTTGTTGGACAACACTTGAACTCGGTCATCCCAGGGAATAGAGTGCCCTTGACGAGACCACGTAATGGCTGGATGAGGCTCTCCAGTTGCCTGACAATTCAGTATGACTTTGCCACCAGCATTAATAATAGTTGCAATTGGCTCAAGAGTGATAATAGGAGGACCTACAGAAAAAAAGCACAAAATGTTTGTTTTTGTGCAGTAATATTAACATTTTCATCAAGATTAGATAGTAACACCATTTTCAATTAGGTTAATTTGTTTATAAAACACTGTAGGTCCTCAACTACTAAGGTTGTAATGGACATTGATTGAATTTTCACAGCTGTTTTATTTAGTAAATGTCAACAGTTTTAAATCCCTAGGCAGATTAGCATAGAACGTGGGATCTGCAGTCATGTCACCTGAATACAAGCTCTGCTTCTACTCCTTACTACCTCTCTGAGTCTTTGTGTCCTTAAAAATGGTGCTAATTCAGAGGATTCCTGTTAGACTCTACTAAGATGATATAAGCACAGCTCTCTGATGGGGTAAGCAAGAAATATTATTAGTACTATTGTTATCATCACTGTTTTTAACATGGTAAACATTCATTTCTTTCCCTCATATAATTTTTTTTGGTGGCAAAGAGTCATTATTAACGTATTCTTTCATGAATGGTCATCATCCACTTATTCAATAAACGTATATCGAGCGCCTACTATTTCCCAGGCATTGTGCTCGATGCTGAGAGTTGGGAGATAACAGAGACAACACCTAGTTTGAAGGAGCTCATAGTCCACTTATAAGACAGACAAGTACCTAATTATTTAGTTGTGTTATAATACACCTATAGAGTTGAGTAATAGGTTAGGTAGAATACAAGTTAGTATAGAGTAGATGAATGTGTGGAGATATGGGAACATAAACAACAGTAACTTAACAAGTCACATAAAAACATGTCCTTGTAAATGGAGGGGAAAAGGAACATAGTCAAGAATTAAGAAAGTAGGAGTGATAGGACTTTGTCATTGAACAGTAGAAAGCAAAGGGAGAAATTAATGACTACAGGGTTTTGACTCAGGCAATGTAGTGTGTGTTGGGCAATTTGATAGAACATGAGAGGGAGAACAGATTTGTTGGGAGAGAGTAAGGAATGATGATTTGCAGCCCTTTAGAACTGCTGAGCTTGAGGTGTTTGTGGAACATTGCTGTACAAGTGTCTAGGTGGAACGTGAATAATCATTTCTGGAGTCCAGAATAAAAATATGGGCTAGAACTACAGATTTGTGTCTTTCATGAGAGGAACAGAGCCCAAGACAGAAACTACTGCAACATTATTATTTAAGAGATGGACAGAAGACAAACCTACAAGTGGTACTAAGAACAGATCACTGAGGTAGGGAGAAAATGATATTCTGGCAACCAAAGGAAGTTTCAAGAAGGAAGGAGGGGCTCACAGTTTCCATAGTGCATGATAGCTGCTCAAGTGAAGTTGCTGTAGAGAACGTAAAAGAAGTTGTATATTGCTGCTGACAGAGTATTTATCTTTATTCAAGTCTACAGTGTCAACAAAGAATATAAAAGACTACATGGTGAGCGTAAGAAGCTTGACTGCATTTTCAAAAAAGGTAAGATCATATATAAGAGAAGTGAGCCTACTTGGGGAGAACAAAATAGCACGGAGATGGATTTAGCTTTGAAAGGATGATTCATCCTATAGCCTACAAGGTTTTATGTAGTTGGTTAACATCTTCAAAGAAAATCAGAAGGATTTACATTTAAACAGGTAAGCAAAGGGGAGCTTATATATTCTTGAAGGGGCATGATGGGATGAAAGTAGTGTTTTAGTGGGATTCCATTAAAAGGTAGGATGATCTACTCAATGAGAGGGAATAAATATCAGTTAATTCAGGATAGCGGCTGCATATTTTAGATTGAGAAATGTATCTGGACTAGAACATGAAACAAAAAATAGAAGTAAAATGTGTTTTATTGTGACATTAATATGCTAGTATTTTATGTAAAGGTATTACTGATATGTGGTTTTTTTCATATGAGTTTGAATCTCAGTGAGAGTCATTAAGGCACTATTCACATAAATGCCCACATCATTCTACACAATTGCTTTCCTACTTATATTTACGTTAACCTCACTCCAGGAACTTCCAGTGCTGGAGCTTTTATTTCTCCCCCAGTGTTCAGATTACATTATGTATTCAATAAACTTGCTGCATAAAGTAAATACATCAGATTAATCATTCAACACTAAATGAAAACAATGACTAAATCAGCTGATCTGCTCATGTTACTATGGTCAAAGAAAGTGTTAAATAAAATGCAAAATTGCAATTTAGATACCATATTCGAACATTTCCAATTGTACACAAGGCTGTGAATTAGTTCAACAACAGAATTCCTTATGTACATCTTTCAAGGTTTACTTAATTCCACCAGCCACATAACGACCAGTTAAATATGATCATTTTATCTAAAAGAAGACATTCTGGTTCTTTAATCTTAATTTTAAACAAATTATATTTTGACTTCTTTTATACACCTCATTTATTTACATGAGTTTATTGTCAGTATGTGTAAATGAGCTGATCTAGTGCAGCCTGTCTTGAACTGGACCAGTGGAACATTCTTCCAGAAGAGATTAATCATGTGATGTCCCACCTACATTCACAAAGACATACGAGCAAAGTTTTCACAGAAATAACATTTATTTGGGAAATGTGGCATTTTCTATCCTCTTTTTGTTGAGTTACAATTCACATTGGCATATTAACGTTTTTGGAAAGATCTGTAATAAAGAAACTTAATACACCTAAGCAGGACTTGGCATATAGCAGATGTTCTTTATATATTTAATTAATGAACGAACTTCGTTTAATCTTTTTTCCTCATACTTATGTGACCATTTATTCTACTTTTTTTCCTAATAGCATCCCACAAGGTTATCACTTGATAAATATGCACTTAGAAAGATATAGAAACAACCTAAGTGTCTCTTGGTAGATGAATAGATAAAGAAAATGTGGTATATGTGTATATACAAATGTATATGTGTGTGTGTATGTGTATATATAAATATCTATACATACATACAATGGAATATTTTTGAGCCCTAACAAAGAAGAAAGTCCTGCCATTTGAGACAACATGGATGAAATAAACCAGAGACAAAGAGTATATGGTATCACTTACATGTGGAATCTTAAAAAAAAGAAAAAAAGTGAAACTCATAGAAACAAAGAGCAGATTAGTGGTTGCCAGGGGCTGGAGGAAGGGAAAACTGGAAGATGTTGGTCAAAGGTAAATAAGTTCTGTGGAGCTAATGCATAGCAAGGTGATTATAGTTAACAGTACTGTTTTGTATACTGGAAATTTGCTAAGGGCATAGATCATTAGTGTTCTCACCAAAAATAAATAAATAAATAACAATATAAACAATAGCTGTAAGGTGATGGATATGTTCATTAACTTCATTGTAGTAACCATGTCACAACACATACGTATATCAGCTCATTACACTGTACACTTTAATTCTTTACAATTTTATTTGTCAAATATTTCTCAATAAATCTCAGAGATTTTAAAAATATCTATTCAACGTTAAAGTCTTAAATTTTTTTCAAATGTTAAAGTCTTATAGAAAGTAGTTTGGAAAATGGTTGTTAGTAAATGCCAGTCAATAGCATCTCTCAAGAGTGAATGAAGAAAATGTAAATTCATCCCATTAAATACTGAGCCTATTCACAAAGAAAGTTGGTTGGCTTAAGTCCCCAACTCAGCGGTATTGCCCTCGGGTCAGCCCCTGAAGCGTTCTGCCCAGTGGGCCACTGGAGTCCTTCCTGTTTCTCTAGTTACGAAAACTCTGTCTTCTGGGGGCTTATACTGCGCGGCTTCACGAGGCGCACGACAATCCTGCCCAGGTCATGCAGACATTTCATGGAACCACAATCAGCCTGGAGCACTTTGAGTTCATTTGCATGTCTTTATTTTTAATATGTATATATTTAAAGTGCCACAAAATGACATCTTTGTAAGCACTTTACAAGCACTGCAGTGACCTGTAAGAAGAGCATTCGACTGAACATATTACCAACAAACAAACAAAAGCTCTGCTGGGAAGCAAGCGCACATTGAACCGCACGTTAGATCAAAGAGAGCCAAAGAGCTGCGCCGAACTGTGTCCGCCTTCCGCTGGATGACAATTGCTCCAGCGGCAGCAGGACACTCAAGTGGACACGCTCGGAAAGCAACCATGGACACCCTTGCTATCAAGTTAAGGAAAAGTTAACATTCTTTATTAGGCGGCACTGCTTAAATCAGGTGTTTACTGAGAGCTTCATTAAGCACTTACTCTGCAGAGTGAGGCTCATGCTGCGCTCCACCACCCCGGCTTCATTAGCGGCGACACACGTGTAGTCACCCGCATCCTCGTTCTGCAGAAAAGAGCGGTGTTTAGAACAGTGTGAGCTTCCAGAGCGGGATACCGGTTTACATGAAATTTCCTGTTTTGGAAGGCATCTTCATGGAAGTAGAAAAAAACTTACGTATATTTAACCTCATAAATAGGTTAAAAAGAAAAAAGAAGGAAAAGAAATACCCGGCCTAACTTTTTTTCAAAACAGCCTATTATTGCTCTCTGGGGTAATAATTACTAAGAAATCAAAGCCAAAAAGAACATTTTTAAATAATCATCTATCCAAAATTGCATTCCTAAAGGAAAGTGCTGGTGCTATTCTTACAGTAATTTAAAAAGCATTACAATAATAAAAAATTAATAAATATTGAGTCCTTTCTAATGGGATATTAATTAAAAAAAATAAGCTTAGCCTCTGTCTAGAGAATTTAAAATTTAGGAGAGACAGTGAAAAGCAAACTTATTGGTAATTATAAAACACAGAATGTAATTCCCAAATTTATGCATATGTGGTATAAAAAATAAGTACTCTATGACTTTAGATAAGGTGACTAATCAGACTCACAGATTTTGCTAAAGGTCCTATGAATAGGAGACTTCTGATCTTGTTAACAGAAACATGTCAATAAAGGGAAACTGAACTGCAGGATAGAGTGGGGTGTGCGAGAAGGAAGATAAATGTTGATTTAGATGTTCAAATGGCGGTGGCCATGTTTTATCAAAACAGAAATTTCCAGAAGGGAACTGTAAGTGAAAGTCGGAAGAGTTTCAGGGTTGGAGATAGATATTTAGCAATCTAAAACTATATGGCAAAAAATGTATTAACGGTGGTATTAGAAGAAGTACCAACAACTATGTAAGCGGTAATATTTGTGTAGACAAAGGGAGAAGAGAGATAGTGACAAAACCTGAGGAAGATATGATCTCAAAATTTAAGGGACAATCAACAACATCAAATGTTGAAATCAAACGAAGGAGAATAAAAGAAGGATGGCGGTCCATTGGATTAGGGGAATAGATAGTATATTTTAGTAATTATTTTAATTAATTCAACAATGGGTTAACAGTTACCCATATGTAGTCTATTTGAGAAATTTTGGGGTAAAATATCTTATCCACGTGACCCTCAAATTACAATAACTTAAAACACCACTCATTTTCCAACTTAATGAAGTTTTTGGAAAACCTAATAGTTATTACCTCAGTGATGAAAAGTAACCTGTAATTTATTTGTAAACGTGTTTATAGTTCTTCAGTTTCTTGTTCTAAAACAGTTTTGAGGAAGTTATCTGATGTTAAAAAATAATTGATTTGAACCATTGCTTCAATTTTTTCTAAGAACCCATGGATTCAGATTTTATGATTTAATTGAAAATACAAGAGAAACTTTTCCCATCCACGGCACCTGAAGAGAGGCACTGACCGTGGCAGCTGAAGTGCACACGGACAATTCCAGCGGGACTTACTACAGTGCCGTAAATGGCCAGGGAGCCATTGCCGAGCTGACGGATTCTGTGGTTAATTTCGATATCCACCCCCTTTCGGCTCCACTGAATGGTTGGGGCAGGATCTCCTTTCACCTCACAGTTCAGGATGGCGTTTCCGCCAAGTGGCTCAATCCAGTTAGAAGGGTAATCACCTTTGAAGACTGGAGGTTCTGGGGAAAAAAAAAACAAAACACAAGATAAGGATAAGCAAAATGAAGCTCTGATCATTTCTTTGTGATTTTGACCTATTTAGAAAGATGATTTAGTGAGGGAGGAGATAGCCACTTTCAAACCCCATGAATTTTCCAATATCAACTGTTCATGCTCATCACTAGATAATCTCATCAGCTCCAATAATCTAAGCAGACGATTACACATTGTGCCAACTGCTGTCTTTGCTTACCTGCTTTGAGTTGAATGTTCATCATATTCTATTTCTTATGAATATGCACATCTGCGAATTGGGACTAAACAGATTACCAAATTGAAGTTATAGTGTATGACTACATAATAAGGAAGCAAACTACAAACCATTTATTATAAATAAATTGTAAATAAAAAAACAGAGCACTTGTACCTACCTTTCACATAAACAAATCCAATTGCCTTCACAAAACCAATGCTGTTCTCTGCGGTGCACACGTAAGTACCCGAGTCCTCTTTGGAAACCCTTTCAATAACAAGTTCGCTGTGTCCGTTGACACTGTCAAAGTGGGCTGAGAGAAACAAGTTAGGAGGCAACACAAATAGCTCTCAGGAACCTGGGAAAATAATCACAGCAGCTCCAAATTTTGCAAGTTAGATTTATGTGCTGGTCAGAAATTGAACCTTGGGAGAAGAGGGTCTTTTCCACAGACCCCTTTTTCTGAGCTATTTGCTACATCTATCAATGCTCGTTCGAAGAATGAAAAACAGCAGAAGGAACGGGAAAAGAGAATAAAAACAAACATTTAAAAATTATTTTAGATTGAAAGTATATCTTTCATCTCAAAGTGCTACCTAAATCTGGCTCAGAGTCTCTCTGGGTTTCAAAAATCTTTCATTGAGAAATATGAGGTTTTCCTTTTATTTATTTCACCACAACTTTTCCTCCCAAACAATTTACATCAAAACCACAAAAATCTTTTCAGTTGTAATTCAGCTGACTTGGCAGGTCAGAGGGGGTGTCAGAAAAAACATATACCAGTTAGGTAATGACAACATGATTAAATTTCTAGTAATTTAAACCTCTCCATAAGTGGTTATGATATAAATACTTGCAAAGGTAGTATCATATTTAGAATACATGATAAGGTCAATTCTAAGGTAACTGATACTAAATAAGATTCTGATTAGACCAGCCAATATCTAATTATGTGAGGTATATTTACCTTGCAGGCTTTCCCCATTCAAGCTGTCTTTTAAGATTTCATACTGTCGAACATTAAGTGAAAAATTAAGCTTTAAAATTTAAATAGCTAATCTAGTACTATACCTTCAGGAAACAGTACTTAGATATTTTGCACTCTATTTTTCCTTAGTGACATACACTATTATTATTAAGGTAATACAGCTGACGAATTGCAGTCACTAACATAAATATAACAGAAAAATCTCAAGCTTATTACTACTTTTCTAGCAAGCTAATTATTAAATGCTAATAGTGCAGGATTTCAGAACTCAATTTTGGTCATGTTCTCTGTAAAATGTGGTGAATCTTCAGGACTCTAAGTAGCCATTTAATCCTTTTATCAATGATGAAGGAGGTCTTGTGGGGATAAGTTTAAGTGCCAGTATATATAATACAGTCTTCTCCTGGGGAGACTGATTATTTTTAGGTTAAAAATATCGACTTATATCCTGCAATATGTGATCCTTTCAGAAGAGTGATAAGAATGTTATATACCAGGTATAGGTTAAAATCCAGGCAAACGTACACATTTTACAGAACGTAGAGAAATCAGTTCTTCATGTAACTTTCAATCAATTCCCACAGATAAAGGAAATGAAGAAGGGGTTAGAGTTCGTTGTGGGTATACTTATTCTTTTCTGGAGAATTTAAATTACCAACCTGGGATAATGTTGTTATTGAAGGTCCATGTTAACTTAGGCAATGGAATACCAGTGGCTTTACAGCTCAATCGTAGCTGTTCTCCTTTATTTAATGACACATCTCCAGGCAGTTCAGTGAAAGTGGGGAGGACATGTACAGTCAGGCTGACAGCGTGTGTGTCTTCACCTGCAGCATTGTTTGCAACACAGGTATAGGTGCCAGAGTCCTCCGGCTTAAATAAAGAAAACCCATAGTGCTTAACATTACGTAATCTCACATCACATTACACACAGTACACAAACTTGCATAGCTTGGTCCGCAAAGGAGCACTCTTCTGCAAAGACAGTTTAAATTTCCATCTCGCAGGCTGACCCATCGATATATCTTGCTTTCAGCATAATTTAACAGGCGTTAAGAGTTTAAACAAAAGCCCACAGCTTACAGAACTCTATCTTTTTATAGTTTTAAGAGCTCAGAAAACTTTAGACTGTAAAGTCTATTACACAGCTAGTGTCTTTCTGCTCTGCATTGTGCAAACAGGGAACAAGTGATTCTAAAGACTGGTCACATCGCGACAGTACAGTTTGCTCTCTGGGTAATGGGGCACCACCGACCACCAAATTTTCAAAGGAAATGGCAGGAGCAGGGGCAATACGGTTTGCAATCCTGAAGTTTCCCTTGCTAAATCCATTAGCCAGTTCTTGGCACTCATGTTGCTAGATGCATTGGCGGCATGTGAGCAAATTATGACCCCTTCTCTTTGACACCATGTCTTCACTTGGCTTCCTGGACCCCCCACACCCCTAGGTTCTTTCCTGTCTCAGCTGTTGCTCCTTTTCTATCTCCTTGGGCTGGCTCCCCCTCACCATTACATTTTAATGTTGAATGAGAGGGGGGTGTGGAGGGAGGTAGAGAAAGGTATGAGGGGATAAATGGTGACGGACGGAGACTTGACTTGGGGTGGTGAACGAACTGCACTGTGTGTGGACGATGTGCTGTAGACTGGGCACCTGAAACCTGCAGAATTTTGTTAACCGGTGTCACTCCAATAAACTCAATAAAAGGGAAATGAAACAAAACACATTAAGTCCGTCAAGACTTAGTAATGAAATTTAGGCATTATACACGGTAAGGAGTTGGAATAAGATATGCACAAAAGCTCTGAAACTGATTCACATTTTAATCATGTTTCATGTTTGGTGTCAAGTGTGACACTCTCAAAGCACAGAACATTTTTTTCAGAACACATAACATTTTTAAAAGTCATGTGCTATGCACAGACATATATTCTTCCTCAAAGGGACTACCACTGAAAAACTGGGGTGCTTCTGATAGCTACTATTCTGCAGGTTGGTGAGGTACCCCCTAAGAATACTAACAAATATTTAAAAATACTCAGCATGCATAGAGATCCCTAAGGCTTTAGTTTCCTTGTCAATGATTGGAAAGGGTTATTTAAAAATCCAAAAAGAATAAAAAAACAGCTTTTTGGACTTGCTTAATAATATATCAGACATTCTTATATCTCCATTAATTATTTGCACACATGGTTATAAGTATGGGAAATAACAAAGGCACTTAGAATGCTTTTTCTGAGAAAACAGATTTCTATAAAAATAAAATAACAATTTAAAAAGGAGGTCAGTTATGAGTTCTTATCCGTTTAATACTAGTCTCAGACCCGGGACATATAATGAAATGTGTAAAATAAATGTTGTGGCCTGAAATTATGAATATTTTTCTTTCATTATTAAAAATTACATTTTCAAGTTAAGTTATTACAAGTAAGAAGATAAATTAACAATCTGGCTCAATGTATCTACTTGTGTCTATTACACTTACCACAACATTTTCCAGAATGAGTTCTCCATAGGGCTCAACGGTGTATTTTCCTAACAAGTTAGCTAAAAGAACATTGCCTTTTTTCCAGTTAATTGCTGGTGTGGGGATTCCATCAGCCACACATGGAAGGACAGCTTGTGAATTCTCACTGACCGTGTAGGATACTTCCGTACTTCGGATTCTGGGGGGAACTACAAAGAGTTTAAAATAGACGGTCATTCAAGATGCTGAGTTCAATATTTTTATTCATACTGAAAATTAACACACAAAAGATTTTTTTAAGATTATTTTGCTAGAAATCCTAAAAAATCTATTAAGATATGGATTTGTTTGTTACTATAAGAGCAATCAATATTTTTGATGCTAGCAAGAACTATAATGGATTTGAACTTGAGTATGTTTACAATCAGTTTCTGAGCAAATGACTTAGAACAGGGTGGGGATTCTTTACATTTTATTTGGCTTCCCGACTTCTTTACTTGAGTTTCTTGTCCTATTGCAGTGAAGTAAAATGAGCAAATACACAGGAGCAACAAAAAAACAAAAACATTTCTATCATTGTATAACTGTGGATCTGTATCACAGACATATTGTGAGAACAAACTAATAAAAGTCACTAGTTCAAACACTGTAAAACACTACCCCATACTGAATGTCACAACGTTCTAAAGAAAAATAATTTATTGCAGTACTTCACATGTGTTACAACAAATGCAAGTTAAAAGCAGGTCAAGACACTTAATTCAGTTTTTATACTCTCACAGAGGCCTTTTATAGTGATTTCATCACTCTGTGCATTGTGATACCAAATATTTCCTGTGCCTCAAATTTTTTTGAACTAGAATTTAGGCAGTAAAGATAAATTGAATGCTTTGGTGTACTAAAAAATACCTTAGTGCATGTAGAACTAAGACATTCTAAGGAAAAGTCTTTAAAGTCGTCAGAATATTTGGCTCAAAAAGTAAAAAATACCTCCCCTCCTACAACAATGAACTTTGGAATCATTAAAACATAATAGTGAGAAGTGGATCAATCTTAACACATTTTAAAAAGTGACAGAACAGTTGGTTTTAGCAAAAAAAAAAACCGCAGCTATGTGTAAACTCCAATTTGTCATCCTTTTTATGATGATATGAATAAATGTACAAACATGACTGAGTGTATGTATAAACATTACAGATAATATGAAAATCATAAAAATCTGTTTTGCTTAATGGTATATCATAAATATTCAATTCATTTTTATTAAATTATGCTGTATTTTTATCATCTCCCTTATGCTGGTTTCCTTGGTGTTGCTACTTCTTTTGTTCACTGTTATAGAGTTCTGACATTAGCATATTTACTTCAATTCATTCTTTTTCAAAATAAAAAATTTAAGGCTATGCATTTATATTTGAGTCTAGCTTTGGTCACACCCCATACATTTTGATATATACTGTCTTTATTTTTATTATTTTCTGAATAACCTGAAAATAAAACACATAAAACATATTCTTTTACGTAACTTGTTGGTTAGAATGGTATTTTTTAATTTGCCTGTGGTTGGGGTTTTGGCATTCAAAGTTCATCACACATGTCTAGCTTTATTGAATTGCTGGCAGGAATTGTGGCATGTTTTCTTAAAAATGACAATGATTTCTTTTTTGTTTAGTATCTGGTTTATTTTGGTAAATTTTCTACAATTACTTGAAAACATGAGTATTATTTATATATTAGCTCCTTATTAAGGGACTAATGTATATTAATTAGTTCAACTATATTCACTAAGAGCAGGTATAAACCAGGAAAGAAATTTAGAAAACTCGTAAGGTTTTTTTTGGCTAATTATTCATTTATCCATTAAAAGTGATTTCAATTGAACTTTATTAAGTTGCAGCAAATTCAAATACAGCTGAAAAATAAAAAACAGCTTTCACAAATTTTTGAAAAAAGCAGAATTCATCACTAAAACAGAAGTAATAGTACTATTACTAAAACTGATAATATTACTAGTACTAATAACAGTAGTGAAAATAGTAATTAGAAACAATTTGATTTGCTTATTGTTTCCTACCACTGATAGTAATAGTTATTCTATCTTTGGTTTTACAATATACATTATCAACTAAAATATTTCAATGCTGATCTTTAGATATTTTATTAGTTTATTATGAAGAAAAGAAAGGTATTTTTTTGTCTTATAAAAATAAACATGAAAATATTTTGCTACTTTAAAATAATGAATCAAATAGATCTCTAATGCTCATCAGGTTCATGCTGTATTTATAATGTCGGTCATGCTTATTAGTTTTGAGCCAAGATGACTTTCAACTTGAAAAGTAAAGCAGAGTCACAAACACAAATGGACTCATCATAAGCCCAAGTATAGATCCCAATAATCACAGTATGAGGGGATCATTGGCAACACATAAATTATCCCAGCTATATTAACTACATCTCTTCTTCTCACTCCCATATGAGCACACACAAATAAAGAATGCCTGCAGAAAACAGATCTGAAGGGCAAGTGTATCTCTACCACACACGCGCACGCACACATACACACACCATATTTTGAATTGCTGGTTTCGCATGGTTTTGATTTCCACCAGATGTTTTCCTAGTGGTCTTTTCTCTTTGCCACGGCAATGCAGCAGATTGAAATAATTTACATGAAACCACCTACCATGGACAGTGAGCTTGGTGCTGGAGCTGCTCGCTCCTGCCACGTTGGCTGCCATGCACGTGTACCGGCCAGCGTCCTCGGGCTGAGCAAACGCTATCTGCAGAGCCCCCGAGCTGAGGGTGCGCTGGCGGACTGATTCCACCACCGCATGGCCATCTTTGTGCCACGTCACGTCCGGTGGCGGGAGGCCGTCGGCCTCGCACGGTAGTGTGACGGGCTTGTCCACAGCAGCGATATGTTCCTTGGGATGAGGGCCGATGACTGGGGGAACTGGAAGATACGAAGTTCGAATTTCATCTTAAAAGCACGAATGTGCCATTTACACGCTACAGTGCTGCTCTAGCAAAGTGACGTCATATGAATAAGAAACCAAATCCTGGCTTCAGCCTGTCACCATCAAAGGGGCTACTACGGTTGGCTTTCATGAACTCATTTCAGAAAATTATTCTCTATAGTGTTAACAAATTAATAAATAATCAATTTTAGCTAAGGATATAAACATACTTCTGAAGGACTGCATGCGCAGAAAATTTAGGCTGTGTTGACAAAGGCACTTTCTTAAATATATTTTTATTGTGTGATTCCCTTCAGCTCCTTAAACTTTCTAACTAGATTTCTTCAAAGTTTGGATATTATTACACTCTCCTTGTGCATTTTCTACAGTGCTTAGTGTGGTATCTCATACATAGTGGCCATATTTAACAAAGTATTGTTTGAATGAATGACTAAATAAATGAATGGATCATGGAAAAGAATTATGTAGATAAAAATCTTCCCACTTCTTTAGAAAACTGTGGAAGGGCTTACAACAAGGGTTTTTCTTCTTAGTGTTTACAATAGGTTGATTACCACCTAGGCATTGGTCTGGATATTCTATGGAGACGTAAAGACATATTAGTAAATAAGTATGAGGGAACAACCAACAAAAAACTCATGAGAAAGGAGAAGACGACACACTCCCTCAAGTCCAGAGACAGTGACAAGTTGCAGAGACAACTGTCATGGTAAAAAATACCCCTTTAAGTGTGTGGATGCAAAAGAAATCCTGAGATATTTAACACCAATTTAAAAAAGCTTGAGAGACAAGGCCAACACTATTCATTGTTACCACATGACAACTAAGAAATGAAATCAGAAACAAGAGGTCTCTGAGAACTCCACTCTTCCAAGTAATGCCCTGTGCACGGCAAGTCCTGGGGAATCAGAACTACTGCTGCACCTCCAGAGGCTGTGGAGAAATGGTCAACCATGAAGAGACCAAATCTTAGGGCACACTAATGGTGGTGAGTAAAATAGAATCATCAAGTTGTGGAAAAAATAGGACCAAGCATGTTAAATGATCTGTACCAACCAAAATTATTTGATTGAGCTTGTGCTTGCAGTTACATACTACATCTGCATGGAGGAGTTGTATTCGGAATTTTTCGCATCTCTAGAGCACGCGATTATCTCTGGCTGCTTTTGGGATGTTGAAATGTTATTAGTTGTTTAATGTGTTTCTTTGTCCCATACTTGCTCATATCAATAATTTTAATCAATTGGTGAAAACAAAAAGCCCCTCAGATCTGGAGCTGTTCTTTTCCATGACCCCTACGTTGCCAAAACCAATGAGTCTTTCTTAGTCCTTATCCTGCTTGACTTCTCACTCACATTGAACAAGGCCATCTGCTCACTTCTTGACGCACTCTCTTCTCTAGCCTCCACCTAGTTTTCCTCTCACTTCTTTGCCCTCCCCTTTATTTTTCCCACTGTCTTCTCCTTTCTTAAGGCCCTAAACAATGCAGTGTCCCAGGGCTTTGTCCGCAGCTCTTTTCTATCCACATTCTCAACAAGTCTTGTGAATTAAAATATGCTGATTGCTTCCTAATTTATGTCTTAGACTATACTTCTCCCATAATCCCTGAATTCATAAATATTAACTGTTTTTCTGACATCTCCACTAGGATTTCTCACAGTTTCCCACATTTAACATGATTAAACACAAACTATGGCTTCCTTCCCCTGAACCCAGCTCCTTCTCTTGCATTCCCTGTGGCACTATCGTCTGCTCACTGGCTCAAGCCCTAAGCCCAGGAAACATTAATTCTTCTGTTTTTCTAACCTCCCAAATCTGATTTATCAGCAACCACAGCAATTAGGCCTCCAAAAATATTCTGAATCTGTCCTTTTTTTCATTAACCCTTGCACCTCAAACACCTGCTCCCACCCCTGGCCAGACCATAATACTCTGTCTAGATGACTTTAATAGTTCTTCCAGCTCTCGTCTTGCCCATTCTCTAAACTACTATCTACAGAGCAGCACAAGAAACTGTCCTCAAATCAAATCAGAGTCTTGGTTAAAGGCTTCTCACTGCATAGAGAATGAAATCTAACCTTCTTAGGGTCATTCTCCACGTGCTGGCTCTGCCTTCTTATCTGATATTCCTCACATCTGGCCAGCCTTCCCCTCACTCATCACTGTCTAGGCACACTGGCGGGCTTCTTCTCTGACTCTTGCCTGCTTTTGCGCATTGCAGATGCTGTCCTCTTTGCCCTGGACACTCTGCCACCTTCACACGACTTACCCTAGCGCATCAGCCAAGTCTCAGCTTAAACGGGACCCTCAGAGAAGCAACGTTAACTACTGAAGTGGTTCCCACGTTTCCCTATTATTTTCTATCTCAGCTTTTTTCCCCTTCTGCCTAGCATATGGCAGAACTTATAATTATTTCATTTCTTTGGTAGTTAGTTTTTTTCCCTTCATATTATAAGGAAAGAATCATGTCTGTAATATTCAATGTATCTCCACTTACTATCCCAATAAATATGTACTGAAAAATACAAAGAAATTAGATTTACAATCTGCAGGTAAGTGAGTTTTACTACAGTCATCAATTCACTATCGGAAAGTCACACTATAAGGCAATTCAAAATCAGCTAATGCAAATTCAGTCACTCATCCATTTTTAGTGCATTTCCTCATTCACAGTAGCAATGCATAAGATATAAAAATTATATCAAGAAAATGTCAGTTAAATGTGAAACACCCCCCCCATTTTGTCTTGAAAACAATTTTTTTCCCATCAAGTTGGCTTAACTGCAGTTATGATTTTTTTTTAAGTTGATATCACAATCCAATGTTTCATAATGCAGCCAAAGTAGTATTATGGAGAGAATGGTTTTAAAAATCACCTTAAATATGAGCTACAGTGAAATAGAGTTCCAAAGGGAGGGTTACAGAAGTTCACAATACAATGAGTTTTCTTATTACAAACAACGCAAAAAGCTCCCCTCCCGAAACATTAACTTTTCTCCTTCATGGGTGTAAAAGAAAAGCAACAAGGTGATACAAACTAAGAATGTTGAGAACTATTTTAGATACATGAATTTTGGTATTGATGGTTACAAATGCCTTTGCAGGGAAGACGTAGAAATTTGGTTTTCGGGTACCTTGAACATTTAGCTTGATTTTGCCCAGGGCTGTACCAGCTGGACTCTGAGCCACACACATGTAAATGCCAGCGTCTTCTCTGACAGCTCTGGAGATCTGCAAGCCGCCGTTAAGAAGAACTACATGGCTTTTGCCTACATCACAGTAACAAAAGCAGAGTGAGAGGAATTGTTATTTTCATGAATGAAATCACACCGACTCCTGCATTAGAAAATGCTGTATAGCCATGATTTTCTTGATAGAAACAGGGGTAGGTACCTGAAGTGAGGACATTGATGCCTTCTTTTTGCCAAGTGATGAGAGGACTGGGCGTCCCTGTTGCTTCGCATGGTAAGAAAATGGGATTGTTTAGAATGACGTCTAGTTCACTTGGCTGAGGCTGAATGACAGGAGGCTCTAGAAGAACCAATCAGCAGAAATAAGCAATGGCGCTCAGTGGCAGAAAAATCTATACAACCATGAGGTTTAAACGTGCCGCATTCAGGATTCTGACACTGTAGCGATTTGATTGTCCCAGGAAAAAGTGAATATTGGCCATGTTACACTTTTTCATTCTTCCTGCTATAGCCAGTTTCCACTGGGAGACCAGAAACAGGAACAGATGATAACAATTCAAGAAGGAAAATAGTTTGGGGGTTGTTCCGTGGGTCGCTGTCTATGGGTCGTCTTTAGTTTACTGAAGACTATCTGCCAGGCTTTCTAATTCTCAATGTATTACTGTGGTTTAGAGCTCTAGGCAGTACCACCTTTCTAGAATTAACATGACAAAATGAAACAAAAAAACCACATCAAGCATTTAATGAGTAAATAGCCTCCCGTACCCTGGACACGAAGGGTCACATGTCGATGGGCAGAGCCAGCTGCATTCCTGGCGACACACGTGTATCTTCCGGCGTCGCTTAATTCAGTGGCGAGCACTTCAATTGTTCCTAAAAGGGAAAAAGTTTTCACGCGTAGTGCGGCCCTGCATTTCTGGTCCAATAAACTGTGTCTCTCTGATTTCTGTGTTTCCATCCTCATAGCATTGTGGTGCTTGGCTTATATTCATACTTGTACCCCCTGAAGTGCCTAGCAAAGCACTTTTGGAATCGTTAGTACCTGCTTCATTGAAGCAAAATTCACATACCGTAACATTCACCCATTTAGTTGTGCAGCTACCACCAAATCTGGTTTTATAAGATTTGCCTTTCCCTAAAAAGAAATCTCATCCCATTTACACAGTCAGTCCTCACTCCCAACCCCAGTCCCGGCAAGTATTAATCTACGTTCTGTGTCTATATATTTGCCTTTTCAGAACATTTCACACAGATGGAGTCATACAGAAGTCTTCTGTGTCTGATGTCTTTCACTGTGACCACAGTTTTTGAGTTTCATCTGTCACAGCATGTGTCAATATTTTTGTTCCAATTTGTTACTAATTAGAATTCCACTGTATGGATTATACACGTTTTGTTTATCCATTCACCAGATGATGGCCAATGGAACTATTTCTACTTTTTGGCTATTATGCATTATACTGTATGAACATTTGCATACAAATTGTGCGTGAACATATGTTTTCATTTCTATGAGTAGATACCTAGGAATGGAGTTGCTGGGTCACATGGTAACTCTGTTTAACATTTTGAGAAAGTTCCAAACAGTTTTCTTAGCACAGTGAAGGGTATCTGAGGGTACCCTTAGACACCCTTTGTGCTGAAGGGTAGTTAACGTATATTTTATGATTTTAATTGCTACCAATCTATACAGGTTTCTGAGAAAGCAAAAGTACTTTGTTTTGAAAGCCAAGTTCCACCTTGTGAACTAATCTTCCGCATTTCCCTTCTATTGAAGATATAAACAAATTCTTTTAGAATAGCATGCACACACCCATAAAGCCCCGGAATATTAGTTGTTGTGTTAGTTTACTTCAGTGTACCTCCCCACTGCAGGATGAGTTTCCAGAAACACCAATGTGAATTACCTATACTTTCATACAGGTACATTTTTTTCTCTTCAATACTACAAGTTTTCAACACTTGACTTTTACAAATGATGGCTACCACCATCAAAACATAATCCATCATAGCACTTACCACCCAGCCTTACCTGCGAAGTTATACATTGAAAGCAAGAACCTTGTCCTAGTTTTATATCCACTGCAACTTAGCAGAATATTTTAGGCAGTGAATGTCTGTTAAATAAATAGACACTCTATTTGGCCAGTGGAAGAAACGCAGTCCACTCAAAGTCACCAGCGACCTTGTTAAACGTTAGCCTTAGTAAATATGTACCTAAAATTCCATTGATCATGCTTATTATATTCAGGTCAGTCTCAGGCATTGTTATGTTGTTTCCAGGCTTTTTTTTCTGTTCTATTCCTTAGTTCCCCTTCCCATTCTAACTACATTTTTCCTCAAGCTGCCTAAATCCAGAAATACAGATATATTTTATTCTCTTATTTTGGGGCAAAAAAAAAAAAGCCAGGTGAGGCCATCCATTCACAGTTAATCCAATCAACAGATGTGGAAGCACTGGCCTGGGTCTTACCTGAGGACTGAACTCTATAGCCATCCCCCCTGGGAAGCAGCCTTATACCATTCTTCATCCAGTGAATCGAAGGAGACGGAACTCCGGAAGCCGTGCAGGTAATTACGGTTGGGGTGTGCCTGGTTACTAAGAAGTCCGTAGGCTCATCAGCTATGGAAGGTGGAACTAAAACAATAACAACACAAAAATAGGAAACTCCATGTTTCCAAATCCTCATCACCCATCTTTCTCTTTCTGCACTGAAAGTAAACCTTAAGGAGGAGGAAAGGGAAGCTCTCTTGTGAGGCTGGGATGATGACACGCTCTCAGTGTAACTTCTATCACATCCTAAGCCAGGCTACCTTGGACGGTGAGATCCACGGTTCTCCTGTCCTCTCCAGCCTCGTTTGTCACTGTGCACTCATAGGTGGCGGTGTCATCCACAGAAGGGGAAATGATCACCAGTGAACCCGAAGAAAGGAGCCTAGAAGAAAGATTTTTAAGCAATGAGATACTAGGTGTCAGTTTACATAAATGTTTCCAGTTGGCTCAGTAGGGAACCATGCTGTGAAGTGAAGGGAATTAACTCTTTCCTCATGTTAAAATGAGTATCACTTCTCTGATACTTCAGTTATCAGGCTTTAAGTATATATGGCAATTGGTTATTCAGGTGTCAACTTTGATAATTTACAGGAGGCAGTAGGTAGAAGGACTGTCTGAAGGAGAAATCTTGCATTTTTTGAATGCCTATAGCACTGACAGAATAAAAGTAATTTGATTGAATGGGAACATATTTGACATGTGTTTGTTTTTTTTTTCTAATTCAAGGGCATTGCACATTTTTCACATAGTGTGTACTTTCAGGTCACTCAACTCCAATGTCAAAAGATTTAAAGGGTGATAAAGAGAGGGAAGCAACAGCATTTCAAGTGAAACACTCCTAGCTTCACATTTCCTGATGTGTTAGAGTTGATTTTTGTCAAAGTAGATCTTTCCAAACAGAACATTTCTTTTAGGTACTACTGTAAATCCTTTGGCAAGAGAACCCTCTGTTAACTTAATGGAGATACAAAAAATGATGCTCCTCCAAAGCATCCGAAATTCCTAGTGACTTAAAGGTTAACCTTTAAAAAGCACACACTGCCATATTATGGTAGTAGAGCCAGAGAAATGCAAAAAATTGGAGAAAATGCTCCTTTTCCTTCCCACACATGCTGCCAAGTAACTAAGTTGTGCTTCAAGGTATGAAGTTCGATCATATTGTTCTTACAGAAAAGTTTTTCTTTTGTACCAAGGGTTGTTACCACCCTTTGTTTTTATAAAATTCCAAAAGGTGCTAAAAAAACCCCCGGCAGAACAGAAATCTAACCCTGTAGGCCTCACTGACACTCACCCACAGGACTTCTGGACAGAAAGATTGCATCTCTGATTCGGAAAAAAAGATATTAGGTTGGAACACTAATTCCACATAAAGAAAAATACTTTCTACATATTAGCTAATTTTTCATCCTTTTATGTTATTTGTTGTCACCATGGCTGGAGTTAAAATGTTAATTATTTAAAAAATATTTCTGTCAATATTGAATAGTAGGTGATTTTTCAGTGAAATCGTTTCTCACCTGTAGGAGTTCTGATTTTGATCCACATTAAGAAGGTGCCCGTCTTTTCTCCAGCTGATTGACGGTTTCGGTATGCCAGCAGCCTCGCAAGCCAGAGTAGTTTGAACATTTACTGTTACAGTGATGTTGGTAGGACCCAGAGCAATAGAGGGAGGAACTGAAACAGTCACCAAATAAAAGGGAAGTACGTTCAGCAAACAGTGCCATCTAAGTCTAAAGTACTTCTGCTTAAGTGAGATTAATCGTTGGTAATGTGCCTCATAGTTACAAAGACAATAATGTTCTGTGCGTTTAAACAATGCTGCGATGGTGCTACTTATAATAAGGAGAAAATATGGGTCTTGCCTCTTCATAATATAGCATGATACATTTAAAGTGCCTTGGATATCAAGGTCTTTATGACCTCCCTGGTTTAGGCTGTCAAAGGACATGTGACCCAAAGGTTGGATGCTGTTCATAAAAGTGTATTTACCATGGACTTGTAAGTCTATCCGCCTGCGGTCTGTTCCAGCCACATTGGTAGCCATACACAAATATCTCCCAGTGTCGGTGACATGTGCTGACTGGATGTGAAGGAATCCATTTTCCAAGATGGAATATCTACAAGAAAGGTCACAGTGAAGTCCCGCAAATGAGCCTTTTCTGACTATTCACATTTGGACTGAGAGCACTTTAAAAGACTTGGGTAAATCCATTTCTTGTCTTTCTCCTGCTTCAGAAATTTACACCATCCTGGTGGGAAAAAGGGATATTCTGCGAAGGTGCCCAGCAGACGGGCTTGTGGTCTTGGAAGGATTACATCTTTATGCTTTGGATGTAAGTCTTAAGAATTAGGCTTTTAAAGTACTATATTTTAATTCCCATATTAAAATGAAGAGACTAATTCTAATATTACAAGACTAAATAAAACACTGAAAAAAACAGACTTCAGGCTTTGTATTTCAGTTCCTACAGCATCCTCCACCCCTTTGCAGACCAGTCACCTTGTGTGGTTCCCGGAGAGAGCAGCTCCGTCCTTCCTCCACGTTATCCTCGGGGCTGGCACGCCGTCCGCGAGGCATTCCAACACGGCCGACTTGTTTAAGTGAGTGGTAAGGCTCTGGGGGCCGCTCTTTATGTTTGGGGGAACTGTACAAAAGATGTGCACGGAAAACTTCACTTCTGTTCCCAACACACCCCAAACTAAGACTTGGAAGCAGTAATACAAGATGAGCGCTGAGTCAAATGCATGGCTTTGCCCACAGCTAATTGAGGTTAATACAAATAAAAGCAGGGTTTTATTCCTAAAATATTATTCGAAATACTTGGTGTTTAAAAATAAAGAGTGGATGAGGAAAGGGGATTTTAAATCCCCGATATGGTGTGTGAAATCTGGCTTTCTATGAGAGAGGCTTGAATAAAAATCAGCTCTAGTCTGATGCAAATTAAAGATGATATTTCTTATTTCTCTTTGGCCAAATAATGGTCAGAGAATGTTAGCACTGGCACCATTTCACTTTAAATAAAGAACAGAGAGTGGGCTGTTTTAACAAAAAGCACATCTGTGATTAATCAGGCAAGTCTCAGAGCATGTATTTTATTAATCATTGACTGCATGTGGGAATAGAAACCCTGAATTTTAATTTTAGTAGTAGAGATATTAGTTGCATGGGTCACCCAATAGCCTGCGAAGTTTCATATATCAAAAATCCAAAGGGACTGTTTGGGGAGAAAATCTGTATTATCTTTCTGAAATTTGGCAAAGTTTAGTGTTTATATTTTATATTTGATAAAATTATAATTCTATGGCAGTCTCCGTCTAGCACATAGACACCGCAACACCAACATCAATAAAAGTTAACTAAATAATGGGTCACTTGCCATTTGGAGATTTAGGATATTAACTTCCTTAATGGCTCTGATTTGAACGTCACAAAATACCAGGATATGCTGATAATAATTGAACATTTATTACCCTCTATGATAGGGTAATATAACTTTAATTATTTTTTGAAATTGAGTTAGTATGACTATAGCTATGGTACAAATACCACAGGTTGTCTTTTTCAAAAGAAATAAGATAATTACAAGAATTGATTTAATATACTCATAAAAAAACAAAAAGGTTATCTATTTGAATGTGCTTGGCTAAATTTTTAATTTTTTATTATTATTTATTTATTTTTAGACAGAGGGGAAGGGAGGGAGAAAGAGAGGGACAGACACATCAGTGTGTGGTTGCCTCCCATGCACCCCCCGCTGCGGACCCCAGCTGCAACCCAGGCGTGTGCTTGGACAGGGGATCGAACTGGCGACCCCTTGCTTCACAGGCCAGCACTCAATCCTCTGAGTCACACTAGCCAGGGCCCTTGACTAAATTTTTAAAACTGTGAGACAATGATTTATTTTCCTTACCATTTACAGTGAGAATAAATTCTCTTGTAGTCTTCCCTGCGATATTGCTGGCAACACAGGTATAGTTGGCTGTATCACTTAGATCTGCATTATTAATTTGCAAGTATCTTCCTCCAGATAGGATTCGTACTCGAGGGGTTGCCTGGATTCAGCAAATAAAATTTATCATTAAAATGCCAGGAAAAGGAAATAAAATATTACATTATAAGGAAGGTCAAAGGTAACTATAGCAAACTGTAGAGTGCCTGTCAACTAGTGTGCTTCATCTGCGCCCCCCACCATTGTCCTGGTAGCAAAAAACCGTGGGACCATTTCTATGAGTGTGGTTAAGGCCAGCGCATAACAAATGTCCTCCATGCTCCTCGCCCCACGAACCGCTCCAGGACAGGCAGGTGACTCAGGTTGCGCCCATCAGAGACCTCCACGGGACTCTGCTGTAAGTGCTGGGGAATAAGGCTTTTTTTTTTTTCCCCAGTGGAATCACTGTCGTGAGGATGACGTATGCCTGGCGGCAGTCTTATTATCATGTGGGAACAATGTGTTCTGACTTTAAAGCAAAGCAAGCAGGAGATTCGGAGAAAGGGCACAGATGCTTGATTATGTGATTAGAGTCTATGGATCTAGTGATGCCTCAAGCCTGAGTTCATACACTGTAGCTACCACATACCTTCTTCTTTTTTTTTTTTTTTTAATATTTAGGTTGGTTTGAGTTTGAATTCTGTCACAATGGAAAGCTTTCTGACTTGTAAATTAACTTTGGTCAACTTATGAAAAACAATTATCTCTTAACATTTTTAAAATAAGTAAATAAATGATTTCAGTTTGCAAATATTTGTTAAGCATTTATTCTATGTCTAGGCATGAAACCAAGAATTAAGAAAACATAGAGACAATAAAATTTAAACTCCTCTATTAAGTACAATTAGGGAAACAGATGTAAACCAATAATTTTGTATAAATTAAAATGCAGGATGCTCACAATGATTAAAAAATGCCAGGTAGCACCAGACTGATATTTTCTGGTTGTGCCAGAAACTACTTTAGGAAGTAAGATTTTTCTACCCAAATAAGATTTTTCTACCATGTGGGCTCTCTCCCAGGTAGTTATATATTTTTAATGAAAAAGTTGTTCACACTAAAATATATAGTTCAGATTCATTATTTTTAAACTCCACACATTTTCTCTGGGAGATATTATGATAAAATTTTATTACCTCTGATAAGAATAAGTGATTTCTTAAACAGACATGGTAAGTTCTACAAAACATTTTAATTTTCATATGGGTATAGCAGGGTTTTAGGCTAAAGTTTTCAGAGTTGATTCCTAGAATGTCTTTCTGCACGAACATCATTAAGTCCTGCTAACTTCAGCTAAGTCTCACCACAATATTCCCTGTTTTTTTGCCCATTTACGCGATTCCTCCAAGTTGCCTTCTTTCCTCAGATAGAACTTCGTTCTCAGTGATGATCTTGCTTTCCACTCCACTGAGAAAATCAAAGCCCAGTGCCTGTAATTCTCTGCTCCTCCCATCTTGCATACAAATGCCACCTTCCTTTCTACTTTTCCACGTTGTGAAAAGAGGTCAGTCTTTCTGTCCAAGGATAATCCCTTCGCCTGTGACCATGGGCCCATGCCTTTCCCATCTAACTTGCTTTGTCTTATATATTCCTCTTTCTCTATCTTAAATCTCTAATCTCTTTCTTCCAGTGAATAAAAATACATAAATCTCTTCTATACTATTTAAAGAAGAGTCCACAATTATTTCCAATTCCTCTTGTTCTTTAACTCCCCCACAATTATAACCTATCCTCTACTTTGACCACTCTTCTGAAGAACCATTGTTCAGATCTTTAGTCACTTGTTTGTATCCCCAAAGCCAATGGACGGAACTTAACTTGCATCCTAATGTGGTCTCTGTTAACTACTCTCTCTTTTCCCTGACTTCCAGTACACCAACATCTCCTAGGTTTCATCCTCTCTCTCCAAGTTCTCCTCAGTCCCATTCACTTTCTCTTCTTCCTTTGCTCACTTTGAAATTGTCAGTGTTGCCTTAGGCTTTATTCTCACTTACTGGGCTTCTTAGCCTGTAAACTTTCTGGCCAACCTCATACAAACCTAAGGTTTCAAAGAGAAGTTACACCACGGGCACTACCAACTCAATAACTTTTAAATGAAATATGGAACCGTATTTCTTAATGCTTTTTAAAATCTCCACTTGAATAATACCTAGGTAATTTCAACTCAAAATACCTAAAACTAACATCTCCCCCCTTTTTTGGTAACTGGTGAGCTCGCTCACATCACATGGTCCTCTCTGAGGTTAGCCTGACCTTTGCATCATCAGCTTCATCAGTCTCTACCTGAATACCTGGTGGTCTAGAGCGAAATGAGCACATGGGAGACAAGACTATGCAGGAAAAGCCAGCGCATGAAAGACTTGGGGAGCTCAGCTGGACGGTTTACACTGAATCCTGAAATCTAGGAGAAATCACCAAAGAAGTTTAATCAAAGGTCTATTTCAGTCGTACTTAGTCACTTTTCCTGTCATTGGTTCGTTTATGCCATTACCTGTGGTTGGGATCCCCGTCTCCTTTCTCCTGCCTCATTTAAAACTGGACTAACTCACCCTTTCCAAGAGGCTGCCCTGAGCTGTTCCTTACCCTGTAGTCAGGGCTACTTGCTTTTCTTCTCTGTTTCCATAAAATACTGTATGTCCCTTTAACATGTAAGTTAGCACCTATATCTACTCTATAATCTCTGATTTACTTGTGTATCTTTTCAGAGTCTGAGCTACTCTCAGTAGCAATCACAGCGCTTAGCATTGTAGCAGGCACACAATAAACAGAGACACTGAGGCAAGGGATGGCTAAGGGATGTGTGTAATGATTTAACATGCAGCTCACTCTCAAAATCCAGGCCCTGTGTTTGGTATGGCTTGGTGGTGGTGGTGGAAGCCTTTCTACCTTAGGCATTAGTGGCCATAACCTCCTTTCATACTTAGGCGCAGTGTCCCACAATTGGTTATACTAACAGGGCGGGGAAGAACAAAGGTGGGGCAAAAGCTAAGTAATTAACTACTAGGATAAGGACAAGGAGAATGTTCAAAGTCAATACTTTGAGCCAACCCTCAAAGGCTACTGAGGATCCTGGCTGTGACACTCTATGACAGCAGCCAGGCACCAGCTGAGCACCGGAAGCCTTAGACCCAGTACCTTGGTTCTTCAAGGGTTCCGGCCCTGGATTCCTGGTATTGCACAGATTCTTAGAGTTACTCTTGAGGTTCAAGTTTAGACCAGGGAAATTTAATCACAAGTTTGCCAGAGAGACTTGGCAGGACAGGTCAGTTCTTTGTGAGACTCTGAAGGTTTCTTCTTATATTTCTGAACTGTAGAAATAGCTGTGTGTTTCAAATACAACTTTAATGCATGGGCTCTAGAAGATAGATCCTTTAGCCAGTTTACAAAGTGTCTGAATAAAATACTTGTCTTTAGACCTATAACTAGTTACTAACTACCCTAGTGAAGGTTGAGAAAGGAAGGCCGATCAAAGGACCCTGTGCCCACTCCTGCAAGGTCGAATAACGAGTAGCCGGGCGTTTGGTTTCGTCTACCTAGCAAGGATTCTGCAGCTGATGTTTTTCCCTCAAAATGAATGAATCTGTGGAATTTAGCAAGACTTACCTGTAACTGGTCTCCATTTTTAAGCCACGTGATTATGGGTGGGGGCACTGCATCCGATTTGCATTCCAAGGTCACTTGTCGGTTCCGAAGCACAGTGAGGTCCTGGGGCCCGTCGGTTCCAGCAATGTTAGGGGGCACTGGGTGTGAGAAAACATACGCCAGAGGCTCTCAGGGAGCGAGGTGTGAAATGATCTGACTTATAATAGCTAATCCACAAATGTTGCTTCTGCTAGGTAAAATAAAAGGCATAAACTTAAAACATTATTCAATTTATAGTATGAGTGATTACAAATAAAGGCATGTGTTTTTATCTTACTCAATATTTTACATACATTAAGTCATGAAATTCTTCCTCAGCCACATGAATAATAAGTAATATAGTCACATGAATAGCACCCTTTAACATGTAAAGAAACTAAGGCAGAGGAAGGGAATACATGTCCAGGAATACACTTGGTAATGATTGTCTCCGAACATCAGATTTTAAAACTACTAAATTAGGGTCTGTCTATCCAAATATACAGAAATGTATATATTTTTCTTAATATGCAGAACTGCGTCTTTTTAATGTAACTCACATTACATTAATGTAACGCACGAACTATACGTCAGTAGTGGCGGGACTGAAGCGTGTGCAGGACATTCTGCCATTGCACCAGCCCCAGAGTTTGCACTACCTAGTTGTTTAGATTCTGAGAAGGAGATAAAAGTATGCTTAATGTGTAAACTGTTCCTCTTCATGAAGAATAATTCCCATTTCTATGCCAAAATCTAACCAGTCCAACTTTTTAGAAGGTAAGTTGACCTTAAATGTGTAAAGAAGCAAGAAGTTTACAGAAATTTATCAGAATGAAATAAAGAAGGAAATCGGCCAGTGTGTATACGTACACAGATGCTTATAACAACGTTGCTTATCTTGGTAAAAACATAGAAATAGCCTAAATATCCAAAAATAGGGAATGGATTAAATAAGTGATGGCACATATATCAAATGGAATAATATGCAATCTCCCAAAAATAATGTTACAAAAATATATTTTTTGACATGGAAATATTCACTATCCCATTAAGTGAGATTAAAAAACAGGTTAAATACTATTTAAATACTAATTAACCTACTTAAATACATATGTGCCATATGACCGCATTTCTGTGACAAAATATTAATATGCAAAATGGCCTTTTCTTTCTGTGGTACGATTATAAATTTTTAAAATTTTCTTCCTATCATAATGTGTATTCTATGGTTTTAACTCAATAAATATGAATTATTTGTGTAGGAACAAACCAAGTAACAAAATCCACTGAACTACTCCATCAATGCATTTGATCAGTCAAATATAAGGGTCAGATTTGGAAAATACGTTTTTCCTAATGCATAAACATATCTTATGATATGCTGTGGAGTTGTCTCGTGTTCCCTAAAACATGGCTTCTGAATAGGTATCTGGATACAACGGACTGCAGAACGTTTTGCCCAATTTACCGTGTACTCTCACTAAATATTCTTTATCATCATCTCCTGCAGGGCTGGATGCCAGACATGTATATCTTCCTGTATCTTCCACCTGCAAAATCCAAGTAAGGAAATTACACAACGTCACTACGTTGGTTTTGGTGATGAGAACAAATATCCACAAGAATGTGAATGTGAAAATCTTGTACGAGGAAAATTTCACCATAATTAAATTCTAATACATTGTTTTAACATACGCGATTAGCACTCAGATACTGAACATGCTTGGCATCTCTATTATACGTAAATCTACGTTTTAACAGAGTTGCAGTATTTCATCTCAGAATAATTGCATGTGAGCTATATTTAATGAATTCAGGAAAGGTAATTATACATAGGACCTAACACCATACATGACAGACTAGATACTCAATGTGTATTGAAGAAATAAGTACTTATGAGTTTGAACTTCAGACCTAAAAATTCAGTTAAAGTCTTCCTGAAGAAAATAAAATTAAATAAATTAAATAAATACCAGGTTATTTAAATAAAGCATATTAATGCCACATTTTGAATCTACCTTTGACATACATGAGGAAACAAAAAGGCTAACCTATGTAATTTGGATGAAATAGGGTCATACTGATAGTAAAATCTATTATTTCCTGACTAACACTAGAAATGCCTCTTTAAAACTCCTCAAGCACTGTTCCCCCAGAAGTGCTGGCCTTTATTCATACGTTTGACCCTGTTTATGTGTGCAGAGATGGCCCCTGTTTATGTGTGTGTAAAGAGTACTCTGCAATACAGAAGGTCTTATTACTGGGAAAAAATGTATTTTGGAAAAGTAGAAAAACACTGTTTTCATTTATTTTACTGCTTCAACATTCCTAGTACATTGAGAATTTAAACATTTTTACATTTAAAACCGGCTTTATAGGCTATGGAAAATCTTTTTGGTAGGCTGCAAAAACTCCCCTGAAAAAATGTAAAACCAGTCTGTGAAGACCAGTATGCTTGGAAAAATACTTAAACACGACTTTAGAAGAATGGCACTCACAGAATCCTTCAATTAAGAATTTAAAATGATGTGCTATTGCCTAGAGAATAATTTCTGAATTTCTCATCATGTTTTCAAAACTTCTAAAAGTCAATTTTTCTCTACCAACTCCGTTAATTCCCCAATGATACTCCCTCCTGCACTTGTCCTGACTTAGCCAAACTTTAACCATCATTCTCAGCTACTCTTAAATCTTCCCTCCTGTTAGAAATATTTCCTGGCAACTCATGCCCTTTAGGATATCAACAGTCATTACTTGTAGCTACATTTTCTAAAAAGTGTCGTATTGGTAGGGTGTTTGAAAATTATTAGTTCATCAGATTTAAAAAAAAATTTTTTTGAGAGTAAGTTTTTGCAGAATTGTTGGGAAGTGTGGCTCACAAAGGAGGGAAGGTACAGTGTATCGTTTCCCAAG
Organism: Pteronotus mesoamericanus; assembly: GCF_021234165.1. Taxonomy (NCBI): domain Eukaryota; kingdom Metazoa; phylum Chordata; class Mammalia; order Chiroptera; family Mormoopidae; genus Pteronotus; species Pteronotus mesoamericanus. The sequence continues at coordinate 3,024,908 of NW_026555302.1, forward strand.
TCTGTCTGATCACACAGTTCTTCCCTCTTCGGAATAAGTCACAGACGACTGCTGGATGAGGGACGTCTTAGATACCCTCATCTCTGCTACACATTTTGGAATTTGCAAAACATCCAATATGTGCCAAGCAGTCTATATGTTATAGATACGTACTTGCAAAGGCAAATTTCAAATAAGTAAAACATAATTTAGTACGTGCTATAACAGAGATGGACAAAATGTTATGAAAACAGAGGAGGAGGGGAACCAAGAGCAGTCTTTATACTAGATAATATTAAATTTTTCACTCTCTGATGTTTTTAATGGTTTTGTTATTTCTTTTCCTAATTTTATCACACATGTGGTTTTATTTCTCTTAGATAACCAAAAGCTTCTTGAAGGCTGAGAAATGCCTTATATGCTATGTTTGTATTCTCCACAACAGTTGGAACATGTAGGTCACCATTTAACACTTTATGACAGCTTTGTGTTGTTTGGTTATAACCCAACTCTTCATTCCTGCATTTAAGACCTACTGTAATGTGGCCTTAATCTCCCCCTCAGGCTTTATTTACCATGGTTCCTTCATATTTATAATTCTTTTATAAATTTAGGATTTACAGCCTACATATTTTCCTGTCTTCACGCTACTCTTTATGTTACAAGAGTCTTTTACTTCCTTTTCGTCTGTTGAAATTATAACTTTCAAGTGGTTTGATAGCTTGACCCGAGTTTTCTCAGGGGGAATGCGATGTCTGAGGGAGACGGGAAGGGAAGGGAGAGTATGCTCTCCTTGGTGTTAGAAAGGAAAACTGTGCTGAGTCCCACGGACTACGCTTTTGGACCAGACCCAGGACTGAGACCCAGCTCCATCGTTGAGCAACGATAAGCACTTGGCAAGTACGTACTTAATCAATCTCTCGGGGTCTGCCTCTGGACTCGGAGAAGGGGGGTAGAGACACTGCTTCACAGAGTTGTCGTGAGGGTGGCAGCTGTGAGCGAGCCCACAGCTGAACACAGGATTGACTCCACTTACAATCCTTAGCTCTCCTTTTCCAGCTCCCTTTCCTTCCTCTTTCCTCAGTGAAAATGCAAATAAAATATGATTTAATAATTTGTTATTCTATTTTTAAAGGAATGATGATGATAACAACAACAAGAGCAGCAGCAGCAGCAACGATCCTGTCTAACTCCTTTCTAGAATCACTGCATGCCTGTGGCACCAGGCCAAGCACATGATGTTAGATCATCTCTAAATGCCCGAGTGTATGAGTTAGCTTTCATTGTTATTTTTACCCTCAGTTTACAGATGAGGGCATTGGGGCGCAGTTGGACAATATTTATAACATAAGGCTTGCCTCTGTTAGAATAGAAGATTATTACACTAACATGTCCCAGACGTATTTCTCTTTAATATATTCACATTTCTGATTAATTTCCTTAAATACAACCTAAAAGAACAGTCGATTTTATTAAGTTGATCATTTATTTTTGAAAACCTGTCTCTTTAGATTTTCATGTCTGGTAGCTCGCTTTGGAAATCAAAAATGCTCCTTGAGGCTCATCTATATGTGTGTTGAATTGCTTTCTGCCAGTTCCAGAAAAGGCTCCATGGTGCACATTAAGAGCTTTGGGAAATATTTTGTCCGTTAGAGCACAATGGAAATTTGTAAAAGTTAACGTGCAGATAGCTTTCTTTCGTCTGAGTTTCATATGACGCTTCCACTTCTTTCTAGTCACGTTATCTTGTGTCTACCCACGCAGGCAAATTATAGAACCAACAACCTACCTTTGTTAATGTTATAGAGACCGGTGATATATTTGAATTCAAAGATATAATTTTTCCAACATTTTCTCCTAGATCAACAACGGAGAAGTTGAACCTGGGATAAAATAATTGTATGAATTTCGAACTTACCTGACTACTAGATATTCGAAGAACCTCTCCTCCTCCAAGAGTCTGTACCTGACCCGTCTGGGGGAGGGGCCGTCCATCTTTCATCCAGGTAATTTTTGGAGCTGGGGTTCCAGAAGCCATGCAGGTAAGCTCAAGTGGATTATTAACTATCACTGATACCTCCATAGATTCTTCAGATCCATTGATATGAGGTGGTTCTATTTAAAGGGAATTAAAAACAACAAAATTAACTTGCTGTTTGATTAAAGGACTGCTGATTAGAAAAACCTTGAAAGAAAGTTCAACTCAAATATATGGCTCCTATGACATAAATTGATTAGAACAAGGATACCAAAATAATTACTAAGCGTTATTACCACTTTGAAAATGGCAATATTTTGAAAGGGATGGATCATGGCTATAATCCTTACAGATCACTGAAACAAATGGCAACCCACTACAAGATGGTTACATTCAGTGACCGGGGCTCAGATGATCAGAGCAGTCTAACCCAGCTGTGGAGATTTGAAAGCAACACAAATGGAACCCATCCTGTACCATTTTTCAGAGAGCTTCTTATACAGAGCAGTGCTTTTTTGTACCTTTTACATATCTATTGTTTCTCCAACATATTGTTTCTTTCATAGCAACAGACAAATGCTATGGAGTTTTGCTATGTCTCTTCCATGCAGAACTTTAAAAGGAAACAATGACTGACGAAGCCAAAGAAAAAATAGTTACACTTGGAGACTATTTCTGCATAAAACAAATTTGTTATGTCTGGGTAGAAATACTTTCCTTATTTTTTTTGTTTTGTTATTCATACTTCTAAATTATCGTTCTCAAGGGGATGTTATAGAATATAGGCACTTGAAGAGAACAACAAGTGTTCTTAGTTCAACTAGTCCTAAATTTACAAATCCTTTTGAAACAGGCTTCCCGTGCAATGATCACTCAAGTTTTCTATGAATACTCCCAGCTTACTGTCTCATCAGGCAGCCGAAATAACTGTTGGACAGCTCCAAATATTAGCTGCTTATTTATTTATTTACTTATTTTTTTTATCTGGCTCACCGCAAAGGATCTGTAATCAAACAGCCTGAGTGTGAATCCTGGCTCCAAAAATTACTAGGTTAGTGGATTTGGACAAATCCCCAAGTAAAGTTAGCACTATTATTTAATTAAGAGGATTGTTGTGAGGATGAAATGAGATAATCTATAAATGATGTACATTTCTTTTGTGTTACTGAATCTGTTTTATTTTATAATCAATGTTCAAAAAAAGTTTTTACTACTATAATGGTTACTACAGCTGTTGGTATTATTATTAAAACTTGCCTTCTAAGAATTTCTACCTATGGTCCTCATTTTCCTTTCTGAGAAAAAAAGGGTATATGAAATTTGTATTTGCTTTTAGATTATAATTAAGAAGTCAGACAAAACACATTTCTTTAAGTGCATTTTCAATTGACTCAAGACTCTCTTGCTTAAAAGATTTGTGTCTCCATGTTGCTTACTGAATTAAATAAAAACACATTACAATTTCCAAGGCTTCTTTAATATGGCTTCAATCTATCTTTATAACATTATCTACATTTAATATATTACATATAATCTAGATTTTAAATTAGACTACTTCTCTCTCAACAAGTCCAGTCTTTTTTTGTTCTGTGACTTTACTAATACTATTCCTTCCAGGGGAAGATTCTCCAATAGTCCATCTCCTAACTGAGCATATTCAAGTACTATGAATGTTGTATTGATGTCATTAATGCCTTCTGTAAAAACTATAAATCCTTTCTTGAGTCTATCAACAAAATTTCTACCCCTTCTAATTTCCATAGCATGTTGTTTGTTATCACTCAGAAGCATGTATCTGATCGTCCTTTTGACTCTACTCAGTTCTTTATTCCTCTCACTTACTGATTATTTATTATGTGCTAGTCACTGTGGATAAAGGATTAGTTAGGCAAGACCTCTATCCTCAAAAGGTTATAGTCACGACATTTAAAATAACAACAACAACAACAGCAACAACTGAAACAACATGTTCCCAACTGGTTCAATCCCCAGGGATCAGATCCTACACTTGTCAAGTGATTGTGAACGACTACGCTCTGTATCTTGTTCATATGCCGTGTATGTTGGGCAGCATAGGAGCTGTCCATACTCTGATGACTCCAGAACTTTATTTGCAGTGCAGATCTCTCTTCTGAGCTCCAGATCCACGTATCCAATTATTAGAAAACATCTTCCTTGGGATGTTTGAAAACAACTGCAAACTTGACATGTATTCGGCCTATTACCTTATTCCTCAAAATCTGGTCCTTTTCCAGCATTACCTGCATTTATGTGATAGATACACCAATCATTCAGTTACATGAGCCAGAAACTAGGAGTCATCCTTGATGTCTTCTACATCACTCCCCTGCGTTCAAATTCACAACTAAGTCCTAACACTTCCACCTGCAACGGTTTCTAAAATACATCTTCTTTTCCTCTCACCTCCATCACTAACCTCAGTTAAAAAAACCATTTACTTGGACTCACACCTCCTCCTTCCTGGCTGCTGGTGCCTACTCAATATTATTTATTTGTTTCTTTTATATTATTAGACCCTGATTTTGTTGGGCATGCCAATGTGCTAAAAACTCCATTTCCTAGCTTCTTTAATAGTACAAGGAGAGGCGTGTGAAGATTCTGACCCATAAGCGGAAGTGGTTTCATGGGACTTCTAAGAAGTGCCTTTCCAATTTTCTCTGCTCTATTGTTGCGTCTAGTGATTCTGGGGGCGACCAGACAATGCGCGATCACAGAACAACTATGAAGCAAAGGCCAAGAGAACTATAAATGTCTGAAATGGTGAACCAATGTAACTGCTGCCTACCTCCTGACAGCTTGTTCAGTAAGAGAAACAAAAATTCTTTGTGTAAGCTGCCATATTTTTAGATGTTCTGTTATTCCCAACACAACTCCTAATAGTACACTAGCCTGTCAGAATCTTCTCTTTTCTTGCTCGAAGTAGCTCTCCATTTTGCAGCAAGAGAAGTCTTTTTAATCTGCAACTCTATTCATGGCATTCCATTTAGCAGAACTTTTAATCATTTCCCATTGTTCTAGGATAAAAACCAAAACTTTTAATGCGGTTGACAAAGCCCTTTATAACCTGGGCCGAGTCAAACCCCCTCAGCCTTATTTTATATGATTCACTCCCTTACTTCCAGTATTCTCGCCAAACTGGACTTTCCAGAACCACTAATACATCATGACACCTCCTACCATGTGGACAGAATTAAGTTGAGAATAGCGCTTCCCCAAATTAGGACATTTACATTCACATTCTGCGCGTAGCACTGATTCAAGTGCAGAGTTTTTCAGGTTTTAACAGAATTAGCTTTCAACAGATGCTGAAATGCAGACGCTTCTTATTTTTGTACTGAGCCAGTTTTCAAATCTGTTCTTAAGCAGATATTATCGTTATAAACCCTTCGGCTGGGAAGGCTGTTCTTTGTAAACTACCCTAACAATATCAGTGTTAGTTTTCTCCTGTGTTTTCTACATCCAGAAATGCCCTGTGATTCTGTTTCTGAGTTTGGGAATTCCTGGGGAGGGGGGTCCTTCTCTTTTCCCTGCCACCCCATCCTGGCCAGGCCTCTGCATTTTCAAGCCTTCATGAATACAACAGGCTCTTCAATTCATTCTTCACTCTGTCATCGGAAGGAATTTTAGGGAAGTGAAATAGAGTTGTAACACGTTACTGCTTTTGTAGTGAGGTCCAGATTCTCTAAAATGTTCTCAAAGCTCCTCACAGTTTGTACGTTTCCATCTGGTCTCTTCCTTTCACACTCAGTTCAGTGAGTTCAGATGAACAACTCAAACTCTGTCATTTGCAGGTGAAAGATGTAGGCAACTCCTTACTCACGTCTACACCCCTACCCTTTAAAGCTCACACTTATCCCTGAGGAGCTCTCCTCTGCACCTTCCCATCCCACAGAATGTTATTGTAGCCATATAATCTGCATCACACCCAAAAGTATTTACAGGTCCAATATCTGTGTCCCTCCAGGTGCAGGAACTTGAGGGCAGAGATCACACCTTTCCTATTCAATGATGCATTCAAGCGGCAGTCACATAGTAGTTGCTCAATCATTATTTGTTACGTGATGACTAAAACATGCCTGGCTCATAATATAGAGTCAATATTAATATTTAGTATGTAAATAATTAAGGTATAAGACCACATTTATGTCACCTCCTGTTATTTCTAATATTCTGTGAGTTGAGGTACGTAAATTTGGTGTTCCACCCTTCCTCAGAGACACACGCGCTTTCTTCCGTCTTTTGTCTCTCTGTATCCCAGAGCCCTGTCCCTACTGCCACCCTGCATTCTATGGAACACTCATCCAAACCACGGCATTTCTTTTTGTTTATTTGGGTATTGTTTTGCCTCCCTCTACAGTTAAAACTCCCCTTCATCCAGCTGACTAGTATCGAATTTCATTCAATTCAATTCAACTCAACAAATTAACATTATATCTCAAATGCACTGTGAATACAGCAATAAGTAAGAGGGCTGCTGCCCATCCTAGAGTTTAATTAAGGATGAAACCAACTTTTAAGGTTACATAAGTAATTAAATTATAATAGGTACTATGAGAAAGATTGCAGGGCATCCTGAAAATACACGCTACCCTCTTTGGTAGACCCTTGCCAAAATTCTTCCTGTAGTGCCATGCAGGGGGCGTTCTGTTCTATGGAAAGAGCCTACAGTTTTACCTACACAACACTGAAAAAAGGTGCAGGTTACTGAACTAGGCAGGTCCTTTCATTCATCTTTATTTTTCTTCCTAAGTAAAAATTTTTGACTTCAAGGAACAGATGTGTTTTTCTTTTTAATTTATCCTATTTGTTTGCATGTAGAACACTACGATACACATTTTAAATATTTATTTTAATGCATACAAGAGTAAACAGAACTAGATTATTTGAAATGATGATTACAACTATATTCTATACATTGGATCATTTAAAGGCTGTTTGGAATAACATCCAACAGTACAAATATTATACTTTTTCATTAAATTGTTGTCAAGATGTGCTTTTAATCCTTGGAGTAACAGATTACAAGTAGTAGTCCTCATCTTTTTAGACAGAGAAAAAACACAGTAATTGAAATTTAACATGCTTCAGATAAGAATAATCCTAGGTGAATTACAAGACAGAAATATGAGGTACAATGAAGTTTTGACAAACTTTGCCCCACAGCAAATGATTCTAAGAATTATACGTATTTACTAAGTCTTTATTGTCACTTCCTTCGCAGTTATTGAATGTTTACGTACCTAGGACCTTCAGGATGAAGTGTTTGCTGACTTCTCCGGCTTCATTGGAGGCAGCGCAGGTGTACCTTCCTGAATCTTGGGTCTCTGCTTGTGTGAGCTGAAGCACCATTCCTTGCGTGCTTATTGTCAGGTGGGCATCCAGCCCCAGAGGCTGGCCGTCCCTCAGCCACGACATCCTGGGAGTCGGGGTTCCGTCTGTGAGGCATGACATGGAGGCAGAACCACCCTTGACGATTGTGATTTCCTCTGTTCCCATGGCATTGTCCAGATTTGGTGGTACTATACAGAAAACAAAACAGGCATCATTCACATAGCTATTCTAACTTGAGATCAATTTAGATAAAAAATGGAAAGGTTCAATTACCTTTATAGTGTTTCTATGATCTGTAAAATTACAAAATTTAAAGTAACATATAATGAATTGATGACTTTACTACAAAAATATGTGTCAGGTAGGCTAACTATTAATCTTCCAAAGTATTAGCAATGAAACCTCAAGACTGTTTCTTGCAAAACATACAATGCTCCAATGTGTTTACATTTTGGCCATTTTTTAACTTCTTAGGTTTGTCTCTTTAATTTGTTATAATGCATATTGTAATTCCAGAAGTATACTTTCAACTACTTTATGTGTAATGAAAAAAATATCCTGGAGATAGTTTTATGCAATCAAACATAAGCCATTTGTAGGCTATAGTAAATAGATGCTTGACTATTCTGAGATATTCTTGGGGATTGAGAAATCTGGACCAGAAAACCTTAATATTTCAGAAAAAAAAATGTTGTGAGTTCTCTACACATACACACAAAGACATATATATGCATATATGAATTCATATTATCAGTACTCTAAATGGGTCACTAATAATATTAGAAAACAGTCTTAACTTTCTATTTATATGAAAAGACTGGTAGTATGTTTAGACTGAAATGCTATGACTTTTAAAAATTTAGATATGATGTAATGCAGAATTCCAGGTTAGGAATTTTGACAGTGTGTGCCAATAAATATGAAACCCTTAGGAGAAAATGTGTTCTTCCCTGGTTAGCAAGATCTTATCTGACTAATCTTTTCTGAGGTAGCAATATCTAAATGTAAGCCTGTTGCTTAACATTAGACACATGGCAAAGCACGAGGGTTACCTCTGCCACATACCGAAAACTTGAAGGCTATAATGTTTAGTATCCACCCCAGCTCTGTTGGAGGCCACGCAAGTGTACACGGCGACATCAGACGCCTGAGCTCTCACAATCCTGAAAAACAATTTGACCCAAAGTTTCATCATTTGATCCCATTCAACATACACAGATAAAAATACTTGTGATGTAAACACAGATTACGGAAACTGAACCATATTAGAAAATTGAAGAGTATAACCATCCATGAGTAAATATAGATGCCTCAAATGCAATTTATTCTGCAAAGTTGATTAGACACTGACAGTAAGTCACTGAAACACAATTTGAGGGAAATATTTTTCAAATATACACTAATAGAGAGTGGTATTAATGTGAATATTATGTGATTGTGGTTGGCATCTTCCTATCATTCTGCCACATAAATTTTAACTAAAATAGTAATTCTTGGAAATACACGTGATAGATACATCTCTTTATAAAAGCCCTATTTTATACAACTTACTAAAATGTGAGCATTTTAGTAAGAATAAAAAGCAATTACAATTTTATATTTGTTATCCTCCCTCTGCTAAAAAGATACTGAAAAAGAAAAAAAACAAATAGTAAAAACTTAGAACAATATTTCTTAAACACTATTTAGATGAGCTCAAGCCGACAATCACAGTGACTTTATCTGTCTAGCAAATGACAGATCGCGTACAATAAAGGCCGACCTGATAACCTGCCCTCCTGACAGCAGCCGGATGTGGGAGGAGAGAGGCAGAGGAAGTCCATTCTTCAGCCAGTTTATCTGTGGTGGAGGCTTCCCCGTGGCTCTGCATTCAATATTTATTGAAGTGTCCACCAAAGCCGTTAGTTTCTCTGTTTCTTCTTTATTACCCCTAATTGCAGGTGGGACTACGTCATGCAGAAAATGAGAGAGAGAAGGGGGTAGGGTGTGTATTACTAGTTCAAATCATGGCAACAACTGCCCGCATTTCTGCTGTGTAACCCAAGTGGAAACCGCAATGACATCACATTCTAAAACTAAATGCTTCAGATACCTGCCACTGGACCTTCATGTTTACTGAGAGATTCCTGAAACGGTACAGTCAAAGGAGGGCAAAGTTTCATATTTACCGTAAACATTTAAGTTAAAAATTCGGTCTTCTTCTCCAGCAGGATTAGTGGCGACACACGTATACTTCCCCACGTCGGACGGGAGAGCTCCGTAAATGATCAATGTGCTGCCATTGGCAGTCACCCTGCAGAAGGGGTCAGAAAAGAGGCACTGAGATGATTTGCGTCGAGCTAAAATCTGAGTCGTCCCAGATTATTGTGTTCTTTAAAAAAAAAACCGCCATTAAGTACATCTTTCTCTAGGATATAATGGCTCATATATTTTTCACTAAGTACACGAAAGCCCGGTGAAGTCAGAGCTAGTCAAATGGATGGGGAGTTCAGGCAACCAACTACAATCAATCCTACAGTTGTGGGTCTCCCATATCCTCTGCTTCCTTATGAGCAAAAAGGAAACAAAGAAAACCAGGTTAGGAACTTCTCTATCCACATCATAGGCAAAGATGTGTTCCTTTTCTTTTTTCCTCAGAATATTTTATTCTCAGTTGTCAATATGAGGCTTGAATTAAATACAAATTTTACAAAATTCTGATATAAACATGGAAAAATGTTACAATGAAAAATGAAAAGAATTATATATAAAAAAACTAGCTGTAAATGAACAAGTAATACTCTTTTTTTACCATAATAAATTTATTTGCAATTTTCTGTTGAACTCGTACAACAACCCCTTAAAGGTAGATACTGTGGTTATCCCTATTTCACAGATTTAAAAAAAGGCAAGTAACTTGCTCAAGGTCACGTGTTCAATTTCTGGCAATTCAGCCTCTGTCTCTTCTATCTGATAATGCTGATGAAAATTAAGAAGCCTAACGCAGGATTTGTAGGAAATTCAGATACAGCCAAGATTTTTCCTCAACAAACCATTTCTAAGGATTGGTGAAGAAAACTACAGTACACTTTAACAAGTTTTGCTCGAGGTAAATTTAATGTGCATTTCCTTAGCTTCCTTTTTTCTTATTTAAACTTCAGTAATTCCAATATTCTGAATAACTGTTGTCGAATATAGTCATTGTCTTTGATGTTATCACTTTTACTTTTGTTTTATGAACACTATTAAGCTTTCAGGGAACCAAAGTGACTTGCCTAGATAATTATTCTTGTAGATAACTGAAATATAAGCAAATTAATTACTTTCATGCCTTCTATAAAGTCACTTTTGGACGCAGTTTTCTTAAGGTGCATGATCTATTTGAAATTATTTAACTGAAACTAGGAAAAAATGTCCAGTATATTTTGCAGCTGGTATCCTGCAAGCTGAATGAAAGCTGCAGAGCCAATTTCATATTATGATATTTATACTTTCATCAAAATGGTTGCTTTTTTTACTTTTTTTCATTTTTATTTTTTATTGTTATCCAACTATAGTTGTCCCGATTTCCCCCCACTACTCCCCACCCCCACCCCACTTCCCATGCCTGAGTGATACTCTTAATGAGAAGGAGTGGAACGGAGGGCTTTGTTTAAACTGTGACACCAGCTCAAGATTATGTTTGGATACATTTTTGCAAAAATCTTTCAGCAAGTTGCTAAAGCTTCTCCTTTGAATTATACAATAGTAAATAATTATTGTATAGTTAGATTATCAAAGATGTCTAAGTTAAGATTATTGGTGCTCTTTACAGACCATTGTCAAGCAAAAATTCCTATGCTTTATAAAGAGATTAAATTGCTATCTATAGTTACTCTTACAATATTTTACTAGTTTCTCCCAGTGTCAAAGGTAAATATTCCATTTCTAACATAACATGTTATTAAATATGATTATTGACAATGACAATATTATTTTCTGGGTCTCATATTTTTTTCTTTTTCAAAATGATTGACTGTGGGCAAGAAGCAAGGGCTGGGTGGAGGGGGACACAGGGAAAAAATTGGGACAACAGTAATAGAAAAAACAATACAAAATATATAACAAAGACAATAAAACATAAATAAATTACAGTCATTTAAAAAATAGGAATTTTAAAATTCCATGTGTTTAAACATATGAATGAACAAAAAAAGGAAGTTGCTGTGACCAAGGAAATCAGTAAACATACTTTAGAAAAATTACTCCATTTGATTGATCTGTTCTACTTACAAACTTATATATACAGTGGAGCAGTAAACCCATAATCAATAAACTATATGTAAGAATATTTAGGATCTGCATGTAAAAGAACTGATAGATTATAAATTTCTAGGTACAAATATTATCTTATATAAGATCTTTAGGTTCCACCAAGTGTCTGATACTTGTATTGGAATATGGTTGATATCAGCTGATTTAATAAAAAATAATTAAATATTTGTTAACTATTCAGAAATGTCTATACCAGAGAAATGAAACTTAAATTGTATCTCTAAAATATTGGGCAATTTACCCAATCTTGTAAAGGGGAAAATATCTAAATTTTAATATAATTTAAAACTTTAAATAAAACAACATTTATCTTTTAAAAAATTATGTATATTTAATTCATTAACTAGAAAATACACTCCGAATTGTTAAATTTAAAATATTGGTTCAAAATGATAAAGATTGCAATATATTTAATTAGTGCCTATTTATTTATGCATATATAATTCTAGTAGCTTGTAGAATTCTGCATTGTTCTGCCAAAGGCACTTGTTTTTGAAAGTAGCAGGGTACTCCTACCATGTTTTATTATTCTACCTCTGTGTGGTTTGCAGCATGTGTAACAAGTATCAGCTGAAAACGGGATTTGGACAAATCACTACAAGGAATGAGCTGGGTTATAATAACATTGTATTTATTCTCAAAATGAGCCAAGAAATATAGCATATTTGGGGGTTTGGTAATCTCAGGACAGGAAATCATGTCTAAGATTGTTGATGAATCTTTTGTAGAATAAAACTGCTGTGATGTTAGCAGGAAAGAGCTAATTATTCTATGACATGGACTTGGGTATAAACATTCTGAGATTAGAAAAATAAAACCAACAACTGTTAACTAGCATTTGTAGGAATGAACGTCTGAGGAGATTTTAGAACTCAGAACTGATGCATAAAGAACACATACACACACTTCCAAGTGACTCTCCAAGCAGAATTTCTGAGTCCAATGCTCCAAAGTTTTATATTTTTTGCTATGAACATAACTAGTCAAGTTGTAAGGCAACTGAATTTGGTATTACTCACGTGAAATGTGAGGCATAAAGCATTGTACAAGACCTTAAAATTAACGATGCCAAGATTCTTCTTAAACATACCGGAGTCTGTCTGAGTCCCTGCTGGCGATGGGTTTGCCATCTCTAAGCCACTGAATAACTGGGGTGGGAATGCCATTTGCATTGCAGACCAGTTCCACATTTTCTCCTAGAAGGACACTGACTTCACTTGGAATTTCAGCACCAGCAACACTTGGAGGAACTTTGGAGAAATAAAAATACCCATTAGGAGGCACAATGATATAAACTCTAATGTGTACAACAGAAGCACAGAACAATATGCCATTTTAATTTCATATTCTTCCTAGGTTGTGGTTCAAGATAAAACTATTATTGTCCTCATAAATTACTTTTAAATGTGGAATAGGTAAAGAAATCACTTCAATACTCCTGGTTATCTTTGTAATTTGATATAATTATTTAGTCATAGGGGCTTGCGACATGTCTACTTCATGGACATACTTTCTGGATAAATAGAATCACTCTTAGATTAAATTCTCAATAGACAGTTTAGAATTAGTACAATTCAGGAAAATCTGCTTTATAAAATCTTGGCATAAGGTCTGAGAAAAGTATCTAATTGGGTTTATTTCTCCATAACACAATTCAAATATTATTTAATCTGAACAATAGATAGGCTTATTATATAGTCTTCAAGATCCAAGAGTTTCTGTTCTCTTTTTCTAGGCATGTTTGGTTTTCACTTTAATGGTTCGATTGAGAAATAATGTGTAACAAAAACATTGACAATGGTATTAAACGAAAACACATTTGAACTCCTCTTTCATGTAATTACAGTGGCCTGCTGAAACAGCTGACATTAGTTCACAAGAGCCAATTTTGCATGTCTTCCTTACTCCATGTTCGGTGACATCACACTGGTAGCTTGAAATGAGCCACGGTCAGGATGTTTACACCATGGAAACTGGCAAACAATTGGCTACAAATCAGTACCTTTTTATCTGGAGAATCAATTGTTCAACATTTACCAGCACACCACTGCATATTCTCTCCAAATCTCATTTTAGTCACCCAGAAAATAATAATAATTATACCAAATTTACAGAACTGAGAGAGTTAAAGAAGTCAAGTCAGTGTTAATAAGATGTATCCTTTAATGAGTGTCTAATACATGACAAGCACTGCACTAGGCCCTATATGTACCTATTATTTCTAGTCTTAGGACATAATAATGTACGTAAAAAGTCTGGTAAAATGTTCGGTCATACCACATAGCCTCATGATTAACAGCTATTACTATTAATGCATTGAATATAATGAAACATGCAGTTTCTAACACTGAATCCCTGAGTATCTATTTTTCCCTTTCGTTTCTGAAATCCCAAAGTAATCCAGGAAATCACTGATGCTCATAAATTTATTTTACTTCTTCTTTGATTTCATTTTTTTTGTAATTAGTTTTACCAGAGCCTATAGCATATCGATACTAATGTACACATATAACTTATGAAAAAGTATTTTGAAAATAACTATATTAACATTGGAAAAAGTAAGCATTTTGACTTAGTTTCAAGTTAGACTTCCATTTCAATTAATTACTGAGACAAAAGTACTAGTTAGAGGTTTACTGAAAATCAAAGGGTACAGGTTCTCCTTGTAGGGCCTAATACTATGCTGGGACATAGTAAGATTAAGTAAATATTTGTTGGATGAATTAATACTCCTTATTCTCACCCCAAAATAGCAAAAGGTTCATGATTACTTGTGGCTTACCCAATCCCCTATCTGTAGTTAGAACATAATGCAATCTCTTCATGAATTAAATACTATTAATATATACATAAATAAGAACAGACTTATGTGCTTAGCATGAAAATAAATTATGCCAGTTTTAAATAAAGCATAATTCAGCAAGAATTTTGCTAAATATGGAAAAACAAAAAGTATTAAATTTCTACTATTATTTTTCCCACATTTATGCCAGCTCCCATGAAAATACAATCTACTGGTAGATTGTAGGACAGAGAATTGACATTTGTTGTTGATCTAAAGACACGTTGAATCAATTACAAAGGGTCTCTTTAACTGTAGACTTATTTTGTATACCAGGAAGAATACACTAAATATATTGAAGATAAATCTCATACCTTGAATTGAAAGAATGTAATTTTTCTGTGCTTTTCCTTCCATATTTGATGCAATGCATGTATAGTTTCCACTATCTGAACGCTGAGACCGGGCAATTTGGAGTTTGCTACCACCAGACAAAATATGAACTTCAAGTGAGTCAGAATTTTCTAGGGGTAGAAACAGAGCAAAACAGAACAAAAAAAGCTTTTTTTAAAAAAAATACCACCTCTACAATTCAATATAAAAATGTCTTGCTCCTTGTGATAGATTCCTAGTGGGAGGGGGACTGGGGTTGGGTGAAAAAGGTCATAAAAGAGATTAAGAAATACAAATTGCCAGTTATAAAAATAGTCACAGAGATGTAAAGTACAGCCTAGCACATATGGTCAGTAATATTTTCATAACTATGTGTGACATCAGAGGGGTACTAGACTTATTGGGGAGGTCATTTTGCAAGGTAAATAAATGTCTCATCACTATGTTGTACACCTGAAACTAATAAAATATTGTGTCAACTGTGACTGAGAAATACATTTTAAAAAGTCCTTCCTTTGTGCTTTTCTTTTAAATGAGAGCCTTTTTGGAAAACGCTAAGAGACAGTTCTATTTATAAAATAAATAATTTTATGAGTCTCTTTTATAAGTTTATATTTCAGGACAGGAGGCTTCCTGAACGAAAAACACAGCTAAGAGCATAATACCAAAATGTGCTAGTTCATAAAGCTCGTGCGTTCAGAGCCAAAGAAAACTGCAGTGGAAGGCAGAGCTGCATTACCGATTGGCTTGTGGTTCTTCAGCCATGCGATCGTGGGGGGCGGAATGCCAGTGGCATCGCATGTGAAGGTGACGGGGTTGCTGATGGTCTCAACCACCACTTCCTTTTCAGGCCCTTCGATGCTGGGTGGCACTGCAAGAAGACAGAAGACAGTCACGTGTCCTCATTAACCCAATTCAGGACACTGTCTGTCATTGGCATATCTGGGGGAAAAAGAGTCGTATTAGACGCAGATGCTCACCATATACATTGAGGTGGAAATTTTTATCATCCCGTCCTGCTACATTTATAGCTCTACATACATACTGGCCTGTGTCAGAAACCTAAAAGAAAAAGATACTATTGTATGTGCTCCATTAAGTTACAGATGACCAATCACACTGTTCGAGCGTAGATTAAATCATCAGTCATCTTTATGCTCCAACGCCCCAGTTCTAATTGCTTCCTGCAATCCTGCTTTTTTATATAAATGAGGTCAATAGCATTGACGCTGTTACAATAAACATCATTTTTCACTGTAGTCAAGGGAACAGGCAACTCTCAGCTCTCTCTTCCATGGTCCCACCAAGAAGTCATGACGAGGAAACAGGAATAAAAGGTGCACCTCAGCTTTCTTGATGTGCAGCATTTGTCCATCGGCTAAAATCGCCACATGAGGAGATTCGGTTATCATCCGCCCGTTCTTATACCAGGTGACGACTGGAGGTGGGACAGCGTTGGACTCACACTCCAATGACACTGAGGTCCCCTCTCTTACATTAACTATAGAAAGAGATTCACTGCCATGATCTTTAATACTTGGGGGCACTGAGGGAAAAAACAAGAACAGAAGGATTTTCTTTTTTTTTTTAAATTAAGGTGTGCAGACAGAAAATATTTAATACCAGTTTAAAAATGAAAGAAGTTTATGAGGAGAGTAAAAACAAACCATAAACAGTCAGGGAGACTTTTTTTTTGCTTTCGCCAGCTTGGTTGATAGCTATGCAAGTGTACTGACCACCGTCAGACTCCTTGGCCCGAATAATCTGTAGAGTTCGACCACCTGCGGGCAAATATAGTGGAACTTGAAGAGTGGTATAGAGATTGTGCTAATAACTATTGCATTTTTATCAATAGGATAAATGAAAATATAGTCCGTGACAGTAAAATTTATTTAGAAGCAATTCATATTTAAGATGGAAGAATTGAATCATTTTTCTTTGATCCTCCTTTATTGTCGCTTGTAGCTCTTTATAAAAAATGAAATTCCTAAATTTTTTTCTCCTATTAACCAGGCATGGAGAGAAGTGTTTGATACAGGTTTCAGTGAGCAAACAGTAATTGTACTACAGTCAAATTGTTAACAAGTATTTTCTGAGGTTAAATCTCCCACAGTGCAGAAGTGTCTGCCTATCCATCTGTCTAACGATTTACCTGTCATCAGGAAGCTTTAGAATTGATGAAAAACAAGCAGTGAATTTATCCAATGAAAGCACTATTTACTAGCCTATCACCCACCTGGAATTACTAAGCAGTTCTGTTACTCAATTTCATAATTTCTTGAAGTGGACTTTGTTACAGCACATGCCCACTAAAATCATAAAAGTCAATACAATCTTATCCTAATGGTCCCAAAGGGGTAAAGAGAGGCCATTAACATGAACAAATAAATGGAGCAAAAGTCTGAAAGTTGGAATGCCATTTGTATTTAAAATAAAGGAGAATGAGAACGTTTTGCCCACCTTATAAGAGTAATGAGTTCCTTACCAGGCACAATGAGAGCATTTGTGTTTGGCTTGATAGGCTGTTCATTCTTGAGCCAACTGAGATCGGGAGGTGGAAAACCAGAGACCTCACAGCTCAAGGAGATGAAGTTGTTCACCACAACAGTGAGATTTTCAGGGTTAGAGCCAATGACACTTGGAGGAACTATAAGAGTAAACATATTAAAAGTGAAACCCGATATTATCAGTAATACATATTCCACTTTATCATAAGCCCACCCACTGTGTTAGTGACATGTCTTCATCAAACTTACGTCCCTCAGTCTTGTTCCCCCTAATTGAAAAAGAGTGCCAGAATGTTCAAAGACAGAATTATTCTGCACTTTATTGGAAAACGTAGTTGGTAACACCTAAGATGGGTTTGTCAATGTACGAAGAAGACCTAATAGTGCTTTTTATTAAGTTTGAATAATCTTTTTAAAAAAAATTACATCCTTATTTAAAACTTTTATTTTCCTGCACATAGCATTTATAGAGTAGAAATTTAATTTTAAGAGGTACCTATCAATAAATTATACAGGTAAATTCAACAAGGTAAATCAATGACTTTCAAGATGAGCAGAAAACTTAACAAATAACATTATGGTTTGTTCAAAACAAACAGGAAAAAAGAAGTAAACAATACTATGGTTTGTTCAACCCCCTCCAAAAAAGCAAAAGTGGCGTAAAACAGAATAAGATTAGTAATATATTGAGTTCTCATATAACTGCATGTGCCAGATACAGTTCTTATCCTCATATTACACATGAGGAAGGAAGACAGAGAGAGGTTAGCATCTTGCCTGAGATTTCACAGAGAGTTTCAGGTTTGGAGGCTATGCAGTCTGGCTCTGGAGCCCTTCTTCTTAGCTAGTTCTATGCTGCTTAGTAATTACAAGTGTCAGGAGGATCAGTAGGGTGACAGTAGACAATTAACCAAGTTTGGGGATCAGGAGAAGGAAATAACAGTTAAGAAGATACTTGAAATATGACCAGGAATAAACTAAGTGGAAGACAGGAAAGGAGTATGTCTTCTAGAAGGAAGGCACAACATACAGTAGCTCCCCTTATCTGCCAGGGATACATTCCAAGGCCTCCAATGGGCGCCTGAATTCAGGGAGAGTATTGAACCCCATACATACTATTTTTAAACCTTTTCCCTTAAAGGAAGCACTTAAGGCTTCTCTTTGGCATGTCCAAATTGCCAGCATCCCTCCTCTTGTGCTTTGTGGACATCAGTGAGTAAAATGAGAGTTACTTGAATGCAAGCACTGTGACACTGTGACAGTTGGTCTAATAACTGAGACACCTTCTGAGCGACTGAAGAGTGGGCAGCGTCTACGGTGTGGCCACCGTGAACAAAGGGATGCCTGGAGTCCTAGGCAGGACACGGCGGGATGACGGCGCGAGACCAGCACCAGATTCCATTGAGCTGTGCACTCCAAGCCGAGCGTAATTTAAAACTCATGAATTGTTTATTTCTCAAGCTTTCCATGTACTATTTTGGAGTAAAAACATGGGAGGGAGCCCCCAGGCCACACGGAGTTTCCAGTTCCAGCTGGTACCTATGAATTTATAATGACATCAATATTCCCGATTCTAAGAACTCCCCCAGTCCTGGTTGGGCCAGGTACAGCGCAGACGTGGCATTCAGAGAAAGGTAATGCAGGAAAGCAGCAAAGGGGAAAACGCTGGAGTCTGACTGTCTGAGTTAGAATCCAGGCTGTGCGTTTGCAAGCTGACGGCATACGTTACTGAATCTAACTGAGCCTCAGCTTTTCTGTCTGTAAAGGACGTAGAAAACGGTACCGACCACCTGGGGTTATAGAGATAATTCAGGGATATAGAGATAATTCAGAGAAATAATACACACAAAACACTTGGCCGAGCACCTGGCAGGTACCGAGCAGCCCAGATGATGTGTTGTTACGTGCAGGGCTGAGCTGTTACTGCACACGAGCCCTGAGAGACACGGGCCATGAGAAATAATTGCAATGCTGTTCCATGGAAGTTAAACCGGACGTGTAACAGCATGAAGACACAGGGTTGCAAATGAATAGGCTGTCCATTTGAAGGTTAGAGTCCAAAGGAAGCAAGCAATGTAGAAGTGGGAGGTAACAAATGGTAGGAAGTGGAAGTAATTTAAATTCTTCCCTCCCCCCTAGGTGAAATTTCCGGTGTTTAAGTACGGGTTCACTACTGGTGAGAGCACAAATCTCCAGGCCCGAACGGTAAACACTAGAGCTGCTGCCTCTCAAGTCACACAGTTCTCCCCCTTCAGGTGTTTCTGCTGTGCATTAGGAAAGAGGCAACTGATGTAAACAAAATATAATATAGGAATAACAAATATTTGTTTGGCAACTATCACAACTATAGGCACCTAAGTTTAGGGAGAGCAACATCCATAAGAAATGACCATTGGCTTACAGGCTTTATTATCAAGTCCTGGGATAGAGGTGAGGCTATAGACATACAGAGATAACACAAAGCAACATATGTAACTGCTTTCATTGTTGCGATAGGTATTTAGAAGATGCTTTTGATCACACAGAGGAGGAAAAATTAATTCTGCCGTGGTGAATCAGAAGAAATAGTGAACATTTTTATTTATTTATTTTTAACATTTATTCTATTGTTCTTTACAGATCAGAATGTGTGCTTTCGCAATGGTTATATTTGTCTCACTAAATCAGTCTTCCTGGGAATTCATAACAGTTGTGTCTGTTTGATCAGATTTATTTTTTAAAAGAACCTCAAAAATACTTATGAAGCACCTACTATGTGTTACTCACTGTGCTAAATACTGGGAATTCAAAGATGAAAGTGTTTCACAAACACCAAACACAAACACCAAACACTGCTAGACATCAATACTCCTTAATATACCAGAAAAGAGTATCTATGAGTATCTATGGTGCTAAAGCAAAGTCCTTTCAGGGAAGAAACTTCTCAGGAAATTTCAAGTTTCAGCTATTTCCAAAACAAGCTAGAATTTATATTTTTACACACACACACACACACATAAAGGAAATTTTTTATGGTGATTGTTCACCACTTCTAATTTAATATTCTGAAAGCAGCTACATGTCACAAAAACAAAACTACTTTTTTTGTGCAAGACAACTGCCTTTTTATGGGAAAAAATAATATTTATGGAGCAACCAGCATATACTGAAAACTTAAAGTGTGATGAATGAATTAGGTGTGCTGGAGGTTTTTGGAATTATTTCACTTATCCAAGAGGCTTCTTCTTTTCCAGAGTATATTAAGTACTAGAGGATGTAGCTCAACATGAATTCTACATTTCATGACAGAAACTGGTTTCAATCAGGACAAGTGAATGAATTTTTATGAGTAAAAGATCTATATTTAGTTCTAACTTCATAAAAACATGTGATCTTTGGGGTTTCAGATTTTGATTTTCTTTCTTTCTTTCTAATGTGTAGGAGTCACTACTTTTTCTTGAGGGACTGAAATAATATAAAAACGGGCCCCCTAAATTTGTACTTTGTACTTTATAAGTCCTACTAGCTGAGTTGGGAAGAAAGGGAGGAGACTGTATGAATGCAGGTCCCACACACTGTTTCAAGTAAAAAAAGTACAAAAAAAGCCTACATAATATAAAACAAGTATACTCTAACGGATGTTTTTGGAACTGAGCTCTTACCGTGAACATTGAGGTTAAAATATTTTTTGGCACTTCCAGCTGTGTTCTCAGCAATACACACGTACCTGCCGATATCTGTTATTTGAGCATTTAGAATCTGAAGGGAAAATAGAAAAATTCCAACTGAATTTTTTATGAAGCCACATATGATAATTCTAAGAATAAACAATACATACCCTTTCTGGTTAATACAAGATAAACATAAAAAAATGTATACAGAATTGCATTGGAGCTGGCTTTTATAATCAGGCCAATGAAGTAAATATTTACTTATAAAGATTTCCAATCTGAACAGCCTGACCTATTTTATTCATCCTTGTGTACCGACTACAAAAGTGTCCCAAATTATTCTCCCACTTCTCTCCTAGACCCCTGGCAATGTGACTTTGGAGCTCCTCCCATCACGAGGTAGAGTAAAGATGTGGGATTTGTGTCGGCCTGGGTCTGGTCTTGATGCATAGAATGGGATGGAAGTGATAGTGTGCCACTTGAAATCTAGGCCTGAAAAGGCATTGTCCCCTTTTTCACTCGTTTGGAACCCCACCATCACCATGTAAGAAAGGCAGGACTAACCTGCTGTGTGGGGTCGTGATTGCAACTGAGGCCCCAGTTATGTAAGTGCAAGAGCCCAGCCAAGATCAGCAGAGCCACTTATCCTATCCACAGTGTGCAGACACTGGGGCAAGCCTGGCTGAGGTCAGAACAACCCCTCAGCCAGCCAGAACATTTGTGAGCTAGACAAATGCTTATTGTTTTAAGACATTGTTTTGGAGTGGTTCGTTTTGCATAGCAATGGTGAGCTGAAGTAGCAGGTAGAGTTTATTTTATTAAGCAGAAAGTTGTATCCATCTATATATCTTTGGCCCTAAACAGAGAAACATTTAAGTATTTTGGGAGAGGTTGTATGATCACCAAATAGAAACAGTCGGGATGTTTAGGAGATCCTTCAAGAATTCAAAATCATTTACAGGCAGTGAACCTGACTCATTATTATTTTTTTTAAATGAACTCCATGAGGTATGCCTTGTGTCAGATACATGAGAGTTTTGCTTAGATCCTTGAGCCTGTAGAACATCATTTATATGTTCAAAAAATTATTTACTTAATAAGTTGTAATCTAACAAAAGAATCGGTGTTATTTCTACAAGTGTCTAACTTTCTTTCAGGACACTTGAAAAAAAAGTAGGCATGCCCATTAATGAACAATAATTCAGGATATTAATGTGGTTTCCATCATTATTATATTATTATAAATTCTTTGCCAATGAAGAGTAAATTTTAATCTACGGGGAATTTCATACCACCTAGAATCTTACCATCAGAACTATGCAATGGAAAGGATTGTAGTAATGAGCTCATATGTGGTTTTTCTCACAAAGGCCATACTGCATTAAACTTAGTGTGCATGCGCTGAATGTAGAGATAATTTCTAGAAGAATTCACACAAAACCATTAATAATGGTCACTTCTCATAGTGGGAATAAGAGGAAAAAGAATTCCATTTTATATCCTTTTTATGTTTAGTTATTTTTACAAACATATTTCTAAATAATAAGAATTATTTTTAAAAGTCAAAAAGACAATGATAAAATACAAGGTGAAATAGTTATTTTGGAATCATAGTTTTACTTTTACCTGCAGAATCCTTCCATTAGACAGGAACTTATGATGCTCATCCTCTAGCAAGGGCTGCCCATCTCTCCGCCAGGAATTCCGCGGGACAGGGCTGCCGCTGGACAAGCACTCCATCAGCGCGCTCTTGCTCGCCAGCACAGTGACCTCCTCAGGGAGATCACTGTGTGCTCCCTTGATAACCGGCGGCACTATTTAGTGATGGCAACAAAGAGATAATAACAGGAAATGTGGCCTTTTCTCAATTATTCAGGTTATCTGACGATTAAAAAAACTGTGGGATTAATAAGGGAGCAAACTTAAAATCCATGATCCTCAAGTAACAGTTTACGCTGATAAATTAGGGGTGATAAAAATTATGTAAACTTGGGTTTACTTTTTTAAAAATTTTTAAATCATGTTTATTCTATTACAGTTGTCTCCATTTCCCCCCTTAGCCCCCCTCCACCCATCCCACCTCCACCCCCCACTCCCACAGACAATTCCCACTCTGTTGTCCATGTCCATGGGTCATTCATACATGTTCTTTGTCTAGTCCCTTCCCCTTCTTTCTACCATTGTCCTCTTGACCTACCCCGGACTAATCCCTCCTATAGTTTCATTCCCATTTAGGTTAACCCCAGTTTTTCCCCTGTGTATCTTGTCTTGCTTTCTCTCTCAGCTCCTTCTATTGCACTCTCTGGGTTTCCAATGTCTGCATGAATCTAAAAAATCTATCTGATCATCTAGACAAAACAGACCAATCACATCTTTAAAGTGTATTTGAAACATACAGATTTGGTCTCATTTGCAAGGGAATTGTCTGGGTTCCTCAATGTGTCCCAGCCTCAGTCTCAGGGATATCAGCATCACTTGGGAGCCTGGTTGGAATGCAAATTTTGGGGACCACCTTAGCACCTCTGTGAGCATCTCTAGGAGGGGCCAAGAAATTTGTGATTTAACAAACTCACAGGGTGCTCCTTATATATGTTAAAGTCCGCACAGTCATGCTGTAAATTTTCCTACATATGTTCATTCTCATTTAAAATAATACTGTAGAATCCAGGTTCATGTACTTTATGTTAAACTAGTCCGTTATGAAAAATCACATTATCCATAGAATTTTTACAAATGGAAATATTAGGGAAACTAGGAAGGCATTGTGTTGGTGGCTTGTGAATGTAGAAATTTATTTTCACAGTGAATAATCTTTTTGTTTGGTTTTGAAAGCTTAGTTATTTCATGTTTCACTCTCTTAAAATGTACCACATATTTAGCAATCAGTAAAGATGGTATATTTAATGTCTTCTGGTGCAAAAGACCAGATGCAGTCTTCCGGTATTTCGGCCTCTAAAAAAAATTAATTGAAAGTCTGTAAAGAATATGATCAATGCTGGAAGGCACATAATAGAATTTCAGTGCTATTTTAAATGCATATTTTTGCAAAGTTATGTGATTTTGATATACTTTAGATAACATGAAATATGTAACGTGAACCACAGATTAGTAAATAATA
This sequence comes from Pteronotus mesoamericanus, assembly GCF_021234165.1. Classification (NCBI taxonomy): domain Eukaryota; kingdom Metazoa; phylum Chordata; class Mammalia; order Chiroptera; family Mormoopidae; genus Pteronotus; species Pteronotus mesoamericanus. The sequence goes on from NW_026555302.1 coordinate 3,048,960, forward strand.
AACTTGAATTTTAGATTAAATGATGTTATCACTAGCCCCACACCATGAAAAGTGATCAAATGGAATCTTTGAAGTATTCAAGCTTCAATGTTTTCCTCGACTTTAGCCTGGAACATTGGGAGATACCAAGAGGTATAGTCTAAGTCCAAGGTCTGACTTTTAGAGGTCTTCAACAACACACTTCTCTCTCACTCGCCTCTCTAGCTGCCTGGCGGACACCATGCAGAATTGTTCTCAGTGGTACCTAGGGGGTGAGCCTCAAATTGTGAAACATCCCTAACTGAGACAGAATTTTGGGGACTGTTCATTTTTCTTGCTTTGTACCCACCTCCCTAAATTCATCTCCAACATGTTTTCCAACTTCCTCCTAATTGAGAATAACAGGCTGAAGGCATGGAACCCTATAGTTGACTTCCCGATTCCTAAATCCCATCTCAATCTGATGGAATCCCAGTCCTTCTCAAACCACACTATCTTTCTTATTATCAGATCCGATCCTGTCCAAACTAAACTCATTCCAAACTCAGGTCAATTTAAGCCAGGTAGTCTAGGATGCTCCTCTATGGTTCTTGACGTTAGCAATGATTTCTATTGTCTTTTTATCTCTTTTCTATTTTGTTATCACTATCCTGTAGACTTTAGAATCTATGCCGATGACCCATCTCATTCTAATTAGTTTCACCTGTACTCCACTTCCGCCAGCCACAGACAGCCCTACTTTGGACGATTCAACAATAACACCTCTTTCCTCTGCAGGTTGTGTAAGCTCCTTGAGGAAGGACTGATGTCTACTGCGTCCACTGTTGTAGCCTCAGTGTCTAGCACAGTGTCTGGCACATAGTGAGCAATCAATAGATATCTGTCATATAAGTGAATTTTGAACTCATGTTTTTTCTCTTCCATCTCTTTTTGGGCTTCCTTCATAAGCTGTCCTTTGCTCGTACTGAACATTCTAATCCTTCTACTTCTCCTCCTTTACAATCAGTTTATCTGCCTCCTGGACGCGTATTTGATCTTTTGCCCTGCACAGACCTTACAGTGGGTTTCAAAGATGGTCTGACTCACTGCACACTCTATGCTTTCTCACCTGCTTTCACAAGTGCTTCCACAAGGTGCACCTTGTTACCTTGAGCATGTTCCCTCATACTCTCTCAACCTCCTTAGGCCACATCATATATATTTTTTTCTACTTTTGCCCCCAGATTACTTAGGGTGCCAGCAGGAATCCATGACTGAGCCCAACAGCACCCACTTCAACGCCTGTCTCATCCCCCATTGCGGCACATTAATATTTTCCACTTTCTACAGGTCCAAATACCGCCCCCACCACTGTGCCTCTGGTTCTCATACTTAAGGAAAGGACTAAATAGATTTGAGATGCATCCCTACATTTCCCTTCTTATGTACTATTGCAGTGAATGTTAATTCATTACTATGAAAGTCTTATTAACCTCCTTGGTCCCTTGATTGCATTTTTTACCTGTTCCATGACCTTGCTCCATGAATCCCTGCTACACATACACACACACACACACACACACACACACACACACACGTGCGCGCGCGTTCTCTCTCTTTCTCTCTCTCTTGAAATTTTAATTTGTCCCTTTCTGTTGGATCACTTTCTTTAGCCCATAGGCACCTTCAATTCTCTCTTAAACAAGTTTTTTCAAATAAGCTGTTTATACTAAAACTCTGTTCCACACCTTCCCTCCTTTTCTTTCTGATTACTTGTTTCATATCTATTTGTTTGTTCTGTGACTTTGCATCACACCATACTATCTAAACTGATTATCTGAAGTTCTTAGTTTCAAAGCCAATGGCCTTTTTCCCCATTTTTATTTTTTTAAACTTGTTTTAGTGTTCAATACTAAACCCACTTCTTGATAACCTTTTCTATGCCTTAGATTCTAAGACATGGTAGTTTACCACCTTTCATTAATTCCTCAGATTGTGTCTCCTTTTAAATCTGTTTTCCTTTTACTGTTTCCTACTTATAAATGATTTCACAATGGTATCCTTTTGGCCTTCTCCTACTCTATCAATAACTCTTTCTGTTGGAAATCTTATGCCTTTGAATATCACCTGTTGGCAGATAACTCTCAGATCCGTACTCAGCTCAGCTCTCTCTCCTGTGCTGTGGTTCCATATCTCCAACGGCCCACTAGTATTTTACCTAAGTATTCTGGAACCATGCCAAATTCCATATGGCCAAAATAAAATTCACTTCCTTCTTCCCAAAACAGGTTGTTTTCCTAGATATTCTATCTTTATTAATCTTGCTAGCATTTTATTAATCAACCAAGGTAAAAATTTCAGTGTCACCTTATATTCTGAGAGGAGCACCTAATACTTCCTCTCCCTTAATCTCTTCCTCTCTAAAATCTGTCACACCAACTACTTCCTGTACATCCCCTCTGCCACCCCTCCAGCTCGTCCTCCTCTCATGAGTGGATCCGTGTTTCTGCTCTTCATAACATTGCCTCTCTTTTCCCTGAGGGCATGATGCTTCTTCCACTCTCAGTCCACAAGTTCAGATGACAAGGACTGTGGCCCAAGGGTGGGCACAAGAACTAAGCCTTATCAATTAGGCCTCTTGGCTTCTGTCATGGGTTCAGGAACAGGTATGTGATTCATGCTTGGCCAATTAAAGCCGTCGAAATCTAATTCTTGGACTTCCATTGTAAACACTGGGAAAGACAAGCTTTCATTTGTCTATGAAACTAAGAAGATGTAAGACTAGAGTTTTAGGGGCCCAACTTGCCAGGCAAAGGGACCCCCTACCTTAGAGTGACACTAACAGAGAGAAACGAAGGCAAGAAACAGCTAAAGTCTGATCAATTCTTCTGAGCCGAGGAAGTCAACTGCACCCAGTCCTACCCTGGGACTTTTCAGGTTTACGAGGCAATGAATTCTCTCTTTCTCTCTCAGCCAGTCTATCTGATACTTCAGGAGTCCTAAATAATTTACTCTCACTTTGTATAAAATAATCAGCTCCTGGGAGAGTGATCGATTTATGATTGTCTTTTATAGTTTTTTAGATGCCTAGTGCAACATCTTGTATACATTAGTTCCTCACAATCTTTTTCAGTAAGAATTTTTGAAAGAATACATACTAAACAAAAGAAGACAAACTCACAGAGTACACGGACGTCGTACTGAAGGGAGTCTTCTCCAGCCTCATTCACAGCCACACATGTGTATCTCCCAGCATCTTCCACTTTCGCCCGGGGAATCTGCAACACTCTCCCACCTGAAAATATATCCTTAGGCATTTACCTCTGGACATCTTAGGGTCATAAACAGAGATGCAGTTTTTTCAGGTCTAATGGCTTCCTGACATTTTCCTTCAAGGTTCCACTGGTTTAGTTTTATTCTTGCACATCACTTTTACAAGAAACACTGCATTGTGGAAAAGTAATCCAATACAGCAGCCAGATCTTCTGAGAAATGAACAGCTGGTGCAGACTTTCCCTAAGGCAGGAATGTTGCTCTATACCCCTCATCATGCTCCATGGGAAATGTTACCGTGTAGTTACTTCTTGGTTTTACAGTTTGGACACATATAAAGATGTTTACACTGTGGCACGCAAGCAGTGGCAGGAGGAAAACAATAGCCAAGGATGTGAAAGGCATATAGTACATACGCCATTATACATACAATCTTGAAAGAATAACTGTGTTAATTTTTCATGCTGATATAATTTCAAACACAGAAAGTATAACAATTGCACCTTTATACAATTATGACAATTGCAATTGTCATAATTGTATAAAAAATTTTACCTGTATTTATTATTTATATTTTACTCCATTTGTTTTATATTTGTCATATATGTATATGATCTGTCACATATATATTATGTATATATAATCTTTTTCTGAACCATTTGAGAGTAAGTTGGAGGCCTGGGGTGTTTGACCCCTAAATATTCATAGATCTACATTCATAAAATAAGGAGAATCCCTTATATAACATACTATACTGTTCAAAATCAAAAAATTCAAAATCAATACAAAACTGTTATTGAATTCACAGTCCATATTTAAATGTCATTATTATAATATTCTCTTTTCTAGCTATTTGTTCCCAAGGCCAGATCCAATTTAGAATCACATTTAGAATCCAATTTATTTATTTATTTTTCCCTTATTTATTTATTTATTTATTTAAAAATACATTTGTCTCTGCCTCCCCCCCACCACTTTCCCTTGCCCCCTCCCTCATTCCCTCCCTCAGCTCTTCCCCTTTGGTTTTGTCCATGAGTCCTTGCTATATGTTCCTTGACTTTCCCCTTCCCTTCCCTTGACATTTCTATTTAGTCTCCATTTTTTCAAGATATTCTTTTATTTAAGATGAAATCTGCATACAGTAGAATGCACTAACCTTAAGTATACAATTTGATAAATTTTGACAAGCCTATTTAAATGTTTGCTAAAAATGCATAGAAGCCTTGAAAATATTATTATTCCACAACAATTTAAACGTCTTCTTTTCCATCGATAGCCATGTAATAACTAAAATATTTGAAAATAATCATCTTCACTATCGATTTATGATGAACACATGATAACTATTTGCAAATATATTCTAGAATTTATCATTAATAATGTATAGAAACCAAAGTGATTATTTTATCACATCATTAGAAAAATAGAGGTACAAAGAAGCCAAAGACCTTTCTTAAGTTCGTGGGAATGTGTTCTTGCTTATGCCAAATTCCCAACCTAGACTCCAGAGCAACCCTCACCTGGTAAAATCAGCACTCTGTCACTGGAGGTCAGAGGCCGGCCATCTTTGTACCACGTCAGTGTCGGAGGAGGAGCAGCATTGGTCTCACAGTAAAGAGAGATGGGGTTGTTGATGATCACATCTTTGGCTTCTCCGCTCCTGCCAGTATCCAGCATGTTTCCTATTTCCCAGAGTTTCTGAAAACTTGGAGGAACTAAGGAGGAAAGACATGGAAGTTCGGACCCATAGAAACGCCGGTGTCAATCCATTAAACGAAGATCATGGCTGTATTCTCACAAGGGTGATATGTAAATGAAACACATTAGACAATGTGAAGATGTTTTCAAGTATCTTCCATCTACCACCTTTGGCCATTAGCCGGGAAAAGTAGGAGGCAGTAACAGGCAGAAGCGGGAGCTGTCTTGTGGGGAAGAAAGGGAGAGATATAGGGCTCAGAATGCTCAGCTCACGCCCCGCTCTCCTCTGTTAGAGCTGCCTGCTCTCAGGAAGAACTTAAATTAAGGAAGGCTAAGGAATGTAATCACAGCGGAGAGACATATTTTGAGGAGCCATCAGAAAATAATGGCTTGGTTGAGAGCATTTTCCAGTCATTTGTATTACTAAGAAGGCTAAAGAAGTTATGATATCAAGATTAATAAGCCCATTAATTAAAATAATAGAATATTCTCAAATTTTTCTGGGGATCAAGTATGAAGTTTCTAGAAGACAATTTGTCTGTACATCAAAATCATTAAAAATGTGCATAACACTTGACCTAGAATATTCACTGCTAGTAACCTATGAAAAAAAATCTAAGATGTACAAAAGTAGTATGTAAAAAGCATCCAGGGAAGCAGTACATTTGAGTAGCAAAAATCTGGGAACCTCCCAGATATTCCACAACAGGAATCAGGTTAAATAAATATTTAGATACTCAAATGATTAAACAGGGAAAGTTATTAAAAATCATGTTGAGAGTAACTATCAAAAAACAATCACAGGTATCATTTCTTAAGCATTTTTCTGAGCTTTCCATACTTTGTCTTATTTAATAGTCAGCACAATTCTACCAAACATGAATTCTAAAAGCAAGGAAACTGAGGTTTAAATATTTAGGTAATGTGTCCAAGTCACAAAGTTTTTAGAAGTCTAAAATAATTTTTTTCCTAGTCTGACTACTTTAAATTTTGTACTTTATCTTTCTCCTTCCATATAAGTGCTACTTAAAAAAAAAAAAGCTTCATGTTATAACCTTGGGGGAAAGCTAATGTAATGGCCAGTGTGTATCATGTGATCCTAATTTGTAAATGCAATATATATTTACAAATTATATCAGAAGGAAAAATATCAAAAGGAAGCACATAGAAATAACAAAAGTAATCCTGAACAATGAGGTTATTTTCTTCTTTGTTAATTTCTCAAGTCCAATTTTTCAATAATGAATTTATATTATTGTCAACAGGAAAAAACTATTTAAAATAAACCAAGTAAAATCTCTTTTTCATTGCTTTGACATATCATATAAGTTAAATTATACGTAATAAGCACATTAGTATTACCTTGTATATTCACATCAAAATCCAGCTCATCTTCACCTGCAATATTAGATGCCACACAAGTATATCGTCCAGTGTCTGATATTTGAGCCTCCTTTATTTGAAGTGTGTGTCCATTGGCAGCAATATTAACATGATCGTCTGATTTAAGGGGCTGTGATTCAATTATAATTAATGTTAGCATTAAGTATGTTAATAACTCCTCTGAGAGACCACACTGTTGATAATTTTTATGACTCATTAATAAAGAGAATTAAATTTTATGTGAACTACTCAAGACAACAATAGTTTTATCAATTTACTGTATTCTGATTTCAATAATCACATTTTTATTTATTGGAAATTATAGTTCATATGGTTTACATCTGTGCCAGGTTTTCTGAGTGGTACATTTAAATATTTTTATGATAAAAATGTTCTTAGGTATCATACCCAATTAGGAAAAACATATTTTCAGTTGATACCACAGTGCATTAAAAAGCATATCTTTTATTTTATTTGGTCAAAAGTGCTAGCATTTTTAATGAAAGATTGAGGGCATTTAATCTAAAAATCACTGTTGTTCATTCAGAAATATCATTATTTTATAAATGAAAAGTTTTAACTTAGAGATATTTATATTATGATGTTTTATTAAAAGTATTACTGTACTTACTAGAACATTAAGTTATAGATATTTATATTATGATTTTTAATTGATAACATTACCTACGGTTACTAAGACATTTCTCATCTTCTACGCATTCTCCCATTTACACTAAGTTCTTTCTTATTCTTTGAAGAGTTTAGCTCCTGGATTAACATCATTCCTTCTAATGATACTTTTCTCATAATTCTTGGTGATTTCAATATCTACACAGTCTTTCAATGCTGTGTGCATACAATGCCGTGTCTTCTTCTCCAATGTTTTTGTCCTCAGCCCTCTCTCGGACACTCAGTAGGTGAGTCATACCTGGACCTTATAAATACCAATAACTGTACCGCTCATAATCTCAGTTGCAAGTTCCCACTCTCTGAACACCACCTCCTAACTATCTAACTCACTTCTAGCACCACAGCACCGAGAAATATTTGACCCTCTTGGAGGATCTACAATCCACTGACCTTGTCTCTCACTCTCCTCCTGATCTCTATTTCCTCCTGACTCAGAGAAGGTCAATTATGGCAATCACTCCCTGTATAAACCCACAACTCCTTTGCCATCTTTCTCCCCTGGCACAACCCTAACCCTGGTTAATATCACTCTCTGTACATTCCAGGCTCCCCCTGGGCCTCTCAAGAACACCCCTCCAGCAACTATGTCCTCTCTTACCTACAGCATCAGCAACTTATTCTTTTCCACCAGATTATTTCAATCTACATACACTGTAGTATACCTTCCCCCATTAGAAGAGAACTCTTTAGACTGCAGCCTATTTCCACACTTTTCTATTTAAAAGTCAAATGACTTAACAATGTTTTCTACCTTTGCTTTCTCCACTTCATTCCATCTTTTATTGAATCTGCTCCAATGAGACTTTCATCTTGTATATTTGACCAAAATGATTCTGTCAAGGTCACCAATGACGTCCACATTGCTAAATTTACTGCTCAATTCTCAGTCTTCATTTTACCCAGTTGGTGACATTTAACACAGTTTAACTTGTTCTTATTTTGATATATATTTTTTTCCTCCTTATCTTTTGGGACAGCTCCTTCTCTGCTCACAACCTCTAAGTGCAGGAGTTCCCCATGGCTTAAAGTTTGGACTTCTCTTTCTGTTTAAGCTCACTCTCCTAGCATGATCTCATGCAAAATCCTGGACTCATCTTTGAATCTTCTTTTTCCCTTACAATCTTGCTATCAACTGCATCCAAGCAACCACCAATTCTCTTCTGGACCAATGCAATAAATTAAAATCTGAACCCCCTCTTTGTTCTCCCAGTACAGAAGCAACGTGATTCTTTTAAAGTCTTAAGTTAGAACATACCACTCTTATGTTTAAAATTTTCTAGTGGCTTCCCCTCAGAATAAAGGCCAACTGGTCAACCAGGCAGTGCAATCTGACTCCCCACGAATCTTCTGTTCACATCTTCTTTGTGTTCTCACGGATCACCGCACTCCAGCCAACATGTCTATGGGGCTTTGCCCTTGAGACTCTCTCTATTTTAGCATATTTCCCCCTCAGGTGTCTGTTTGTTTCCTTCACTTTTTTTGAGTTTCTGTTCAAATATCACCTTATAAGTGAGGTGTTTCCTGTATAAATAGGAGATCACACTCCTCTCACTCACTTTTCTTCTTCTTGACTGAATTTTCTCCATGACAACTACCCCATCTGGCCTATTATGTTTTAGTGTTATGTTTGCTTAGTTTTTGTTTCCCCAAACTTCATATAAACAGAGATCTTTCTCTTTTTCCTTTAGAGCTGTACCCTCCACACTTAAAACAAGGTCTGCACAAAAGTATGAAATGCTCAGTAAATAATGTAGGATGCAATGAATCATTATTAGCATTACATCACATATAAAAATAGCGTAATTTAAAATTTCTATGCTAAACAGACAACTTCAGAGCATGAATAACTAAAACTCAAAGACTGTATGAAAACTTATTGGGTCTAATACAATATTCTTGGTGATTTCCTCAAAAAACACTTTTGTTCAAGTGGTGTTGCTTATTTGAAGAGTGAAATAACATCAGAAAGGATATGGAAAATAAACAAACAGCATTTTTTTTGTGTGTAAATGCTGTTTAAAGGGACCAATCCCAAACTCTAAAAAATGTAGCAGCTTAAAGTATCACAACTGGATCAGTGTCAGAGTCTGGATTTGAAACTAAATTAATTATTCATTATAAATTTTTTTTTAACAGTGCCTCGATCCTAGTGCAATTCTACTCACTACCCAATTTTTATGTGTATATGTGTTTATGTGTGAGTGTGGACGTGTAGTAACTACAGTGAATGAAAAGACTTTGGATAGAATTAGAAATAAAATAAGATTTCAAGGAGAAAGGAATTATGTGTTTCCAAGTAAACTCATATAGATTTAATATTGTACCATGAAGTGTGCTTGTAGTCAGGAAAGAAACTATAAACAGAACATGGTGGGAGTTCCTTATTTTTCCTTTTGTAATGGTTTCCAGATGAAACTTGCTTATTTTATAAGAGATGATTTTTTTCTAGTTGCCAGTATTGCAAAATCCATCTGTGATCTGAGAAAATAAAGCTATATCTTTCTGCATCTTAAATCATGACTCTGGCCTGAACTTCTACAACCGAATGTAACTGACCATTTGGTTGATATGTGTATAACGGCACAAAGCACAGCTTAGCCATGTCACATCTGTGTGAAGTGCAGTATTAACAGCAGCTAAAGCGAATCTATTTTGGTTCAAAACACCAGCATATTCCTTTAAAATATGCAAGAAAGAAAGTAAGTTGAATGAGAAATGACAGTGTGTGGTCTGAAAGTCACACCACATGAATGAAGGATGTGCTTTTCCTTTCAGTTTCTCATTGCCCCCAGTTCATTGCACTGGGCACTTAATCATCACATTTAGCTTTTCCCCTTCATCTTGGAATGTTAAAAATGTTACCTTTTGGAATAGAGTTAAAAGTGTTTACAGTAAGTTCTGATTAAGCTTACTACCATGATATGACTATCTTTATAAACGGTTGAGCACTATTTTTGTGTTTCCTGTCAACAACGTCTATTTACTCTGCAAAACCAAAGAACACAAAAACTGTCCTCAGTGGGATGTTGGCTGAATTTTCATGGACAACTGCTCGTGCACCCAAAAACAAGCCTTTTCAATGATGGAATAATACTACTGTTCTTGAACACAGTTGAGTGTTTTTTGCAGTGTCGTATTCTAGGAGCACGTGGGTGTGCTAGCTATAATGTCTCACTGACTCTCTGAGTTACTTGTATCTGTTTTATTATTATTATTATTTCACTGAGCATTTTAATCTTTAAGAAACCATCAGCAAATGGAAAATCTTGTGACTGGCCTGTCCATCCTTGTACCAGCTGAGAGAGGCAGAAGGAATTGCATAAGCTTCACATTCCAAGGTCAGGGTGGTGTTTACTTTGATCTTGACTTCTTTAGGGGAAAGACCTGGCCCCAGGAGGTCCCCTTTATTGATTATGGGTGGAACTGTACAAAAACAAATATTCAACAGTTAAACATTGGTTCTTTTAAATATGGAATACCATGAAAATCACACTGAGGATCACTTTACAAGAGACATTTTCTAGGTTCCTCTTTTCATTGAGAGCCCAAGTTAGCATCTTATGAAAGGGTAGTGCTCAGGTACAGAATGTCAAAGAAATATCATCCTCCTTTTGTCATTATAACATAGACAATGAGGCTAATGTCGTTCCCAGAACAGTTAGTTTCATTTGTTCCAGGTCCCCAGACATAGTCTGAGCATAACCCATCAAATGTATTTTACCAGTCATTAAAGAAACTGATTCAAAGAACAAAAGACAATCAGAAAGATACTCTTCCCTTTAAAAAAAAACTTAAAATTTTGTTATTATTAATAGTTGTATTTCCTTTGCTTTTTATTTTTAGGTCACTGCACAGTGGATCAGCCCACAGTCACTGATGACCTCACCCTAGGCTGTTGATTAGAGCATATGTATGAATATTTAAACAACGGTTTAGTGCATGAATGTCCTATACCTTAGCTCAGAGGGTATCTCAGAAGGAAAAGTAGAAAAAATTAAGGAAGTGCCACTGACAAATTCTCTAGTAAGATTTTAGTGAGTAGAGTGAGTGGGCTCTTTACATCTTTAAGCAAATGAGGTTATGAGTGCAGTGCTTAATTCAATGTCCATCTTAATGAAGCAAGCGGCATAAACAACTAACTGTATAATGAGTGTAAATAATTATGGGCCAATAACCAAAAACAGAAGAGAAAATGTTGGACAACTTGGGGAAAAGACGACACATAGTTTTCTTTCAGAACTTACTGTAGACCTTCACTTCATAGTGCTTTATCATTTCCCCAGCCTCATTTGTGGCTATACAAGAGTATCGTCCGGCATTGTCCTCCTGTGCGTTGAGGATCTGCAGAGTCCTACCTCCTGAAAAACCATAGAACACCAAGGAATCTCTGAAGTCACAGTGGCAGCAAAGTATGCACAAACTACCAAGGCTTGAATTTCTACTGTGTATTTCTTCTTCTGTAGGCCAATTCTGTAATAGATACTTAACACAAGGCAACCTACAAAATAGATGGGCATTGCATGACTAGCTCATGCTCATTCTGACCCTCCCATGCCTCTGTACACATTCCAGCTAAGGTCCCTATCTCACTCTCTTCATAATTAGTATTCTGTCTTAGTCATTTCTTCCTCTTGTCTTCCTGGTCTATCAGTAGAGATTGGTCTTGCTAAAACAGTCTTATTATTGTACATTTCTCTTTAAAAATCTTTAATGGTTCTCAACTGACTAAAGCATAGAAGCAAAGCTCTTTAATCCAGGCATTCAAAACATGACTCCAAAGTTCCTTCTTGACCTTATCTCCTACCTGGTCCCCTCTCTGTAAAAGACACACATAACGCACATGTATACACTGTCTCCACTCAGTTGGGACGCGAGGAGTCTAACTGTTACTACTGTGTGTAATAGGCCCTTCTCACTTTATACCTTGCCCACAGCACTCATCCTGATGGATCTGAAATTTCTCCTAACTCATTTCCAGCCAACAGGATTTCTATAACTTCCATTAAGGTCTGGTTCAAGTTTGGACTGCAACAAAGCATGTCCTAATCAATTCAGCCCACAGTGGCCATTCCTTCTTTTGAATTCTTATAAAACTTGTCACTAATCTATTAATTATGCCCATGACTATTCACAACTCATGGTTATTCATGCATTCATATTGTTAATTAATTTTCACACATTTTATCTCTCTTCCACGTGGAGACCATAAATTTCTTAAACAGTGATCATACTTTTTAATCCTTTCTATTTTCATACACGTTGCCAGGTATTAATGAGGAATAAATAAACTCAATCTAAATAATAACTTCAAGGTTCAATTCAACAAGAAATACATTTCTATCTTTTTTGGCATTCTACATAATATGTTTTAGCAATTAATTTTTATTATGTATTTATTTACATACCTTTTTATTTAGATAATTTATTACTCTTTCGAAAAGTAATTTCAGGTACCTTAGATTACAGTACATATACGAATATTTGCACCTCAGGCATCTGAAGGGAACTATACCTGGAAGAATACGAATATTCCGGCTGGATTCTAAGGGAGTTCCATCCTTAAACCAGGTGATGGTAGCTGGAGGATATGAATAAGCTTCACAGACTAAAGATGTGGGGCTGTTAAGGATCACAGTGACATCTTCAGGGCTGCCATCACTGTCCACACCAGCAATTGTAGGAGATACTAAAGAGATTTAAAATTTAATTAAAGAAATATATTTAGGAATTTCTCTCTTTGTGCATTTCTGAATTTCTGTTGTACTTATTTGTATAATTCCGTGCCCTAACAATTTCAGGAAACAATTGATTATTGTCCTTATTCTACCCAAAAGAAATGAGAATGTTAAAAGGCTCATAGGGTAATGAAAAAGAGGACATTAAAAAGGAATTACAATACAATACGATAAGGGCAATATGGGATTTTCGGTGCAGGATATATAGAGGAATAACATTCAATCCTATCCAGGGTGTGAGGCATGTGGACTTCCATCGAAGTCCTACTAAAAGAGATTTTAAAGTGAACCCAAAAGGATTATGGCAGATAAAGGGTGAAAGAAGGGAGACTAGTAGGAAGGGGAACATAATGGGAGCAGAGGAGTGTTAACAGTGAGGGGCAAGCAGGGAATACATAGAAGGTGGATTCAAGGGGGATAATGTTGGAAGCAAGGATAACACAGACAGCTACACTTGTTTCACAAAAGGTGATGAGGGGCAGACTTAGAGCTTTGCGGGAAGCTATAAAGAGCACGGAATAACTGAAGAAATATTTAGGAAGTCAACTGGCAGGACCTGATAACAGAATTTGGGGGTTATGAAAAACCAAAGTCAAAGATAATTCCCAGCTTTCTTGCTTGGGAACCTAGATAAAATGCAGTGAAGCAACATAAATGGAAAATATAGGAAGATTTGCTCATTTAGGAGGAAAGGATGGTTTGTTCAGTTCTGAATATCTTAGATTTTTAGTGTCTATGGGAATTCCAGGTAGAAATGTCCAACAGGCAATAGTATATAGAAATCCAAACCTTGGGAGAAAGATCTGGGTTGCAGGTATGGATTTAAAAAGCCACCAGTCTATAGGTTAATTAAACCTGGGAAATAAGTTTATTATCTGAAGGAACTAACTAGAATAAAATGAGCAACGAAGTAAGGACAAAATGCTAGGGAATTTAATGTTTAAGAGATGATTAAGAGTTCACACAGGACAGAGAAAGGGAGCAATGAAAGGTGTGCCAGAATTACTAAGGAAGGACACTCTCAAGGAGAATGCGATAAATAATGCCCAAACCAATAAGAGAAGAACTAAAAAATATTAGTTGGATCTAGCACCAGGGTAGTCTTGCCACAGCAGTGTCAATCCCAGTGTGGGTAGAGGCCCACTTTTAGTGGCATAAGAATTATATACAGGGAGTGGTTACAATAGGAAGTGACAGAGACAGTAGAAGGTGAAGCTGCAGGTACTGAGAATGATAAGAATGACCGACATACCAAAGAAGGTGGAAAGATGCAGAGTCTTAGGAAGTCCTAATTCAATTACAACTAGGGGCTGGAAAGCGTTTTAGATCAGATTTCCAGAGGACAGAGGATAGGGCTTCGACATGAGTCACAATTGGGAGGTGAATCAGAGGTAGGAGGAAGGAGTCATGAGAAACTTATTATCTAAGAAGGGCAATGAACTATAGGAGAGGAGAGGAAATCCAGGGCTGGGCATTTGCCTTTCACACACTGATGGGTGTGTAGGGAGCACCGATGTGTCATGAAACAACTAGGTCGTGAAATCTCATTCATAATTACCCATGTATCTGTCATTCAATGCCCTATTACAAGCTGGGGTTAAGTCCGTTATAAGATAAAGAGGGGCTCTACTTTGAAAAGTTTATAGTTGAATATAATTATTATTTCTACATACTATTCATTTGACACTTACTCTACATTATCCAGTATTTTGACTTAATTTTTCTTATATATTGACTTATGTATATATTTTCTACGCAATTAGAATGTAAGCCACCTGAAGGCTATATCCTGAATGGAAGGTTTCTATGTGTCTGACTATGTATTTCCAAAAACAGTCTTGCCAATAAGTACAAAAATAAAATACAGCAAAATTTTGCATACTCAAATATAGTTGATTTTAGTGGAATGAAAAGTATTTTGATGTCAGTAATCAAATACAATACATTATGGTGGTGCATTTTAAATTTCAGAACATGAGCAGAAATTAGGAGTCTATTTTAAGGTAATTTCTGAGGCATAAGCATAATTTTGATGTGGCATGAACTGAATGTACAGTTATTTCATCATTCCTAGTCCCCTTTTTCTAGTGTAGTTTTTATTGCTCTCAAAGGGCTTAGTGTTTAATGCACAGGCTAATTTGTGTTAAATCAGAAGAAAATCATGTGAAATTTAAAACTTACTCCATGGTCTCAGTTTCCATTTTAATCCAGAAGCCTTTTCTACATTTCTTTCACCATAGGTAGCAAACATAGACTTCAGTACAAACAATAATCAATGGCAGAGTCCCACAAAGAATGGATAAAACATCTCAGGTTGAGCATTTAGTACTGCTTATTTAACATTTATTTTGCGCATAACTGTGTCCCTAGCATAAGACACAGTACCTGGAACATAGTACGTATTCCAAATATGTAATGAGTGAATGTATGAATTAATACAAAAGAACACCAAATGTCCACAAGCACTGGCACTCCTTGAATAATGAAATTCTATGGTAGAAATATTAAGTAAACAGAAAAAGAAAAGAAGAAAGTTAGCTTACAGTCATGTCTGATTCTTCAAGTTTTGAGGCACTGCTTCTACCTACCCAACACATTAAGACTGAAGCTTTTGCTCTTGTCACCAGCTGCGTTAGAAGCCACACATGTATATCTTCCAGTGTGGGACACTTGGGCATTGCTAATCTGAAGAAAACGGCCACCAGACATAGTGTGATGGGTGTCATCTTCTTGGAGGAGCTGCCCGTCTTTGTGCCATGTAATTTCTGGCATTGGATTCCCTGTAACAAAAAGCCATTTCTGAGAGCTGGCTATCATTGTATGTCTGCGAGTGATACCTGAAAAAAAGTATTTCACTCATTTGCCTTTCTAAACATTCTACTTTGAAAACAATGCAGTAACCATTCATTCCAAAATAAATGTCAAGCATAACCTAACATAATAATAATAATCATGCTATGATTAAACAATGTTCAGATTAGAAATCATTTTTAAAAGTAGATTAGTTTTATCTCTAAGTGAAATAATTCTAAATTAATTTTTGTGTTTAAATTTATATCATACCTTAGACTATTACAATGAAATTTTTTCATAGTAAAGATACTTAAGAAGAATGGAGGGTATATTTTTATTAAAATTATTACTAATAAATATCTTCACATTTATATTAAATTTTAAAATAATAATTTATATTTTTCATAGCTATATAAAGAAAAAACCCTTTAAATAAATAATTTAATAGGCAGATATTTTGAGTTTATACCAGGATTCTAGCATAGATATATAAGTAGGTAAATAAATAAAGATATACAGTTATCATTCCTTTAATATTTATAGCCCATAGGGAAATACATTTTATATTTATTTTAACATGGGACTTAGGTTAAATATTGTTTTAATTTACTCAAGTAAATTTTTTAATTTTTAATTTCAAAACCATAAAAGCAAGTTCTGTTAGTAAAGAGGGCTATGATGACATTATATCAAACCTGGAAGGCCCAGCTGTGCTGGTTGTGGAGTGTGTGCTATGGCCCTGCCCTGGCAGGGGAGCAGTGCCTGCCCAGCTGCTGAGGACAGCACCCAGTCCTGGCCAACTAGGAAGCCTAACCAGAGAAGCCAGGCAATGATGGAGCCGATCCTACAGCTGCCTTTGTGCAGGGAACAGAGCCAGCAGTCTTATCCAACTGTTCCCAGCAATAGCAACACCCATCCCAACCTCAAAGCTCAGGCACTGACCTCCCCCAAGTGTAGACCCTGATGGAAAGCTCTACCTGCCCAAAGGTGCTACCATCTAACCTGTCCAGAACACCACGCCGAGCTGACTGGCAGAGGATTATCCCTGCCGACATAAACCTATGAAGTCTGGAAGAGAGACCCTTTTCTCAAATGCACAGATACCAACAACAACAACAAACAGATAAATAAGACACCACTAAAGGAAACTACTAAAGTTCCAGTATCTGTCCCTAAAGAAATGGAGACCAATAAACTCTCTGTCAAAGAAGTCAGAATAGTCCTCATAAGGAAGTTTAGTGAACCACAAAAATAGGCAACAACAAAATTTGGAAAACAATGCATGAACAATATGAGAAGTTCAACAAAGAAAGAGAAACTATTAACAGAACAAAACAAAAATCTTAGAGCTAAAGAATTGAATGAATGGAAGCATTTAAAAGAGAAGTTCAACATAAGGGCTGATCAAGCAGAAGGAAATTGTGAACTTTCCAAAGTCATCAAATCACAAAATAAGAGCAAGATAATAGGAAACAAAGGATCTACAAAAAATAAAAAAAAAAAACAATTAACAAAATACCAATAGTAAGTCCCTACCTACCAATAATTAAATGTAAGTGGATTAAAATCTCTAATCAAAAGACAGAATGGCTGGATGGATTAAAAAACAAGGTGCAGCAATAGGCTTCCTACAAGAAACTCATTTTAGCTTTAAAGACACATATGACGGAGAGTGAGCAGATGTATAAAGATATTTCAAGAAAATGGTAATCAAATGAACACAGGATAGCTATACTTATATCACACAATGTAGACTTTAAGCTAACAGTGGTCAAAAAAATCAAGGAAGGTTATTTTACAATGAAAAAGAGGTCAATCCATCAAGAAGTTTAATAGTAAATATTTATGCACCCAATACCAGAGCACCTAAATATAAAAAGCAAATACTAACAGAACTAAAAAGAAATATAAACAGCAATAAAATAATAGTTGGGGACTTATTACCCTGCTTTCAACAATGGATAGACATCTAGTATGGGAATCAAAACAGGATTTGAAAACCACCATTTACCTAACAGACATATACAGAACATTCCATTCAACAACAGCAGAACATACATTCTTCTTGAGGATGCATGGAACAGTTTCTATGATGGATCTTATGTTAGACCACAAAACAAGTCTCAGTAAATTTAAGGTGATTGAAATTATACCAGATATCTTTCCTGACCACAGTGGCTGAAATGAGAAATCAACAACAGGAGGAAAGCTGGGAAATTCACAAATAAAAAACATGGAAATTAAACATGTTAACTACAAGAGACACTTATGTTTCTGAGCAATCCCCATTGTCAGTAATGCCACCTTCCACCAAAACCCCTACTTTTTTTTTGAAGTGAAATTTAAGAAAACAGGAAAAGAAAAGGAAAGTGCAACCTTCAACCAAGAATGAAGAAAACAAAATAAGAGGGGGTGGGGCAGAGACATCCTACATTCAAATAGTAGCAGAATTTTTTTAATAAAAAATAATAATTTACTGAATAAAAGAAAAGGTCAGTGTGTCTTTCCTTTTCTTTCCTCCCTCCCCTCTTTCTTTCATGAAGGAATTTCCTTTTTATCTCTACAGAATCTGAGAGGTTTCCTCCTACATTTCTACCAGCTATACTGGACTAGAATTCAATTTCTAATGCATATCACAGCAGCTTGAATTTCTCTCAACTAATTAAAATATGTGGTGGAGGCAATAAATGATCAGTAGGTGGGGGAAGAGTTGAAGTCCGAGAGCCGAGGCCCTTACCTGTCACTTCACAAGTCAGTGTAACACTCTGCTTCTCTTTTACCTTCACATCTTCCAATGTATTTTCACCCACAATGTGAGGTGGTACTGGAAAAAAAAACCCCAGAAAAAGTAACAATTCTAACCACAGGGCTGTTTCCTATAGCATCTAGGTTTACATTTTTATTAAGCTATAACCTTTAAAGCAAACCCCCAAATTATCATTATTTGACTACTAAAATAATGTCACAATATGATTTTGATCAATTAAGATATATTATAAAGTAAGATGTCAGGAATTCAATCATATAATGAATTCTATTATATAAATTATAAAGTCTGGATAAACATGTCAACAAATTAATGAGTAAAACATTCAATAGACTCTTTTTTTCCTCACTCTAAGAAGCACTCACATTAAAAAAGTTATCAGAATCTTAGCATATTGTTGAACAATTACAAACAAACAAGATAGGAAATTTTACCCATTTTAATCCAACTGATTTCCTCCACATTATTCTAATACTGAATTCTTATCAACAGCAACAACCCAGGGGCCAAAGAATACATAAATATGAGATCAAGTGGCAGATAAAATTTAACTCTGGTTCCAGAAGGCATTTGAGGCAATTCGATTTTTACCTAAGTATTGCAAATTAGATAAATACCTAATACTGAAAGTGCAAAGAGCTTTCTTTCTTCACCAGCTGCATTCCTTACGACACAAGTGTATTGGCCAGCGTCTTCTACTCTTGTCTGCATCAGCCGCAGGGTCCTACCTCCTGAAGAAGCAAACCGCCAGAAGATTCAAAAAGAAATCTGAAACTTTATCAATTGTCCAAGTGATGTTCAATATAGGTGAAATTTAATCAATATCCTTCAAAAGTTTTTTAAGTGAATGTCATATTTTTATTACACATTTTAAGCCTATGTGAAACAAAACAGATAATTCGGAAAAATTTTCTGAGTTGATGGGTAAAAAAATAAATACATTGCTAAGTGACAGCAAGCAAGAAATGGTGTTTCACAGAGATGTTTTAACAGCACCTTACAAGGTAAGTACAAGGGAGGACCCAGAAAACCCCTGGAATTTGTGTATAAAAAAATTGTGTATTTATTCTTACATATTTAAACTTCAGTCACCTTCAAAGTACTCTCCATTTGATGCAATACGCCTGTTGAGACTTTTCTTTTGCACTGTTCAAAACAGTTTTTGAATGTGTTGATTTTGATGTCTTTTAGTGTTTCTGTCATTTTTTGTTTCAGATGCACTTGTAAATCGCTCATCATGAAATGGGCAAATGCATTAAGAGAGTCTTCAGAAAAAATTCTCTGAAGCCAAACACAGCCTCTCACAATGCCAGCTGTTATACTGATACAGATGGGCTCCTAGAACATTCACCTAGTGGAGGAAGTCTCTACTACAAGGGGCCTGTCACCTAGAAGATAATTCTGGGTTTTTTGGGTCCCCTCTCATATACTTTAATCTACAGAGGAGCTGAGGGGCTTCATAATAGGTAGTATATGAAGGAGGATATGGGGGTAGAAAGCAGATGTAACTAGAAGTACCTTAAGCAGTGGAGGTGGAGAAAATGGTGACAGATAAGTCTAGGTGGAGTATGGCCAAATTCTGTGGGCCCTTGAGTGCCATGCTAAGGAACCTAAATGCTGTGTTCATTAAAAACTAGAGAAGTATGTAAACACAATAAGGTCATGATCTGATCTGTGCTTTATCTTCTTTTATTTCCACCTATTTATTTATTTATTTATTTATTGTTGTGCAATTGCAGTTGTCCTCATCTCCCCCAGAAAGACAACTGTGATAAGATGTTTAGAAAAAGAAATTCCCAATTAGCCATTGAATATATAAAATGGGAATGTTAGAAAGAGGACTCTACCAGCAACCCAGCTACGGGTGACAATAATATGTAAAGTACGGTTGAAACCATGAGTCTGGCCACGAGTTTTCAACTGAGTTGCATGGACTCCTAGATGTTGGAAACTGTCCCGCCTGGTTTCAGGGACTGTAGCTCTACCGACAGGCAAGAGGGCCCCAAGGCTGGAGCTAATCAAGGAGGCCTTGGGAAAACAGGCCACTGAAGAGATGATACCTGTCTCCCTGGCAGGGCCACAGCCTAAGACAGACATCGGCCAGTATGGGCAGCAGACAAGGACTTGGGGGGACACGGAGAAAGGGCAAAAAGGCCCGTACCCCTTGGCTTGGCTTGGACAGGGCCAGAGTCCTCATTCTATCTAAGAAAGAAGTCTCCTTATCTCTTGGTGGCTCTGCCCTCCCTGCCTGGCTCAGGCTTGAAACAATACTAAAGGCAGGTACACCCCTAAACTGGATGGGGCTGTTCCCAGGGAAAATCAGGCTGAGAAGTTCCTCTAAACATGCTTTGTTCTTCCTTCAAAAGCTATGATAACTGGCTCATACTGGGAAGGAGATTTACATTATTCATAGACCCTGACCTGAGGCAGATCTCTTGTGTTCCTTCAATTGTTATCCATAATCTCTATTTGTTTTCTGCAAACATAGGCTTTTGACAGTGATTGATGAGCTTTGCCGTATACCCCTGTGCATATGGTTCTCAGTAAAAGCTTTCGGGCACGGGGGCTCGGGGCCTTCTCCACTAGAAGGAAGTGCCCTGTCCCCTCTCCTGGCAAAGAGAGAAGTGCTCGCAACAACTCGTGTTTATTCCCCCCATCTGTGATAACCCTGGGACAGGCTCTGCGGGATTCAGAGCCCTGCTCCCTCCTCAGCTGGCTTGGACAGTGACCCTCAGATCCAGGAGCGTCCACGCCCCACACTCCCCTGTGACACGTGAATTTTAGCAATGTCACTCCCTGTGACACCTAGAATTATTCATATTAAAATTAATGAGGGGGTCACCTCACTCACTAGCACAACTCAGCTTTTTTTTTTTATTTTGAATTTATATGTAATGTTTTGTTTGACTCAAGATTCATCATCAAAGAAATGTAGAGACTGAGAATGAAGCTGACAGGCTGAAGGGTGTAATCTGGAGGGAAACTCCACTTGAGGACAAAAGAAGAGGGGCAGCCAGCAAGTGAGACTGAAGCAGAGCCTGCAAGGGAACTGAGAGACGCACTAAAACACAGGAGCTCTCAAAGCCACTGGCAAAGTAGAGTCTAGGTAAAAAATGGACATCATTCCTTATATTTCACAATAATTTTCTAGCTTAGATATTTTTGCTTAGTACCCTGCATTTGAACTAAAATAACTGAAATGATTAAACATGACATTTTCATGTAAATATCCACCTGGATCTGAACTTGTCAGGAGTTTCTACCTACTCTCTGTTTTTTTAAACACAACAGGATGTCAGTGAGTTTTTACATAAGCAAGCTTCCCATCCTGAAACCACTGAAAGTTGAACTTAGCGTCTCATTTAGACAAACAAAGCTGATTACTTGAATTCAGTCTTTTTTTCCAACTGCATTTACATAGGCAAAGTTGAATACAGAAATTATCTAAACATGTCAAAGATTTGTGTTAATTAGGAAAGGATTCAAGCGCTGACTGCTACTTCAGATTAGTGAAACCATGATATAATTCCAGTTGAGAGATATTAACACAATCCAACTTTTATGAGTCATTGCCATCTTGGCAAACCTAAACCTCTTAAGTCTCATGATCTTTCTTTATCTCTTTGTTTCCTGGTCTTCTCACTTCATCCAGTGAAAAATAAAAAAAGGTCTGACAGTTAGTTATACAGAGACATTGCTTGTACCTATTAAATTTTTATAGCAGTTATCTCTTCTTGGCACATAACTTCCTACAATAATAGAGACTTCATCAGAGCACTGCTCTCAGAAGAGCGGTGCTGCAAGTCTCGGGAGGGCTAATCTTAACGAAACAGAAGTGTGCAGAGGACTAAGGACCAAGTGAGTCACATGTCATTCATTCGACTCTCATCCATCTATTGCACAACACACACCAGACTGTAAAACTGAATGACTCCCTTGGCTGTACCACAAGATGAAATACTTTTACTGTGTTCGCTCAAGGATCTCCAGCAGCCGGTCAAGCAAAACAAAACTAAAGAAAACCCAAACACCATTCTTGTACATCTATAATAAGCCACCGTATGTCGCTCCGTCTTGCCTTTTTCGTTTCTAGGAGTTCTGATGTAGTTATATTTAATAAGAGTTCCTACTTTTTGAGAAATTGAGAACTAGAAAAAATGAAAATTACAAGAATAATTTCAAGACGAGAAGATAATGTGTTCAGGTTTTGGGTAACCAAATGGTAACAAAATCTTTACCATTACTATCATTTCCAAAGAACAACATGGGTCTAGGAGTCCATGAAAATGAAAGCACCATAATAAGGACATAGGACTGTCTTCCAGGACAGAAAGACCACAAACCTTTCACCAGGTTGTCTGTGGTAACAACAACAACACACATGTATTGGATGCTTACCATATAAACAAGCAGTGTGTTAGTTGCTTTGCATACACTAACTCGATTCATATTTACAAAATTCCTAAGAGGCAAATTTATTAATATCTTAATTTTGCGAGTAAAGAAACTAAAGTTAGCAATGTCAAGTAATTTGCCTGAGGTGATAAGTTTAGTAAGTATTATAGGTGATAAACGAGGTTAATAGCAATGCACATTCCTTATCAAGTTCCCATCATTTATAGGGGGTGATCTTGAAGAAACAGAGGGACCTTAGGATATTTAGATGCATTTTTCTCAAAAACCTTCAAAAGTGGGGATTTAATTTTTAAATAAATTTAGGGGCAGGGAACTCACTATTAAGGTAGCTTATCTTGATTTATAAACAGTATGTATTTTTAAAGTTCTTTCTATTTAGACCCAAATTTGTCCCTAGAATCTTCTGGAATGAGACAGAACCAATATAATCCTTTTCTACACCATGGATCTTCAACTGTTTAAATTTATGTAACCATAAGGTTACATGAGGCTCATTTTTCTGGGTTCAATATAATCAGCATAAATTACTTTGTAATCATTAACTATCACGGTTACCCTTCTTAAAAATATTGTCAATAAATCCTTCTTCTACTTTTCCTAATAAGTGAATTAAATCCATAGAACAATTGGTCTCTCATTTTTCTTACTGGGGAAAAAGTACTTTGTTAATGTAGTAAAATATTGTATTATTTTCTTGATAAACACATTACACTGTTAATGCACAATAAATTAATAACACAATTCAGAGACCTCTTCATATGAAAAGTCACCCTAATTTTTATCATTTTTTTAAAACTTAAGTGCAGAAGTTCATTTAGCTTTTATTTTGTTAGGTTAAATTCAAAAGTATGAGTTGTGCTTGAATTCAGATGTCTTCATTCAACACATTAGGCATCCTTCTAAGTATCCAAGCTTTTTATTAACCACAGATTTGCCACGAATATTTTCTTAGTGTATATCCAAGTCATTGCTAAAAGGCACAAGGTGCAGATTTATGGCATGCCCCAAGACACCTCTCTCCATGCTTAGACTGATCCATAAAGGAGAAGCTAATAGAATTTCCTACCCAATTAGATGAAGATTAAGCTGGATAGCTCTTTTACAGTAATAAAGTCTTAGCTCACAGTAAACTATTCCATCCTGTAAATATAAAACTCTTTCAGGTTAGAGTAATGAATAAGGTGAAATACTCACTTATGGAGGGAGGTATATCACACAATACAATTCTCTCTAGAGTCTGGTTTTCATTTCTTTTTTTTTTTTTACTCTTCACTTTTCAAATTGGGTGGTGCTCACTGTAGCAAGACTGTGCTGACATCACCGTAATTTAGGTAATAAGGGAGTGCCCAGTGTTCTTTTATAAAAGAATCTAGAGCTAATGTAGAGATTTTTCCCTTTTAGTATAGCTCCTGATGCCCTTCTAAAAATTCTTTTTCTTAACGTGATCAGTGGATATTACAGTAAGCAACTAGATCAAAAAGAAACATAAGACAGGAAGAAATGAGAAATTAAGAAGAAATTGTGGCCACATGAAGAAAAGCAGATTATCAGGCTACAAGAATTTCTGATACCTGAGAGAATTCTCACAGAACCGCTAAGGCCGATGGGCCAGCCATCTTTAAGCCAGGTAATTGAAGGCAAAGGAATTCCCGAAGCTTCACAAGTCAGGGACACGGAGTTCTTTCCCACCACACTGATATTTTCAGGTGCCCCATGGTTTCCTATGATGCTTGGAGGGGCTGTAAGACAAAAATAAGACACACAAGAAATGGAAAGGAAGGTAGCTACCATATATCAAAACACCAAACCTTACACAATTTATTGTTAATAACAAGTCTTCCATTTTCTGGTCAACAGCAAAGTAAGCAATCACATCAAGGACATTATTATAATTAGTACTAGTAGTATTTTAGCGTGACATTCTCAGAAGTAAAAATGTCACTTCCTCCCCACTAATAGCAATAAATGACTTTGATATTTTTATTCCAGTGAAGGTGAATAATTTTCTATGAGTCATTCATCTTTTCTGCTAAATTTGTAATATGGATTCATGGCCTTCTTATAGGCAGGATTTTCTAACAAATTATTCTAATCCTAAATATTAAAAGTTACCTAACAAAAAATACTTAAGATGGATTCCTTTTCTCTTTTATCTTCTCATTGCCCTAGCTTTGGCTCATGTACTAGCTGCAAACTACAGGATATTAATACTGGACTTTGTGTGAGTCCTAACTGCCTGCAAGCTATGACTGTGTCTATTAAATTTACCATTCTTTCTTTAGATCTAAAAACTGTGATTCATTTTATATAGGTATCCCTGACAACAGACATGTTTGGTCTATTCCTAATGACATTTATGACTCACCAATTAGAATATTAAAGCTGATTTCAGTATAACTCATGACCAACTGAGGCTGAGTCAGTAAGCTCTAAAGAACCTAGGTTTACACTAGCCAAGACAGCTAATTTGGAAAACACGGAATCAAAGAATATTAGCTGGGATATCATTGAATCCAAAGTACTTGAACATCACCATTACCTATCTCACTACGTGCTTTCCTAAAAGAATATTTAGTATATACTTATTTTAGCAAGGTAAGAAATAGGAGGTCAGGCATAGGAGCATAGGTGATGAAACAGACCTAGAGAAGTGGTACATGTGTAGAAAATAATATACTATACATAAAAGACTCAACACTCAAGGTCTATCCCTCCCATCCAGTATGCTATAGATTTTATCAGCCAATGGATAGACTTATTGAGCTTCTTTATACTTACTATGTACACTCAAGTCATATTTTCTGTCAGTCATTCCTGCTACATTTATAGCAACACATACATAACGGCCTGTGTCAGAGACATGAATGTTCTTCAGCTGAAGGATGCGACCTTCATCCAGTATTTCTATCCCCCTTCCCTTGGTCAAGGGGCGGCCATCTTTCATCCAGGTCACTGTTGGGTGAGGGATACCCTGCACCTCACACTCCAAGGAAATACTCTTTCCTCGAGTCACAGTAATTTCAGTAGGGTGGCTGCCGCTGTTGGATATGGTTGGTCGAACTGAATTTAAAAGAGAGAGAAGCATACGTAGGAATTTTCATCAGCCAAAGTTAAATTTATTTTTTAAAAATAGATTTTATTTTTTTAGAGCAGTTTTAGGTTTACAGCAAAACTGTGCAAAAAATACAGTTCCCATACACTCTGCCCCCACACATGCAGAGCTTCCCCCAATATCAACACCCTGCACCAGAATGGGACATTTGTTTAAATTGATGAATGTACTTTGATACATCATGATTTCTCAAGGTCTACAGTTTACATTACAATTCATTCTTGGTGTTGTACATTCTACAGATTTTGACAGATATATAATGACATGTATTCTCCATTATAACATTATTCAGAATAGTTTCACTGCCCTAAAATCCTCTGAACTTACAGTTTAAGTTCAATGTTATTTTGTATTAGTTCCACCATAAAGCATAATGGTTATACAGTCATATACTTTACAAAGCGATCCCCTCCAGATTTCCAGTACCACCCGGCACCATATATAGTTATTACAATATTATTGATTATATTCCCTGGGCTGTTCTTTACATCCCCAGGACTATTCTGTGACTACCAATCTGTAGTTCTTAATTCCTTCACTTAATTTTTTACCAAGCCCCTTATTCCCTTTCCCTCTGGCAATCTTTTTCTGTTTGCTGTATCTATGAGTCTGTTTCTCTTTTGTTTATTTATTTTGGTTTTCAGATTCTACATATAAGTGAAATCGTATGGTATTTGTCTTTTTTTGGTCTGACTGATTTCACTTAGCATGATATCCTTAGGTCCATCCATGCTGTTGCAAAGGGTAAGATTTTATTCTTTTTAATGGCTGGTAATATTTCATTGTATATATGTACCACATACTGTTTATCCACTAGTCAGCTGGTGGACTTTTAGGTTGCTTCCATATTTTGGTTATTGCAAATAACATTGCAATGAATATAGGGGGTGCATATATTATATTGAATTAGCATTTTGGGTTTCCCTGTATATATATGCAGAATTCTCTGGAATTGCCAGGTCATAATGCAGTTCCATTTTTAATTTTTTGAGGAACCTCCATATTGTTTTCCACAGAGGCTGCACCAATCTCCATTCCCTACCAACAGTGCAACTGCGGTTCCCTTTTCTCCACATCCTCATTAACATCTATCGTTCATTAATTTTAAATTCCCTTTTGAGGTCAAAATTAGCTGATAAAGAAATACCTAGGACTAATGGAAGTGGGATTTGTAGACTGAGAAATGGAATTCTTGTCCATTTTTTATAAATGGGTTCATCCCTAAAATAAGCCTCTCAGCACAATAAGGAAAGAATGCTGTGCTTGCTACTTCCCCTGCTTTGGAGTAGTTACACAGAATATTTGCAGAAGTCTTTGTGGTACTGATTTTAAAATAGATGTGGTAGCTAGCTCACACCCCAATGTCTATTACCAATTCATTTCTTCCTTCCACCTTCCTCTACAGGAGTTGGAAAAGCTGAGACTATTTCTCAGTCTCCTTGGAAAACTGAGGTGGCCACATGAATCTATTTAGGCCAAATCTAAGAAAATCCAAGTAAAAGGTCTACTGGCAGGGAGTGGGACTTATGGGTTTGGGGAATTTTTAGCTCTCCTGGTAAAAAGGAAAGATATGACTTTTTTTTAATGAGGTATAATTGGTATTTAACATTATAAAAGTTTCAGGTGTATAACACAATAATTTAACATCTGTATGTACTACAACATGATCATCTGCAAAAGTCTAGTTACCATCTTTCGTCATAAAGTTGACCCCCTTCACCCATTTCACACTCTCCCCAACACTGTCCCCTTTGGTAACTAACAATCAGTTCTCTGTATCTATGCATTTGTTTCTTTGTTTTCTTCCTTTTTTTGGTTTTTTAGATTTCACATATAAGTGAAATCATATAGTATTTGTCTTCTTCCACCTGATTTATTTCCCTTAGCAAAATAACCTCAAAGTTCATCTGTGTAATAATGGCAAAATTTCATTCTTTTTTTCTTTTTTTGTAGTCAAGTGGTATTCCATTGCATACGTGCACCATTTCTCTTTATCCATTCATCCACTG
This sequence comes from Pteronotus mesoamericanus, assembly GCF_021234165.1. NCBI lineage: Eukaryota > Metazoa > Chordata > Mammalia > Chiroptera > Mormoopidae > Pteronotus > Pteronotus mesoamericanus. Next base: position 3,076,794 of record NW_026555302.1, read on the forward strand.
ATGGACACTTAAGTTGTTTCCACATCTTGGCTATTGTAAAAAAAATGTTGCAATAAACACAGATGTGTCCATATCTTTCCCAATTAGTGTTTTTATATTCTTTGGATAAAAATCCAGTGGAATAGCTGGATCAAATAAATGATAGTTCTAGTCTTAGTTTTTTGAGGAATCTCCATACTGTTTGACATAGTGGCTGCACCAATTTACAGTCTCACCAACAGTGCATGAGAGTTCCCTTTCTTCTGCATCCCCTTCAACTCCTATTGTTTTTTGTCTTTTGATAACAATGATCTGTAACAGGTTTGAGGTGATATCTCATTGTGGTTTTGATTTCAATTTCCCTAATAATTAGTGATGTGGAATATCTTTCCATGTGCCTAGTGGTCACCTGTAGGTCTTCTTTGGAAAAATGTCTATTCAGATCTTCTGCCCATTTTTTGATCAAGTCTTTTTTTTATGTTGAGTAGTATGAATTCTTTATTCATTTTGGATATTAACCTTTTGTTGGATGTATGATTTGCAAATATAGTTTTTCCATTCAGTAGATTTATTTTTCATTTTGATGATCATTTTCTTCACTATCAGAAGTTTTTTAGTTTGATACAGTCTCATTTGTTTATTTTTGCTTTTGCTTCCTTGCTTTTGGAGTCAGATCCACAAAAACATCACTGAGACTGATATCAAGGAGTTTCCACCAATGTTTTCTTCTAGAATTTTAGTATTTATGGGTTTATTTTCAAGTCTTTAATTCACTTAAATTAATTATGTACATTATACGAGACTGTGATCTAAGTTAATTTTTTTTGCACATGGTTGTCTGGTTTTCCAACACCATTTTTTAATGAAATTGTCCTTTCTTCATTGTATGTTCTTAGCTCCTTTGTTGTAAATTAATTTGTTGATATATATGTGGGTATATATCTGGGCTGTACATTCTGTTCCATTGATCTGTATGCCTGTTTCTATGCCAATATTATATTGTTTTGTTTAGAAAAGCTTTGTACTATTGTTTGAAACTAAGGAGCATGATACTTCCAATTTTGTTCTTCATTCTTAAGATTGCTCTGGCAATTTGGGATCTTCTGTCATTCCATAAAAGTTTTAGAACTATTTATTCTAGTTCTATGGAAAATAACTTTTGATAGGAATTACTCTGAATCTGTAGATTGTTTGGGGTAATATGAACATTTTTACAATATTACATTTTCCAATCCATGAGCATAAAATATCATTCCATTTATTTGTTTCTTCAATTTCTTTGATCAGTTTCTTGTAATTCTCAGTGTACAGGTCTTTCACTTCCTGGTTAAATTTTTTCCCAAGTATTTTATTATTTTTGATGCAGTTGTAAATGGGATTGTCTTCTTAATTTATCTGATGTTTGTTATTAATGTATAGAAATACCATGAATTTCTGTGCATTGACTTTGTATTCTGCAACTTTGCTGAAGTTTTTAATTAGTTTTAACATTTTTTTGGTAGAGTCTTTATGGTTTCTTATATATATTATATCATGTCATTTGCAAACAGTGAGAGTTTTACTTCTTCATTTCTGATTTGGATGTCTTTGTTTCTTTTTCTTGCCTACTCGATATGGCTAGAATTTCCTATATCATGTTGAATATAAGTAGCAGAGTGGATATCCTTGTCATGTTCCTGATCTTATATAAAAAGCTTCCAGCTTTTCACCATTGAGTATGATATTAGCTGCAGATTTGTCACATATAGCCTTTATTATGTTCAGGTACATACATTTCTACCATATTCACTTTTTTGAGATTTTTAAAATCATAAGTGGATGTTAAATTTTGTCAATTTTTTTTCTGCTTCTATCGATATGATTGTATGGCTTTTTCTTCATTTTGTTAATGTGGTGTATCACATCAATTGATTTGAGAATGCTAAGCCATCCTTGGATATTTGAAATAAATCCTACTTGATCATGATGAATGATCCTTTTAATGTATTGTGGAATTTGGTTTGCTCATATTTTGTTGGAGATTTTTGTGTTTCTGTTCAGTAAGGATATTGGCCACATATAAGTAACTGCTCTTGATCATGTCAGCACAATTTAAACTTATGGGTCTTATGATAGGTATATTATAATCACATAGCTTGGAATGTATTTTAAAGATATGAAGAAAAATAAAAGGGAAAGATGTACATATTTAAAAGAAAATCACGCCAAAGCCTGGCTAATCAATAACTTACTATAAACTTGCAGCTGGTAGTCCTTCTTTGCAGTTCCAGCAACATTCGATGCCACACACGTGTAAAGCCCTGCGTCAGATTGTTCGGCTACGGAAATCTGCAACTGTCTGCCTCCCGACAAAGTCCGCACTCGCCCTGCAGAATCAGCCAGCACTGGGGAGCCTACGAAGAAAACCAAATGGCAGAACGTGAGGCAAAAAGACAAAGCATTGTGTGACACTGTAAAGTAATCCTACACAAAACAGGAGGAGGAGGAGAAGAAAGAGCATCAGGAGGGGCCCGACGGACAAGGAGGAGAGGAAAAAGATGGAGAAGAAAATGTTTACCAAGAAAATCTGCAAAATTTTGGCAAATTCTCAACCAATATTGCATTTGAAAGAAGATACTTAGAAAAATAACAAAATATAAATCTTAAAACAGGAAAATAAAAATGATTTCTAAAATCAGCTAAATATTTCAATGATCTGTCTGATTATTAATGGAAACAAATATTTGTCAGTGAATAAGTTGAAAATCTGTCCAACCGTACAATTTAATCTTAACACCCATTTACAAGACTGTTACAAATACAGCAAAATGTTTGCTTTAGAAAATAATTTTTAATCCTATTTTAAAGAAAAATAATAGTTCTTCAATTGATAAATTTTCAATCATTGTAGCTATCCTGTAGTGCATTTAATTAAAGAACAATATAGAAATTTTTTTCTGGGAGGCCATTAGTCTCAAAATTTAAGATTTTTCAGCTAGATAGTACAGAAGTATCACACTGTACATTTAATATTTAATTATGCTTTCCAGTATGTTACTGGAAAATTTGTTGCCCCAGAAAATTTGTTAATAAATTAACATATTTGTCAGATAAAATATAAATTCATCTAATGTTATATTTAATTTTATAAATGTCAAAGGATGAAAACTTACCTTTCTTCTTCCAAGTGAGATTTGGGGGTGGAATACCACTTGATTCACACAATAGACTAATGAGATTCCCTTCAATGACTGTAAGTTGAGCAACTTCTTCAGAACCATAAATACTTGGTGGTACTGAAATAGCAAACAAAACAAAACAAAACAAAACAAAATACTATTTTAACACTTATTTAATATAAAATTGCCCTAACACTTTACATGTTTTTAAAAAAGATTGCACTCAAATGACACAGAAAATAAGTAGCACTCAAGGTTGACATATCAACAACACATTGAAAGTCAACTGTAGGACACACACTAATCACCAAATAGCAGACTTGCCATTCCCACAGACAGACACTTAATTATTAAAATATTCAGAGTGGCATAAAAAGAAGCTAATTTATTACAGATATTTAGACATCATGCACCAAAAATCTAAGACACTTACCAAGTTTAAACTTAATCCAGTCATTTTGATACCTATCTCAGAGGCTGGAGAGAATTGGAAAACAACATGCATGTAACACATAGTAAAGAATGGAGGCAATTAATTTGATCTAAGATGCAGACCTGTTATCTATACTAGATGGCAGAGCCTGACTCCCACTGGTCTCCAGCTTCTCCTTGGAACATCCAAAGTGAATCCTGACTCCTACACTTGTCTCAGAGGCGGAGTCCGAGACATTTGATGGCCGAACTCTCCTCGGCCACTCCTCTGGTTGCAATATTATCAGGTGGCAGATGCTTGTTCTCCCAAGACCTTGGGAGGAAAGGTGTGGGATAATCCTCCTCATCCTCCAAGGCAGCTTCCAGCCACTGTTCAGCCACCCCCACAAGCTCTATTCTCTTGAGGTTCATGCCACCAATTTACTTCTTTTTTCTTACTACCATCTGTGAACCCCATTATTTTTTCATTCACTGAACAATTTGGTACTTGTATATATCCCTCCTCTTCACATGAAGACCTGCCATCCTTCTGTATAAACTTAACATCCACATGTATTTCCAGCCAAAACACCCTGGGATGAGATTCAGCTCCTTGGTCTGCTCATCCCTTTCTTCATCTGAGGCCATCCCCATTTTATCATCTATAACGTCCTCTTATAAATTTATGAATTTAGGTCACTCTCTGATAACTACTCTATCCTTATAGCTCTTTCACTTCATTATTCCCAATTCTCAATTCATCAATCTAATTGAATCTCAAGTCCTTTCACTTCTCAGAAATCTCCCAATCTAGCTGGTTATTCTTTTGTTTACTGACTTCCCTATCCAGCTTAGATTTCATGATCAATATTTTCAACAGCTCCTTTGCCAATATTCTCAACTGCCTTGTACTGCTGTCCTTCCTACTTGGTAACACAACTGCCCCAGATGAATCCTGTATTTTCTAAGAGCTATCATAGGAAGTTTTATAAGACAACATACAAGGGGTTCATGATATCTAGTGGAGATTTTGACATCACCTATACCAAGAGATAAAAAGTTCTACAAAATAAAATGGCAATTACATGAATTGCCACCACTATAAATCCATGATTGCTATCCTTAACTCTACCCTCCTGTACATCCGAGGCTTCCATTGAGACAAATACTGGCAAACCTGTACCTTTAATGCAGACCCCCTCTGACTATTTAACTTTTTGAGTTGGATGCCTTCCTAAAGCACTGTCAACACTGACTGACTTCAAAATAAACTCAACTACCTTTGTTCCCTCTCTAAGGGAGGATGCCATGACCACACAGCCCTGCTGGCCAACTCATACCGACATTCATCCTTTACTATTCTTGTTTCCACAATTCTCTGCCTACCAATTAATCCTATTAATCCAATTCCTTACATACTTCTAGAATTCATCTGCTTTCTTCCTCAAGTACAGATCAAGTATCATATGCCTTTAGAATCAAATCCATACTTTTAAAATTGGTTTTAGAGGCCCTCTTCAATGTGCTCCCCTTAACCTTGCCTACATCATATCTCTCACTCTCCTCTGCACCACCCTAAGCTCCATAGTGGATGATGTTCCATTAACTGAATGTAGACAGTATTCTCCAGGCTTGTAATGCTTCCATTCTCTTGACAGAGTGAACTCCTCCTCATCTTAAAAATTTCCACTAGAGATCATGAGCCCCTGATACATTGTCTTATAAAACTTCCAATGATAGCTCTTAGAAAATTTAATTTTAATTGGCTATTGAGATATGTCTAGGTCAGCAGAATATAAATTCTGTGTGAACAGTGCTGTTGTCTTCTCTCATTAACCTCTCTCTGCCCACCCATGGCTTAATGCCCAGTACACAGAGTCAAGCAGAAATATTTTTGAGTGAATCTGTCCTTGAGATCTTAACACTCTCTTCCCATTCATTCTTGTATCTACTGTATTCTGCTTTCCTCTATTAGAGGAAACTTGTAAAGCACACTTCATAGTCTATGTCTAATTTGACTTTGCAGTGCGTGACATTTTTCATTCACTCACTCATCCATCCATGTCCAACTTATTTGTTGTCTGTGTTCATCTGGGAACACCATTTTCCTTAGTTTCTACAACACAAGTTTTACCCAGTTTCCCCACTACTTTATTTTTTCTCAGTTTCCCACTTGGGGTCTCTTTTTCTGCCTTCCTTTTTTAATGGTATACATGAGAGTCATTCTACACAGTACTCTTCTGTATACATACTTTTTATTTTTTGCTAAGGGACCACAACTGCTACATATATAATAATGTCTCCAACCTTACCTTATTAACTGCTTTCTCTCTCTTCAAAACTATAGACTTGTATTTCTGACTGCATGGAGGGCAGCTTTGCATGGACAGTCAAAAGGTGTCTCCAATACAACATATAAAAAATGAATTCTTCACCTCACTTTTTAATTGATCATCGCTCTGAATTTCGTTTTTTACAACCTTCACTTGGTAACACCTAGGTTAATGTTTTGTCCATATATGAATACTTTTCCCATTGAATCAGAAATAAAAGGAAAAATGGAGGGAAAAAAGGATGGAAGGAGGTAGGAATGGAAGCTAATGATATATGACTACTATTCAATATGTTGCAAATATAAACTTCCTATGTAGTACATATTACTATTTACAAGTAAATTAATTCTCTTATAGGATGAATAATAGCATTTCTCATAATCTTCCTCGAGATTATTTTTAAAAATTATAATAATGATTTATAATTAACAAGTCATTTTCTCTATAAATGCATGCTACTATAGTGTTAAAAAATATTTGTTCCACACTGGAAGCAAAGTAGTTCCTCTACCTATTTTTATTTTAAAATATGTTCTTCAGTAAAGTTTTATAAAGGTAATTTTAGCTCATTATCTCAATAATTTATTAAATAAAATTAAGAGGGCTTAACATGCTATAACTACTTTTAAAGAAATATTTAACATAAATGATAAATACACTGGAAACAGGAGCAGTTTTTAATTAGCAGGCAACCATAGCCAATGTAAATGTTGTGATTATTCCTAAGAATTACCTTAATTAGTAACATAGTGAAATTTCAAACAAGGATAGTTATTGACACACTGGTCAGTGTAGCAATCCCATTTCTTGCCCACAAGCACGTGTGTTCTGTCTCTCTCACACGCACACATTGTTCATATACATAATTTAGCCTTTTAACTTATTTTCAATTGACCAACCCACTCTCCATTCATGGAGATGGCTCAGTCATTAGAAGATCCTCATTGTAGAAGCAAAAGTTATTACTCACGCAGGAAAGGAGAACCATTGTACATCAAAGTTACAGAGATTAATACATTTAGGTTCAAGGACTCTATCTATAGTTATTCTTAAATGAATTATATTAGCTGATACTCAGGACAGTTTAGCATCCTCTAAACCTATTGATTAGAGCTCATTTATGCAGTATGATCAATTTTAATTACATGGATATCATTTTAATAGTTGGCACACAGAATAAAAGGTTAAACCATAAGATGCATCCTTTGCTTTTCAGAAACTGATCACACTTACCCCAAATGTTGACATTATAATTTTTCTCAGTTTTTCCAGCAACATTTGTTGCCTCACAAGTGTAACGACCAGTGTCTTGAACCTGAGCATCTTCAATCTGAAAAAAAAGCCAGGCTTTAAAACCAGTTTCTATTTTATAAGTAATGAGGTTTTCCCGCTGGGTTGGCCAAAGAGTCCATTTAGTTTTTTCCATAGAATAAAAGATACATTTTTCATTTTTACCAATAACTTTATTGATTTGGATATTTTGAGTGTGTCAGCCATCTCCCATTATTGGCTTCTAATGGGTAGAGGCCAGGGGTGCTGCTAAACACCTTCCAGTGCATAAGATAGCCCCACAGCAAAGACTTATTTGGCCAAAATGTCAATAGTATCAGGAAACTTTGCAAACCACTTTTGACATGTCCAGTCAGTCACAGCACCTTCTCCATACACTGCACAATTTTTTTTTTTTTGCGTTTCAACTGTTTTTACCTTTCTTGAAATAATAAAGCATAATATGCCAAAATGTTGCATATTTCTTCCATCTCCAATATTAAAATGGCTGCATAAAAATTCACCAATTTTGATGATTTTTAATGTATGCTGATATGACAGCTGTCACAATACAATCTAACAAAATTATTTCAAAAGAAGTTAAAGACAACTAAGCACTAGTAGAGTCATCATACGGAAAAAACCAAAAAAAATTTTTGGCCCATCCAATATAAATGTTATTTGTAATCTCTTATATTTTATTTGTATTATGAAGGCTTTCAAACAAATAAAAGTAGAGACTAATAAAATGGGTGGTTATATGACCATTATTCACATCCAACGTTTATCAAGATCCAACAGTTTTTGTCTATGTCATACCTTATTTTAATCTCATTAATATCAGTGACTGAAGGTCTAGAAAGACCTTTTAAATATAATTCAGATAAAATAGCAAGACTCCCACAATTTCTGAAGAAGTTATTTAAGGCTTTAAAATATACAATCTTTATACCACTAGGATATTGTTCAGTAAAATAACACCCTTTTCATTGATTTATTACATCTCTTCTCCCATCCTGGGCTTGTAAGCTTCTTCAAGCCAAACATTATATTCAATTAGTCTTAGTCTCCTAGTATCCAGTTTGATGCTTGGTAGATAACAGAATATCAGTAAATATTTTCCATGTATTTATCTGAAACATACATCAGTACTCCACCATTTGTTCACTGACATTCAGCAGTTAAAAATATAAAAAAAAACATAGTGTAATGTATGGTTTCTGCTTTGATTTTACAATCTGGTTGAGACTATAAAGTATCTGAACATAATAAGCAAGGTATAAATAATAACAGAAGATAATTCAACGAGGGCACAGCAAACAGTACGATATTGGTTGCTAAATAGCTTTACAGTCAATTGCTAAAACGTCCAAGAGAGTTGCATCACTGGAGTTAAAGGTATCACTGAAAGTCTTTCGTATAGCGGGGCTATACTAGAAGCTCCCATCCCAGGAGGCCTTCTCTCTATACCCCTCGGTGGGACCTGCACGCTCCTGCGGGCCTGGCTGGCCTCCGTGGTGGAGATTCAGTGAATCTCAGGAGTGCTTCACCATCATCTCTGTCCTGGCTTCCCAACACCCTTGGGATCTATGCTTTGAAGAAATGAACTGTTATACACAGTGAGATTTGCTAAGACAGCTCTAACCACACATAGCTCTTCCCTCCCAGTGCTGAGGCTTGTAGCCATATAATTGTTTCCTCCTATCATTCAGTGAGAGCTAAGGCTTGCAAATTCTACCAGCTGCCTTCTCGCACTCTGGGCTGTGCCTTTGAGCAGAGGCTGCGCCCTTTGCTTCTCCTGTTTTCTTATTAGCTCAACTGACCAACCCTACTTTCCTCTCTCAGTGTTTCTGGACTTTCCTTCCTCAACAGCTCCATTATTTCAGGATCAAAATTCGCAAGGTCTCTATGCTCTCACCTCTAACATACACCTTGACACTCCCTCCCACTCTGCCCCATGCTTCTGTCCCACCGTGTAAGCCTCTGAGCTTCCTACGTGCTAACCGCCATCACCTACTTCTCAAGATTGTCTTTACCTGCCAATAATAACCTTCCTCCACCAAGAGGCTGGAAGGTAGAGTGGTTTGCAGCATGGATTCTGAAGCTACACTCCTGTATTTACAGCCCATTTCAGCCACTTAGTAATTGTGGGCAGATTACTTAGCTATTCTTTCAATTTCTCAATAGAATTATGATGAAGATTATATAAACCTTCCTAAATCCTAATTCCTCAGGCTGGCTTTCAGTGTTAGCTCTTATTTTACTCAAGTCAACCATATCAGAATTATTTCCAAATACTCATCCTGTTAAAGTCTCTGCTTCAGCCACACTAGCTCACTCGCTTTCTTTAATCAGGCCTTTGTCCCATAAAAATCCAAATAGCTTTCCAAGAGTATTTCAGGCGACCACAACCTCATCTTTTGTTACCATCCCTTCTATCCACTTGGTCATTCACTCAGACTTACAGCACCTATTGCATTTTCAATTGAGTAGCCAGTAAATTCTTATATATATTTTTGTGAAATTAGAAGACATGGAAGGCAGGACATGCATCTTATACTTTCTTGCACCCTTATCCAGAGAATCTAGAGTGGGTATGTCCTGATTGGTTGAATGTGGGTGAGGCACGCCTTAAAATATTTCTATAATATTTTCCTAGAAGCATTTTTAAATGACTTCTGGCTACAAATATGGATAGAAAATTAAATGTTTAAATCTTACTGGGCCCAACATTTTTAAAAAAATCACAAACCTCCTTAATGAAAGGAGTCCTAGAATTTTATGATATAAAATTAGCAGAATATTTGTAAAGACAAGCAAGTTTAATAGGGGACCTCCTGAAGCCATGAGCTGAGGAGCAAACTAAGAAGAAATAAATGCATCGATAGCCTTACCTTTAACACACTTCCATTTTCAGAGATACTGAGGCCTGGTTTCTTCAGCAAGGGGCGCCCGTCCTTTAGCCACGTCAGCGTAGGGGAGGGGACAGCATCACTCTGACAGCGCAGCTCCACAGCTTGGCTGATGAGGACAGAGACATTCTGTTCTTCTCCCACGATATTCGGTGGAACTAAGTGAGAGACAGGGTTTCCCTCAGGATAAAACAAGCCCGCACACTGCTCATCATGATTAATCATCAGGATAGCGACTGGTCCTTTGAGATGTAGGATCGTGATCATTCTAACACCCTATCTTTGCATCCTTTCGGTTTAGAATCAACTGATTCTAAATTTCTGATTAACGTGTTGCTGTTGAACAAAAATAGTTTTCATTATCTTTTCTCTTAAAAAAAAAGTTTTAGAAGTGGAAGTTATCACCAAGTTCCCATGTAAGAAACTTCTTGAACGCAGTATTAACTACTTAAGATTTTGAAAGTTAATTGGCAGAGGAGGGCAAAGGGGGGAAAATTAGGACAACTGTAATAGAATAACAATAAAAAAGTGATTAAAAAAGATTTTCAAAGCAATATATCATTCATGAAATGTTTTGGAAATAACAATGAATTAGAACAAATGCACTTTGGTACTTACTTTTTTACAAAAGAAAATAAATTGTCACAGAGGCAAAATAAAAACATCAAGTGAGAGATCATCCAGTCTTATCTAGCCATGGTGTGTGCAAAACAAAGGAGGTGACAGGTAACAGCTTCTTTGAAATAACCTGACTAATTGGTGGCAAAGCCCGCAGTCTTCTGACTTGCAATTCAGAGCTCTTACTGGTTTTCTACGGTTCCCTGTCAACTTTCTATGGAATAAAAACCATGTGGGATAAATGGCACAATAAAGAACAGACTAAGTCAGTGACCAGCTGTAGGACACACTCACAATTACATAAAAAGAGGAAATGAGTTGAAATGTTAATGAGATTAAAATTTGAATTCCCTGGCTCTAAGGCTTGTCAGATGCCGAAATGTGTTCCTAGAGAAGTTTAAGGAATCTCCTTCCTTTGGGTGTATTAAAAACTAAAGTAAACAGTCATTTATCTCAGATGGTTTAGGTGCAGCCCTGCCAAGAATGAGAGGGCGGGCTCCATAACCTCCCAAGGACTCTTTCAGGCCTGTATTTATAATAATTCAAACTCACAAACGAATGATGAAATCAAGCCTGTTGTTATTAAAAGGCCACTCCAAAATTCACAGAGAGGAATTACCTTGGCCAGTTCTCATGAAATCCCATAACTACTTAGGATTATAGGAAATTGAACCCATTTCTAGTTTTTTATTTTGTTTTGTTTTGTTTTACAGGAAAGGATAAGTTGCTTTAAAAAAAACTCCTAAAGGACTTTCCAAATGCTTTATTAGAATAAGATTTTTGTGCTCAGGAATGTTATTATAGTCCACAAGCCATTGCTTCAGGCTTCATACCGCAGCATGTGGCAAAATGACAATGAATGCAATTGACTTTAACTACTAGCAATGTGTTTCTGTAAACAGCAGGTTTCTCTGCTACCATGTCTACCACAGAAGGAAAGGCATACGAAACGAACTAAAAACACTTTCCCGTGCTGTTTCTGGATACAGAGCGTGTGCTCAATCCAAACGCATTGATGCTAAAGGAAGAAATGTCATGCACAGTAACCGGAACAGACTAGTGGAGCATTTGTACAGAGATTCATCATGCCCTTTCTGCCAAATTTAATAGCACACACAGACATCTGGCTCTCGGTGAGCTTAAAGCAATCTATGTGCAACAGAAAACAGTGGGGTTGTTTTCAATATGTGGCACAGTAGATACAAGATACACAACTGGTCAGGCTTCAGATGAAAACCGCTATATAATGTGAGCAAAATCAGCACCATTAGTGCCATTTTCTAAGATATTATGAAAACAGATACATTCTCTAGTTTCAGCATAGAAAGCTCTAAACAGACAGTTGATTTCAAATGGTGATGTACGGAGACTTGACTTCGAGATGGTGAACATACAATATGGTGTGCAGACGACGTGTTGTGGAATTGTGCACCTGAAACTTGTGTAATGTCATTAACCAGTATCACCCCAATCAATTCAATAAAGAAAGAATAGCTGATTATACATGCTGGAAATAATTTCAAGTATTTTGTTCTCATTGGATAAAAAGTACCATAACTGTGCAAAAACATGTTTATCTTAGATTATTTGTAAACTTTACAAAAGAGCATGAATTCTTTATGGTTCTCTGTAAAAGCTGAAGTCAGAAAAAATTCAAGAGAGCAGAATGCTAATTTATTTCCAAATATTTTTCTTTCAGTTACTTTTCTTTACAGCTAAGTGACTTAAATCAAGTTCAAAAGGATACCAGATTTTTAAAATTGAGAGGAAAAATGCAAAAACAATAGACTCTTTTTTTCCTGAAAGAACATAAATTAAAGCAAATCTAATTACAGCCAAGGCCATATATTACTGAAACACATCTATTTTTTTTCTGTCCTGTCTTTCATTTTCAACTTTTTGTTTAGTCTGAGAAAAGAAAAGCTTCCATCCTTTAGATCCTCAGCTTTCTTAGATGTTATCCCTATTCTGTTTGTGGTTCCATTACTTAGGAAGGGGTGTGTTGTGCCTGTTTCTCATCCACGCATCATACTTGTTACATTTAATTACCAAAATTAGAACTGCCATAGGGTTATACTCGTTGAGACACTAGGGAATGTGTGATCTCTAAGAAAGTTCTCTAAACATAAGTTTAAAGAAAAACTACTATGGGAATCTAGATCATTTAAAAACCTCAACTTTCTTGTTTGGGCATTTCAGAATTGAATTTATACTAGGAGAAAAAAATTTCAATGAACTACTCTTGTAATGGAAGGAAAAGGTACTTTATCCACTGTCCGCTCTTCCTCCGACCCCCACACTCTACAATGTAAATCTAAAGGGGATTGACCTCAGGGACTATACATTATTTAGACTATACTTAGATACAAGATGGCCAAAGGTGCAACTACAGAGTTAGGAATAGAATGTACAATACTAATAGAGGAATGTAGATTGGAAACTAATTTCAGATGAAAAACTTGTTTTAATTTTACAGTAGCTTGCCATGCATATATATTTCAAATGCTACACACATATACACATTTTCAAACATATATACACATTAGCTATCCATTTAAATTTTATAACAAAGGAAAGATTTGGCTTTTCAGACTAAAACTGTGGTATGGAAGTATCTTAGCTAATGATACGGAATAGTGATACACGTCTTTGAAACTCCTGGACAGAATCAACTCCCCATCCTCTCCCAGGGCCACTTCTGACACTACCCGAAGGAGAAATGGAAGGAGCCAATCCCGATGTTCACTGCTAATTAAAACCCAGCCAATACCAACGTCACCCCTCTGTCTGCAGGCTAATGACTGAAGGAGCTATTGTGTTACATGTTTTTTATTGATTGATTGATTGATGAATCATTCTCTAAGGACATTGGAGACGGGTACATTCCAGTTCTTCATAAAGCATAAAAGTGGTCCATGAAGGGAAAGAGTCGGAGTCCTTGGGGATGAGTATTTTAGACCCACCTGTTACCTCGGAGAGCACCAGCAAAGCTGAAGGTTGGAAACAGACCCATGCCAACCACAGAGGGAACAGAAAAGAGCGACACATAGAGAGCCCGTTAATAGTTTGCTGATGCCAACTGGGATTTTTCAGCTTAATGAGACAGGTATGGCATCCATGTTGCAACAAGTGGCCTTTTTATAAAGGAAAAATTATAACTAATGGAAATTATTTGCAATTATTGCATTTGTTTTCAGCAAACTTAAAAAGAGAAGTCAACCCACATGGCCTAGTGGTAAAGAAAAATAAGTAATATATTAGAATAGGAGTGAATATTTGGAAGTGAGGTGGGACTTAGAAGGGAAGGCCTGTGTCAAACAGATATTCTTTGAGGGGCACAAAGAAACAGATTCATTACTCCATGAACCAAGAAATGTAATGCAAATAAGGCCCTGAAAGAAAGCCTACGAAAGCCTTAGAAAGGTTCTAAGTGCACAGGTGGACTAAAATGTGGAGTGACAAGTATAATCCACGAATGGAGGCCAAGGGGGTCCCAACTTTGTTTTGGGGACCTTCAGCTTTAGACATTGCCTTTTGTACCTTACAGCTGAAGCATATATAGGAAAAAACCAGAACCTGAATGTTGTCTCAGTTTACACTTAGCTTAACTTTTGCTTCTCAAATAGCTTTTTAATTCATAGATACAGTATTGACTATAAAATGCTCATTCTTAAGTATATGCTGATTGTAAATATAATTAAACTGTAGTAAAATCAAGGCTTTGAGTACAATGGATCAAGAGAGCTACTTGAACGGGCGCTTGCTTCCGTGAGATTCTATGTTCCGAATTACAAAGCTGCTCTCCCTCATCATGTTCCTTGGGGTACTCCATAACCCCCTTCCCTACGCGATTGATGTTTGCATTTTAATTTCTCAGACCTTTAAAAAAGGAAAATTAAACGTAAATAGAAGGCAGACAGGGAGAAGTTGATTTGAATTAATCTTGTGATATCATTTCTACTCTCCAGAGTCCTTTATTGTCAAAAGTTTCCCTTACCGTTCCTCCATGATCCTAGGGCTTAAACACAGCTGTATCAGAGCAGCAATAATTGTTGAAATGTCTCACCATACACTCTGAGGTCTATGTCCCTTTGCTTCTCCCCCGCAGCATTCACCGCCACACAGGAGTACCTCCCCGTGTCACTGATCTGGGCGCTGGTCAAGGCTAGGATGCGGCCCCCAGACAGAACCTAGCAAAGTTAAAAAAGCTAAATAACCGACATGCTCCCTGCAAACAGTAGGAGTGAACAGACTTTTTCTCTTATTTTCTGTGATGGACCAATTGACGCCTGTCTGTAGGAGGACTTCCACGTGGATATTTTAAAGTGTGTGTCACTCAATCCCCTTGTTGCCTTCTCTGTGGAGGAAGACGGAGGCCAGAACCAAGTGTAGAACTAACCCCTGAAAACAAGCCTCTCTTTAGGATCAAGTGAGGGTCCAATTTAAAACTCACAGCCAAGTAGCAGCCAATTAGATTAACCAGTCACAGTCATTGCTCTTATATTCCATGGAACTAGTTGTGCTTCTAAAATATTGACATTAACTCTACATCTTTTATGATCCCAAATCCTGCAAGCGCAGGAATTTCAGGAAAAGCTAAAGAAGTAGAATGGTGGGAGAACTACGTTCTCTACTCAACAGAATAAAATTAAAGTTACCTTTAACTGAGATGGATGTGTTTTTGTATTTTTAATTTTGAATCAGTGTAAAGCCTAAGGTTCTTCAGACTCTCATTTCTTATAACGTTGCCTTTATGATGTCTTACTTTTTTATTCGCTGATTTTGTAGAAGTAAATATATTCTCTATGGTCTTCTGACTCATTATTATTTCCACACATTTATTGTGAATTCTACCAGGAAATTCCTATTCTGGGTGTTGATGAACATTTATTTGTGTAAGGTATCGCTTGTGGTGGAGGCAGGTAATGGAGGTTGGGAAGGTAGAAGGTACCTAAAATGCAGCGCTATATATGACACAAAGAAACTCTCAGACACATGGAGCTCTTAATGAATTGCCTAGAAATCCCAACTGGGTATCCATAGTTTACATCAATGTATATGTGTATAGTTTTGAACATCTGTGAATCCTTATTCTCTAAATCTCTTTAATTGCTTTACCTGTTTGTACTTCCTGCATTGAATAATCAGGTAGCAGACCTCACCGAAGGAATGATAGAGAGTACCTGTATCCCATTAGCAAAACCAGAGACCGGACTCCCATCTTTCAACCAGGTCAGACTTGGGGCAGGGATGCCTCTGGCTTCACATTCTAACCTCACCAGGTTATTCACCACCACCGCCACCGCGTTACTGCTGCCGGAAATGGATGGGGGCACTGAAAAGGAATTTAAAAAATGAATAAAATGAGATATGTTAACATCACAGAAGATTTCACCTCTTTTACATGACATGTGGGTTTTGGGTCCTTTTTTTTTTTTTTTTGTAATTTCTTTTATTTGGGATTCTAATCATATCTATCCTGTAAGATAAATACGACAATGATCAGTTTCTCCATTTTACCGATGAGGAAAATAAGGTTTTGTTACTTTGTTTAGGAAATTCAGTTTTGATGCCAGAGTGGATTTTTATTTTTTGATTTCCAGGCTCGGGTGTGTGTGTGTGTGTGTGTGTGTGTGTGTGTGTGTGTGTGTCCACTCTGGTATGTTAACTACCAAGTCCTCTTGAAAGCATTATTAGGGATAGTAAGTTGGAAACTTTTGTTTAAAAACATGATTCCAATAGACAGTATTTACAAACAGGGCTATTGTCCATGCTGATAATATTGTTGATGACTATTTCAACAATTCATCTAAAGCAAACTTAAGTTCAGCAGCATGTGAAAATAGAGCATTTTAGTAGGAGTCAGCCAACAACATTGATCAGCTTTAGAACACTGCTCTTATGAAAAGATGACACTAAACTCTGTGTTCAAGATTTACACCCGAATTTTACAGAAGGACTCGATCATCGTGAATGGCCCATTGCCCCAGGGTGAACCGAGGAGAAGCGGCACTCACCGTGGACCTGAAGACTGTAAAATAACTCCGTGGCTCCCGCCGAGTTGATGGCCACACATTTATATATGCCCGCATCTATGATCTGGGCGCTTTCGATATCAATGATCTGTCCCCTGTTCAGGAAAGTCACACTGGTGGAACCTGAGATCAGGTGATTATCTTTGTACCACGTAATAACTGCAAGGGGAAGAGGAGAGAAGCCCATCTATTTAATTTTTTTTAAAGCTCAATACATACACCAAATTGGAGCTTAACTGAAATAGTAACAATTACTTTATCCTGGTGCTTATCATTTTAGTTTAATTTGTTTAAATATCTCTTTAGGAATGATTTTTAGAAGGAAGTAACCTTAAGAAAAACATGAACAGCCAGCCAATATTAGAGTTCTGAAATGAGTTTATAAAAAATATTTATTTTATATCTTTTGTATCAATATTGTGTGGTAGCAAATTTTTAACTGGTTCTATTTCTTGTTGTTGTATATATTCCTCTGTTCTACAAAAATGTCCTCTTCACATCTAATCAAAACCAAACATATATCAACTATTAGCCTCAACAATTTATATTATAATTGATTCATAGGAATAACTTACCAGTCAGTGATGAGAATAAACAAAATAATAGTCTCATCACATGACTGATTTATAAAGATAATCAATGTGGACTAAATAAAAACATATTTTTAACATAAATGTATATAAAATATCATTGTGTGTTTTGTGGCCAAAGTAAGGACTATAAGACAATTAATTATTCACATATTTTTATACTGTTTAAATGGGCAAATTATTTTATGCGGTTGAAAGCGATGAAAATTTGAAAATACTATCTACCTAATGGTATCCTTTTACGCTTGAAATGTATCTGTATTCTTTCCTTTATTAGTAATAACTATATTGTGTTCATAAACAGACTTAGTTATTCCCAGAAATTTTAAAATGCTAACACGTTACAGATTCCACAAGTAAACATACCAGGCAAGGGATTCCCAGCCGCCTTGCACTCCAGTTGTATGGGGTTGTTTACCACCACGGTCTCATTCAGCATCTTCCCTGCATCCTCCAGGCTGGGTGGTTCTGCAAGAAGCCCAGACAGATAACTAATTCACAAAATAGTGCATTTAAATAGAAATTGTTTGCTCAGTGGGAATTAACATTTCTTCCTTTCATATGTGTGTGTATATATCTACAAACACACACACATGTATTTGGAATAAAACTAAAGCATACCATTAAGGAGAACTGAAAGGGTAAATTTTTCTTTGGGCCTGGAGAACATTACGCTAAATGAAATAAGCCAGTCAGAGAAAGACAAACACCAAATGATTTCACTTATACATGGAATCTAATGAACAAACTGAACTAACACGCAAAATAGAGGCAGACTCATAGAGGGCAGGCTGACAGTTCTGGGTACCAGGGGGCGGGGGTGTTGGTGGTTAGGAGAGGAGGGATTGAGCAAAAAGGAAAAAGGCCTCATGGACATGGGCAGCAGTGTGGTGACTGCGGGAGGGAGGGAGCCATAAGGGGATAAATGGTAATGGGAAAAGATAAAATAAAAAAATTAAAGGAAAGAAAAAAAAGCCCTGAGGAACGGGACGAAAAAAAGATCTTATTGAGTTTCCTGGATCATCCATTTCTCTGTGGTCAGATAGGAAAATCCTTAGAAGTATAGATTAGCTGAGTAAAAAGTGTTAAAGAAGTGTTTTTTTATTCCAATAATTTGATTGGTCTGATGATGAAGTGCCTTTACCAAGAAGTAATCTATTGCATTTGAACTCTTCCCATGAAGGAGAAATCAACATTTTCCCCAAATATCTGAATTTATCTTTGGATAGTACCATTTGAAACCATTTCAGTGAAATAAGAATCATACTTTTATTTATTACCAGTATTTTCCTTTGGATATAAAAGTTACAATTGTTGGTAAAATAAAACAGAAAACTATATTTTTAACTTTAATCACAGATAACTCTGCTCTGTTATTTAATGTGGAAATTCAGAAAGTCTATGAGTCATAGTGTAAAAGGAATGACAATTTGTATCAACAATATCCATGGCTTCAACTCTGTTTTAAGAAGAGTATAAGAGATGCCAGGGTGAAAAAGTTACAAGTAAACTAGAGATCTTTTTTCTTTAGATAAATGTTGTAGATATAAGTTAATATTTGAAGTTTATAAAACTACATTTTACAGAGTTCCTAAATTTAACTCATTCAATGTACTTAAAAGCCCCCTCCCCATATATAATCAGGCAATTGATCCATTAATTTAACAAAAACAGAGAAGGAAAAAAGGAGAATGGGGAACAATGAAAATGATTAGACTTAAATAAGATGGCAGAAATAAAATTAAATATTTAAATCAAGAGCATAAATACAAGTGAGTTCAATTTCTTGTTTAATAGACAAATAGTTATTAACACTGAGGCCTAACATGGATACTTTTTTAAATTAAAAAATCCAAGTGGATAAAAAACCACAAATTTTACAGCCCATAAAAATGTTCACAATAAGAAGCCCAACAAAGGTACACCAGGACAACAAGGGTCATATCAATTTCTGACAGCTGGTATACAAAGCTAAAATCATCAAACCCTGAGCAACATGCTTTCTCCTACTGATTAAACTGTTGTAATTCATGAAAAATCCACTATAGTGACACTTTATGCATTGAATAACAAAGCAAAAATTATTAAAAAGGAAGACAAAATTTGAAAAATCTTAAAAGTAGTATATTGTAGTATACCTTTTTCAGAAATTGACTATGTAGTGAAACAAAAATAGAGTTATAAAGAATTTGAAAAATAAAATTACCCATCCAAGATGTGTGTGTTATGTATGCATGTATATTTATAGTTAACAAAGTACATTATTTTCAAATGCCTATAGAATATTTTCAAAGTAACTATATATTGGGCCATAAATTGTCAATAAAGCATTTATATCACAATTTAATAAAACTATAATAAAATGACTAGAATCAATAATAAAAATATAAAGCCTTCTATATAGAGAAAAAAGTCATTATAGAGAAAATCAAGATAAAATATAGAATTAGAAAATATAAATTAGAATGAGATTGACTAACATCAATGGAATGTTACCAAGAAGTACAATACCCAAAGGAAAATTTACAGCCCTAATTAGTATGTTAAAAACTAATTAATAATGAAATCAAATGTTCTAAGCACTCAACTCAAATTCTAGTAAAAGACCAGTTAGATAAACCAAAAGAAGTCAGGAGTAAAGAAATGATAAAAATAAAAGTGGAATACAACAACAACAAAAAAACCCCACCAAAAACCCTAGAAAAATGGCGATGACATTCAAAGCTGGTTTTTTCTAAGTTTAAAATTCAGTCCGTCCTCAGAAGTCAATGTGTTTCTGGGTCAGCTTTCCATTTTCCTGGAAGTTATTCCTGGAGACAGAGCTCAGAACCCACTCCTCTCGCACGCCTGCAGCTCCTTTGCATCCATCTGATTCAATGTATTAGTCCCTTTTTTTGTGTAAAGTGTTTAGAATGTTCCTGTTTTCTCACTGAATTATGACTTATGATATGGTACGTAAGGGCAAAAAACCCTTTAAAAATGGCTACCTGACTTTCTCAACTGCAAAGTAAAAATAATTAGTCTCTGGTCTATTCCTTCAAAACAGTTATTTTAATACTCACTTAAAGCCTTCTGGACCGAAGTGATCGTTGAAAGCTTTGACAGACTATATAGCTGCTGCAATAAAACAATATGGTAGGACTAAGAAATGAAAGGACTATGGAGTGGGTTGGTTATTTTTCACTCTGCCAGAGAACTTGAAGAAAAAAGATTAGATGTCAGCAAGAATGGCAGAGTAGGGACTCCAAATATCCACTCCTCCGTTTAAAAAGAAATGCACATACACACCTAAGCACTGGAATTGTCATTCAGCTTTTTCAGATCTCTGGATTAGTAATCAAAAACTTCCCACAAAGAACATGCCAGGCACACATGACTTTACTGGCAAATTCTACCAAACATTTAAGTAGAATTAACATGAACCCCTCACAAACTCTTTCAAAATATAGCGGAGAGGGAACACTTCTCAAATCATTCTAAGTGACCAATTTTACCACGATAACAAAACCAGATGGAGACAACCTATAAAAAGACATCATGGACCAATATGCCTTATGAAGACAGGCACAAAAATAATCAGCCAAATACTAGAAAGGTGAATCCAGCAATACACAAACAGATTATGTACTATGACTCAGAAAGGCTTATCCCAAGAAGGCAGGGTTGGTTTAATATGAAAATCAATCAATTTAATCAAGACAGTGTGGTACTTAAAAATTAACTCAAAATGAATTAAAGACTTAAATGTAAGACCCGAAATCACAAAACTGCTAGAACACATAGGGAGAAAGCACTGGCTTTGGCAAGGACACCAAAAGCACAAAAACAAAAGCAAAATAAACAAGTAAAACTACATCAAAGTAAAAACCTTCTGCACAGAAAGGAAACCATCAACAAAGTGAAAAGGCAACCTACAAAATGGGAGAAAATACTTGCAAACCATGCATCTGATCTGATAAAGAGTTAAAATCCAAGTACATAAGTAATATATACAACTCAATAGCAAAAAAACACAAAACAAAACTGATTAAGTAATTAATGGTCAAAGAACTTGAACAGACATTTTTCCAAAGAAGATATACAAATGGCCAACAGGTACATACATGAGAAGGTGCTCAATATCACTCATTGTCAGGAAGATGCAAATCAAAACCACAATGAGATATCACCCAGTGTTTGTTAGGATGGGTAACACACACAAGTATAAGATGAATAAACTCTGGGGATCTAATATACAGCATGGTTGCTATAGTTAATAATACTGAGTGGATCTCAGGTGTTATCACCACACACACACACACACACACACACACACACAAAGGGAACTACATGAGGTGAAGGATGTGTTAATTAATATGACTATAGTAATCACTTCACAAAATATAGGTGAATGTCAAATCATCATATTTTAAATATGTGTATTTTTATTTGTCAATCATGCCTCTAAAGCTGGGGAGAAACGAATAAAAAGGACAGTGTGGTACAGCCATAAATATAGACATTTAGGCAATAGAATAGAATTGAGGTTACAGAAACAAACACCTCTAAAGTCAAATTATTTTCAACAAGAGTGCCAAGCCCATTCAATAGGGAAAAATAGTCTTTCCAACAAATGGCTCTGGGACTTTTTAGGTAAAATGTTAATACAAATATAAATTCTATTGTTCCATTCTAGCATTTACAGGGATAGTCTTGCAATTCGAATTGAGGTGAACACTTTTCTAGACAGAAGCATTAGTAAGGTAACAATACGTTATGATAACAATGAGAAAATGTCTGCATACTCCAAGCAGGAGGTTGAATTCCATTCAACTTATTGGCTTTTTCCACTATTTTCCTTCTTCCAAAACCCTACCATGCCAAAACCACAGTACCTTCTTCTGGACACATCATAGGCTAGATTCTGCCTATTACTTTAATCACTCAAAGGCATGAAATGACTTTTTCAAATCTTGATTAAACCTGAATTAATATAAAACTGATCTAAAAGTAATATGGGTGAGTTAATCCTCCCTGACCACCAACATTATGATATAGTGAGCAATAAATTGATCTATACCGAGAAAATAGTAGATTCCTGAACTGAAGTTATCCATTAGGAAAGAAAAGAATGTTCGCCCTGCAATATTCCCAAGTCTCCTTTAGGCTACAAGTGAGCTATTAAGTAAAACACAAACAATAGAGAAACCTTTTTTAAGTGGGTGTTAGCAGATGTTAGCCAAGCAAATACTTTAAAATAGTAAAATAAAATTAAGGGTGCTCCATTAATGTTTTCACCAGACAAATAATACAGACCCCAGACAGTTCCTGGCGCACAGTAAAGAACTCAGATATATTTGTTAAAATGTTGGTGCAGTGAGAAGGGCCAGAAGCCAATTATGTGTTTGGCCAAAACAGTGGGTAAGTTGCCATTTACAGATGATGACTGGGAGCCAAACACTAGGCTAAGCTTTTCAGGCGTAACTTGTTCACATAATGCTCACAACAGTCTCCCCGATTACAGCATTATCATTTTCCTTCCCATTTTACAGATGAGGAAACTGAACCTGCAGGCAGTTAATACTTAAACTCAGTGTTCTACAGCTGTCACTTGGCAGTATATGAACCCAACTCAAAGCCTGTGCTGTTATTTACTGCTGGGTGCTTCTCCATGGCTGCTTTTTCCTAGGAAATAATTAAGTGCAGATGAAATAAATGCTTGAGCCATTAGACCCGATATTATCGTTTGTTTGTGGAAACATCTGTCTCACTTGGCAAATACCTGAGGTTTAGACATAATTTCATAGTTTGGTCTTGAGAATTAGAACTTCCAGAATTATGAAAACTTGATGATCAAAAAGGACCACCTACTGAGAGCCTCTGCCTTCTTTAAAACATAGAACACCCCCTGGAAGCCTCAGGGGATCTTAGGAATGTGCCTTTTCTCATGATCATGACTTGGTCTTCCAGGCTAGGAGACTGGCCATCCTTACTTTAGCTTTTAGAAAGACTTTTTTTCCCATGCTTGAGAAGAATGGAAGCATCTATGATCTTTTTTTTTTTTTATTAGAAAAGAAAATATTAGAACAACTAGGAGGTTGAGTGTCTTAGGACTGAACACTTTTGGATGACAATTGTCACAAATGTTCATTTGCTGAATGTGTTACCCCAACAATAAAGGTTGGGATAAAAACAAATCTTAACTTAAAAGGCAACTAGAGAATTAATTAAATTAATAAATGAACTAAATTAAATGATATCTGCTTCCTTACAGATTTTTTCAATGTCCCTTTGAATATATAGCACCAACATTAGATATAATATTTTGGAAGCATTCAGAGAGCAAGAGCATAGCAGGACAGCCCTGGCTGGCTCAGTTGGTTGGATCATTGTCCCGTATACCAAAAAGGTTACAGGTTCAATCCTCTGTTGGGGTGCATACAGGGTATTTTTCTCTCACATCAATCTCACATATTGATGTTTTTCTCCCTCCCTCCCTCTCTCTCTGGTCAATAAACATCCTCAGGTGAGGATTTAAAAAAAAGAGTTTAACAGGATCAATTCCTCTCTTGTTTTTCATAGTACAAGCTTCTATTACTGACTTCTAAGATTGATTAACTTTATTGTTAAACTGAATTACCATATCTACAGTATTGAAGAAAGCCATCGATGCATCTAGTATTTCAATGGGTGGTGTTTTTAAGCCACTCTTTTCACCCTCTTCTGTAGTTTTTCACATCAGATTAATTTGTCATTTGAACCTCTCCTTAGAGAGGGAGGGACATTTGTGACAATTGTCATCCAGAATTGTTCAGTCCTAAGACACTCAACCTCCTAGTTGTTCTAATATTTTCTTTTCTTATAAAAAAATAAAGATCATAGAAGCTTCCATTCTTCTCAAGCATGGGGAAAAAAGTCTTTCTAAAAGCTAAAGTAAGGGTGGCTGGTCTCCTAGCCTGGAAGACCAAGTCATGATCATGAGAAAAGGCACATTCCTAAGATCCCCTGAGGGGGTCTTTTTGCTCTGGGTTTGATGAGATGCTTGATTTCTCTCATGGACTTTGGTTTTAATCATTCTTGCCTTAGAAATTCCTACACTTTTCTTAACATCTCCAATTCTTGCTGAAGCTGTTAACACAGGTATTGAAGAGGACAGGTCAAACTTGGGGTCATTTGCATTTGACGCAACATTGCTGTCCTGAGTGCCAAGGTATTGCCCCAGGTTTCTGTCCAGATTCCTGTCACATTCACTTAGCCAACTACTTCCTCCAGGCTGATCATAATAAGTATTAAGTTAAAAGTTCACTTTAGTATTTATTCTCCATTCGGGTTGATGAACTGTTATCCAGAGAAGTCAAGATGTTATTACATAAAACATGTTCAACTAGCACTACATCTGACCTCTATGCTATTTGTGATTCATATCAAGAAGATATGTTCTCCATCTGATTTGGTAGTTTTTAAGAAACACTTAAAATGACTCACTTTTTGTTTTTCTTTCTCCTCACATTGCCCCAGGTCATCTTCCAGCTTGCTTCCCCACTCCCGGGTGATATTCCTTATAGCTGTGTGTACCCTAATTGCATCTCCTGCTAACATATATTTTGTGGCCATAACCATACTCTAGGTTTACAGACCTGTGTTTTCCTAGGTATTGACTCTGTTTTTTCCGTTCTGTTTTTGCTCTGGATTTGATGAGATGCTTGGTTTCTCTCACAGACTTTGGCTTTCCATCATTCTTAACTACGCTGGCAAGGCTCTAGGCCAGTCTTTAGACTTTGGGCCAGTGTTTCTCCAAGTAAAGGCATATAGACCGCTTGCATCAGCCATGCAGTTTCAGAATATCTGGGGCCAGGCCCAGGAAGCTGTGTTTTTAACATACAATATGTGCAATTTTGATGAACATTGAAGTTTGGGTACCCCAAACAATGAAATTTAATTCGTCCCAGTTCTGCAGACATATACTCTGTTGGTCATTACAGAGTCATCATTTAAGTATTTTAAGCCATTCTAGAGAACAAAAACATCCTTCTTTTTGATAACCTGAGAGAGTAGAAGTGGGAGATATTTTATACCTAATGCCTCTAATCCTCAAAATCACTCTACAAGTCAGCTATTCAGAGAAAATAAATGGTTTGCTCAAGATTACCTAGATCATGGTTAGCAAAGAATTTAAGCCAAAGTCAGCTGGATCCCAGTGCATGAGAGGATTTTGACATAACAAACTATCCCACTTAATGGTTTCCTCTTAGCCAACCATGGAGACAAGATAAAGACTGAAATTGATGGAAAGGAGAAGATAAATAGCCTATACACGGAGGAGAAAAGGAGCCTCAGGGTAGAAAAATGAGGAAAACAGAACAAGCCCTATTCTAGAATACTCTTACATGGAAGTGGAGGTCTGAGTACATGCCAGACACAGCTGCTAAAAAGCAGTAGAGACAGATATTAGGCCTTATGAGGAGCAAAGTAAAGTCAAGGCATCTTAAGGGAGAGTAGTGTCAGCCTGTCCGCAAAGCCTCAAGCATGGTGAGCCAATTCCAAGATGATTACAGTCAGATACTGGTTGTTCAAGGCCCTTGTAAGAAGCATGGTTTGTGTGCATGACGTCCATAAAAGTTAGGTGTTCATATTTAGGGAATAAATTGGTTTACTGGAAACATTTAGTGAACTGATGATTTGAATCTTTTAATTGATTGAGTTAAATAAAAGAAAACATGCAAAGAGATAAAAAGAAGTCAGTGTTCAATTTAAATGTTTTAATTTATTTACTCTTTATTCTTTCATTTGTTAAATATTCACTGACTGCCTCATCTGTACGTGGAATTAAGCTACTTGCTGGGACATTCTTCTAGGCTAAATTGTTAGTAAATGTGGAGCGAATAATGTGAATGAAGGAATGAATGGTTTAACTGGAATCACATGAATTAGAGAAAATGAATAAGGCTTAGGTGGAAGTCTTGAATAGCTCTCTGCAAATATCCTTGGCTGAATTAGGAAAATCCAAGCTTATATTTCTTAGCCCCTTCTGTTGACTCTCCAGAAATCGAAGTCTTACATTAAAGGTCAGGTAGTCTTTCAAGATTACTGTGAAGCTCTAATATCCATGAGGTGTTCCAAGGCGACCAGACTTTCTATTAAAGTGCAAGAGAGAAGATCAGGCATCCAGAACAGCTCCTACTCACAAAATCCCTCCTTTAGACAGGCAGGAAAATCACAGACAATTCTAGGAACAACCTTGCAACTTCTGTTTTTACAACAGCAGTTACCTCCAGAAAGTTATCAATAGAATTCAAATACTTTAAAACACAGGGTAGCATGTTTACTTATAAGCTCTAGCACATCTTATTTGACAACCTGAAAACTAAAGATCTTAATGTGAGCAATTACAAGGACAATAATCAAGTCTTTTTTTTTTAAACATAGACTAAAATAAATACTTGTTTTCTTATACTGCAATTCAATAAAAATGAGCACACTATGTTAAACATAAAGCCAAAGAAATATTGTTTTGTTAAGACTTGGGAGGGGAGGATGTTACCATGCACGTGCAAGTGAATGTGTTGTTGTGCTTCTCCAGCCGCGTTGGTGGCCACACATGTGTATCTGCCAGCATCTTCCATCAGGGCTCTGGTGACTTGGAGAACTCGACCAGAAGACTGTATCTAATTGGGAGCAGAAAGCATTACCATGAATAAGGCTTAGGTGGAGATTTGGTACCTTACACTTGGACTTGAAAACCTTTGAGGAGATAGACAAAGTCACTTACATTTATAATATCTCATTATATTTTTATGCCAGTATCTTAATGAACTCTGAAAAGATCAGGGCCAGATTACTTCATCATGTACAGGAAAATAAACTAATTTGATTGAAAAGCTTTTCTTATTGATTGTAAAAGAGAAAATAACCTAGGGCCAGCCTGCTGGTAGAGTCATAAAACTCCACTGAATAAAAGACTTTAGCCTGAACTATGAGTTATGTGATTAAAATATAAGCTATTTGAGAAAACATGGTCACATTTCTATAACACTTCATAAATAGTTTTAAAACAACAATCTTTTTTGATCAAATGATCACAGAGGCCAGAAAAACAATAAAAATTATAAAGTGAAAGTAATGGAAATACAGATAAATTTCTTCCTGTTTTTCCTTACTTCCCTCTTAAACTCATTGCAACCAGCCTCCACCATTTTGGAACCGGTGAAATCCAGCGGTTACTTCTGAAACGCATTATTCAGAGGCTACCAGTAACTTTCAATCACAACATCCAGCAGCCTATGTAGTGAGCTCATACCACCTTGTCATCTACAGCATTTGGCATTGTTTGGCTACTTTTTCCTTGATCCCTCTGCTTTCTGGGTATTGAAGACACAGCATTTTCCCTCAGTTGTCATTCTCTGACTTCCTTAGATGGCTTTCCAGAGTCTGCTTCTTCCTCCTGTCCCATAAAGAGGAAGCTTAACTTTCTGATAGTTTTCAGCCAAATCCTTGGCTTCAGTGAAGAATCCTGTGCAAACTCCTCAATTTACAGGGCTGGCCTCAACTTCTCTCCTGAGCTCAGCACTTGTGGTTCCAGCTTCTGCTGGACAGGTTAGCACACAAAATTTAACACATCCAAAAAAAGCTTATAATTGTTTCCTGTATCTCTAAACCTACTTCCCATCGCCTGTTTCCAATCCTGTTTAATGGCACCCACTATTCTCCCAGTCATCTGAGTTTTGGAGCCCACTATGACCCTCCTATTAATTGTACCACTCTGTGTTTCTCAGAGTGGTATTTTCCATTCTCAGAGCCACTGTGGGATTATAATAGCTTAATTTATATTCCAGTGTCTCCAACCTCCCAAACTGTTAATCTATCTTGCATACTGTTACAAGAATAATTTGTCCAAAATGCAAATCTGATCCTTTTACCAGTCCTCCCTCAAAGCTCATTCATGGCTCCCTACTTTGCCCAGACTGAAATCCCAACTTAGCATAGCCCTCCAGCCTAACCACATTCTGACCCCAAATGATCTCTCCATACACTCCCATGTAAACTCCAACTATTCTCCTTCCACACTCTACTAAACATGTTAAGGAGCACATTCATATGTTTATATTCACTTCTGGACTTTTGGAAATGGCCCTTAAATGCCATAATTTCTAATGACTGACTCAGTCAGTTCTCTCTCCTATTTCTTACTCTTTCTTTTCCCTGTGGTTTAACTCACCCATGACCGGGGTTTCAAGTATCACCTATGCACCGGCCTCTCCAGCCAGAGCTCCCCTTTGGGCTCCAGGACCACATATTCAATGGTTTACCTGACATTTCACCAGTTTCTTTCAAAATCAGCTTTAACACCCAAAGTCTAAAATTCAAATCACATTGTTACCTTTCAAATCTGTCCTCCTACAGAGACTCCTATCTCACTGGATGGCACGACAACCTAGGCATTCGTGTAGGTTAAATGCCTGTGAGTTTCCTTGATACTTTCCTCTTCCTCACCTTTCATGAGCAGTCCATCACTGAACCCTAATGATGTAACTAATAAATCACTCTCAAATATATCCGTGTACCCTCATCGCCACGGCCAGCATGGGAGTCTAAGTTTCTATCTTCTGTCTCTCCTAGACAGGTAAGTGCTAACTGATTTCTACATATCTACTCTTGAAGCTTCAATTCATTCTCCAAAGGGGGCCTGAGTAACTGCTTAAAAGGCATACCTGATCATGTCTCCCCTCTCTTAAAACCCTTCAAAGACCCATCATTGCTTCCAAGTAAAAACAAAATCATTACTATTACTTATGCCTCCTATCTGCTCTCTGGTCTCCCCTATGATTACCTCCTTCTTGCTCTCTGTTCCTCACTCCACTGGTTGCTTTCAGGTCCTTAAGAGGTGTCATCCTCACCTTAACTTTAAGTTCTTGGCCCATGTACCTCTTCGCTGAAATAACCTACTCAGTTTTCTTCCATTAACTCACCCATTTAACTCCCACGTGTTCTTCATGTCTCTGCTCAAACGCTTTCTCCATAAATTACCTTCATGTTTAAAGGCTTTCTCATTATCTGTTGCCATACCTCTCTATATTTCTCTTAAAATCACTCACTACACTTTGCAGTTATACTTTTGTATGATTATGTGATAAATATCTATTTCCAATAAACAGTTGTTTAACCTGCACTGTGTTTGAAGGCTACATACTGAATCTTTCACTAGCCAAAGTATAAGACTCATTTCCTTGGATTTGGAATAGGAATAATAAATGAACAGATATCCACTATTTGTACTGAGAATAGAACTCAGAACATCCCTCATTATTGAAAACTTACTACAAGCAAAGTTCATGTGCACATTAATCAATTAAATTGAACCTAGTAGCAATATCTATTAATCTGGATTCTAAATGCATCATTTAAATTATCTAGGTTTCAAATTTATCTATCTATCTATTCAAAAAATATGTACTGAGATACAGGGATATGCCAGGAACTGCATTTGGGATGAAGGATACGAAATGAACTTATTCATAGAGATTAAATCTCTGCCACCTTGAAGCTTACACACAAGTTAAAATATGTTTTTCAAGACATTTCAGTTAGGTTCATCTAGATGTGACCTTACCTTGACCTTAGTCTATGGTGAACATATTGGGGATACTCTGGACTTAATGTTGATGAACATTGTAAAAAAAAAAAACCAATTCATTAATTGTTAAGACAGTCATAAATCATAAAAATACCAACTCATACGTTAAAATTGGTATCATTAAGGCTATTAGTCTTAATTAATTCCATTCTTCATATCAAAACATGACGTTAAATTCTAAAAACTACTAAAAAACACATATTGTTTCAGTAAATTTTCTGCAAAGTCTGTACAATAGGAACATCTACAATTAGGAAAGAAGAAGGTGATACTCCAGGAAGCTCCCTGTCACTTTCCCATTTGGGGCTCACTAGTATTTATACTTACTTTGAGGTTCCCATGGGCAGTGTTCACAGGCTGACCATCTTTTAACCACGTAAGGGATGGATTGGGAATGCCGTTGGCTATGCACTGTAAGGCGACAGGCTTGTATTTCACTACGGCTCTCTCAGAAAGGCCTGAGGATTTGATTGTTGGAGGAACTAGATCCAAGAGAGGAAGAAAACAGGAAGGAAGAAAGGAAGGGAGGAAGCAAAGGAGGGAAGAAGAAACCATAATCAGTGGGGTCCAGCACTTATAAACCTGTACATAAAACCCTGAAATGTTAAAAATTTAAAAAGGGAAAACCCCCAACGTACAAAAAATGAAATAATTTTATCCCATGCACTTAATTTGTGTTTTTAGTGATTACTTCTTTCTTATTTACGGACCTCTAATTCCCCAAAGAATAACTACGACCCACCTGCGTGTTTGGCTTACACCTTTCACGGTGTTTCCCCAATCTCTTATGGCCCCCCGCCCTGTAAAGAACTCGTGCACTAAAGCAGGTCAGTTTCCAGTGCCCATACTGACAGAGCACGACCCTGCCCCCAGCAAGGCTGATGGGACCCGGGATGGCAGCCTGAGTTAAGCTGGCCCTGCCAGAGTCCCCGCCTCAGGCACCAGAATTGAGGCTGAGAAACAGGGTTGCTGTGTTCCACCATGGGACCGAAAAAGCAAGAAGAAAAGTCTGCATAGACAGAGAAGAAAATGAAGTTGACATTCATAGAAATCTCTGTGGTGACCTCCAAGTGGCTCTCCTGTTTCTCGTTCCAGTCCCTCCTTCCCAAGTTGTGCTGGCAAGGGAGACACATAAATAACCTGGCAGAAAGTTGCTTCTGTCATTACAGTAATGGTTTCACCACTACTGTGCCAGCTTTGTGAATGCACTTGCGTGCCCTGGATCCTGCGTAACATGCTCAGTTTCCATTTCTGGAAATGACTTTATTCACACTCCCTCCTGTTTTGGCTAAACCCTTCAGGGCTGACAAAACCCTTTTCTTTGGGATTTTCTGCCTACCTCTTTTATCTTACTTGATCTCATTCCTCAGACCCTGGTATTCTGTGCAGTAAGTCTCTGCATTAATAAAGTGTCTCCAAAACTACCATCTAACTCAAATTCACCTTCTTCGCGTTACTTTCCGCAACTCAAGATTTATCCAGAGTTACAATCTGAATTAGATAATGAAACGATGCAAAGCTTAATTTTAAATATAACATCCTTAACCCCTCCTCAGCCTACCATGCACAGTCACTTCAAATTCCTTCTTGTGGTCGCCAGCAGTGTTGGTAGCCACACACCGATAAAGGCCTGTATCTGACACCTGTGCCTGGGCGATAACCAGTTTGCGTCCGTTTAGTAAAACCTTGAATCCATCCCTTTCGTCAATTAGTTGACCATCCTTCAGCCACCTAGAGAAACAAGGCAAAAAGAAGTGTCGGATATAGATTTTAAATAATTAAGCTCCCGGAATGTGTGGGTGTGGATCAAGATATCTATATCTTGAAGGAATTAGATTTATTTATATATTAGATTTGTGTATACATATATGTAAATTTTCAATTATGCATTTGCCTAATTTCCTCCTTACTCGCTTTATAAAATAAACTGTACATGGGGAAAAGAAAAAAAAGGAAACCTGGCCTACCACAGAAGTTGGCATATGGTTGGGACCTGTAACTATGTGTTGAGTTGTTCATTCTTCTACTCATGTTAGGTTACAAAATGAGGCAAATGCCCTGAAATGTTACTCACTTGAAATGTTTAAATAATATTAACTAGCAAAATAAACACAATCCTAAAATGTCTTTAAAATAAATCCCTGAAATAGTTTTTCATTTCTTATGAGCTATCACTTTTCACATAGCTTTACAATAATATGTAAACATATTTTGTTTCCTTAGTTGCATATCATATAGCACCTTGGAAATGAAAGATAAGTATTCAAGAAATGCTTTGTGAATGAAGGAATGAGAAAAAAATTGGTAAACACTCAGGGTCTAGCGCAAATAGCGCCCCTTTTTTACTACAAATTTTTATTACAAAATCATAAGCATGCAGTTCTGTAATATAACAATATCACACTCAAGCACAGCACATGACATTTTAGGTGAAATGTTTAAATGAAAGTGATAATTATTACACTCATATTATTACCCTACCAACCACACTCAAGCAGGCCTTACTTCTGCCGGACCCTGTATATGCATGTTAACTCTATTTCCCTAATAGGTCTGGTATATTTCTTTTTCACTGAGCTGTTCATTAAACATTTCAGTGCCTCAGGAAGAGTTAACAGGTACTGTTGAATAGTCTGCCTCTATAAACTGAAAATGTATCTTCTAAGAACATAAATGGAATTCCTCTAATTGAGCAGATTTGACCCTGTGAGAATCAATAAAAAGTTGCCTTGTA
This sequence comes from Pteronotus mesoamericanus, assembly GCF_021234165.1. NCBI lineage: Eukaryota > Metazoa > Chordata > Mammalia > Chiroptera > Mormoopidae > Pteronotus > Pteronotus mesoamericanus. Next base: position 3,109,443 of record NW_026555302.1, read on the forward strand.
TATAGAATATGTCATTTAAAAGAGAGATAGAAAGAATGTAATTTTATACAACCACTTTTTAGTGACACAGAATCTCTTTGAAGATATCTCTAAAACACTCAAATAAAGAAGCGGGAGGTATTTAGAAGACATACCAAAACCCTTACATGATAGTTGGTGGGGGAGAGCCTGTCACTTGACAATCTAGCTCCAATAAGTTATTAACCATCACTATGAAGTAAGATGTTTCGTCTCCTCCTTCTACAGATGGCGGCACTAGAAAACAACAGAGATGTAACATGCAATGACGTGTATATGAGAAAAAAAGATAGCATTGCTTTAAGCAACACTAAGTTGCAGTTTAGAATGTTGCTAAGTATCAGAGCAATTGGAACATGAAGGGGATTTGAAACGCTAAGTACATTTTACATAATTGCCAGGGTGAATGAATGTACTTTTGACATATTATAGATTTTTTTGAATCTAGCACGGTGGCATTACCGATGCCATCTGCATATAAAGTTGATTCATATTTTATGTTGCTAATTTTCGTAAGAATAAGAGAAGGGAACCTCAAAAACTGGGCCTCCATTCAAAAGTCTCCCATTTGTAGAGAAGACAGACTCAGGGTTGCAAGATGACTTCCAAAGACCCAGAGACTAACAAAAACAAACAAATGGACAACAACAACCACCACCAAAAAATCAGAAAGAAAAAGAAAAAACCACAAAGACCCAAAGGCTGAGTTTCCTGCTGGCCAGCAAAGTGTTCAGGACAGAAGACCATGTTCTCGCTCACTGCAGTCAGATGCTGTCGTACATGTGAAACGCATCTATGGGCTTACAAATACAAAGTATCCATCTCACAATCAGTGGGAGATTCATGTGAGTTTTTAGGTCTCGGGACTGTGGCGATAAATCCACTGCTCAGGAAGGTGCAGTCCGGAGCAGAACTAAACCTAAACCTAAACCTTCACCGAGATTAGCTTTTTATTCCATGACCAAAATCAAAAAGTTTAACCAACTAGTCAGATGTGGCTATGCATCTGAGAATCCAGAGAGGGGCACCCTTATTTACCTAAGACATCGACGTCATATTTGATTTCCTTTTCTCCTGCCACACTGGTAGCCACACATACATACTGTCCCCGATCGACTTCCAGGGCACTTGTGATTTCTAGTTTCTTCCCACCAGCTTCTATGCGGATGTTGTCACTGGCTTTCACGGGGACACCGTCCTTTAACCAGGTGAGGACAGGCACAGGATTGCCAGCAGCTTTGCATTCCAGCGTCAGTGAATGAGACACAACCACTTGCTTATTCAGAGGTACACCCAAGTCACCTTCAATCACGGGAGGAACTATGGAGAAAACAAGCAATATTTCAGGCTTTTCTTTGAATCCTAATGCCCATCTCCATCTAGGTGTTGAGGAAAGAATTTCTTGGTTCAGCCAATCTACAACTACTCTAAATATTGTGGGATACTCTATATTGTGTCTGGCTTATGAAGGGTGAATTGTGGAGAATGATCTTAGTCCTAACAAGTATTTTACTTTCTGCAAAAAAAACAAAACAAAAAAACAAAACAAAAAACAAACAAACACAAAAAACCCCCAAAACAAATGGCCTGGTAGCTCAAAGTGCCACAGGCAAATGGCTGGCCAAATGGATGGACCACTTCCTGCTAACAGTAGCTTTTAAAAATATTTTTCCAAACCTCAGGACAAAGTCTTCTAATTCCTGCCCAAGCACATAGAAAATGATCAAATCCACCAGGACTTTATTAGTGAATGAATTGGAAGTTGGCCTATTAGAAAACGTTTATAGAAAGACATACGATGAAAGCACATATTTTTTCCTTACCATAAATATCTACGTGGAATGATTTTTCAGCAGTTCCAGCAACATTGGTTACACGGCACATATACGTTGCTGAATCAGAGACCTGTGCTCGAGGGATATGAAGAAATTGGCCTTTATCAATATAGAGTGCTTGCGAGCTGGATATGATTGGCTGTCCATCCTTATACCAGGTAATAGCTGGCACTGGAAGACCCCGGGTTTCACACTCCAGTTTAATTACGCTGTTGATCAACGCTGATATTTCCGTGGTGACGTTCCCTCCTTTAATACTTGGTGGGACTACAAAGGATTTCAGAACAGAAGTTTTCTAAGCTTTAGAATCTGTATCAAAATCTTAAATGCAAAAATGTTTAAATAATGCATTTAGAGTAAATATAAGTTAAAGACAATTAGGAAGTTTGTGATTTATCTCCTTGTAATTAATTGCCTGTTTTGTCAATCTTTATCACCATCCTTCCTTTTGGGTTTCAGATTTCAGTAAGAGCAGAAAGTCACAGCTTTAGTTTCTGGGGTTCACTTACATTCAAGAGATCATATTACAGTACTAAGAATGTTGCATTTCACAAACAAAGGAAAACAAAATGAAATTCCACTTAAAGTAGATCTAAACATTTGAAATCAAGCCAGGGGAGCAAAAATGTCAGATGGGATACAACTTCATGGCGTGATTCCAGGAAATTCTAAAGGTCTAGGTGCTTTCAGAACCAGCTACTGGTAATAGCTGTGCAATCTTTAACTTTTGTGTCTTACTTTTTCCACCCCCCTCCCCCCCTCCCCCCCCCCCGTTTTGGAACTGCCAAGACTTCATTCACTCAACTTTACTCATCTAATTGGCAGCATGTGTTATCTCCCATAATTCTGCAGCCACACGCCTGGCCTCACACCACATGGAGACTCTGCTGTTGGAAAAACAACCTTAGTGGCTCAAAACTGCTACATACTCTGAACTTGGTCACTCCAGGGTTGCACTGTAATTGCAACAATTTAAAAGAAACCAAATGGCATGTGCCTGAGTTGAGTCCCTTACCGTTATTTTATTACACTTTTATTTTAGAATAGGGTATTTTATGGAATGTTGTTCTTATGGTTGGACAAGCGTTACGGGATTTGGGAAGAAGATCACAGGAGCTCCATTCTCATGACATCATATCATGACATCCATTCTACCAGCATGACTTATCACTGATGAGGTTAATCTTGACAATCTGGTCAAGGCAGTTTGTGCCAGCGTTTTCCAGTGCAGGAATGTGCCCTTCCTCCCCACCTCCTTTCTTTGGAAAAGAATCACTCTTCCCAGCCCACACATACAGGGTAGGAAGTTATGTTCTATGTCCTCGAGCAGGGAATAGCTACAAAATTTATTTGGAATCTTCTATATAGGAGATTTGTCCCTCTTCTCTAATTTATTTATTTATCCAATCACTTATTCATATCAATATGGACTAACAAAAACTTAGTTTATACTTTGGATTATAATCTAAGGCTGTATTATCTGTTTTGTTGTTCAAATTATTCCCGTTTGGTCTATTGGAAGCTGTATCAGTTGACTCCTCTGTCCCCTTGACGTACTCATGTCATTTTATGATTTTAGTACTTTTGTACCTCTGGTCCCACTCCAGGCTCATCTTGTATATTCCGGTCCCTGCCCTGGAATTGACCTTTTCTCCAAGAAGCCTTGGTTCTTTTTAGTAAAGAAGGATAATAGAAAACAAGACTTGGCTGCAGAGAAAAGTACCTCAATAACTTCTGATAATCATTCTTTGAACTAGTTCACAGAGACGAACATTCATATACGCAAACTTTTCTCATGTATCATTTAAGGCAAGATTTACTATACTTGGTTCTTGGGAAATTGACAGGTGTTACTGATATTACTTAGTTGTTTCTGTTTATTTGAGGACACAATGTGAAGTTTGAAGAAACTGAAGAATTAGCCTCTAAAAATAGGCTGTATAAAAAAACTACAAAAAATGTTTTCAGGAAGTTGAAAAAACACTAATTCATTGCAATCTGAAGTGGAATCTGCTAAGATGTGTTAAAACTGATAGTGGTAAAAATACAGGTGAGGCAGAAAAAGGTTTAGACAAATTTACAAAGTTCATTAAAATATAAGGTTTCATAGGTCTACCTTTATTCCTTGTACTACTCATTAGCAAGCACTTGTGTAAACTATTCAGATGTTATTGAACCAGTAGTGTTCATGGTGTATTTTATTGGCTCTTATGAACTGAAACATCATCAGTTCCATAAATTTTTTTAAGAAGTACAAGCTGAATGACTTGTCCTACTATATAACTTTTTAACACATACTGAATTTTTTTTCTGAACGAGGAAATTTGTCTTCAAACCTGAACACTGAAAGATTTTAGAAATATTTTTAGCTATAAGCTTGATGATTTTTCTTAATGAATTCCACCTAAAATTAGAAGATAAAACAGCATTTAAATGCAAAATGTATACTGCGTTAGCCATTCTGCTGTTTGAATCAAAAGTGATGTAAACTGCTTTATACATTTCCCATACTGTCCAACAAAAATGAGAGCTTGGTTCCCCTGCAAATTTGCAGTGGCTGTATTTTCTGAGCTCAAAATTCAGTTTCAGCAATTTTTGTCAGACCTGGATACAAATGCAAAGAAAATTTCCACATTCAAATAGTAAGGACTTTCTAAAGCAGCTGGATAGCCTAATTAGTTGGATGATACATGAATTCATCTAATAACATAGGTTCAAACAATAGCCTATCCTCCAAGAATGTTTTACAAAGGGATAACATTTGTACTTAAAAAATCTGTATTTGTGAAATTGGGAAAAATCACTCAAAGAACATTTCCAGTTGACAGAACAATATAACATCCATCTATTGCTTAAATTTTCCAAGTAAATATCACTTTCTGTTTTAATTTAATTTACATATACTTATTCTGAGATCTCTCCTTTTATTTGGGGAAGGGTATTACACATAAAGGTTATGAACACACTGAGAATCAAAATGCATCATGTCTATATATACACAAAGACTTTTATACAATTTGGGTAAGCTCTCGGACTTCTGAAACTCATCCATTGATCTCAGGTTAAAAAACCCTTGTCTGAATCTGCACAATCTTCTGAGAGGATTTTAAAAGCTCTTTGAGTTCCTTTCTTCTTTCACATTCTCCCCTTTTCCCTCTCCATCTCTTCTATTTTTCACTCTTATCTCCATTTTTCCTCATTGAAGCACAATGTGCATTCCTGCCTTTCATATGCAATGTAATGGAGACAGCTTTATTGGGAAGGTCTTGAGTGTCTTGCGCTATGGAAACACAGAGGCAGTGCAGCAAGTAGACCCTCAATAAGCATGACTGAACTGCTGAGCTCTTTTCTTTTCTATTGGGTAGTTCCTTATGCCTGCAACATGATGTTCATATGCCTTCCTTATGGATCTGGGCATAAAAAGGGAAATGGCTTCGGCAGTCACCTTCCTCAGGGGATACTAAAAATTTTAGTGAAATGAGGGTGACATATCTCCGATGGGAACTCAGCTGGGAGAAAATATCAGCACAAATATAAGTTATTTAAAATATTACAACCTGGTGAGGATAAAGGACCAACATGAAATGAAAATAGAATGAGTTGTTTATATACCATCAGCTTCATTCTATGTCATGCATCTTTACTCTATGTATAAGACCTTTTTTGAATCCCTTTAAGGATATTGAAATTTGCTTTATGTATATATTAACCAGTTAGGAAATATTGACCTCTTAAGTGATATCGTACAAAAACCTCAAGACCACTTGAAAAAAAATCTATACCTACTGATAAAATGTGTTAAAATTGGATGCAACATTTAAGCTGAAAACACATAAAGATAGATCGTCTCTTCTAAAGAGAGAAGCATTCCAAATTATCCAGTATGAGTAAAAGAACAGTTAACATTAGAGTAAACCCTGCTTTTCAATTTATACTGAGAACTGATAACAATAAAAGGCATAAGTAAGTCCCACTTACTATAGACAGTCAGTTTTATATCCTTGGATTGTTTGCCAGCTGCATTAGACACGATACACTGATAGCGTCCTTTGTCACTTCTTCGTGCATTTTTTAAATGTAAAACCTGTCCTCTGTCTAGAAGTTCAATGTTAGGATCTCCCAAAAATAAAGGCCTAGAAAGAATAAAATTTGATTCCATGAGTCCATTTTTTACTTTCCTATGTTTCCTCTCTTAGCAATCACAACAAAAATCATTAAGTTATGAGGTTAAAAATTAACGTTGAAATTTTTAGTATAAATCTTAAAAACATACTATGATGTGATTACTACTCCTATTCAGAAGAATGGAACTATTAAACCACTTTACAAGTGAAAGTTAGGTAATTATCACTGTAAGATGAAAAGCTTCTTCATTTCAAACTTAAATTGTTGAATAATATTAATAGAAACCTTAGTGTCATTACCTGCTTTATTCATTCATCCCTTCTTTTTCACCTTTAGGTTGCTTTTTCCTTTGTTTGTTTTTTTATTTGCCCAGCCAAAATTTCTACCATTATTTAAAAAAAGAAAACTAAGAGTATGGGAGTTTCAGGCCAATCAATATTATTTTTAAATCAATACCATTATAACATCTGGAAAAGTCTTCACAATAGAATAAATGGTTATTACCTACTAAATGCAATGACCAAGCCAACTTTTCTAAAAAGTAGATATTGTAGTAAATATGAGTGGTTTTATAATCATAAATACTGAAAGCTATTTATAACAAAAGCAGCTCATATATAGTTGTCAAGGAAGTCTTTTTCTGCTACATAGTCATTTATTGACTTTTCTAAAATGCTCACTTTATCTCATTGGCAGTAGCTTTATTTAATACTTGAAATGGCATGGTTATTGAAGTCTAAGATATCTCAAGAGTCATACCTTTAAAATCCATTCATCTCCTTTTAGGAATACTCATAGCTCGTTTTTTAAAAACTGCAGTGACTTTGCCCCATGAAAAACAATTACATGCATTACTACATTAGCATGCCACTAGTCAGACCATGAGATTTAACAGAAACATTTAATCTTTTTTTTGGTAGCATCCTTCATTATTTCTTGGTATGACATTCTGTCCAGAGCTCCCAAAAGTTAAGAGAATAAAGTACCTTAATTTAATGCATTTTAACTGTTTAACGAAGTGAATACTTAATAAAGTTACTCAAATTTAGGTAACTTGAAAACTTTTACTGATTGTTAATTATGCAAGTAATGTAATCATTTAACCAAGCAAAAATAGTAAGCATTACAATAACAAAAGGTTTCCTTGGTTTATTACCCCTAATGTGGGTCTTCTTTCAGATTTCTCACCATTAGCAGGTTGGTTTGTACTCTTCCACATGGTTTCTAAACATTTTACTCACAAATGTATTTCCAAAGGAATCAAAAGTTTTTATACACAAATGGTATTGTGTCCTTGTTCTACTCTTCACTCAACGATAGCTATGGAGATTTTTTTTGTGTGGATAGCGTTCGATCTGATTCTTTTAACTGCTGCCCAGTTTCATTGTATGACTGTGCCTTGATTATCCACCCATTTTCCTAACGTGGGGCCTTCGACGGTTTTCCCTTTTCTGCCGTTGCCGTGTTGCAGGGCCAACTCTCACCGAGCCTTCCTGTGCGCACCATGGCTGCTTCCGGCGCCTAGAGTCTGAAAGTGTACTTGCTCCATGACAGTGAAGGAGCATTCAGATTTTGTCAGATATCAACAAATAGCCTCTCCTAGTGCTGATTTACACTCTCCCCAGCAGAATGCTGTATCCTAATTTTCCATACTCTAGCTAAAATGGTATTTTTCAAATGTTACTTTTATATTTTTGCCAATCTGATCTGAGAGTAACAAAGCTGCATTATTTTTGTTTACATTCTCCAAATTATGGAAGGTGAGCATCTTTTAGTATGCATATTGCTTACCTAATATATTTTTAATTGCCCGTTCCTACCCTCCGTACATTTTTCTACATTGTTGTTCGGCTTATTGACTTGTAAAAAGTTTGCGTACAATTCTTTATTTCATATGCTGCAAATTTTTACTCTTGGCTACTTAGGTCTTAGACACCTGCTCTCAGAAACTATGCTAATCCATGGACTCTGATCATGCTGTGAGAAATGAGCTCTCATAAGCAATACAAACCATGCAGTTGTATCAGTATACATAAACCTCAGCAGCCCTTGAACTTGAAGTCTAAGAAACATCTGATTGCTTTTCTGTAGTTTTTCCTTTTTTGCCATATATAGAACTAGCATAAGTACGCATCTTGCTGTCATAAACAAATTTTCTTTTTTAATAATTCAACAATTCCATGTCAAAGCAAAATCATCTCTGCATTTGCATGTTGCATTTTTCATTCTTAGCCTATGGAAAAACTAGTTAGTGTATAATAAATGTGATTTTCTCTGTGTTTCTAAAATAAAACCCACAACAATTATAAAGAGCCTTGTAGTTCATAAGAATGAAAAATATTATAAGACTTTGAGACCTTTTTTTGAGCAATGTTTTTTTGCTGTTATGTTCATTCTACGATACTCCATGTGGCAAAATAATTGAGGGAGAACATCCACAGGCACTTCCTATCACCTGAACCCTTGTAACAAATACAGAAAAGATACTCACTTGCCATCTTTGAACCAGTCGATAACTGGGAAGGGAGTGCCTTTGACCTGGCATTCAAGGGTGGTGTCATGGTTGAGGACAACTGAGACTTCATTTGGGGAGCTGGCACCTATTATGGTGGGAGGGACTTGAACAAAGACATTTTATCATTAAAATCTGTAGCTTTGCAAAAAGGGTGAAAAGAGATCAGCTAATCAATGATTTCTACAATATTTCAACAAGATCTTACTGTTAAAAACATCACACAATAATCCCTTTTCATATTACATCTACAGAACCAAATGTTGAATTCAAATATAGGGACATAGTCACGAAAGACTTGATAGAAGGGCAATTCTTGATGGGAATCACCGAAGGTGACAGAACAGGACATTCATTGAGGCCATTCTGTTTCTCATGCCACTAAAATACTCAAGGCCAGGTGCTGTGGGGAAGACAGATGCGTAACACTAGAGTTCAGAGAAGTCTGAGCAGGAGATAAACTTGAGAACCATCGGCACACAGACAGAATCCAAGGCAAACAGGTTGTGCCAGGGGAAAGGATGCCAATGAGACTAATGACAGAAAAGACTACTTGTTTTTTTTAGCCTATACTTAAATATAATAATGGTAATTTTGGTACAGGAAATGCAAAGTACTTCAGGCTTTGAAAAGACTAATGAGGGAGATTATGTTATAACAGTTTTACATGGTAATTTTAATGCAGCATCATTCCTAGACCAACTTCCACCCCAGGCTTATAAATCATATACCCATTTTGGTAAGGAAAATATTGAAAAGGGAGGAAGTCATTTCATCACTCTGTAAACTTCACAACATAATTTCACACACTAAAATTATGACATTTTTAAATTTATGATTACCATTAAAAAAGTAAATATGTTTTATATCCTAATTTATTACAGATGCTACCCATTCTCAGAATTCCTGCCCTTAATTAGAATCAGAGCTGAGGTGATTTCATTATAAAAATTAATCAGAATGCAGGGGAAGGGGCATTTTCTACCATCCCCAGTTCCAGTACAATCTAGCAACTTCAGAGGATGTCGACAGCATGAATGAGTTTACTCAGCATCATCCTCTATAGTTACTTCCCAGAGAATTTCCTGCCCACCTAACAGGAGAAACGGATAAGAGCAGTAATTTACTATTTTATGTGCAAGATAGTACCAAATACCCACAGACTTCTCTATAGGAGAAATAACAAAGGCCTTTAAAATTTCCACACAGTATGGTTCTGTTCAACAAACATTAATAACAACAAAAATAATGATAGAGTGATATGAATATATTTATCGTATCAACTTATTTTTCTCTTCACTCCTTGAGTCAGATCTAGCCTATGTAATGAATGCATCTGATTTGCAGTATTTTTGAAAGAATGTTTTCCTTACCTAGCACATCGATGTTAAAATACTTCTGAGAAGTGCCTGCCACATTAATTGCTTTGCAGGAGTAACTTCCTGCATCCTTTGGGGTGGCTTTGAAGAGCTTTAATACCTTCCCGTTGTTCACAATCTGAATAGTGCTGCTTTCAGCCACCTTTAAGGGCCAAAATGGTCAATGTTATTTCCAATCCTAATAAGAATGTATAACCAAAAATTCAAGTAAAGTTTTTATATTATTATTAAGAAGAGGGTTACATCTGAACGATTTATTTCAGAGGCAGAGGCAAGAAATTTTGTATATGTAGATGCTTCCATTCACCTGCACATCATCCTTGTACCACATAATGATAGGAGACGGAGTACCTTCAACTTCACAAAAGAGATTGGTCAGCTGATTTACCAACACGGACACGTTTGTTACTTGTTCTTTATCTTTAATTACTGGAGGAACTGCAAGAAAGAGAGGAATCATGGCTAGATACTTTTATAATAAATATTATTTATAAAGTTTCTTTGCACAGGCCTTTTGAAAGCAAATTCGGGGATATTGGATAGCTAGAAAGGCTGTTCATATTTAAGCACATGTTTTCATCTATTAAAAAATGAAAAGTCTTGACCAATATATTTACAAGTTATCTTTACTGAATTTTTTACTTTACTATGCCAGTTTTAAGCTGAGGACACATCGTAGGGTACATTTAAAGGGGAACCTATTTATTTCACATATCACTCAAAATATAAATTGCTACGGTTTTAATTAAGTCACATGGACCTCGCTACTTTCCTGAATATTGTCCAGAGTCTATGGAAGCCAGTATCCATCAAATTTTAAAAGATACACAGCTTTGACAAAATGACAAAGGTACAAGATTTTCATTCATTACTAATAATAGCAAAAAACTGGTAATAACCTAAATGTTCATCTTTAATAGAGGAAGGCTAAATAAATAATGGCATAGCCATAAAGTGGGATGTTATATAGAAATAAATAAGGTTTAGGAATATTGGATAATCTCAAAGACTCTTTATTTAGTGATATAGACAAGGTGCAGAATAATGGATATAAAATAAAAATAAAATGCACATTCATATTTCTTTGCATATGTATAATATAATATCTCTGGGGAGATACATACACACATACATGTAGAGCTACTACATTTCTTTGGTCCTAGGGAAGATTAGTAGATGGCTCAGCTCAGGGTTGAGATTTCTGACTATATATCTTTTTCTACCATTTGAATTTTGAATGATATAGGTGAAGGGATTAAGCAAAGAAAAACAAAACAAAACTCATACACACAGACCACAATATAGTGATTAACAGAGGGAAAGGGTTGTGGGGGGGGGGAGGTAGATGAGGGTGCAGGGGGGTAAATGGTGATAAAACGAGACTTGACTCTGGGTGTTGAACACATAATACAATACACAGACGATATATTACATAGAATTGTAGACCGGAAACCTATGTAATTATATTAATTAATGTCTCAATACATTTAATAAAAAATAGTCATAATCAAACATTATATGACATTTTTAAAAAATATTTTTTTTACTTATTTTTAGAGAGAGGAGAAAGGAGGGAGAAAGAGGAGAGAAACATTGATTGGCTGCCTCTTGCATGCCCCCTACTGGGGACATGGCTGGCAATGCAGGCATGTGCCCTGATGGAGAACTGAACAAGCAACCCTTTGGTCCACAGGCTGGTTGGTGCTCAGTCCACTAAGCCACACCAGCCAGGGCAAAAATCACAGGAAATTTTAATCAAGTCAATCAATCAATGCAATCAGATCACCAGTTTTGTTTGATAACATCTCTATTTGCCTTAATATTAAATAACACTACAGTGAGAGAATAACTTATATATGTAATAATTTGAAAATGTTACATTCAATGATATGATCTTAGCATTTTTGTCTGTTTTTACCATGGACTTTGAGGTTATATTTTTTTTCTGTGGTCCCAGCTTCATTGACCGCCACGCAGATGTATTCCCCGTTGTCGTATGGTGTAACAGCAGCAATGACCAACAATGTGCCGTCTTCCAAGATAGAAATACCAGGCTCTCTGCCCGACAGCTCTCTACCATTCCGTAACCACTTGATGGTTGGTTTAGGGGTACCTAAAAAAGGGATAAAAGCCTTGTGATATTTTCCAAAAATTTAGAAATCACTATTAAATATCAAGTATATTGAGTAGAAATAAAATTTTTGTTATGACTATAATTTGTACCCTAATGTACTTATGACTACAGGTACTACCCTAATGTACAATGCTACTGGTAAGACATTTCTCCTGGCATAGAATTTTGAAGAGATTATGGTATTTAACAGCCCTAATTACTGATTAGTCTTAAGACACCTACTCTCTCTAGAGTTTGATCAAAGTCATCTTTATCAAGGCATTCAGATGATAGTAAGCAAAGCAAAGCATTTTCTTGAGTGAGTTTATGGTGCTTTGTGGGAAAAACTATGTTAATCAAATAGACTAGATATATGAGGAGTTTGGGGATAAAAATAAAGGGAGAGTGAAAAAAGATACTATCATAGGAATACATATGAAGATTTCCCAACCAAATGGAGTGCATAAATGATGTCATAAAATAATCCTTTATAATTCACGTTTTAAGTAGGACTGATAGAGTAGAGATGAGAAACTCCTACTATCCACATATCTTCTGGAGATCCCATGTTATTAAACCTAGGACAATAGAATAAATCTGTTTTTAAGAGTAAATCTTGACTTTTTTTTTTAAAGAGTTGAAAAAACAGGAACAGAATTAAATTCCTGATTTATTTATTGATGACCAAAGAACTAATGGACTGGTGAATAAAGGTGATGAAACCATCCTCAAGGACATACTGGAAATAGACAAACAATAACTTTTATTAGGAATGTACTTATTCAGCAAACAATGTGTCAGGCAGTAATGTAAGTACTTTAAAATTTACTTAATTCCTAGAAAGATAAAGAAAGCACATTAAGTAAAATTAATGACTGCATAAGACATTGTTAATACTCTTATATTAAAGGTTAATAAAATATTAAAGAATGGTCATGTAAACAAGGAAAAGTACAAAAGAATCGCAGGAATACACATTATGTGTCATTAAGGCTCAACTCAAACTGAGTTAAGGAATTATAAAAGTGACTAGGAAAGATATATTTATGAGAGAAATAAAACAAAAAAGGTCTGTTTTATTGTGCTGATAATAAAACTCTGATAAGGAAGAGAAAATAAAACTGACGGACTGCAGCTGCCTCCGTTAGGAGGAAAAAAGAGATAAAATTACTTCCTCATTTCCTTACCTTCCTCCCATTCCTTTCTGGTTCAATCAGACCTCTCAATTAACATTTGCTGACTTAATAATGAAAAAGTAAATGAACAAGCGAAGAAATAAGTTGCATTATCTTTAATTTATAGATGGGAGAGTAACCATGGACAAAATTAAATTCATTGCAAAATATAACAAAACGGTACCTAGCCAGTTTAAATAAACTCAGGCATAGCATCCCAGATGAACGTGGGGCACAGCAAAGAGGCAGTTTTTCCAAATGGAAGAGGGAAGTCAGTCCAAGCCAGTTCGAGGGCCAGGGATCCAAGTGGAGAGCAGGGCACAACCGTGGCCTCCTGGGAGGGGGGCCACGTAGTGAGTGTCCACTGCAAGCACTTCCCTGGAGCTAAACCCTCTGAAAGGTCTCCTCTCCAGGCCTTGCCTCCTCCCTCCCTGGCTCTGGGAATAGCTACTGCTAATTCTTTTGCCCTCTGGAAAGCTTACTGAAGTTATCTTTTAGTGCTTGTAGAAATAACCATTGGGGAGGGTTACTGCTGAGAGACGCAAAACCTCGCTACAGAAACAGGCAGCCATGAGGCTCTTCAACTGCTGCTGCCTCTGGGACAAGTGCTGAGAGGCACCTGTAGGGGCACTAATGGTCCCAGTGGAGGGAGCCCTCCAGGAGGTTCTGGAAAGAACAAAGCTTGGGCTTTGCCAGAACCGCTGTGAGCCCTCTGGAGTCATTGCAGATGAATGCACACATCAAAGAGAGGAGGTTCCTAACCACCTCCTGAGTGCCCGGAGTTCTGCTGAGCTGAGTGCCTCTCTCATGCCCCCCAGGCAGAGATACTACCTATCTCCTGCCAGGACACATGGTAGATAGAAACCCCAGAAATTCAGGGAGAGAAGGGGCTAGAACGGCCTCAGAGGGCCAAGTTACAACCCACGTCTAGGATTACCAGTCAAGGGTAAATCTAAGAAAAGAGGTTTTTAGAAGAGAAGTATCCGGAACAAACATGGGTATAGTCTTAATTTATATTTATAATGGCGTGAGATAAACGTGGAATATTGTGAATAGCCCCAGCTGCCACATTTTAAAGAGAAGTCTTGTCAAAAGAGAATGAACTGAGAAGTAGTGGAAGGAGCAGAACGGTGTGAGAAGTAACGGAAAGGAGAATGATACATGGAGACATATTAGATGAGGCAAGTTTGAAAGGGGGAAGGGCTATTCACTGAAGGAAATAAAATACCTGAAAGGGGAAAATACCTATTCAAAGAGCTGTTATCTGAAAGAGGGATCAGTGTCTATTATTCCCAAATATCATAACAAGGACTCACAGGTGGAATTTTATAAACTGGTGTTTTGGGCTCAATGTAGAATTCTGGAACATTATGCCAACGCCCATGTGTCTGAGTATTACACACCTTTTGCAGGACATGGAAAAGCAATGCGCTGATTGGCCACTCTTTCTTGGAATGGCGTGTTATATGGAGGTTCTAGATCTTCCAGTGTAGGTGGCTCTATTAGAAAAATAAATGCATTAGTACAGGTTTTCCTCGGGCAATGTCCAACTCCCCTGGAGCATCGTCGACACTCTACATTGGGGAGTTGATTCTCCCTTTAAATACAACTTGTATTTCTAACTGCCAGACATGTCTACCTAGATGTGACCTGGGGATGTAAAAGTCCAAATGTCCCCAAACATTCATTACTGAATGCTCCCTACAATCCTGTTCTGTTTCCTTTATTCATTCAGTTAAGGCATCATGCTCCATCCAGTGTTTATGTCTTGCTCCCTTACTGCTGACTTCCACATCCAGTGACTCACTTACTGCCATCCCTGTCCACACATCTGTATCTTCCCCGCTATCCTTAAGGCCACTATTTATTTCAAGCCCTGAAGCACTATTTCAGAGCCCTGGCTTGGTATTGTCCTGATACACTAAGGTTGGAGGTTGGATACCTCGTTGGGGCACATACAAGGAGCAATCAGTGAATGCATAAATAAGTGGAACAACAAATCAATGTTTTTCTTTCTCTTTCACTCTCTCACTCAAAAAATTAATAAGATTTAAAATAAAGAACTATTTCAATAGCCTTCTTATTTGGAGTCCTTTCGTCAAGCACATGCCCCCTTGGATTCATATTCCACAGAGCCCTCAGAATATTCTCTCTGAGCCACAAGTCCAATGGTGTGGCTTACCTGATTGAAGTAATTACTTTTATTCATTATGTCTGGAGGATAAAGTTTCATACCTGTTCTTTTTTCAGTGCATACTCAGTGACTTCAAAATCTCTGAACAGCCTCACTCCATTCATTTCTGGAATAAATTGGGAGGCATTCCACGCCCTTTCCCCCCCATATCTATGATTCCCTCTCCTAATTATTTTTTGAGTCCATTCCATTCTTCCCTAGTCCAACCACCATCATCTTTGCCTGAACTACTTCAAGTGTCCAGTGTTTCCTCTCACCTTCTCTGTTAAACCATTCTCCCCACAAAGAGCAACCTTTTGAAATCTAAATCTGACACATCACTGCCCCAGTAAAAGGCCTCTAAGTCTTTTCAATGCTCTCCAAGCCTAAATACCTTATTCCGGGTTCCTAGATCTTGGGTAACCTGGCTCATGAGTATGTGTCCAGCTTTATGGCATATCAGCATTCAGTCTGGAATGCAGCCATCTGGCTTTCATTGATTGAGTTATTTATTTACCCCTGTGGATCTGAAATACCACATTCCCTCCTTTCACATCTTATGTTCTTTGTCTGGAAGGTTCTCCCCACCCCATCCCCCACCACACCCTTGCCCGCCACCTAACATACTTTTATCCATTCTTCAAATCTCAACTGGCATATCCCTACCCTAAGCAAGGATTCTTTGACTTAGCTTTCTGTTAAAAACTCATAGAAATATTCCTGCCATTTCATGATGCCACTAACCAGTTTGGAATTATGAGGTTATTTTATAATTTTATCTCTCTCATTAGACCATAATCATAAGCATTCGAACTGTGCCACGTAGATGAACGAACTGAAGAAGCTCTCCAACCATGTCCTAGCCACCCATCCAGAAAGAACTGTGACGTGCCAGGGACAAAGTAGTAAGTACTATGCTAAGTACCACACCTACTTATCTTTCCTTCTTGCCTTTGGCACTGGTATTCTCCCTGACCTGGAATGTTTTCCACCTGATTTCTGCATGGCTGGTTCCATACAGTCAACAACAGGTCATCCTAAACATTAGCACAGGAGTCTTACCTGCCAATCCAATCTAAAGTAGCCAATTGCTGAGAGTATCAACCTATATTAATTTTCCATCCAGCACTTCTCACAATCCATATTTTTATTTGTTTTCTTGCTCTCTGCCTACTCACAGTAAAAAGTTCATAAAAGCAGGTGCTTTGATTTGTAGCTACTTTCTTCTCACCGCCTAAAACATGACAGACACCTGGTAGGAGCTTGAAGGAATAATTATTGATCTTTAAACCCTATACACAAAGCTATCACGGAACTAGTTTTTCTAGGGATTGATATGGAGCACACCCCTATCACTATGAGGCGAAATCCTTCTCTACCTCCCTCTGCCCACAAGTTCTCCCAAACCAAAGACAGTGGGTGGGATAGCGATCTAGGACTGATTGCATCATCTATATCGTTCGTGGCAATTTCATCTTCGAAGGTAAACACACAAAAATGGATGCAGATTTGATAATAGCATGGTTTCATGTCTTTCTGGAATGGTTCTCCTTTCAAAGTTAACTGAAGAGTCCTAAAAGTTATACAGAAATCTTCTGAAAGTGATCCAAGATTATCCAAGACTAATATATTTCAAATAGACTCCAGGGTTTTCCCCCACCCCCACCACATATATAGCTTCCTATGCCCTAAATCACCTTGGACGTGGAGTGTTATCTCCGTTTCGTCGCTGCCTGCTATGTTAGCAGCAACGCATGTATACACGCCGGCATCTGAGAGCATGGCTTGGCTGATGCTTAACGTTCCCCCGGGCTGGCTGACATGCTGCACTCCATCGACCAGCACGGCGCTTCCACCTTTAAACCAGGTGATCACAGGAAGAGGCGTCCCTTGAGCATTGCATGGAATGTCCACTCTTTGACCAACTTGGACTTTCATGAGTTTAGGGCCACGCTGTATCTTTGGAGAAACTGGAAACAGCAGTTGAGTATTAATAATCCAATTTTTAAAAATTTCTTTCCTTTTCTCACTTTAAATGAGAGCTCCTTACCAAGAGGCAATGTGTCAAAGTGGAACAGTCTTAGCATTTGGACCCAGACTCCGGCCTTCTTAGGGCAAGTTAGTGATCTGGGGCAAGGTAGTCAATTCCCTGAGGCCTGTTCGTTTGATAATCCAGGCAAAACAATCTTTTAACACCAGTATACAGAAAGGACTGAGGGGCATATAAATATAAAACTAGTTGTTCCAAACTGGAGGACGAGCAAGCATTTCAAAATGTTAGGTTTCCTTTAACTTGTAAATAGCTTAAAAATCCCCTTAAAAGACAATCCAGATAATTTATGTAATATAAGGGACTAAAACAGAACAGACTTCTCCCCATGTACTTTTAGTTTTTGTCTCTTTGTGGAAGCTTTAGCCAGACAGTAAGAAAAGACAGTAATAAAAACCTCTGCTAACTTAAGAGAAGAAAATCAAGACAAAGTATCAATTATGTTTCCTTACCTATCTTCCTTTAGAAATTTAAAGGAGATAATTTATAAAAACGCTGGCATGTATTATTGGGCTCCTCTTACATGCACCATGTGCTCTAGGATCAAATCAATTCCTACCGATATAATTAGGATTTATATATGTTACACCCCTCAAAAGCCCCACTCATCTGCCCTTACTTTTGAACTTACTATTTAACCAAAATTTATACAGGTTGTCACTAAAAACAATCTTGTAGGTTTGATAGCATTTTACGAAAGAGAAAACTAAAAATAGGAAAGGTTAGCTAATATGCCTAGTGCCCTAGGACTGGTAAATGGAGAACTCTCATCAGATTTCAAATCCCATGGTCAGTGGGATATCATTGTAGTGATTAATCTGAGAATGAAATCAGGTCAATATTGTCCGATTTAGTGTATATACTCACTAAGCATGTGTTGGTTGAATGGATAATTGGACAGACGATGATAAATTGAGGGAATAAAGCAAACTAACTAGAGAGTTTCAAAGTACTTAAAAAATCCCAGGAAGCAGGATGTTTTCAGTTGCTGAGCTCTTTGAATAGTGAAAATGACCATTTAAATACTATGAAATTCTTCCTTGAGAACTCACATTCACTTCTACAAAAAGCCGCCAATCTAAACAAGTTTTTATCACTGTGTATCAACAATAATCATAAGCCACTGTGAATATCTAGTAAAACTGAGGTCCAAAATTTGAATACTGTTCATCTGAGAGATAAGGGGAAAGCTGCTCATGGGTAGCAGATGAACTTTTCAGAGTAAATGAAGGAAAATCATATCTCAGATTTTAGAAAATTTTCTCTAATTACACTATATCAGAGAAACTGGGATATGGACTTCCTGGTGGCCAGCACACAGATGTCCATGCCTTCATTTCAAAACTCACCATGAACACTTAATTTAACAGACTGAGTCACATTCCCAGCAATGTTTGTGGCAACGCAGAGATACATCCCACCGTCTGAAACGCGGGCCTCGGTGATCTTCATTGAACCAGAAGGGAGGAAGGTGTGCCTAAAAGAAAGAAACCACAGAGTAGACTATAGAACATGAGAATTTAAATATGCCCTCTGCATTTTGGAATTACTACTCTACAAGCAGTTTTTGAAACCGTTTTCCCATCTCTTTATATACCTTTATTCAAGTCAGTTTAATTTCATAATTATCTTGTATATTCTGTATGAAGTTCTTATAAATACAAATTCAGTTTTCCTTGTCTTTTAATTCTAACTTAACAGTTTGAAATTATCAAAACAAAACAAAACAAAACAAAACCTCACAAAAAAACTGTACCTCTCTCTGGTTTATTAAGTTGCAGCTATACAAAGCAAATATATATTTTAGTCAATTTGACATTAGGCCTGTCCAGAAAGTGTCCAGCCATGTACAATGAAAAATAGAGACACGTATTGAAGAAGATACAAGATACAAGAAACATTGTACACAGGACAATGATACCTCAGTCTCCTTCAAAGTAGGTACCTGGGGACCTCACACAGTTCTCCCAATTGCTATAAGCTGCCCTGTCATATTTCCCTGAATCTCATCAATGGTCTGAAATCTCTTCCCTCTCAAAGGTGAGTTTAGTTTTGGGAAAAGCCAGAAGTCACAGGACACCAAATCTGGGCTGTAGGGGCGCTGAGTCCCCTGGTTTTGATGTTTTGCCAAAAACCTCTGCACAAGACGTGATGCATGAGTGCGCATGTTGTTGTGATGAAGCTGCCAATCACCCACTTCCCACAGCTGTGGCCTTCTGAATCATCAGAATAGTTTCCATGGAGGAATGTTCAAGTTTAACACAAAATTTGACGGGGATTCGTTGTTCTACCTGTTCAGTCATTTTGAATGCAATGGCCACACAGTACACATGCTCACTCAATAGCATCTACCACCCCAACTGACAAGTACAGTGAAGTTGTCATTGGTCATGCATGCAAATTCTAGTCCACTCTCCTTGGCTGCCAGGTTACATCGATGTCACACGAAATGTTCTCGTTCTATTAACAATGGCTGCACTTTTTCTGGGCAGACCTCGTATTTTGAATACTTCATTGTCTCTTCTATAAAGTGCCATATAAAAATTTACTTGTGTTAAAATAAAAGCAAAAGAAAGTACATGTGTAATTCTTGAATATATATTGACTACATTCTCCCTATAGAACAATAATGTAGTTGGGTGAACCAGATTTACATATAAAAATGTTATTAAATTCATTGCATTAAAATAGCTTTAGGGGGAGGGGTGGCAAATAGACCTACTTAACATCAAAATTTCTTATAAAGCTAAGAAAAATAAAGTGTGATACTGGTCCCAAAACAGACAAATGGATAAATAGTAAAGGACAGAGATCCCCTCAAAAGAATTAAGCATATATGAGAACTCAACAAGTAATACTCCATATCAGAGGTGATATTACAAAGAGCAAGGAAAGTACTGACTATTCAAAAATGGTGTTGGGTGACTGGCTCTGCACATGGGAAATTACATAAACGAAACTGGAGCACCAACTAATACACTCCACAACATAAAAAGTCACATGAATCAGAGTCCAAAATGCGAAAAACAACACTTAAAATATTGGAATAAAGCACTGGAGGCCATGTTTATGATCTTCTTCATAAAGTACAAATCTTAAAAATAACAGATTAATACTTCGAGGTACATTAAAACTTTTAAATTCTGTACAACCAGTCTCCCTACATAAACAAACTTAAAGCCTCATGGTGGATGGAGAGAAGATAATTTCAACAATAAGCAAAGGAATGTTATTAAGAACAAAGACCAAATTTCTGTGGTCAATAAGAAGAAGACAAGTCACTGGAAAACTATGCAACATGTTTAAAGAAGCAATTCTCAGATAACACAAATGGCCAACAAACAAGTGAAGGCATTCTGGGCTCATCGAAAGTCAATGACAGGAAAACTACGACAGTTGCAAGACACCCATCTGACTGGCAAAAAAACATTTAAGTCAGCCAGCTCATGCACTGAGTGTAATGTGGAAACAGGTACACCTAGGTCCTGCTGGCGGAAGAGCTAAGCAGTACTGCCCCATTGCAGAGCAATTCAGAAATGTCTACAAAGCTGAAAACAGGAATTCCTTCTGACCAGAAATTTTAGTTCTAGGTACAGGTCTTAATGAAACTCATGCATGTGTATCCAGAGAGACATATAAAAAAAATATTCACTGAAAAGTCTTGTTTGTAAATCAAAAAGAATAAAGTAAAAAAGGAAGGAAATAGAAAACAAACAAGAACATAAATGTCCAAAATAAGGAAGTGCATATATAAAATGTAGAATATGCATATGGTAGTTAAAATAAATAAATGAAATCTATATGTATAAAAATGGGTAATGTTGACTTCGTAGAACAAGCAGAATAATAATATATAATATGTTACAACAGCAAATTGAAAATACTCAAAATGTAAAACACAGAAAACAACACTCTGTGCTTTCTATACCATGTATGTATAGCATGCGAATCAAGTCTGTGGCAGTGTTTACCGTGGGAAGGGAGAAAAGAGATTGTGGAGGAGAACAACGAAGCTTCAACTTTATCTGCAATATGGCATTTCTTTTATTCAAAAATGTTCAAAGCAAGTATTTTTCCAAAGACACGGTAAAATTATGTAAAGTAGTTCTTGTTCATTTTTTTGTTAACAGTGGTAGGTAAACAATAGTAGTGTGAATTTATAGCCTCATTACTATGCGTCAACAAGTCTAATGGACAATAGCTAGAGACTGTAATTCTTATTCCACCAGTAACTTTTGGCATGATGTTGAGTTAAAATGCTAATTGCTATCATTTCTTGAGAATTAAAGACAAAGTTTGTGGACTATATATTATCTTACATAATCCTTCAGGTAAGTATTATTACCATTTTATAAACAAGAAATCTGAAACGAAGAGAAATCCATCAGAATCACTGCCGAAGTGTCAGGCGAGCTTTAACGGCAGAGGTCAGTTTAAAGTCATTCCTAGCCCCAGCCCTAGCTGTCAGCCTGTTCTCTATCGGCGAATCTGTGCCTGTTTTGCTTGTTGATTCAGTTTGTTTATTAGATTCCACATATGAGTGAGATCATATGGTGCTTATCTTTCTCTGGGTTAGGAGGCGGAAGGATCAAGCAAAAAGGAAAAAGGGGTCGTGGGCATGGACAATAGTGTGGCGAGGGCAGGGGAGCGGGGATAGAAGAGGGGTAAACGGGAATGGGGAAAATACAATAAAAACAAATCTAAAAATAAATAAAAATATAAAAAAAAATTAAAAGTATCTGAAGCAAAAAAATAAATAAATAAAGTCATACCTGCACGGTAACAAAGTTTGTGCTCTTTTTTTTTTTTTTTTAAAATCCTCACCTGAGGATATGGTTATTGCTTTTAGAGAGAAAGGAAGGGAGAGAGAGAGAAACATCCATGTGAGAGAAACGCCCACAGGTTCCCTCCCCTCCCCTCCTGGATGGGGAACGGACCCGCAGCCTAGGTGTGTGCCTTGACCAGGGATTGAACCTGCAACCTTTTGGTGTACAGATTGAGCCTCCAAACAACTGAGCCACCTGGCTAGGGCAAAGCGTGTGCTCTTAAAGGCCCTGGCCATCTAAATGATTTCCATGTCACTTAGCTTATCAAACGTATTGTCTCAGTGGGTCTTTATTTGTACAAGGGCTTAATCAACAAGATTTTTACAAAACCATTTAATGAAAAGTCAAATCCTAGACATCTGCGTATCTATCGTGCTTTATTCTCCTGTGGGATTAATGGGATTTTATGTGTAAAACGCGTTTTGTGCTAACACGAATCTCTGTACAAATATGCTCCATTTTAATAACCACCTTGTATGAAGCACCAGTGGAAAATTATGTCAAAGCTGGGTATTAGCATTTCTATCAAAGAATGACTTAGAGGATATGTATATTTTTAATAGATTCAACTGTACATGTAAATCACCTTAAAAGTAAGTTACTGTTTGAAACCTTTGACAACCCGAATAGGTCCAACCCTCTGTTCTGAGAGACCATTACCCTGTGTTACATTCAAGCACCCCCCGCCCCCTTACCTTGGAGAGAATGGCGAGATGAGCTGGTTTTCTTTGGCCCAGGTAATTATGGGTGGGGGAGAGCTCTTCACTTCACACGGAAGGGTCACCTCTTCCCCCGCAAGGACGGAGATCTCCACAGGCTTATCCTGTGACAGTCCTCTTTGATCTCCAAACACTCTGGGCCTTACTGAAATAAACACATGTTTTGGAAGGGAACTAGTCCTTTGAAAACATTTAATTTACAATAAAAGGAGGTCTACAAATATTCTTAAATAATTTACAAAAATATGCTTCTTATTCCAAGATTTGAGGGCATATCTAAAATTTCCAGTACATACACTGATTGTCCGAGCTGAAAGGAAAATGACTACCAAGCTTTAACTCAATCACACAGTGAAGAGGTCGGCTGAGATGTCCTTTCAGGGTGTGACATCCATAAAAGGAACCCTCAAAGGCAGAGCAGTCACCAAGGCAGAGCAGTCACCAAGGCACAGCTGAGTTTTGGCTTCACTGGGAGGTTAACAAACTGGTGGTTCTCAAGAGAGCTGGGTACAAGGAGCAAACTCCTTGGGACAAAACCATAAAATTTTCCCAAAAGGCTACATACACAATTACTCTCCCTTTAAATCTGAAGCTAAATAGAGGAGATGTTGGTTGGCAGTAAAAAATACAAACCTGGGAGAACAGTTCACTGTAGCGGGATAGCCTTTGGTAACATTATTTGGGAGAGGACTGTGAGTTTTGGCCCGGGGCAGTGGGAAAGCAAAAACATCCCTCAAGGTCTCACCGTAGACAGTCAGCTGCACCTTCCTTTTGGCGTAGCCGGCGGCATTGGTGGCGGTGCAGACGTACTCGCCACTCTCCTCACCTCCAGGGGACACCACGTACAGACTCCCATCAGCCCCCGCAGAAAACTTAGCGCTGCTGGTGGGAATCAGCTCGCCTTTCTGCAAAACACGACCAAGTGCAAAGTGTGCGTGTGTGGTTTTTTTTGTTTGTTTGTTTTGTTTTGTTTTGTTTTAAGATAATAAAGAGTGACTTAATGTCTGGAAGAGGAAGAACAAAATCTCCAAGGGGAAAATACGAGATTAAAAAAGAAATGCTGACTTGAAGAAAGCTATTGATAAGAAAGATTAAACAAATAAGGCAAAGGTAATAATTCTTCATACCGGAGTATGCCTCCTTCATTCCGGAGTTACTAAAAGATGGAGACATAATGCTTAGTAATGAATGGGACAGCGCCGATGCTAAGGCAGGCACTGTTCTGAGCATTTCTCATAAATTAACAATTTCAACACCACAATCTTATGAGTAGGAACTACCACAACCCTCATTTTACTGATGAAAGCCTAAACGCTAGGGGGCAGTGTGGAGGTCAGAGAGTCAGTCAGCAGTCAGCTGTAGGGCTGGTCCTAGACCCCCAGCAGCCAGGCTCTGGGGCCCAAACTCCGAACGTCTAGGTTTGATCACAGCACAGGGCCAGCTTGCAAAGATTTTTTTTTACGTATTTCCTAAAATGCCCCAAACGTCTACCCGGTACCAGACTCTGTGCAGTTTGGGGTTCAGCCTCTCTGTTGTATGTTTGCATCTAGATGCAGAAATCTCAAGGGTTTTTTTGTTTGTTTGTTTTTTCCTGAGGTCAACACCAACTTTTCTATATTTGAGCTTTTTTTAGATGTATAACATTAGATGATATGACAAAATACTTTGGTTGCTGCAGTAATTATACAAATGCCATACTTTATTATTATGCCATCCCTTCATATTACTTTATATTTGCCAGACTAAAGTTAATTTACAGAATATATGCCATCTTCATTGTTGTTCAAAGATGGAAAGGACTTTCTCAGGAAATGGGTTCTTCCTCATTGCAAGAACACAAGTAAAAGCAGTACAACTTCATGACAGGGATATAAAGAGGGAATCGATGGGATCGTAGGTGGATCTTAGTGCGCCTTCCTGAAAGAGCAGGGTCTGGGACAAAGATTAGGAGGCTTGAACGATGGGGGCAAGGGGTGCAAGTGAGCCACAGAAGGAAGGACAGATAATCAGGGTTTCACTGCTCCACTGCCTGCTGTGGCTGGGCTCATAAGCTTCCATGTGCGGGGGACCCTCCGAGAAACTGGAAAGGCACCTCAGAAGGACTCTTTTGGTGAATGAGCAGCAAAGTGATTCTGCAGGACACCTGCCCCAGACAGAAGTTAGTCCCCCCGCACATCCTGGACACCTCTTAGCAGGACGAGTGGCCTGTGGGGCTTTGGACGAAGCCCTGAGTCCAAACACAGAGAGGCAGGCACCTGCATGAGCTGTGTCTCTGGCAGAGAGCACGGAGCCATCCACAGAGATGTCTGAAAACAAAAGGGCTTTGGGGGTGTGGCAAGGGGTAAAAAGAGACCTGTTACCACAGAGAAGGTGCTTAGAAAGTTCCAGGCCATGCAGAGTATGTCCCTGCATATGAGTGGTCCCTATTGTGTTGTTAATACTATTCAAGCATCAGGTAGGTGACTACACTAAGGACATTTTAAAGTCCCTTCCAAGTGGTATGAATGCCTGGATTTTCCTTTTTTCATAAGGCTTTATGGTACAGTCACAAGTTCCATGCATGATTAACGACACTTTGAATAAAATTAGAAAACGTAACATTAACACACGTCACTCGATGTGCCATTTACCTTGGACCAGGTGATAGATGGTTTGGGGATTCCACTTGCTTTGCAGGGTAAAGTTACTGGGATGCCTTCAATTGTACTGAGTATCTGCTGTCCATGCTGAATGGTCGGCAGAACTGAAAAAGGAAGTGATATTCGGAATCTGAGCATCTGGCCTTCCATTCAGCCCTATGTGTTTTTTAGGTGAACATTTTTAGGGTCTGCTGAATAGTGAAGGCCTGACATTTTCTAGTTTCTAGAAAGGTAGGGTAATTTGTATGGGAATATAATACACAAAACAAATAATGATAGTTATGATCTGAAGAATTTAATAAAAATTTAAATCAAGTAATAAATTACGAGTAATAACTTGACTTCACTAACACAAATGAGAGAGGAGTGAAGAAAACCAAGTTTTCCATGGAAACTCAAGATCGATGGACACCCTAAGAGTTACCCGCTGGACACCTATCTCTCATCATTGTGCATTACCCATCAGGTCGCAGCGAGACGGCAAAAGCCCACATCCAGCCTGAAACGGGCTGTTGAACCACTACACGTCAGATATCTGTCTGTACACACGAATCGCTTAGTGAACTACTGAATTTAACCTGCAGAAAAGGATTTATCTTCTTAAAAGGAATTCCACTGTAAAACTTGAAAGGCCTTAGGAGTTTACAGTGAAAAGGCTAAAATAAAGGATTGTAAGTCAATATTTTTCACTAAGAAGCATAACGCATCTTTTGACATTAGAAAGCAACTGGAGAACTAACGTTATATTAAGTGGAAGCAAAAGAAAAAGGAAGAATGTTTATTATTCCATAACGTGCATTTCTCAAGTAATCATAACCAACTTGCCTATAAAAATGATCAATACTCAATGTTCTCAAAATAATGACTTTGATTAAAGAAGCTTCTATACACGCAAGTTCCTGACATAGTGCAAGGAACGCAATAAAGGCCCAATAACACCAGGCGTTTATGCTCCATCCCCTGGAAAGATGATACTAGAACTCAAGCACTCACCGTGTCTCTTGCCTTTAAGTCAAATTTCTCTAGAATCATCACAGCTACCCTGGAGAAGAAGCTTATCAGAACCAGAGACACTGAAGACTTCAGTGCACAAATTTCTTTGGAAAGCTTAGATTAGCTTTGTTCCTTGATCATATTTTCCTAAGGCTGGCTTTATCCTTCATATAATTTATTCCTAAAGAATTGGCAGCCAATCCTTAGTCTTAAGCAGGAATGTCAGGTTATCCTCTAAAGCAAAAAATGTAATGTCCAGAGTCATCATGGATTAGTCAACGTTCAACTATGCTGTCACTTTGTGGCAACATGGAATAAGTCCTATTGTTAAGTGCTTATTGAGTTTGACAGCTAAAAAGGAAGTAGCAAATTTCAGCAACAGTTTTTACATCTGATGTCATTTTGAGTATGGAAGAGCTGTTTCTTTCCAGATTGTCAATCTATGTAAATCAACATGACAAGTAAATGGTTTAGTTGTCATTTTAATTTGCACTTATATATATTCATTTAGACCATAGCTGATTTAGTGTTACATTAGCATTTCTTCAAAATAATATTCCTTCAAGAATATCTCATATGATATAGGTGGAAATTGGTGTAAGAATGAGACAGGTGGAAGAGGCTATTTACAATGAGAAGCAGGTATCTTAAAAAACTGATGGTCCATAAATGTCTAACCACTATGCTACACACCTGAAATTAATATAATATTGAATGTCAAATGTAAGTAAATAATTAAATCAAATTTTTTTAAAAAGATGATCATTTTAAAAGAACATGGTCTGCATACACTGAAAATTTCAAAAGACCAAGCAAAATTAGGAAATTACTGGATTTTCCAATTCACATCCTGAAAAAAAGGACTGAATTAACTACTAAAAATAAATGTTCTGTGCTACTTTCATCTCTGTACACAGAACTATTGTGTAATTCCATAATTTTTAAAAAAAAGACAATGTTGCAAAGTCCTTAAAGGGAATATACAAAAAAAGTTATGACAATTCCTTAAACTACGAAGTTGTCATTTATTTGTTGAGATGTAAAATGTTGGCAACTGTTAGTCACGAATGGAAAAAGATGGCTCTTGGATTTTCCTATTTGTGACTGTGAGGTTACTTATCGCACAAAAAGGTTGTTTGGAGCATATGAGGTGACCTTTTGAATAGTTTCTAGCTAACACACAAAGGGGTCATTAGTAAGGACATGCTTGTTGCACAATCCAAAATGAAAAGGCAATTTGGATTGTGTGATAAATTCAGCTTGCTTGGAATTAAAATGTATTTTTAACCATAACTCTTTGAGGACTGAGTTCACTTGTATCAATTAAGAAACCACTTACAAAAGCCCTTGGCGGGACTCAGAGAGGCGACTCCCACTAATGTCTTTCTGTGTACATAGAACAGGAAAATCTGGAAACAGCCTTAACAATGTAAATATTGTTCAAGAAATAAAGCT
The DNA here is from genome assembly GCF_021234165.1 of Pteronotus mesoamericanus. Lineage (NCBI taxonomy): Eukaryota > Metazoa > Chordata > Mammalia > Chiroptera > Mormoopidae > Pteronotus > Pteronotus mesoamericanus. The sequence goes on from NW_026555302.1 coordinate 3,137,455, forward strand.
TTTTGTTAAGAATAACAATTAGGAAAGATAGCCACTTCTAACTAGAGGAACAGAATTCTTTTCTTTAAAGACATAAAGCCAGCTTTGAGCACGGTTTGGAAAGAATGACAAAGAGGGTGTGTCTTACCATGCACATCCACAGTGGTCGTTTTGTTAATGCTTCCAGCAACATTACTGGCCACGCAAGTATATTCGCCTCCATCCTGAAGGCGAACTCTTTCAATATGGAGGCTCCCATCACTGCGCACCGTGATGTAAGGATTCTGGACCAACTTAAAGAAAAAAAAAGTCATTTTAATTAAAAAGGCAATGTACCTAAGCCAAAACCAAATCTGCTTTTTTTCCAACGGGGTTATTAAATGTCTTATAAAGTAACAAAATATTTTAACAGCCTTAAGTAAAAAATGCTGAGCAGAAAGTGTTACCCAGGGTAGTATCAATGGTATGTCATCCTGCTCTACCACCAAAAATGATACCGACTACCATCTGTCAGAGTTATGCACACCGTGGACAAAGGAAAGAAACAGAGGTACCACTTGTTTCTTGTTTCCATATTTTTTTGAATCACCCAGGACCCAAGTTTCACCAAAAATTTTTACTTTTGGATTAATTTGTTCTTTTGCAAGAAGACCCTCTTACCGCTTGCAAACCAGTTGATATTTTTACTTTGGCAAATAGGCACTTATTCTGGGTGACCGAAGGAGAGCTGCTCTCCCCACTGCCCTCTTCAGTGACATGCAAACGTTAGAAGACAGTGGATGGCAGGGGACGTGTGTCACAGGAGGCTGGCAATGTTTTCTGTTGCCAGAATGGTCCCCTCTCACTCTGTAGCATTTATGGATTTTGTTCGGTCACAGGAGATCTCAGTGCTCAAACAGTATCGTCCTATGTTATAAGGGCATTTATGATCGACTGAGGGGTACTCATTTTTCTCAGGTTTGTATGCAAATATTAACCATTTTACAACTTAGTCCATGGACTCAATTCACTTCTTATTGGTACTTCAAGATGAGAGTGAGTCTAACTGCTATGGAAAATGGAAGGAAAAAAATGCTGGGAACTAGGTGAAATTTTATTGCCATAAATAGCATGTGTAAAGAAAAATTCCATAGAACTGGGAAAGTCTTTCACATCCTTTCACAATTAAAAATTATACATTGACACAAAAAGATCCACATTTTAAAACAGTTCACAATAAAAGACATGCTTGAAGGTAATAATAAAGATCAATATATAAAATGGAAGAATATGAGAATATTAACAGTTCATTATGTCTTGCAAAGAAGTATATAAAAATATTTAAATGCTATGAAAATAACTTCATACTTGTTTTAGTTTTTACATATTCTGAAAAAGCATTTATTATTACATTAAATTTAATGCAAAATTATGAAGAGTACACTATTGACGATTTCTCCATCTTATTAATTCCAAAGTAATATGAACTGCATAAACATTAATAATGAAGAAAAGTTTTGGTGCACTTATAAAATATACTTTTGTAATTTATCAAATTGAAATTTCAGTGCTTGGAATACACTACCTTTTACTCAAGAAAATTAGGAATGAGGATGCATGAATTTAAAATGTTTTGCCCTGGCTGTTCTAGCTCAGTGGTTTGAGCGCTGGCCTGTGAACCAAAGGGTCGTTGGTTCAATTCCCAATCAGGGCACAGGCCTGGGTTGCGGGCCAGGTGCCCAGTAGAGGGCGTGCAAGAGGTAACCGCACATTGCTGTTCCTCTCCGTTTCAATCTCCCTCCCTTCCCCTCTCTAAAAATAAATAAATAAAATCTTTAAAATGTTCATACCATGGCTGAATTCTTCACCCACCGGCGTTCTGGGATGGGGTTTCCGGCCAACAGAGCACAAGGCAAAGTGAGTGGCTGTCCTTCAATTACACTGGTCACCGAAGGGCTGATTCCAATGAGCGGGGCAACTGCGTCAGAGAGAACAGGCACTAACACACCTATTTCACCCAAAAGGAAGGCACCCGTTCGCAGGTCAACACGACTACTCGTTATAATGCTTTTAAAAATGATTTTTCAGGAACAAGGTTTTACATGTAAATAGGTATGAATTGGAAAACAGAGATAAAGGAACCTTCTAAGAAAAAAAAAATGGCAAGAGGACAGGTAATAGCACAGAAGTAGAGAAAGTATAATAGAACATGTCTATGGCATGGGAGGCCAGAAAGGTCAAGCCAAGAAATTTGTCATGTTTTTAATAGACAGGTGAAGAGTGACTGAAAACATTTACACATAGAAAAGAGGAATCACCAGAACCATTTTCAGGACATATTAATCTGTTTCTTCTTCATTTGTTTGTTTATTTTGTTCGTTAGAGTCCACATATAAGTGAAATCATATGGTATTTATCTTTCTCTGACTGGCTTATTGCACTTAGCAAAATACACTCTAGATCCATCCATGCTGTCAAAAATGGTAAGAGTTTCTTCTGAAACTAGTGAGTAGGACGTACTGGTGAAGGAAAGAACTGGAAGGGGTAAGATTGGTGAGGAGGCTGTCATTTGTTCAAGCAAATAAAACAAGGTGGATTCCCTCAGATGGAGCGGTAAAGAAGTATTGTAAAGATATTTTTTTCTAGAAATCAATAAATAGGTCTGACAAAGACCAAATCCATAAGAGATTTTACTTGGGAAATTTTAGTACATGTGTATAAATAAAGGGAAATACATAAAGAAAATTTCATGAGAGTGTATTGAGGAACATGCACTGACATTTAAAAATCACACTAAATGATATAATAATTTAAACAATGTAGAACTTGTGCATGATTAGAATTCCAAGGAATAAACAGAGACATACAAATTTAGCATGTGATCAAATGGGCATTTTAATCAGTGGGAAGAAATACTCAATAAGAGATACTGAAACAAATGTCTTACTACTTGTAAATCATATTATATTTTTACTTCATACTTTACACAAAAATAATTCCATGTGAGCTAAAACAATAAATGTAAAAAGGTAAACAAAAAAGAAGTCCATTACACTGTGTGTGCATGTGTATTCATATTTAGACTTAAGTCAGTTTATTGAAATCAACCTTCATTTCTTCAAAGGGAAAATAAGGAGCTTAGAGCAGATGATCTCTAAGATTATTTTCAGTACTAACATCCTATAAAATATGAAATATGGTGGGAAAGGAAGCTTAATCTAGTAATCAGATATTTACCTGGTTTTCTGAAAGATAAAAGTAGCACAGGCAAGAGGTGATGAGTAGAAGAAGTCTAATGATTTCGAAGAATGTGGCATCTAAGCACTACACCGATCTTACCAAGTCCTGTCACTGTTATTGTTGTCTGGGACTGGATCTTTCCAAACTGGTTTTCAGCTTCACAGATATAGGTTCCTTTATCACTTGCCCATAAGTCTAAAAATGAGAGACCATGTTTACTCATTCACCATCATCTCCAGAGCAGTAACTATGTGCTAGGCACAGTGCTGAGCGCTGCAGATGGATAACACAGTACTGCCTTCTGGTAGCTCTCATTCTAGTGGAGGAGACGTACAGAAGCCAACACTCAGGAAATTCATGGATTTGATGACTTTGTTTATAATTACACAGGGTGGGGCAAAGGTAGGTTTACAGCTGTTGGTATGGAAAATAATACCATAATTAATAAATAAATATAAGAATAAACTGTTTCACATACTCATAACTGTAAACCTAACTTTGTCCTTCCTCATATAAACTTACAACCTAATTCTGTGTAAGTGGAAGAAAGAAAATACTTTAGCAAGAATTATCCACCGTTTTAGAAAATCACTTCACCAGCGTGGAGTTTTTGAGTCATCAATCCCATACTCCTGTATCGTTGTGCATTTTAGCTTTCAAATTCATGGTGATGTACATAAATGTGTATGCATATTATATAAACATTACCAGAGAAGTTACATAGTAATTGAAACACCTATCATTTTAATAAAATTACTTTCCTTTATTTTCCTTTGTGCTACATTTTGGATATTAAAATGATTTTTATTACACAGATAAAATATATGGAATTTTTCCGGATAATACAAAGAATCTAATAAGATATTTTTAATTAAAGAGAGCATTGGGGGACCCAGAGGGGGGATCACTGGGTTATAGGTTGTGGGGATATAGGAAGAAGACAACCTGAAGAGGTAGCCTGGTGCCTCATAAAGACTATGGTTTTTTCCTGTGAGCAATCGGAGAGGCAACATATTTTAAATAAGGGAATGACGGTCATCTTTGCAAGTATCATAACCAAAATAAGCACAGCTTAATCTAGTGATAAGATTTTGACAGAGAAAAATCTTTCCATTACAAATAGCTCCAAACCCTCTCACATAACGAGCACTGAAAAAGGTCCTACTCCTCTGTTTACTAGAAGCATATTAAGCGCTGAGCAGCATCCAGAAAACTCAGGCAGTGTCCACTCTTAACAACAGCAAACCTTCATTTGCAAAGGAAAACTCAGCAAATCACCTGGTTAATAAGTCATACATTGCTTCTAAGCAAGATGTTTTTTATATGATCAACCCATGGACTAATTTGTGTCAAAATACAAAATACTCCTGAGAACTAAGTTTCTAATCATTAGTTTCATTCTAAATGTTTTAATTTGGACAACTGAGCAGTCATTGGTCAATATATTGTAAAATTACAATGTAAAATTACATTGGTCAATGTAATTCTATTCTTCTGTCCCTTCTTTGAATATGAATCAAACCATTGTTCATATAATAGTATAAATTTACCATTTAAGTATTTCTATTTGCTGTTGAAATAGAAGATATTTATTTGCTTTATACATGAATGGAAACCCAAACAACCTCAACTATCTACTTGAAGTGATGATGAAGAGTGAGAACTTGAATCAAAATTACTTTAAATAAAATACCTATCTCCTCTACCTGATCCATTTACAGGCCTCATTTCCCCCCCCCTCAGAGCTGCTTCTAATCCCACCATCACTCCCTGAGCCTCCCTACTCTTCCGTCTCTCTCATCTCTCCTCCTATCCTGCAGAGGAGTTGTTCTGAAACAGCATTTTCATATGCTTTTCCCTGTCTAGGAATACTGGGGAGAGTCCTTTTCAATCTCATTAAATGCATTTCTCTGCCTATCAAAACAGGTCCTGCACAATGTGACCCAATCCGATAAATATTTCCCAGTAGGCATTTCTGTGGCCACGAGCTCGGACAGTGGATTGCAGAACGCCTGAATGAGGGACCCTCTACCTGACTTCTGTCTTCACCACAGAGCCTAGTCCAGAGCTGAACTCTCAAGCTCTTGTAACTAGACAGTTGTATTTGTATTTGAAAGTTTAAGTGGTCAATGTACATTTAATATTGTTTAAAAACGTGGAAACCAGTTACTGGAGGCTTGATGCAAAACACTACAAAGATGCAATTACTTTTTTAAAAAAATAATCATCTAAATGTTTCTACTCCTCTGGGGTCACTATCCAAATATTGTTAACATTATTTGAAAAAATACAAGGTGGTTATGGATATCAGATGCTTAACAGCTTACAGGTAAAAATTTTGAATTACGGAGTATTTGAAATTTTCTTTTAACCTTTTGCTCCAGATAGATAACAGTTTTTAATAAAAAATTTCCATACGGTACAGGATCCTTATGCATGTGGTTGTGTATATTTGGCCAAAAATAATGAATTGACATTCACTAACTACCAATAATATTTTCCCTCTCCCTACAACAGCTAGTGCAGGGGGCAATAAAACATGATCACTTAGCTACCTAAGGGGCCCAGGTGACTCTCTTTGCAATAAGAAACAATGAGAGATGCGAAAGTCATATTGCTTCATAAGCCTTTTTGATATGACATATATTTAAAAATAATTTTATTTATGAAAATTCCCAAAGATAAGACTTCAATACTCATTTAAAGTGAAATGCAGCCAACACCAAATGTGTTGGCAAGGTTGAGTCGCTGTTTTAAACATAGCAACACCTATGCATAAAACATGAGTGTATATGTACATACTTGTATAAAAATATATTTCCTTTAACCTACTTGAAATAAAGAGAGCTCCTGTTCTTAGTTGGCTGATGGAACTCACTGAGAAGGGCCTTGAGAAGATCGGCATGTTGTCTAATCTCCGCCATTTGATCTTTGGTTCTGGATAACCCTGGACATAGCAAGGTAATGTCACATTTGAACCAATTTCCATAGACACATCAGCAGGTTCTTGTATAAAAACTGGAGGTGCTAAAAGATATTTAAAACAATAAGAACAGAACAGTTCATTGGGATAGTATACAAGCACATTAAATATAAACTTAATTATTAAACTGTTAACAAATTGAATGTGAATCAAACCATTGTTCATATAGTAGTATGAATTTACCACTTAAATATTCCTGCCTGCTACTGAAATAGAAGATATTTCTTTTTGCTTTATAAATGAATAGAGACCCAAAGAACTTCAACTATCTATTTAAAGTGATGATGAAGAGTGAGAATTTGAATCAAAATTAGTTTAAATAATAGCTTTCATTTTAGAAATCTACTTCCAATTTTAGTTTATGTTATACTCAAATCTTTATGCTATGCTCAAATCTTTAAGCTTTCTTATAAATAAGTTTGCCTTGAAATAAAACATTTTTGACACCTTCCAAAACATTCAAATTTTTAAATGAACATAATTTATAGCAGAGTCCATTCAATAGATCATTATATAACAAACTAACATTATTTAATCACAAATTATATCCATTCTATATCACATTCCTGCTTTCCAACACCTCATTTTTTTTTCACATTTTTGGGTTAAAGATTTTTAAGCTTGAGATTTAGTAATACAAATTAAAGTAACAGATTATAGTATTTGATAAAGAGAGAAGTGAGTACTTAAAATCTTAGAGCTAAGACATGATTCAGAAATTATAAAATTATAGATAAGAAGGCTATAATTATCCACATAATTCGGGTAACCACAGACGCCTGGAGAAAGAATTAAAACTATGTGAGAGGCACACCTCGGAAAACACCGGAATGTAATGCGGGGAGAATGTTGTCAACAAGCCCGATTCATGAGGTTCTCAGGGTGTCCTCCAGAACTATGAGTAATGATGTTAGAGACACTGGGCAAGGAGAGATATATACAATGCTGTTGGAGGTAATTCATGAAACCTGACCATGGAGGACTCTAAGAGGAGGTATTAAGGAGAGGTACCTCTTCAGTAGGCACTATAATTACCCTTGTATTTATAGATGAAGAAACTGAAATGCACATAGTTAATTGCTAAGTGTCACATGGAGTTGGACAGTGGAGCTAGAATTGAAAATCAGGTGCTCCAACTCCAGAGTCATGATTCTTTGTTATTTTATAAGCCTCCTCTTTTCTATAAGTTCTTTAAAAAGCCCATAGATGAGCTGTTTAGCAGCCTAATGAAAATGCATACAGAGATTACATCTGTCCTTCTCAATGGGAATTCTGGGACTCAGATGTACATTTGTCTTCCAAGCAGCATTAGTTCTTTATTGGTTGAGGATAAAGAACGTGCTCTGATGTTGCAGCCTCATCTCCCATTGGTTCCCTACACAAATCCTGCTCTCCTGCTCTCCGGGCAATCAGATCTCTGAACAAGGATTGATCTTTCTCACTTGTCGCCTGTGTTACTGTCATTCCTTTCAAAGGCAAAGTCTGCTGCTGATCCTGGCTCTTGAAATAGTGACAATACTTTAATCCAGACCAGAAGGTCCTTCCTCAGAGCCATCTCTTCGCATCCAAATAAATACGATTTCTTCCCACTCTCGGGTTTCAGAGATCTCGCTCAGTGCCGCTCTCAAAGCACTGGCCACGTGCATCCTTCTATTAAAGTTTCCTTTGAGAGTTTATTTTGCAACCATGTTTTTACCTTTAGAGCAGGTAACATAGTACTTTGTGCATTATACATGACTGCCAGATCTTTGTGATTGATTCAGTCAATATTAAAACACTTTAACAATAACCGTGTGCGTGTGTGCAGAAGTGTATATGATAATAACAACCTTGATCCAGTGCATTTTAACTTGCATTTTCAAGAAAACATGACAATTTCAGAAACCCTATTGTTTGTTTATTGGACCTAAATAAAATAGGTTAAACACCACAATTGAGCACTGTTTTTAAAAAGAAGTAGTCTATCTGTTTAGATTTTTCTTAATCCATCTGCACGGGAATTTGACTTATAAAAATAATAGGCAAAATAAACATGTTTTAAAATAGTTTATAAAAGAACTCATTGTTTGCTTATTCTAGGTGTATAATATCTAGTTAGTTTCTTCTAAAGTGATTGTAGTCATTTATTCAAGAACTTGTTGCTTTTCAGAAAAAATTGAGGTTAAATAGAAAAGTCTCAGGATGTGTTTGTTAAATATAAAAGTCTCGGAATCGGGGGATGTGAATGTGGCGATGGGACAGAAAATAAATCCAGAAGGACAAAAAGATATGCAGAAGCCTGGGATCAACCAAGGACATGGGATGAAACCAAGCTTACTGACTTAACAGAGCAGAGCAATCAGTGGAAATGGAGACAAATTAGAATTTTCAGAACTAAGAAAGCCAAGAATGATCTGGAATATAAATGGATAAGCGAAGCTCAAGCTGTGGCCATAAAACTCTATTAAGCCAGGAGAAGTCATCTGGGGAGAAGAAGCTTTGGGAACAGTGTCAGGGACAAGACAAGCACTAAGCCAGGGGATATATGTGCTGGTATCAGAAAACGAAGCACATGAGAGTACCAGGCACGAACTAGGTGAGCAGCCAAGACAGCATCAATGACACGTGAACCTCAAAAAAGCAGCAACTACTAATCAGCCCAGGAAGTCTCCTAAACACTTCCTAGTCCTGACTGCGGCCAGTTTGAACTCCAAGTGAATTACATTGGGTGGATGGTAAACAGGTTAAGAGACTCGGGGAAAGGGAGCAGAAGTGATTGTAGTACGAAATACCAGACTTGTACAGAGGAGGCTGTGTTACTCAGAGAAGTTACAGCCCATTAGGTGGTTTCAAATGGGACTTCCACTGCTTCTTAGTCTGTAAACTTGGAAAATGATTTTACCTCCCCCAGTCTAAATTTCCCCATGAACAAATGGAGATCCTAGAGTTTCTTATTTCGTGTTAAGAGAGAGAATGTTTATTAACCATTTAGCAAGCAGTTATCACCCAAATAGTAATTATCATTGATCAAAAATATTGCAGTTAATATACTTATTGTTAATTTCAATTTTGGCTACTGTATGTAATCTGTCAAGAATACGTTGAATCTTCTGGGGTGCTTTAAATATTTGTGTTCAAGTTCCTTGACAATTGCTCAGGGTAACTAACGCACATAGAGTTTTGTCACTTACTGATAGGTGTGTCTGTGTGCACACATTATTGTGAAAGCATAGAAGTTATAAACAGGTTGACTATCTTGCTCTAAAACTTATTCCATAAAATTATGCTAGTTCCTTAGTGATAATTAAATATACTCGTCTATGGCAACTCTTGAATAATATTAGTCAAACAGAGATTTTTCTTTCCTAACATGGCTGAACATACTGTTTTGTTTCTACCAAACCACAAAACATGAAACCACAGTCTACCACTCAAACCCTGTGTGGTGTGGAATGCTGCAAATAAAATTGCTGCCAGGCCAATGTCTTGTTTGATGTGGCCAATCTTCTTTTCTTCCAAATGACTTCAGAATCCACTACCTCTTTTTAAAATGGATAAAAATCATTGGTAACTTTCCCTGTTGACCTGAAATGTCCACAGCTTACAGTCATGATAATGAGAAATACAAAAAAAAAAAAAAAAGAGAGAGAGAGAGACTCGCGACAAGAAGCTAGCACTCCAGAATAATATTAAAGTCTTTTTATAATAACATAAAATACAAATTTTTGATCTAATGTAGCTGATGTGAAGTAACAGGCCCACAAAAAACAAGTTGAAAACCCAAATAATTACATGATATGGAAAACAGCATGCTTTTCTTCTTAAATCATAAGCTATTCAGATTTATGCCATGGTTTTGGAACTAAAGGATGCGAAGGTTAGAAGGTTGAGGGAGAAAAAGTAAAAGGACTCATGGACATGGACAACAGTGTAGTGATTGCAGGAGAGGTGTGTATAAAGGGACTGAATGATAATGGAAAAATACAGTAAATTTTTTTTAAAAAAATTACTAAAGTGCATATAGTCTAAAAATAAAATGAATTATCTTATGCACTAATAGTAGTACTTGTCTCAAGACCTTTTTTAAAAAAATCAAGTTGGAAGCAATGACTTTCACAGTAAAAGCCCAATCCCTAATCTGAAATATCATGCCATGGTTATATATGCACATCTATATTCTTTTCCAAGACTCAAAGAATCAAAGTGACTGCTCAATTTGTGAAGTTAACGTTCACTTTTGAGACATGTGCCATTAAGCAGCTGCAGAAGAACAGCAGTAACTACTGATGTGCTGAATGCATATGGGTAGTGATGATGTTTCATTTCATCTTTTACAACCAACTCATCAGGTAGGTGCTATTCAATGCCAGGCAGAAAACCCAGTTTCTTTCCAGAGCCCATTCTCTTAACCACTATATAACATTCTGGGGAAAGTTTGGGGATTTTTTTTTCTTTTGCTTGCTTTTCAACCTAATAGTGATAACCACAACCATCACCACGTTGTCATTTGCACAGACCTTGGCAGTGACATCTTATATCTCCCAGGATATGGAATGACAATTTTATGTGTATAATCAAACTTTGTAAAGAACAATGATCAGGACTTTGATGGCAAAGGAGGAAATAGTTAAGGCATGACAGAAACACAAGGTGTTGACTTCAGTATTACTTGACAATCATTAACAACAATCAAGGTTAGAGTAAGTAAACAACTGAGTTTACAGTAATGGTTTCATTGGAACAATTACTGGAGTAACAGTTGAGAAAGCCTTTGTTTTAGAAAGGGTCACAGAGTGAAGATCTTGAATATGAGTGAGATAAAACAAAATGCAGTTTAAGAAATAAAGAACGCATACAAAACATTTCTTAGTGTGCTTTCTCATCCAACACAAATCACTCCAGCAGTGACAGCCTTAATCCTTCTATGGCTTATCGTTAGTCAGAAGAGTGAACTTGGAAAGTCCAGAAGCTAAAAAGATTATCAAAAAGGCAGTAACTAAGCAAATTAACATGTGTTAGATATTTAATTTTCTCCCGTGGAGGAGGGGGAGGGAGTTATTCTCTTTTTGCTGGGAACAATTACTGAGGCTCTTTCCTCTTCCTCCAGAGCTGGATAACTCCAAAATGACACCGTGTGCCCGGAGAAAAGGGAAACAGAACTAGAAAATGCCGGACAATCGGAATGCACTTTGTACGTTTCTTGAAAATAAGAAATCTTTATCTAGTGACCTTCTTCATTTGGACCTTACATTTCTAAAAGCATTACTTGTGTTTTACACTCTGCTGGTAGATTCAATACCCTCCACTCAGAGATTCCAATCTTATTTCCAAGGCACTTCTCTTAATAACCATGGAGTTTAGTCATGGTTCCAACATATCTTGCTATATATCCTCAGCAGATTCTACAGTGGTCTTTGTGGCCATTTCCAGCTTTGTTGATTCTACTCCAAGGGCATAATCACTAAAAAGGCAGAGTGTTCACCAGACATCCTAGGAGAAGGGGCCCATATAAAACCTCATGAGAAAAACATTTAGTTTACACAATATAGAATATCAAGCTTAGAGGGTTATGATTTTCATTTAAAGAATTAAGATAATAGAACTAAAATGTTTTGTATTTTTTAATCCTAAAAATGCATTTTCTTTAGAGTTTCTAAATTTTGTTTAAAAAAACAGCTTTGGCATGAAAATCATCATACGTAAATGAAAATACAACTGAACAAATGTCATCGTTTATATAAGTTTAAGTGATGCAAATGTTTGAATTATCTGTTAAAATGAAGCTGCCAGGTTCTTTTTCCTACCAAGCAAGCTCTGTTTTATTTCAAGTGTTACCATACTGTGGAAAAAAAATTGTTTTCCGTGAGATGGAGAGACAGAAGAGGGAGGATCAAACTTCTTGAGTAATCTTACTATACTTGTCATGCACATGCTGTATCCTTCACGTTATGATTGACATTTATTTGTAGTTAGCACTTTATTTTATACACTGAGGAGCCATTGCTAGCGAATTTAAAAATAAAAAAGTAAAAGCACAATCTGCTACCTTTGCTGTCATCGACATCTCCAAATTACGTCTAGGGCCAAAGTCTAATTTATGGCCTCCAGATGTTATTACTTAGGAATTTGGTGTCAGAATGAATGATTCTGGCTGAAAAAATTTTGGCAATAGATGATATACCAGGGAAGCCTACAGTCTCTGAAGTCAGACAACCTGGGTTCACACATGCAGGCTCTGCCCCTCCATACCTCTGTGACCCTGGGCAAATGGCTTCGCCTACTTACACCTCCATTTCCTTATTCACACAATGGAGACAATTATAGTATCTTCCTCTTAAAGTTGTTATGAGCACCTCATGAGATAACACACATTTAAGTGCTAAGCCCAGTGCCTGGTCCGTAGAAAGCACTTGGTAAATGCTAACTACCATTATTACATTAATAATCATAAATGCTAAATCTAATTTTACTCTCTGACCGATGTTTCCAGCCAATTGTTTCAAAGTTATGAGCACAGAAAAAAACCAAAGCAGATCAATTTCAAAACCAACTTGTCTGTCAGACGGGGGATGCTTACAGCCGACATCCAGAGTTATCTTGCCAGTTGCTCTTCCGGCGTCGTTGATGGCTACACAGGTGTAATCGCCAGCATCAAGATCCTGAGTTTCTTGAATCTTCAACAGTCCCAAGAGAGGATCAATAATGAGAAAAGTTGAGGGCCTCAGCTCAAGATCCCCTAAGTCAAAACAAAGGGGAGAACATGAAACGCTGAAGTATTTACATAGTTTGCTATTGGTTTGATTTCAAAACTTCTAAAGAAAAGCGATTGTAAAATTTCTAAATACAAGTGTCTGGCACAATGCGGACACTTAAACAATGTTTTTGCAATGAAAGAATGAAGTGTTTCTTGGCACTGAGCTGATTTATTAGTCTGTATAATTCTAAGGGCTAACGTATGGCCAAAAATCTGGCCCTACATGATTTATGTACAAGTATTTCCTAATGCATATGTACCTAAATCAGAACAAACTCTTTGAAGCCCCACTGGGGGACTGGGAAAGGGTGGCGGCTGTGACCATGGCTGTGTTAAGCAAGAGGGAATAAGGAACTGGAAGACGAAGGTTGAAAAGAGATTTCTACCATCTACTGGGCAGGATGAATTTCAGTGATCCAAGAAATGCTGAGGAGACCACAGGTGTTCTTAGTTTGGTTAATAACCAAGTTTTTGAATCACTAAATGCTATGTGTTCAATTTTGTGCGAGCTGCCTGCGAGGATTCTGAGGAGGTCTGAGGAAGAAGGAAGCACAGCTAGCTAAAGAGGGTAGGGAAGAGCTTATTGGTAGAAGAACGAATAAGAAACTTCTGACAAGGACCAAGGAGAGGTGTCGTATGTATCTCCAGGATACCTCTACTAAATCTGCATTACAAGGTCTGTCCAGAAAGCATCTGGCAATGTAATATAAAAAACAGAGATATTTATTTAAGAAGATACAAGAAACATTGTACATAGGACAATGATGCCTCAGTCCCCTTCAGAGTAGGCACCTTAGAACCTCACAGATTCCCCAACTCACCATCAGCTGCCCTGTCATATTTTCCTGAATCTCATCAACAGTATGAAATCTTTTCCCTTTCAAAGATGATTTTAATTTGGGGGAAAACCAGAAGTAGCAGGGTACCAAATTGGGATTGTAGGGGGGCTGAGTCACCTTGACGATTGGATGTTTCACCAAAAAACTCTGCACAAGACATGATGCATGAGCGGGTATGTTTTCCTGATGAAGCTGCCAATCACCAGTTGCCCATAGCTGCAGCTTTCTGAATCATACAAATGGTGTCTTGGGGAATGTTCAAGCTTAACACAAAATTTGATGCAGATTCACTGCTCTACTTACGCAGTCATTTTGGATGTGACAGCCACACCGTACACATGCTCACGCAAAGGCGTCTACCGCCCCCACTCACTGGTACTGTGAAGTCATCATTGTTCACACATGCGCATTCCAGTCCACTCTCCTTGGCTGCCACACAAACCATTCTCGTTATACTAACAATGGCTGCACTTTTTCCAGACAGACCTTGTGTCCATCAAAGTTCTTTAAGTTGGAGATATGGGGGTTTTGGAAGAAGAAGGTAGGCGATACATTTGTGGGGGATGGAACTAGGTATTAAATTTGACCTCTGCGTGAGGGTGGGATGACCCAAGAAGGCTTAGTTATATCTGAGTCACTTGTCTGTGCTCTTTGTCTCTACAGCACCTCAAATCCCCTGAGAACCATTCCTCTCTGAAGGCAGGCAACACGTCAACAAATCTGTAAGTCAGGTTAGCCTCTCCTTATGCTTCCCCTCCTCCAGCTATCTTGCCTCTTAAGAACAGAATTAACCAGAATGATGAGTATCATTAAAACAAAACAAAACAAAACAAAAAAACCTAGTACTCGTATTTGATGCCAACTTAGTGTCTATATCTTTAATTTGTTTTTGTAAACGGTGATATCAAAGTCTCCATGGAAGCCCTGAAAACTTCCAGGGGATTTTAGGACCATTACTCTTAGAGTTTTAGAGCATACCCAGATGTCAAGACTGAAAAGATATTCTCAAAAGGTCACTTAGTAGTAGCCTAGTCATGTGCCCTGGGTCTGAGGTCTCCCTTAGCTTAAAGCGCGCAAAGAAAACCCCAGAACTAGTAATTCTCTAGGACACTATGAAAAACACCAGTCAACAGAATTAGGACAAAAAAGAGACAATTCTCTTTTTGTTTTTATAATTTTGGGAGAAGAGGAGGTCAAAGGAGCCATAAATTTTAAAACACACAAAAAAATTATATTAGCAATGACCAATGCCAAAAATAAAGTATTTCCAGCGTTCTGATACTTAAAACCCAAATCATCCCAAGCTTGCTACTACATACCACACGAGAAAGAGAAGCAACTTTAAAGGCATGCCTATGTGCCTCTGGGATCTTTTCATAAATAAAAGCAGATGATGTTGACATAAACTTTCCTCTCACATAGGGAGGATGCATTGTGACTGAGCGGTACAACAGGAATTAAAATATTTGCAACTAAAATGCATTTAGAGTTTTGGAACTTACTTCTTTATTTCTTCTGTATATGTCAGAGAATATAACAGGATGAGAGACCTTTTTGCTAGTTACTTTTCCCCCCCAAAATAACAATGTTTGAAGAATAGCAGTAATGAAGCAAAGTGTGAAGTGGAAAACACTGGTTTGATCAAGTTTGCACAAGAGCCTCTCCTTTCTTTATAATATCTACTAAAAATTAATGATCAAATTATTGAGAAGCCAGAGAAATACAAAACTTTACAATGAAAATGAAGTAGGCTTTAGTTTTAGTGTAAGATTAGAGGAATGCCATACATAGTAACATACAGGGTCAGGCACAAATAATGCCTCTTTTATTACAAAATCTTTTATTACAAAATCATAAGCATGTAATTCTGTAACATAACAATATCACACTCAAGCATACCATATGACATTTTAGGTGAAATCTTCAAATTAAAACTATAAATTATTACACCCATATTATTACCCTACCAACCACATTCAAGCAGGCCTTACTTCTACCAGACCCTGTATATAAATTTTCCTGACAATCTATTCTAGGATTTAACAATCATTACCAGCTGTAGTTTAAATTCAATCCTGGCCTCTGTAATGTAAAGACTAACAGAGAGATCATTATTCTTGGCATAAAATCCTTTTAAATAGTTGATGGAAATTAAGTGGGTCTCAAAAATGTTTGTCTCAATGGTTGTCTTATAAATTACTGGGGGCTTTACAAAGTTTTGTTATGACTATATTTATTTGTATGTAGCATTTTAGAAAATGAAACTGAAAAAATTAAATGTATGAATTTCCTTTATAATAATCAACTCCTGACATTTTGACATAATGAACATATTTTATGAAAAAATTACATTTCCCCAAACAAGAGAAAGTCAGTGAGAAAAGTGGCATTGTTTCATATTTTTAAAATCTCTATAATAATCTCTAGCTTAATAAAAGACAGCTGAATGTTCAAATTTGCTTCTGCATTTACTTTATTGGATGTCACATGTCACAGAACCTACAAAATCTCCAGTATATGCTCATGAGGCAATGAATGTGCCAAAGACCCATAACACCTGAGTGTCACCAGGAAAACAACTTTGATCTCCTGGATTCCCTGCAAAGAACTGTGAGGAACCTGCAGGGAATCCTGACTAACTACACTTTAAGAACCGCTGATATAAATAAATAAATCCAATTTCTTTAATACATTAGCAGAAATATTCTTTATATAATATTTTAGTAGTGTCCCTGATTCTTTGAACCCACTTTATGTTGCTCATTTCTAAATATGAAAAATCTAAAGTTTTGCTGGCCCTTTGTACTAATGAAATTCCATTTCTCTGAGGGTCTGAATGGAATACATTTTGCTAATACATGGTGGTTGCTGGGGGTGGGACAGAAGGCAGGAAAAAGGGGGAGTTATTGATCAACAGGTATAACATTTCAATTACACAAGACGAGTAAGCTCTAGAGACCTGCCATACCATGTAATGTCTGTAGTTAACAGTATTGTATTGTACACTTGAAAATGTGTTAAGAAGGTAGATCTCATGTTCTTATAATAACTAAACAAATAAATAACCACCAACTTTATTCAGTCAGAACTGCCTGAAAAAATGGTATGAAGAAAAAGTATTCTTATGATTAGGGTAACAATTCTTCTTCACTCATGCGGTTTCCATTAGGTAAGACTTTGTTAGGCGTCCTAGGATGTCATCGCCTGCAGAGGTGAGAGAGGAAGGCCCGGTTGCCTCTTCTCCCTTCCTTTCAGGAGCAGTCTGTGCATGGAAGAGTTTGTCTGCTAGTTTTGCTCTTGCTGATCCAGACTCTGCTTGTTAGTAAGCATAAAAGTAAGCTGGCTTGAAGCTGGGGAGCAGGGCCGCTCTGCATATTGCTAATGAACATCGGAGCATGCTCTCTGATACGGTCTGTCAGTATTTAATGCACATGTTCTAGCTCTTTGGTTCAAAACTTAGAGAAATGGGATAGTATTTTCTGGGCCCATTAAACTCCATCACCTATGGTTGAACAGAAAAACTAAAAGGTAGTCAATTCTAGTGTCTTTCATGGCATGGCTACATGACTCCCTAACTTTTCCCTTAGATTTCAAGCCATTTTGGGGACCAAGACTGACATGCAGCTAAGTTACCATTCAGGAAAGTAGCTGCAGTTTTGGGGAATAAAAGACTCCCTTTGTGACTGCAGAGAAATCAGCAGGGTCTATTTCTTAAATTTTTTTTTTTAAACATACACTACTGACTGACCTATAAAAAAAGCAGCACAGCCTCTATAATACATTTTTGAGATCTGTTTAATTATGATGTGAACTTGAAATTGACATCCATTTCCTTTATAATTCAAAGATTTAAGCATTTTTAAGTAAGTAGAATTAGTTTATGTTAATTGGAATAAACCCAACTAAGAAGCAAATCCAGAAATGCTCTCTTATCAGAGAAAACATAAAGACTAAATATCATTTACGATGGAAAACATTAAAAATGGTATTATCTCTTGATTTCCCTCCTTGTTTTTGATTTGTGGTGTTTAAAAGTGTTTTCTTTTTTCTAGACAAAGCCTTTCTCTTTCACCTCACGTTCCCCAAGCGTTTGAACTCGAGGTGAATTAATAATTTTGTGATTATGACATCAACCTGTTGCCATGGAAATGTCTGTGATTTAACAAACAGAATCATAACAATAGTGCTTTGTACTACTTAGCATTTTTCATATGAAGATTAAAAAGTATTTTGGAAACAGTATCTCAATAATCCTAGCAACCTCCCTGTTAGGGTATTTGTGGGAATATTTCTTTCTCATGAGTGGGAAGAACTGAGACAGAAGCAGAAGCAGGATGTTTTACACAGATACACACTGTCAGCATCTGAGCCTGGACCAGGGCCTGAGCGGATTCCGACTAAGGACAAACAGCACATCATTGTTCTTTAGTGATAGAATCACAGGGGTGTAATCTTTGTTACAAATATAGGCAGACAAGTTATAAGTTAGTTGCGAATGTCATTCGATTTTAAGCTTCAACATGTGTCTTTGAGCACTTTCTAGAAAGTATCCTCGAGAATCTACACAACTTCCTAATAGCGAGAGCCATTATCTTAAAAGCGAACTGAAATCAGTGAAGCTATTTTAAACATCAACTGAACAATTTTCTTGGACCATTTTTCACAGGAAACAATCCTAAACTAACAAAGAGAGCGTTCAGCTGGATTAGCAAAGGCGAACTTTTCAAGCTTTGATTTCCACGGTCCTATAATCCACACCAGATGGCAAATCCTGAAATTCAGAGTTCAGAATTTTAACCTATTGTCTCTAGTGAGATCATAAACACATTTTACGGGGCTGCTAAGTCACACACCAAAACAAACTTTTAACAATTCATTTTTTTTTTTAAAGACAAAACTAAGTCCAGACATGAACATACTTAAGAAATGTACCTTTGAACCATTTCACTTGAGGTGGAGGAACACCAGAGGTTTTACATTCCATAACTGTCGTGTCCCCAAGGGCCACCAAGAGCTCACTCTGAACCACGATCAACTTTGGGGCTTCTGAAAACAACAAACATGCAAACGGTTAATGTCTAGCACAATGCCACATGCACTTTGTCTATGTTTACTAAATGAACCAATAAAACAGTCTATCATTATTCACGTGCTTGTGGCTATCGCAGTGTTTATAAACAGAAACAAACTCTTACAGGCATATGCACATAGAGGTGTGTGCTGAAACGATTATTTATTAAGGCCCAAAAAATAAGATATTAGGCAAAAGTAATGCTGATAAAACACAGCCCCCCAAATTTAGAAAATTAATTGAACAGTCTATGAAAAAAGAGGTATAAAAGGAAAGATGAACACACCTTTTAGAGACAATACTAAAGGAGTGGAAAGAAAGACAATAGTAATAAAAATATAGCAAAAGAGCAATGATGGTAACTCTGACTTGACTACATTAGGACTTGAGGGTAATGCAACTACAAGTGAATCAGTTATTACATTTTGAATGTGACTTAGGGATATTCATGTTTAACTACAGAGAGATAGCTGCAGTCTAAGGTTAAAGTTTCATCTTTAAAAACTAGGCTTCCAGGTTTGATTATGTTTTTCCCTTTGATGCTAACTATGGACATTCTCCAAGATTCTTTGCTTAGCTCTGTGTGCTTCATCCCCTTTGCCTAATGCTTTAGTTCACTCACACACTTTTCTTTTAACTGGACATTTTAGAACTTTCTAACTTGAACTGAGGTTGATTTAAACAAGAGTTAGCTTCGCAAAGGTCATATTACTCCTCTGCTAGAAGACCTTCAGTTTTTCATTTATTGATTTCTTTTTTTTTTTGAAAGAGAGAGAGAAACACTGATTTGTTGTTCCACTTCTTTATGCATTCATTGGTTGTTTCTTGTACATTCCCTGACCGGGAATTGAACCTGCAACACTGGCATATTGGGATGATGCTCTAACCAACTGAGCTATCTTATTTGTTAGTTTTTCATAATTCCCTACTTTGGCTTTCAAAAATCCTAACTGGTCATGTAACCTTAGCCTCCATTACAGTTTCTTACTCATCACAATGGATAGCACTGCACTGGTAGTCCAAAACACAACCTGCTCTCTATCTTCCTGTTTTTCTAAGACATTTCCTCTGCCTGAAATGCCCTTTGCCACAACTCCTTAAATGCCATTCATTCTTCCACACTGAGCTTAAATCCTGTCTTTTGAGAAATCTTCCCCTCCACTTACCTTCCACTGTAATACAGTGGAAGCCTTATTATAGTTCTTTGTCTGCTTTATTATAGTTCTTTAAGTATATCCCTTCCATTATGCAAGCTCTTAAAAATTAAGGACTCTGGGTAACAAACATTTAAAAATTTTGCACTCCACAGTCGCCAGCACTGCATAATGCATTTTACATATTCAGAGTGATAAATGAGTTAAATAAATGGGTCCAACAGTTTGGCCTTTTTGAAAATGAACCAAAATTCATTTCTGCAATGCAGAATCTGTTTCAACCTCCTTTGTAACTTCCCAACTTCCTGTTCTCTCTCTAGCTGGGTGTTCTGTGAACATTTTCAGCTACTTCTAACTCTGAGCCCTCTTCCTTTCTCAATTTATTTGCCCTGTCCCTTCCCCATTTCTATAAATGAGACTATTTCTTTCCCAGCTTTCAGGTGCAATATTTATGACACTTCTGTTACTCCCTCATCTATATAAACCAACAATAACTCTATAACCCCTTCCTCTCTACTGCCTGTTTCACTGCCTTACTATGAATGGCAAATAGCCATTAATTATTCAGTTAATGAACTGACATTGAACATCTATGTCGTTGGCCTTTGTTTAAGAAACCCCAAATTAAATTAAAGAAAATATTCTAGTCTATGTTATTGGAATGTGTAACATTACATATTAGAATATTATATATTAGAATATATTATATTACATTATAGAATATTATATTATTGGATAATTGTCATGAATTCATCTTCAATAAATGCTTGACTTGGGGGGGGGAAACTGAAGATGAAAGTGAAAGTAATATATAGAAAAGACAAGTGACAGAAACGTTATAAACATTTAATTATGACAGAAATGTTATAAACAGTTTTGAATATAAGTGGAAAATATAAAATAGAAGTTTGGGTAAATCAGAATATACATTGAGTTCATTAATTAGTAAGTAAAATATTGCAGAAAAGAGGTGGACCATGAAAAGAAAACTTTGTGGACAATCTGGAAATCTTCCACACTCTGGGAGCTTCCTTGACTTCTTAATGAAGCTATTCACTTCCTGACTTTCAACTTAAATTAGTTACAATACTTGCTTTCATCTTGTGGGAACATGAATAATAAATCATAAGACCAGGTATAACTCATTCTTAATATTAATTTTCAGCAAAGTACTTTTACAGTGTTTAATATGACATTCATCCTATTTTAATTGCCTTTTAAACTGGTTATACTTGCCAATGTATCTGAGGGTAGAAGTCTGTTTATCTGTTCCGGCTGAATTACTTGCCAAGCAACCATAGATCCCTGCATCTTTAGGAACTGCATTTTTGATAAATAAGGTACCTTCTGAGGTCATCCTATACCTATGGACAAAAAGAAAATAAAATTGAAAATAGCCCAATAATAGTATCAAGGAATCTTTCTTCCAAATATATTCAAATATTTTAGAATTATATTTTTGATGGTGAAAGTAGAAATGATTAACATCATCATTTTATAAGCAGAAATGTCATCATAATAACACTTATTAATGTATTATTAATTATTTATTAATAAAACATTATTAATGTTTTAAATCTTCAACCCAATAGGTTAGATACTATTATTATCTCTGTTTTTCAGATGAGCAAAGAGGTCCTGTAGCTCACCCAAAGTCAGACCTAGTAAATAGAGAAATTTGAACCCAGGCATCTTTCCCTGTGTGAACTGCTACGCCAAACGGTTCCTCAAAATGAGAATGTGGGAGAGCCAAGGCCTCGGGTCACACCGTGAGTGGCCGATGAGCCGAGACACAGAATCTGGCTCATACCTGAGTGCCTCTCTTCATGCCAAACCTAGAGTCACGGAAGCCCAAGAGCTGGAAGCTTCACTGTTTATGTTCCACATGCTTGTTATGCTCTCTGAGCGTGAGAGGATTCAATGTCTTTTAAAAGTATCCAGTAGGAAAAAAATACATTTCAATGGAGTAGGGCAAAAATGAACAGGGATCACAAAGAATGTCTGCACACACTTTAGAGCTACTGTTCTGTCCTTTGCCTCTGCTCTCTCCAGTTAAATCCAGGACTGCACCTTGAATAGACTGGTTAAAACTGCACATTCCTTTACCCCACAGAAAGCTTATTACTCATTTCAAATAGTCAAAGTAAATCAAGTGTCGCAGGGTTATGTGTGCAACACAAAGTATTGGGTAACACTTGATCCCAGCTATTGAATTCAAGACTTCAGAAACTCAAATCCTGTAAGACTCATCATTTATTGACATTTTATCATTTATATTTTATTGACAGGCCCTGGCCTTTTTAGAAAATCTAAAGCTGTGGATTTTGGTCAAACCTCCCTTAACAACAGGGTTTTGGTCAGCATAGTTGTCCATAAATTTCCTTCACTTTTCTCACTCAGTAAAAACAAAGAACATGATACAAACCCAGTACCTGTGTGAACCCACGATAAACATGTCATTCACGGTCCAGGCGATCTTTGGTTTCGGATAGCCTGTTGCAGAACACATGATGGAAACCTCGGATCCTCCTGTGAAAGACTGGTTCTTGGGCATCACTGTGACTTTGGGCAGTTCTGCAAATAAAAAGAAACATATAGAGTAAAATGCCAGCTTACTTTGATTTTAGGAGCTGCTTCTGTGAGCAGGCTGGTAGGCTTCTCAGCCTCAGCCCTCCCCCATTTTTTCTTTCTGTACTTCCAAGAGTTCATTTATAAAACGTAACGACCAAGTGAGGGCGGTGCCCACGCAGCAGGAGGGCGGGAGGGGCAGCCCCTGCTTTCTGATGCGCAGGCGCCCAGATTGTACAGGGGTCTTGGACCCCCCAGAGCCCTCCCTCTCCCTGAGGGTCCGATGAAGGCTGTGGCCAGGCCCCAAAGGCCCGCCTCTGCACCCCGTGGGCCAGGGGCAGGGGCACGCCAGGCCTGACCCGCGGCCAGCCTTCCAGAGGCCTTGCTTGCCTGGAGCCGTGCAGCCTGCTCCTGCCCCGGACCCCGAAGGCATGAGGATGGGCACAGCCCTGCCCTTAGACACTGAGGAGCGTCTGGCAGACTCTCCTTTGAGAGAATGTCAGGGGCCTGGGTCCAAGGCTACTAGTGACACTAAGTGGCCCGAATAAAAGCCGGGGGTGGGTGCACAGGAAGGGGGCACAGTAACATTTGGCATGTGGGAGGTAAAGGGCTGTGGTCCCTCTGTCCCTTTGCTAGCCAGGTCCTGCCCAGCCTTTGGTCTTGGCCACCTGGCAGGCTGGGCACCAGGCCTGTAGCATCCTTGTTCTCCTCAGGCGTCTCAGACGTGTGGAAGAAGGTGGTCTTCATGGCCAGATGGCAGGTGTCCATGAGCTTGGACATGTCAGCCACCATGAGGCCCCTGGTGGGGATGGCACCCAGCACTTCTCCCTGGACTCTCCTGAAGTAAAGATCATCGTCTTGGGCTGGAGAAGGTCCAAATACACCACAGGGACAAGGGGCACCCGGACCTGCATAGCCAGGTGGAAGCCACCTTTCTCCAAAGGTGTCAGGTCCCCATGGTTGTTCCACGTGCCCTCAGGGAAGACTAACAGTGGGAGGTTCCCCCTGGCCCCGCACTTGCCCATGTAGCCCATCCTGGTCACCGTGGTCCCAGAGTGCCAAGGGTTGATGAAGGACATGTCTCCAGGGGACACGATCAGGCCCACAGGCCCCAGGAAGACCAGCTGCCCCTTGGCTGTCTGCACACGGCACTTTGGAAGGGCCTCCATGAGGACCCTGGTGGTTAGACACGGTGACACAGGGGTGGCCCACTCCCAGCTCCTGGAGACCCTATATCTCAAAGTGAAGGCATACATGTACTCGAGGACTGGATGAACCAGCTGGTGGTGTGCACGCGCTCCACCATCGGGCCGCGGTGGCGCAGTAGGCAGATGACTGTGGCCACAGTGGACACCGTGAAGGGGCTCTCTGGGTGACCCCCGTCAGGGATTTGCCCCAGCGATGCAGGAGAGAAACCAAAGGTAATGAAAGCAGGAGAAGTGAATTGCTTTTGAGAGCCAAGTGAATCTGATATCATGTTCCTGTGTCTCCGGTGGCTATGCTGTGGCTCCTGCCGCTACTCCCACCTGCTGACCACTGGAAGTTCAGTGTAAACGTGTTTGCAGGCAAAGGCCCTAGATGGGGTCTTTTTGCCTCTTTCTGTATACTGCACACAGGCATGGAGCCACAGCTTCTCCTGACTGCTGACTGCTTTGTTTAGCCTGCTCTTTCTCTTTTTATCTATTAGATTATGAATTGGTAAAGGTAAAGTCTATGTCTTTCATATTATTCCATATTGCATTATATTCTGTATTTCACATCCCTTGCATGTTATACTGTGACTTGTAAATAACAGGCACTTAAAACTGATGATGGAATACGGGACCATTCCTAGACTCTAACTTGACTCAGAGCGTTTATGCCTGTCAGCCTCTCAGAACCTTGCTATACTGATCATTTGCTTCATGCTCATAGATTCATAGGACCTCAACAGAAAATATTAATTATTCAAAGTTTTATTGCATTCCACTTTTATGGCAAGAAAAAAAGACTTTTGAAAATGAAATATTAAATCATAAACTAATTGTCAAAAACGATGTAGAAATTCCCTTAGGTAACTGGGATATTGATATATCTGGTCTAATCAATTACACATTTATATCTATAGTACTACTGAGGAAGACCTAATTTTCAAAAAAAGGACCATCAAAAAATATTACATAATTGACAGGGTAAATATCCTCCACTTAATAAGATAAAAATAAATTCACTTTCACAGTGTTTGAAATAGATGTCATGAATATCAACAAAAATAAATTAATTCAATAATGTGATTTTTTTTTTTGCACAAGTGTTATGTTCCAAGCTTTACTAACTTACAGATCTAGATACACTGACAAGCCAAACAGATACACATGGGGTCAGCTTTCCATTTAATTGGGTTTTTACTATAAAGAAACTTGAAAAATTCAGTCAATCAGTTAGACTTGGATATATTTATGACATATCTTTACTATAAATTAGTCTGCAAGTGTGGCTTAGCTTCACTAAGAAAAATTTAGCCTGTGGAGCCCCCATACATTTGAAAGAGATACAAAGGGGTACTGCTAGACTGGGCAGCTCCGCAACTGGACAAACCTAATTACTGCCAAGGTGCAAGCCCCTTACAATTGTCCCCCTTTTTTTTCCTGTTTACATTGTGTTTTTCAAATGTTAATATTCTAAGGGTTTTTCCAGCCCGCAGACTTAGTTGATAGTCTCATTATTCCCTAGATTCTTCTTGGTGAACATAGGGCTAGAGAAATGTGTGAGGTCGAGGTCAGGCTGGCCATGGCCAGTGAGTTCAAACTGTGATTCCATCTGGAGCCAATCAGTTCTGAAATGCTGGACGACTACACACGCTGTGGGGGGTGTTGCAGACAATCGTCGGGGGATGAGGGGGAAAATGAACACTTTTTCTCTCTGGAATTGACTGAATACCCACACTTATCCAGTCCCATCTTCCTAAAATAAAATGTTTCTCGTATCTTGATGCAGGACCGCTGCAAAGATACAGCAGCTCTTGAGATTTCTGTCTAAACGTGGTTCTTCCAATGGAGTCTGCCAGAATGGACCTGGCGTTTCTCCCAGCAAGGATCCCACTGGTACGCTCTGGAGTTCAGATATCAAAGTGAAAATAAACGTCAGCTACCCAAACCAGGATGCAGAGAGCTCAGAGGTCATTTCTCAAATAAAGCCTGGATATGGGAGGTTGCTCGGGGTCACAAAAGAAGTCTGTATGCGACACACAGATGGGATGATATCACCCCACAGAAGGTGAGAAGCTTACCATCACCCTGGAAAGAATATTCCTGCAGATGATAAGAAAATCAGAGAGGCCGAGAACAAACATAGGGAAGCAAAATTGGACTGCCGCAAAATAACAGTTGGATAAAAATGGTCAGAATGATTCAGTCTTTAGATGATTAATTTAAATAAGGATGTCATAGACCTCACTATAATTATTTCAATAGCTATCTTTTTCTTCCTAAGAGAAATCTCCCTTTGTTTTAATAAAGTTTTAATGGAGCAGGAACTAGGGATTAAAGAACCACAGTTCAACTCTATCGCAGTCCAGAGTCTAATTTTTGGCTTTGAAGACAAGGAATCCATTCCAAGTAGGTTTTCAGTCTCTTTTCCCCAACACAATCATCACCGTTATCAACACCATCAACACCAGCACCGCCGTCACTGTAAATAACACCTTGCTTTTCATTTGACAGAGCAACGGGAACATGGCACGCTATGAGGTATCAAGGCATTAATTCATTCTTTATATTTTAATCCTAACAAAAGCAAAACATACACGTTTTCACAATTTCTCACCAATGATTTTAAAAAGGTAAACATAGATTATGATACTAAGAATAAAAAAAAAACACTACTTTAAGACTTCATTACCTTAAGACTTTAAGACTATTAATGGTAAGTGGGCAAAGTGAATTATAAGTACCCGTGAAAATCGCCCACGCTCTGCCTACAAAGACTAGGAATGATAAAATCTTGCCTAACTCTTGGAAGTCTCCAATATCATACTCACATACTGGAGGTATATGGCGGGCAAAAGATGCTTTACAGCTGTTCATATGGAAAATAATACAATAATTAACAAATGATAATACAAGGAAAAGCCTCTACTGTAAATCTATTTTTTCTCCACCCTATATTTCCTGTTAGTGGTCATCGGGTCTAATCTGTTGCTGTTATTTCTCTGGTAGGAAATTATCAAAGACAAGACCTAAAAGCTTTTTCTTTAAGGTGCTTTAATTATCATGAACAAATTAATAAGATAATGGTAATGCACTGAATTACCTAAGCAACAATTTAAATCATGTTTCGCCAGGGGTATATTTGGTGTGGGGGCAAATTTTTTTTTGCATTTTCCTTCTTTTACACAACAAACATTTATTGAGTACCGACTATGTTTTGGACATTTTACGACCTCAAAGATCTCACAGAATACCACATACAAAAGTATATTATGTATAATTAGGGACTAAATCTCTTCTAGTCATCAGTTCATTGAAACAGGAAAATGGGCAAAAGTTATGAAGTGCCTTTTATGTGCTAAGCACTTAATGCTGGACCCATTATTGATTTTCCAAAATAAACTCATGAATTGTTACTGATATTTTACAGATAAAGAAAGCAAACCTCAAAGTGATTAAATAATCTATGTTGTATGGTTCCATATCTCAATGGGAACAGTAATAGTACCTTACTCACTATTATTGTGGATTACCTAATATACATAAAACATTTAGAATAATTCCCAGCACATCGTAAGCACTATATAATTTTAGCTATTATTACTATCTCATCATATTATAAAGTATGACAAAAATGATAAAATAACTACTATAGTACTGAATTTAAAATACATATTTACATGAATATTATCCAGACATTCAGAGTGAAACTTGATCACCATTCTTACGCTTGCATATTCCTTTGAGATTACACATCTTACTGATAAATACTTGTTATTTGAGTCTTCTGAAATTTGAGATGTTTCTAGATACTCAAAATATATAAGAAACTTCATATAATTAGAGAAATTTCGTTTTTCCATATTTAACTGATGAAAAAAACACAGTGATCCCTATGTCCTTGCACCTGTTAAAAATGGTTAAGGATGATATAATGAGCATATGGTTATGAAAATATCAATTTCATACTTAGTGAAGTAATTCTGGTCATTAGGGACTTCATCAATCATCTAGAGAAATATTTCCTTTTTCATTGCAATATTCTCTCTGGCGATGTGGACTAATTAGTGACAGACAGCTTCCCTTGGTTGACACCACAGGAGACAAATTAACATGTCTAATGTTCATACAGACATAACGTGAGGGAGAAAAGGAGGCTTTGTCTAGCCCCTCGATTCCTACGTGGCAGCGTGTGGCTGTGCAGGAAATGTCCGTTACACACTGAATATGTCCAACCATAACCAGGGTGCTAGCGCTCGCCATCTTTAAAGATCCTCCTTATGGATCAGCTAATAAAATCAACGGGAAACGTTTTCCGCTCACAGATAAATAGAAAAAACAGCATCTTTTAAACAAAGCCTTAAACTCTTACCGGGTAAATAAATACTACCCCACTCCATCCAACTTTCATACCCTTGGAAATGTGGCAGCATTTGGAAACCCAGCAGCCACAGTGTCACTTTAATAGTGACAAACTGCCTTAAACTATTTCATAAAATTTTGCAAAACTCTCCCACATGACATAATTGTTAACTAGGGTGAACTAATTTAGACAATACTTTAAAAATGACTTCTCTATATATTTTTCATGAGGCAATTATCAGATTTTGTTATAAAATATGGTTTTAAATGTAAGCAGTTACATGCATACATGTGTTACAAGTGGAAAAGAAAGTACTTACATAATGAAATCTAAAGTTGTTGATGTAATTCAAATAAACCATTGAAGTTAACATGGAAACATGAAAAATGAACTTAGTGACTCAAATCTTCCCTCTAGTTTGTTATTGTTACATTGAGTTTCATTCAGCAATTAAGGAACACATATCTATAGAGCGAATTTGTGTTTTTCCCCCCTCTGTGCAAGCCATTATGATGAAGAAAAGTATCTCATAGCATATAAATACAATATGATTAGGGAAAAAGACCTAAACAGATGAAACTGATCATGATTAAGAGCAAAATATACTAATAATAATTCTACAGGACACCAGAAGAGAGAGACCAACAATATTCAGAGAGGAGGTGACTTATGAGAAGGGCTTCATATTACAGATAAGTTTTTTATTAGTATTTTTAAAAACATAATAGAACTGGTTTACAACCATTCCCAACTATATTTTTCATTGTGGGTAATTAATATAATCCCTTGAAATGTTGGATGATCTAATACCGAGCAATGCTATATGAGAAATTAGAAATGATTAGTATTTAATTACTGAACCTAATTTCCATTGAATCATACAGCCTGTAAAATGTATTTTACAGGATCTCTGGCTCTTCTTCTAAATATTTGTATTATCCTGCAGAAAAAGTTAATTTCATAAAGTAACATTAAGAGTATCATTTAGCCTATTGAGAATTGTAATTAGTAGCCATGTCCTAGCCTATCAAATGTGTAACCTACTGATTTAGCTCAACATGTTTGTTTAAAACATATTCACATTGTTCACAAATGCATTACTTCAATTTCTGATTAGGGAGGTAACTGCAGCTAGTTCTGGTACTAACTTTTAAGCAGGAAGCTTGCACAGTAAGAGTAACAAAATTTCACTAAGAATGATTTACAATGAACAAATGTGTTCGCTCACTTAATTTTTCCTCAGTTTTCAGTGAGTAGAAATGACAATGGAATATATTTTAACATTTTCAGGTTTTCCCATGCTTACTAGAAAGTTCATACAAGCAGCCAGAAATTTCTTCCAAAGAGCAAAGGATGAAAACTGGAAACCAACCAATCAACTAAATAAACAAGAACAGAGATCAGTTGCCTGGGAAAGAGAGAGGACCATTGAAATCCCAAAGAAATGGAATCAAATGCAACTTTTCCAAGTCATCTCATCCATGGAAATATGAAAACCTGGCTACAACCTTTTCAAAGTGGTAAAATTATTCCTAAATGGCAATAATTCAAATGAATTAAGATAGTGGTTAATCTACATGGAAGTTGTATTAAGTGTCCTAAAACCTCTGCTCTTACTATTTCTGCCTTCCTCCTTTCTCCAGAAAAGACTAGAGTTGTGCTGTCCAATAGAGTAGTCACTGGACACATGTCTATTTAAATTCAAATTTAAATGATCTAAAACTGAATCAAATTTCAAAACAAGGTCCTTAAGTGCACTAACCATATTTTAGTACTCAATTGCCACATATAACTAGTAGATACCACCTTGGACAGCATATCAATATATACAAGATACAGAGATTTCCTTCGTTACAGAAAGTTCTATTGGGCAGTGCTACACCAGAGAAAAGGTCTATTAAATCTCAGAAAGAAGGTCATTAATTCATTGATTTTCCAGTAGGTGGTGCATTGGCAGTAAAACACACCAGCAAGGATTATATCTTGATAGAGTTATATGCTGGATTTGAAAAAAATTCCCACCCTAACAATAGTGTGGCTATGAAAATTCACTTAATAAGAGAAGGACAAAATTTCAGAGGTGTACAATAAAAAATTTAGGCTAAATTCTATTTTAATGACAAAATCTTAATGGCAAATATGCAACAAGAGCCAAGGGCTAGAAACAGTTTAGTGCCCATCAGCAGAGTGGATAAAAAAAACATGTGGTACATTTACACAATGAAATACTATGCAGCAGAAAGGAAGAAGGAATTCCTTCCCTTGGACACAGCATGGGTGGAAATAGAGAGTATTATGCTAAGTGAAAAAAGTCAGATATGTACACAGACATGTACACCTGCATGCTAAATGTGATGTCAGACACTAAAAAAATACTGGGTCCTGCTTTAATGGAGTTTATGATCCAGTCATCTTGCATTTCCTCTGTGTGATTATTTTGGTAGCATATTTACAGTCCCCTCTCTCCTCTACACTGCTCCTTAGTTGCTACTCGATCAGAACTTAAGTAAAAGGAATCACCACACTGTTGTGATCTAACTGGTCTACCAGAAGAGGAAGGCGTCGGGTGGGGCCTGGCCATTCAAGTCAAGCAGTGATTTCCCCAAGTTATCATTACCCTCAACGCTGAGATTTCCAGAGATCCTTTACCCACACGACAGCAACCTACCAATACTTTGTGCCTTTTCTATTTAAAAAATATCCAATACTCTCATTTTTCTTTTCATACTCAAGAATCCTTTATCTTTTTGTACTTTTCTCTGCCTTCCTGAACTTGAGGCCTGCTAGTAGCATATACAGGCATTTCTGCATACAATGCAGAATGATCGGAAGGCCTCGTTCAGATCTGGACTCTGCCACCTGCTGGCTCTGCACCCCCGGGAGAGCCACTAACACCCCAGAGACTTTGGTTCTTATGGACAAAATACAGTTCGAAATAACACAACTTGTGGGGGTAAGATGACGTAAGTCATGTCATGAGCTCTCAAAATGTTTAATGTTTGTAGCTTTATTTGAATCATTTAGTGGGTGGAAGTGTTGGCTGATTCCTCATCTGTTCTCACCCTCGCCAGCAGTCTCTGTGCTGTGAAAGCATAAGTATCTGTCTTCCCGCCCCCCCCAGCATATTCCAGAATTTAAGCTCTCCCATACCTGGACATCTTTCTTTGTAGCTCATTTAAATCCATCAGGCTTGACTTAATATGCATTTTCTCATGGTCCATGATTGCTGGATATAAAAATGTCCTTCTTGTAGAACTTCTGTGTAACAATTTCTTGTATATTCAAAGTACTTATTATGTCACTACATCCTTTTCCTTTCCTTTCCCAAAGTAAACAATTCTAATTCTTAGCCTTTCCTTATAAGTTCTATTTAAACACATTTTAACATTTCTGTCTTCTAAGCATTAGAGAAACGTGATCTTTCTATCTATAATTAACGTGTTCTAACATCTTCACACAGATGCCATGAATAAGAGACAAAATAAATACAATGTATGATATTCATTTATACATTTTATTGCATGGAATTGGACTGGATTAACAGAAGCTTATCCTTAACCATGAAGTCAGTAGAACACATTCATCAGATAAGGTAACCGAATACTAAACTTTTCTTTTCATAAACTTTATAGTCACCTAGAATAAATAGGAAAGCAAATATGTCTATGGTCAAACTACATATTTTTTGGATATCATTGTAATGAATACTTGATGCAAAACTCCACTAGAATATTTTCCTTAAAATCTAAAGGAAATCACTCCTTATTAGATCCTTAGTACGGAAGATGACAAAAGCCAGTATTTTAATAGAACACCTTATTTGTTTGTTCTGATTCATACTGGGATATCAAACAACCAAGGCAGTAAAAAAAAAATAACACTTGACAAAAAGTAATTATTTGGAGGTTTTCATTTTAAGTATATGATTTCATCCCATCTAAATAAAATTCACAGACATGGCACTAGCATTAACAACAGCTGTATACATGTCTTAGGTCAACCTCGAAAAATGAAAAGCTCTGATGTATTAAAATGTATAGGAAAAGAATTGTGCTAATAGAAATGAGCTGGGGTATGTGAAGGAATGAATGTGATTGATAAAGGCGGTAAGGACTGTCAAGAAAAGATTAAGTCCAACCTCCAACATATTTATGGCTTAGAGCAGCTCAATCCAACGTGACAACTAATTTCACCTTGCAGTAACCTCTAGCCTCATCATATGCTCACTGTAATACACTATGATGCTAAACAACACACCCCACGTAGCCATTATTGGAAACAGAAAGGCCATATAAGGACACAACATGGTCAATGAAGCTCTTAGGCGAAACCTCTACCCGTTTCTTGAAAAATTCCTGAATATTCCTCCCCCTTATTGAATGCCCCACCCCTCGACTAAATGAGCTCCAATAAAGTAAGTAAATCTCACGAGAGAGGGGTTGTTCTGTCTGTGGAGTAGCCACTCTGTCTCCCTGCTTCACTAATAAACTCTCACTTTAAACTCTATGCTGGCTTGATTTGGAATTCTTTCTTGCGTGAAGCCAAGAACCCACAGTGGGTAGTGGACCTTTGGGGACACGGACCCCTGGATTTGCTGCAGCAGAAACCATTTTATTTTTCAAACGCAGACACAGACTTCTACCAATCAAAATTTATTCCTGTGAAAATTGTGTGAAGGGGAAAATTGAAGAAGATACTGATGAAATTTTCATGGCTCTCTTACTAGGCTATCAAGTGTAAAAAAATTATCAATTGAAATTCTGCGGTTATTATTTTTTTCAATCTCACTTTGTTCAGAAAGGATTTAAAACAGCCTGCTCTGTAATATAAATCCGATGAAATCCCAAACCCCTGAGCTTTCCAATATGAATTTTTGTACTGTTGAAAAGTTCTACCTTCACACTTTAAGTTTAATTGCTTATTTTTATTTTATAAGGAACTCCCTATAGTGGACGCCTCTAAGTATACAAGAAATTTTAAAATATGTAGAATAACTCCTGAAATTTTACAGATACAAGATATACCTCCCAAGTAAGGGAAACAGTCCCAGAGAATCCTGTCTGAAGGCCATGCAAGGTCATCATCTCAGCTCTGAGTCTTAGCTCTGGTCATGTATTTACCATCCTGAACTGAATTTCATACTTTTAGGAAAAAAAAAATCACCTTTATAATGTGTTCAGGGAAGAAAAATGTGCCGTGTTGTGACAGAAGTTTCTAGATGTCTAGCAATTGCGGACAAAAGGTATTTCACATTAGCAAGGTTTCTCAAAAGTAACCTTTTCTGTTAGCAGAGTTGTATTAATTAAAGTCAGTGCTGCCTGCACCCTGGTCTCTCCGTAGTGTGTGTGCTACCACCGTCTCTGGGAGTAAGGGCCATATGTAAACAAAGATGAAGGAAAAATGCCAAAGACTAAGTCTATTTTTTCTACATATGAAAACAGCAATTTAGCTAGCTCATCAGCACCTGAAAATAAAAATGACATCCGGCACAAACAAGTTAAGAGTGGTCCATTCTAGAGGTGAGAACAGTTAAATAGCCACAGTTTATAGAATGAACAAACTTAGCCATAGGAGCTTTTTGTAGTGAGTTAACTGTAATTTAAACATAAAAAAAGGAAAACCCAAGGGAAAACATATAATATCTGAAAGCTAAAATTAGTAAGAAATGACACCCCGGACACACTATGTATGATATTATTTTATCTTGATATCAAGTGGTAGATTCTCTTAATGCTAATATATTTAAGTATTTAAATAAGTTTTAATTATTTTAAAAAGTAACAATTTTCTTGCATGAGCTGATTTCTCAGGTAACTATACCTGGAAAGAACTTCCACTGCTTAGCTCGCAGGAATGGAACTGCTGTCCTGTCTTTAATTATACCTGACCGAGCTGGAGTTGCAAACAAATAAACCTCAGGGAGATTTATTATCTTTGCCAAGACAAACTTTTAGAGCTAAAGGTTTTAAGTTAAGGGTACATGTCACTAGATCCTTACTGCATTCTCTATACTTCTAATTATATAAGTCAGGCTAGATGTTTCTCCTGACAAATTGATGTTGGGCCTAAAAAATACTTTTATTTTCAGTCTTATTTTTTGGAAGGCATTACTTCTTAATATATTCTTTTTCTTCTCTAAATTTAATTGTATTTTTTCCAGTGCCACTTATATGTCCTAGACCTTCTTTTACCTCCACCCACTCCCCTTTCCCCAGCAATCCGCACACTGTTATTCACGTCTATAAGTTTTTCCTCTTAATTCTGTCTTATTTTATCATTACTTACTTCCTTAGTTATATCTTAATTATTTTCATCATAAAAGTGATAAAGCAAATTTATAGAATATTTAGCAAAGAAATACAAACATAGTACCCTTACACCTAATTCAATTTCTGAATAAATTGATGTGCAGATATTTTACAATACTATTTACAGAAAGTTTTAAAATAATCCATTCCTATTCCTTTTTTCAAGCATGAAAAAGCATAAGTAAATAAGTCACTTATGGTTCCAGTGCTCCCAAACAATCATATTCATTTATATACATTAATCTTTTTTTAAAACATAACTGTGGTGCCTTCTACTTGTTTGCATGGCTAGACTTTCAGTCCCATGGGCAAACTCTGCTTGAGGGGATTCCTCTTCTGAGTAATTTCCTGTGTCTAACTGCACCATTTCTCCATAGTGAGGAATTCTCATAATGAAATAAGCATATCAATCCATTCACATTCTCACGTGCTCATTAGTGTGATTTCAAACAGCCATAGTTTATGAGATCAGCATTTGCACTCTGATAAACTGAGAGCCTAACAGTCACTGAGAGAAATTTACCAATTCTTTGTACCACAGCCTTTCCAATTTTTATATCTGTTCTTTTTCTAAGAAAACCTATTTAAGGCATTTAACTAGCATTTTCAATAAATCATTTTAAGAAGGTTATGTATGGGGTATTTTCCTAAATCCCTGAAAATCTGAGAATGTTCTTTTGATTGCTTTTCATAGAAAAGGTAATTTAACTGGTTCTTAAATTCTTGGATCTCGATTGTTTCTTTTAAAACTACATGTGTCTTTTCCATTACTATGCCAGTTAAGGTTTTTGATCGCAAACAACAGACACCAGGGCTGGCTAACTTAAACAGAAAATAAATTCATTGGACCCATATTTTTGAATTACAGAATCAAAAGGAGCCTGGATATCAGGTAGAAACCAAAGGATGCTAGGCATCTGAGAACACAGCCAACATTATGCTAAAGATATAGTCTGTTAGAATGATGGAAAAAGGCCATTGGGACATTTGTTTCTGCTGTTGCTGGGCTCAAGATTCCATGATGCTGCCAAAACTAAAGTCCTTTTAGTGTCCATGGTTTTAGCAAAGCCAAAATCCCACAGGGAGCATCTGAGTGGCTGAGTAGGTCATGTGACCTGCAAAGGGATGGGGAATGGGAATTTTCTGATCTCATTTGTTTTCTGCTTCCCACAAATTTAATACAGGATTCCTCCCTAAATTAGGGAAAATGATCAGACCCTAAGACCAAAAGATGACAAATATCCACTGCAATTATCTTCTAGCTTTTAGCAGATCTGAGTTTAATGCCAGTTTAATTTTATCCCAATAAACAACATATTGCTTTATTCTGTATGCTTGTGGAGTTTTTTTCCTTCATACTAGAAATTTAAAATTTCAGCCAGGATATGTCTAGATGCAGTTCTCCCTTCATTGACCTTGCTTGATTTGCTCACTTAGGACAATTTCTTTTTCCCTCCCTAGAACAATTTTCTTCAATTATATCTTTGACTATTTCTTTACTTTCAGTTGTCTTTGCTATATACCCATATATGATATATACCTACAAATCTTAGATTGAAGTTCCATTCTCTAAATTATAACCCTAGGTATATAAAATAATATATTCAGACTGCTACAACTAGCTAGAGTTTCTCATTTATTATTAAACAGTGCCATCAATTTTGAAATACATTATTTTTTAGATTCTCAAAACATCCTATTTTATCCATATAGGTCCCTCAAACTCAAGGCCAACTAGACAGACCATCAAATAATGCCTCTGAACAGATTTACACCAATAGAGATTAAACAGACTAGCCAGTAATCATGTCATGTCATATATTTTTATATTTATGTTTTGTATATTAATAACATCTTATGTCAACACCTATTTAAATCACTTGATAATAATTACTCTATTTTACCAAAAAGAAGAGAGGCAATGGGTTCCTTTAAAGACATACATTTTTAGGTAATAGGGTTCATTCTATAGAATAGACTCAAATTCTGTTTTCAGAAAGTCTTGTCCCTGAAACTACCTGAGAGGTCCATTATAAATGCCGATCCCCAGGCCCCACACCAGTCCTATGGAATTAGAATCTCAGGATGGAGGGGTAGAAATTTGCTCTTTAAAAAATAAGTTCCTTGGATAATTCTTTATCCATGAAAGTTTGAGCATCACTGCTCTAATTCACTAATAATGATACTAATACTAAAATGTTAACCTGGATAGACAAGGAATTAAACAAGGAATGGGATTATTTTACAATCCGATTTTAAAGTATTTCAGGTCAAGAACCAAGATCAGATTTCCATTAGCACTTATTCTATCTGAAACAATCAGTTTGGTAAAAGTAGTTTCAAAATTCTGGTAACTCGAGTTTCTCTTCGGATTGACTCAAATTGCCTAGGCCACTTACCATGTGGAAATGCAGTGAACCCTTTCCAAAAGCAATGTTTCCCTAGAGGTTTCACCAGATCAACTAACAAAAGGCACACATTCGGACTGCAGAACATAACTACCAGTGAGAAAACTAGGATCAGATGTCAACCATTTTATTAATTCTCGAGGTAGTTTCACTTTTCTGCCATTAATAACATACTAAGAGCCAGCCTGAAAACTCAATGGTCAGTTTCTTGGGTGACTTTGTTAAAAAAAATCATCTGACAGTGTTACTTCAGGCATGATATTGTATGAAGTTGTTTCTAATGCCATAACCAAATAGCCAGACCCAATTCTGATGTAATCGTTTTCCTGCATCAAAGATTTGAAATGAAATATTCTGTGAGACAGCAACCAAACCTTTCAGCCTAGCAGTGAAAAACTGCCAATGGTAACTTGCTCATTGCATCGAGGCTCCCAGCTGGTCCGTAAACATTTAGAAGCCAAATATGATTCTATTGAAAGAGATGCTTTGGAACAGTTTCTGATTTTAATTTGATGGTCCTGAGTAATATACATATTTAGTAGCTATGAAACCATTGTTAATATACTTGTTTTCAGCTATCAGAACATTTAGTCTATGTAGATATAATCCGAGTTCGGCTCACCATTTGTTTATTTTCAATAAGCACTCGTGTGTGTGTGTGTGTGTGTATGTGTATGTATGTGTGTGTGTGTGTGTGTGCGTGTGTAAGATAAACAAGGTAAAAACAATTCTGCTAAAGTTTCAAGAAAATTAAACCAAGATGAGAAACATCTTAAACCTTAATTAAAACAATATAAGTACATTAATTAGATATG
The DNA here is from genome assembly GCF_021234165.1 of Pteronotus mesoamericanus. Lineage (NCBI taxonomy): Eukaryota > Metazoa > Chordata > Mammalia > Chiroptera > Mormoopidae > Pteronotus > Pteronotus mesoamericanus. The sequence goes on from NW_026555302.1 coordinate 3,175,082, forward strand.
ACACTAATATACTCAAATTGGGAAGAAATTTCTGGAACCAGTCATTAAAACAATTAGATTTTTAAAATATCCACAGGACAGATTGGAGAATTTAAAACTATTAAATCATCTAGAGACAATTTCTATTTATATTTTCTTGAAATAAAAGTGTTCAACTACTAGGATTAGTCGTGTCTGCTTTAAAGTCACATATTTAATACTGATGTGTCAGTTTCCAGGTTAGTCAGCTGCAGACCGACCAGTCAAGGTCCACAAGCATTCTATCATCCAAAATGTAATTGTTTGGGTAGATACCGTCCCTCTCCCGCGGCCAACCTAAGGGAACAGAGATCGAAGGAAGAGACGGGAAGACACTATGACTCAGAAGTTATCATTGGCACAGTACCTTGCACTGTAAGGAAAACCGACGCAGCAGATGACCCTCCTTCGTTGGAAACCAGGCAGTGGTACTCTCCAGCATCGGTGGGCTTCACAGTCCTGAGCTCCAGGGAGAGGTTGGCCAAGACTCGCGTCCGTGCTGGGTCTGCCAGTCGAATGTCTCTGTCGTTCCTCTGCCAGGTTAGGTTGTAATCCACTGTGCTGGTGACGAGACATGTCAAAACCGCTCTTTCCCCAGGAGCGACGGTAACATTGCTAGGCACTTGGATGACCGGAGGGGGCTCTATGAAAAATGAAAAGATTCAAATCAAGAGACCCAAAAGCTGTCTTGCTCGCTTATGGAGGTGGTTTAAAAATTGAATTAGTATGGATTGACTCTCCAGTAGAAAAGATGCAGTGCAACAGAACTTACTCATTAATACATGCCTATCACCTCAAGAAAGTCATCTAGTTGAAACATGCCTTAAAAAATAGAGCTTATTTACATACCAAAGTATATTCAAGGCTAAATCTATAAATTATAAAGAGAGGTATGGCAAAAGGATATGACTAAACTGATTTAGGATTGGGAATAAGTCAAATCTGGATTTGAGTTTTGAAGGAAGTAAATTTTAAGATTTCTTCATTTAAAAATATTTATGTGTCATAGAATTGCACACCTGAAACCCACATAATTTTATTAACCAATGTCAGCCCAATAAATTAAAAATATTTATTTAGTGTTTTAAAGGAAATGGCACATAAAGTATGGTCGATATGGCAAAGATAAGATACAATCTTATTAACAAGATACAATAGTACAACAGTAGAGTAAGACAAATGTTGCCGCAGCAGGGACGGGGAACATTTTTATTCAAGAAGAACAAGCCAACAGTAGGGACAAACCTTTAATAAAATTGTATACCTAGAGTCACGTACACAAAGGCGCTGACTAATGCACGCAAATTTCTGGTGTTGTCGAAAGCCACTTACTAAAACTGTTTAACCAACATTTCCAGAGAGAGTCACTTAGTGCTCGAGTCTGGTTTGAGAATAAATCGGATTGTCTCTCTAAAGCTCACTCTGCCCAAATGCTTTCAAATGATCTGCTGCAGCAAACCATTACTGAGGACTGATACCGGAATAAAATCTGCGGTGAGCCGTGCTAGCTGGAAACCCCTACGTCTGTTTTAGTTTAACTATAAAAGAGCACCAGATATTCAAACTATCCTTCTTTATTTAAAATGACATATAAGTGCAGATGAATATCATAAGCCTAGAATAAAACCTGGAAACAATATGCCAAAACCACAGTGGTTATCACTGAGTGAAAGAAATGTGTATATATTCCAGATTTTCCTTTATTTATCCTTTTTTCCCAAACATTTTTAGAGGAGTGTGTGCTATTTTAAATTATAAAAAATAAACATATATTTTATCATTCTGCTATGTTTTTAAAATCTCTTAGGCAAACAGCTGGTGAATAGAGTGGAAAGAGAACATAGCAATGTTGGGACGCTCTGATTGGAGCCTGGCGAGGTTTGAAAGACAAAATACAGAGCACTTTGTTAAATTTGAACTTCGGATAAACATCAAATAATATTTTAGTATAACTAGGGCTCATGGAATATTTGGGACACTCTTACATGAAATTCAAATTTAACTGGGCATCCTATGTTTTCATTTGCAAAATCTGGCAAACACAACATGCCTAGCTCTACCCCTATTTGTGTGGCCTTAGATGAGTCCATTTATGTGCAGCGTTTGTTTCCTTTTCTGAAAAACAAGGGGATTGATTTGTTCGTCTTAAAAGCCCTCTCCAGTGCTAAGGTTCTATGAATCTAACATACAAGCTCGTATGGTTCTGGGATTCTAACACACGAGACCCACTGAGGATCTGGAAGTGATTGTGTGTGCGCACGTGTTCACACTCTATCAAAACCTTTCTGAGACCACAAAGCAGGGTGGCGGCGCCGAGTCCTCCGCCTAGGCTGGGGGAGGGTGAGAGGCGGGTGGAGCTCGGAGGCGGGCGGGGTAAGCCCAAGTCAGCCCAGAAAGAAGTGCCCACTCCTTTAAGTGCAAAGGGGTATGTGCTGTTTCTTTTGCTGTTATAGTCATTGTCACTACCATCGATACTTTATTTTTTAAACAAACGTCTTCACCCAGACCAGGGATTTTATAAGCGCTTTAGAAAACATGAGATCCCCGTGACGGACGCATGCCTAGATCCCCCGTGAGGACCGTGGCTCTCATTTCTCCAGCTGCTGTGCTCGCTGATTGCTTACTGACAGCTCATTGTCAAGGGAGGTCTCACGCTCAGGGTCAAGCCCTGTTTCCAGCGGGCTCACTTCCAGTGACCACGTCATGAGGGAACAAGGGCCCAGCCCTCTTGCCTCAGCTCAGGGTCATACCAGCTCCAGAGTTCCCTGCGGGGTCAGCTGGGGCTCCTGTTGTGTCTCCATCACAATATAACTTCTTCCACTTCCTCACTCCCTTACAGGTGCTTCTATCTAGCAAATTCCTCCATAACCCCCTTGCAGGCAGAGCCTGCCTCAAAGTCTACATCTTCTTCACATATGAACTCAAATGCATAAAATGCCAATTTTCTAATAACATACAGGAACAGGTGAAATTTGAAATATGGCATACAATATTGCCACTGCATAAATACCTAGCGACAATAAATATTATGCATGCTGAAAGATTTATGCGTGCACGAATAAATGCGGAGGTGACGGGGAAGATGATGAAAGTGAATTACAGCAGTCTACAAAGGAAATCAAGGTAACAGATTACCGGAAATAGCCTGGTGCTGGGAGGATGAAGGGCAGTCATTCCTCAGTGGAAAAATGACTGAGGGAGGGTTAGGGGACCAGAGAACCTCACACTGGAGAGAGAAAGAATGACAAGCATAGTCCCTGCAACGTCAGGTAAAGATCATTAGACTGAGTCAGGAGGCCAGGAATCTTTTCCTTACCATCTTTCCAGCTGATCAAAAATGGGTCACTTGCTTGCTCTGAGCTTCAGTTTCTTTAGCTATAATGTGATAAGGTGGTGTAATAATATTTTTAAATCTTATCTTGCTCTAAAAGAGATTCCTGTACTTACAGTTTTCGATTGCCTGTCACTGACATGCTGCTGACAAATTTTCTCTTTTCCGTACTTTACCTAAACCCAGAATTTTAGGTTGTGCGTGTGTGTGTGTGTGTGTGTGTGTGTCTGTCTGTCTGTCTGTCTGCAGACACATGCATGCGCCTGCATGGGGGTTGGGGAATTGCCTTAATAATGAAATTCAGTAGAGAAAATTAATATGACAACTAAATTATCAAATATCACTCCATAATATTTTTTCCTGCTTTTGCAGTTTTAGTAATTAATTTCTACATGTGTATATGTAATTAAAGAAATATATAATGTTCTTCACATTTTAAACAATCCATAACCAAAATTTCCAATGAACCAAAAATCCTTAAACATGTAAGCTAAAAGAAAATGTTGAAAATAATTGAGGTAACATACTGGTCAAAATTTAGTTTTTCTCTAAACTGCTCTTGAGTGCTCATTAACTTTGTAAAATAATATCCACAGTGATATAATATCATTATCCCATATTGCCATGTTACCTAACACCGCTGCCCAAAATATAATATCTACCTATCCTGTGAATTTGCACCTGATTCCAGTATGGAAGTTTGATTCAGAAGTGGGCTCAGAATTGAGGCTGGCGTGTGAAGTAAAAATTAGCCCAAGAAAGAAATGTCCATTCTTTTGAGTCGACAGGGGCACTTGCTTGTTACTTCTGCTGTTACAGTCACTGCCATTACCACCAACACCTCTGCCTCCTTCTTTCATAAACGACCGAGTGGGACACAATCCCTGAAAATTGGCTTCGTCCAATTTCCAAGTGATACCGCTGCTCGGCTGGCGCCGGCATGGACGGGAAGGGCCTGCGCAGAGCATGCACACAGAAGCCGCTGACACCAGTGAGCCAGATTCCTCACAGTCAGTTCATAAGTTCTTACTGGTGCTTCCCAGGCATTTATGCAAGATGTCTGAATCGACTCACTCAAGCCTCTTTCCCTGTTGTCCTTCCCTTAATGAATATTGCTGGGAAAACAACTCCAGTGCTCAAGTGTTTGTTTTCCCAGAAGCTGAGGAATGTTGACACAATTCCAATGCTTTTAATAATTACTGGAGATGAAAAAAAATGGATGCTTTATGATGCATGTCAACTTGCTAAATTGTTCCAGAGGACAAGCTTTATTTTTCTAAGAATAAGAGAATACAAATAATTTACTGCAAGAAGCACATGGTTGCACGCCTCTGTTTTAAAGTTCAGCTTGGGCTTATTGATAACAAACACAGATCCTAGTCTTCTAAACAATTATAAAGCTTCTTTTATCTCAAGCAGTCTCCAGAAAATACACATCAATACTAAAAGCAGATACAGACATTGTTAGGAACTCAGTGGCCACATCTAGGTGAGAATACACTTACTATTAAATGCTCAGCAATGCTAGTCTACAGGGCAGGCAGAAAATAAATCAGTCAAAACAATCCGATAAATTCTAAATATATGCTGAATAAGTGGCTTAAATTCTGGTCATTGATTATGCCTCATAGTTTTTTTGTTATTGTTGTTTCCTAAGAATTCTGTGAGAATAGAGAAAAAAATAGTCTTTTTCACTAAAAGACATTCTACCTGATGAAATAATCTGAGCCTTCTCTCTCCTTTATTCATAGGAAACACACTATCTAAATGTAAAATAATGAGCAGGTCTTCTGCCCTTCTTAATGCTAATATTGTAGCCGCTAATATTGTAGCCACCCTTTATGGTCTTCAATTTCACTGTCAGAATCCATTCATAAAAGCACTCAGTTCATTATGAATATAGAAGAAAACAGAAAATTTAACCTTAATATTATCACAACAGATCCCTTCCTTTTTTAAAATTTATTTTTTCAAAAGAAAATGCTATATGGCCATTACAAAAATGATGTATTAAGCCTCTAGTTTATAGCAATATTGTTGATAACAACAATATAATAATAATAGCTAATACCTATTATTGGTTCCATGTGTCAGTCTCCCTTCAAGTGTGTTACTCATTTTTGATATTGTATCTCATTTAATTCCCACAGTTTCTTCATGAGATACTATTAGTGTTCTTATCCTCATTTTATAGTTGGGGAAACCAAGACACTGAGTGCTTAAGGAAGTGGCCCAAGGAGGGCCACCCAGCCAGTACATGGTGACGCCAGGATAGGCAAACACCCCATTTCCATAGCTGCGTGAACACTCAGGAAGCGGCAAAGCAATTGGTGATAATCACCTGACACATCAAAAAATGTCTGGGCCCGTCCAGTCCCGGCATCGCTGGCAGCGATGCACTCATAGGAGCCTTCGTCAGTCAAGGTGACCTTTTCAATATCCCAGTTCACAGTGGCAGATTCCCTGGGGTAAGAAAGCAGAAACATTTTTAGTTACTATAAAAATAAGACTGAGTTGAAAGCAGTGATTCCACTATTTGTTCTGAAGCCTTCGTTCAAGAGACACCATCAAGAGAACGAGCCCTGGCTCGTGTAGCTCAGTCAGTTAGAGCGTTGTCCCTGTATGCCAAGGCTGCAGGTTCAATCATGGCTCAGGGCACATACAAGAGTCATCCAAGGAATGCCTAAATGGGCAGAACAACAGATCGGTGCTTCTCTCTCCCTCCCTTCCTCTCTCTTGAAAGATCAAGTAAATAAATAAAACTGCAGAGTTCTTGCTGGCTTAAAATTATACAACTTTTATATTTTAATTAGAAAGTTGAGTTTCTCTACTCTGAGCAAAGAGACAGTAAGTTACAGAGATTATAAGTTTCTTTAGGGAAATATATTCTGGCTATGTCAAAATACACGATAAAGATCTGTTAGAGAAATACTCCTTAAATCTTCTCTTCCTATCATTTTCAGTTTTTGGTCATGTTCAGTGAGGTTCTTAAACAAAGCAATCAACCAGTTTGAGGGTAGAAAATAGACTTTTTGATTCCAAAAAGATAAACACTCTTTTACTTTCTTATATAGAAGTTCCATATAAGACTATTTACCATATATGGTTCAATCTATGTATATATTTAAAAAAGAAAATATAAACCCTCTTGTCTTATAGTCACACTGGTCATTTATGTAAAAAAAAATTGCTTTGCTGTATTGTGTATTCGTTCCTTTAATAAACATTTATACTTTGTTCTCTAAAACTGTTCAAATTATTTCTCATTGTCTGAGTAATAGAAGTCCAGTTCTTATTTAAAAGATTCCAATAATCCGTGAAGCAAGCCTTATTTTGTTTTAAAACAATTGAAGTTCATGAATATTTCCATAATTTTTTCTTACAATCATCCACAGCTCCTTTTTGTAACCTTTTAAACATCCAAGATACAGATGAGATAAAAGATCTCATTGTGAAGTCAAGACATCTTCCACTGAAGCCAGAAATTGTGTCACGATACCGCACAGTAAAGATTCCAGCTCTCTTGCTGTCCAGAGAAACCCATGGCCAAACGGCCATGAAGGAATAACTGAGCCCTGAGTGCACATTTAGCACTACACTAGAGCTGGCAGGAGAAAGTTAAGGCACAGGTTCCTGACATCAGAAAAGTCAGAAATTAAACAATATCATTGTCCCGTATACCTTAGTTACTGAGACTATTCAGTTAATGCCATTTCCTTTCGATTGTGTATATACAAGGTGTGAGCGGTCCTTACTGTCACACTCAGAAGAAAACGGAAGGTGACGGGACTCTCTGTGCTGTCCTGATCCCCTAAGCTGGATCTCGAATGCTTAACAGCAGTTTACTCAGGCCAAGTTTATCAATGTCATTGTCTGGAGGCCCTGGAAAGCCCCAGAGAGGCAGACATTCAAAATACATATGTCTTTTGTGTCCTTTGTAGTCCCCACTTCAGAGCCAAACATACAGAGTCTGGCACAAATAACGCCCCATTTTTATTACTAAACCTTTTATTACAAAACCATACCCATGTGATTCTGTAACATAATAGTATCACACTCAAGCACACCAGATGACATTTTAGGTGAAATATTCAAATTGCTGTCTGTCTTGTTCGAGACATTCACGTACCCTAACAACCACACTCACTGGCGCTACTTCTGCTGGACCCTGATGAATATTAGGATTCATCAAAAATGTTACATGTAGAAATTTAGAACAGAAAGGGACAATTCTAGTCCCAGCTTCTAGTCCTGGGACTAGAATTGTCCCAGCCCCTCGTTTTAAAAAAGAGAAAGTTGAGATCCAGAAAGGACAAGTAATTTGTTCAAAGGCACATAACCAGTGTACAGATTGCTTGGAGAATGTTCTTTACAGTTATCCTAGTTCTTCTCTCCGTTATGAACTATTACATGAAAATAATTCTCTCTTTCATGTAGCCTTCTCAGTTGACATTCAGGCAATATGGCCACAATAAAAAGTTTTGAAGGTATGGCCTTGGAGTAGGGGAAAGAATATGTCAAATAAAAATGTGTTCCGCTGTTAATACAAACTATTTATCTTATATTCCCCTAGTGACCATAGTGATTCGCATAACAAAGATTCAGTCATATGTCTCAAGTTATTAGGAAGTTTAGCTCAAAGATGTGTGAGTGAATCGGGGTTTGAGTACCAATCTATCATCACCCATGCCTAATTCTGTCTTTAGCCTCTCATATCCAAAAACCTCCAATATATGTCAGCAAGATCTGTCACATCTCCACATCACAGAGCTGGAAAAATGAGGGAATGAATTCTTGTGGCTTACCTCCCAGAAATTGCATGGAATTAATGAATTAATGTGTATAAAGAATCTCATGTCTTTGCAAAATGTTACTATTTAAACATAAAGCAGAATGTTTTGACTTCATCACTTAGGTATGTAGCTTCGTCATTTGATATCCTGGTCAGTTAGGTTTGATTTATGGTTTTTAAATATGCAGCTAAGTAAATCATCAAGATATACTATGTGAGGAAAAAGTGGCAGGAAATAATGCAGTTAAATCTTTAAATAATGGAAAAACTTATAAATTCATAAGGAACATTCCTGCCATAGTTTTGACTTACAATGTCTACCCCATAAAGACACTGTATAAACTAAGTCTGTCAAATATTTAACATCTTATGGAAGTTATTTATATTAATATTGAATTAACAGTATGAAAGTTTTGTAAAATAATTCCTAGAGTTTTTTCCCCCAAAATGTAGTTGATTTCATAGTAAGTTAAAAAAAATACATTTCCCAGAACATCCTCTAGTTTTCAAGGTCTACTTAATTTTTATTAGGTTATTTATATTTGTCTAAAATAGTCACCCATTGTCACAAGGACAGTTGGTGCCCTCTAGCCCAATCCCATTGTTATACAGGGTGGGGCTAAAGGAAGTTTACAGCTGTTCATATGGAAAATAATACAATAATTAACAAATAATAATAGAAGAATAAACTCTGTGTTTCCTATACTCACGACTGCAAACCTACTTTTGCCCGCCCCTGGATGCATTGTGGACACATAGGTTTGTGTTCCAGCTGGCACCCCACACCAGTACACACCACTTCTCCCTGACCTCACCTTCTGCCTTTCTCCCCCCAGCTTACTGGGCTCCCGCCACACTGGCTTCCTTCCTGTCTTTCTTCTCCACATGCCCTTGTTCACTCGCTGGTCCTAGCATGTGCACACTCTTTCCTGATATCTGCACAACCATCTTTCTCACCATGGTCAGGTCTTTACACTGATGCCCCTTATCTTGAATTTTAAAATTACAACTTGACCAAAACGAATGCACCCCACCTACCAGGGTTACCTGTTCTGATGAACCTGCTTTGCATTTTGCTTTAGACCTGATCAGATCTACTTATCGTAACACTTGAAATCAGATTCAGAGACATGTGCACCTGGAAGCCAGTAGAGCTCAAGCTTCAGGGCCTCTCATCTTCAAGGACCCTTCCAAGGTTTGGTACCTAACTTTGTATTCATAATTTTGTATTCTTTGACTGAACAAGGGAACCTCCAATTGCATAAAATTCAGATTCTAGCATTTATCATGTTAACATATTATATTTATCACCTCTTTTTCTGTCTTCCTCCAACACAGTACAGGCTGCACAAGGGCACAGGCTTATATCTGTTTTGTTCACTCCTATATTCCAAGGTTATAGAGCAAATAAATAAGAATGTCTAATAAAAAGCACATTATAATAAGTATCTTCTACAAGTAAGCATTATTTGTATTAAAATTTTTATGTTTTGATTTTTGAGAGGGGGGGAATGAGGGAGGGAGAAAGGGAGAAACATTGATTTGTTCCACTTAGTTTTTCATTGATTGGTTGATTCTTGTATGTGCCCAACTAAGGATCAAACCCACCACCTTGGCATATCAGAACCATGCTCTAACCAATTGAGCTACCTGGCCAGGGCCAGTATTATTTGTATGTAGATGTTTAATGCTATAAGTTATGAATAGGAACATGTACCCACTTCAAATACTGGTCTACTCCAAGTAGGATTCCATTTCTGACAAAGCTCAAGGTAAAGGGCAGAAGACTTTCAACAGAGCAGGGAATTCGGCCCGGCTGCAGGTAGTACCCTGGGGTCTTCTTAGGCATTGTAACTTTGGGAGGGTCTACGGGGAAAAGGACATGGGTGAGAAGAGCACAGGGGTATCAGGTACTTCTTGTTAAGCCATTCAAAAGCTTCAAAATTCTCCCAAGAAATCTTCTGTATTCCAGTTCATCTAAATCACTAAAAGTCACTTTAATTATCTCTCTGCACGCAAAGCTTATTAATTTCAATGTCTTCATGAACCCTGTACCAAAGTATTCACTGAATCTAAGACTCCATGATTTTTAAATATGACATTATTTTTTATACTGCCAAGATAGGAAAAAAAAAAGCTACCCAATTAGTTACAATATATCACTAATTGTAGAAAATGTTTTGTTTACAAAAATGTAAATATATGAAAAGAACCCACATCTTAGAAATGAATTCATAGGGTGATTATTTTTTTAAAAAGAATGGAAAAATTTATTTTTAAGACTCTAATAGATTTTCATATTCAAATTAGGAGCCAAGACAACTAACTTTGAATATTCTAAATAAGGCACCATTGATGTTGGTTCCATTCTAGAACTTTAAACAATGACTACAGAGTTTTTCCTGATTTTTCCAAATCACAGCCTTATGTATAAACATTATTCTTCCATCCAATACTATAATATTAGAAACAATCCTATATGTCTATAATTCTAATGTTTTGATCAGAGTTTAGTCATCATCCTTAAGAAATAGCTCAAGTATAGACAAGTTGAAAAGCTACTTCATACCTATGAATAATCTCTAAGTTGTGTATCATCTCTAGACAATAGCAAACACATAAATAACTAGTTTACTAACTAACAAACCAACTTACCAAATAAAGTCAGAATCATCATTGATTGTTTACAATGAACTACAAAGTAGGAGGTTTCTGACAGTTGTACATAAATAGTGCACTAAGCCAATTTCGAAAGCTTATTCAAACATTAAACACATATGCCAGACTTTGGAAGAGGAATAAGAGCACCAGTATTTCCCAGTTTGACTTCTTACATTGACTGACATCATAAAAATTTCTAGATCTACAATCAGTGAGACATAACATGAAACTTTGGATGTGCTCTTTTACGATTAAGAAAAGTTACATAACCTATGTGTAAATGCTCATCAGTTTGGTAACCCAGTTACAATGTAGTATGTTATTTTTAACTTTATTCAACCACCTCCACCCGCCATTAAGCTATCAATACTGTAGTGGTGAATAAAATGATGTCTCACCTGGGACAATACTAGAAAAGGAAACACTTGATACTCTCTGGAAGAGATAATCATCCTTATCATAACCTGCTACTTTGAGAAAGAAAGCTTCATTTGGTGGTAAAAAGTCAGAAATATTCCATATGCCATAAGGCTTTCGATCTGGGTAGTATTTAACAGGAATTGTCTTAAGAGAACTGCCTGAGGTGCTCAGAAGTTCAAGACGGTCTACTCTAGCCGGAACGGCAATTCCGGAAGTATTCAGAAGCACATAGGTAGGTATTCCTACAAGAGAAAGACTTTGTTATTATTTATACATAATATGTTTGATAACAAGGCAACTTTTTGCTTTATAATAACAGATTATAAGGACCATAAGAACTACAGACTGGTCTACAAATTGTGGCCAAGTTGTAGAATATTTTCTACATAAAAGATAATTTATTCATGATGACAGAAACTTAGAAAATCTTAAGTGATTATTTTGTGGTCTTTTAACTATGTTTATATAGAAAAATTAAAATTGTGAATACTATGTTGTATGATGTTCGATTACATGAGCATTTTTAAAGTTCACTCTTTGTATCCTTCCAGTAACTGCAGCAATAAAAATAAATGAACAAGAAGCAGAAGAAGAAATTTAAAGAGTCACAGTAGGACTCAGCTCTTTTTATAGCTCTAAAACCACAAATAACCATGAGCGAATAAAATAAGAGAAGGAAAAAACAAAAACAAAAAAAGGAAGAACAAGCTTTAAAAACTAGCAATAATTTCACCTTTGACAGTATAACGATATATAATATCTTTAACATTTTAGACATATGTACACACACACAATACATCTGTTCACTTTGACAAGACTTTACAGATGTTAGTAACAGAAAGTCTCAAGATCTGGGCCAGTCATTTTTGAAGTTTAGTAAGTGTAAGCACCACTGGGGGTACTCCTTGAAGCACATGTTCCTGGGCCCTATCTCCTGTGGATCTATTGCAGGAGACCTGGGGAAGGACCCAGGAATCTTAATTTTTGACCGTCTCCCTGAGTGAGTTCAGCCTCACTGCTCTTGGGACAACACGTTGAAAAGCAGAGTGGGCCAAGAGCGCAATCATGTTTAAAGGTGCTCTGTTTCCCAATTTTACTGACTAGAACAGAACCATAAAAGCACAGACATTCTGAGAAATGTGTTCACTCGGACATCTAGCATGCCAATTTCAGTAATGTGCACATACAAACCTTGTACTGGTCTGCTGAGTGTTTTTTTGAAGTCCAGGGTAGGCTTTCGGGAAAAACCAGCTCGGAAATCAATGGTACTGAGGCCGGTGATGCGAACAGAGTGCCTCCCACTGCTGGAAGTCTGAAAATGTTTAAGGACAAACCCCATCAGGAGCAGATCCAGGATGCTGGTCATACTGAACATCAGCAGGGGGAACCGCTGGGTGTTTATGAAGATTGATATTCAGTAAGCGGGGCTCTGATCTGAGTATTCTGAACTTAACTATGATTCTATTATCTTTTTTAAAATTTTTATTTATTCATTTTTAGAGAGGGGAAGAGAAGGAGAGAGAGAGGGACAGAAACATCAGTTTGTGTTTGCATTTCGCGTGCCTCCTGTCGGGGACCTCGCCTGCAATCCAGGCATGTGCCCTACGCTGGGAATCAAACCGGCGACCCTTTGGTTCACAGGCTGGTGCTCAGTCTGCTGAGCCACCAGCTAGAGCTGATTCTCTATCTCAAATGCATGTTTTATAACACATTCCAGGGGACTGCTCTAAAGTACAATTCAGGCCCTGACCGGTATGGCTGAGTTGGTTGGGTATCCTTCTGCACAGAGAAATGTTGCTGGTTCGATTCCCAGTCAGGGAACATGCTTGGGTTGTGGGTTTGGTCCCTGGTCAGGGAGTGTACAAGAGGCAACTGATTGATGTTTCCCTCTCACATAACTGTTTTACTCCCTCTCTTTCTCCCTCCCTTCTTATCACTCTAAAAATAAATACATAAAATCTTTAAAAAAATACAATTCAGTAACATATTGCATACCCAATGGTAAATGATACAGGTGTTTAGTCACTAGCAAGTGAACCTGGAGTCAATCTGTAAAAGCTCTATGAGGACATGGATCTTTGTTTTGTTCACTGTGGTTCACATGTAGACACTGAGCAAATATTGAGGAAATGAATTAATGAGGAAATGTTCTCCTTAAACCCTAAAGGTTGCATTAAGAAAGCTGTTTCCTTTCCCTGTGCCTCTGAGAAGATACGGCCAGGACAAACATGGGAGCTGACCGTGAGGCAAATCTCTGTGCCCAGCATGCTCCGCTCAGCAGAGTCCCAGCCAAGGCACTCAGCGCTTCAGACACAGATATGAGTGAGACGCAGTCCTCGCTCTCTCTGAGCTCCTGGCCAGTGAGGGAGATGGATGGATAAATTGGAATCTTTAATGTGATGTAGCGGGTGAAAAGGGGGCCACATACTAAACCTGGCAAGCTCAGGGGAGGAGGCAGCCTTACAAACTCCGAGACTCAGAGTAACAACAAAGGATGGTCTGAAACTGGCACTTTCTAACTAAAAGCCGGTCATGGCAGGTAGTCAGGTCCTAGGGCAGTATTTCTCCGTAACAAAGGTCAATTTTCACCTAAACTGAGCCTGTTTTTTGTCTTTTTTTTTTTTTTTTTTTGTATATACAATAACATACTTGATAACATACCTTTGGAATATCAAAGTAATTTCCTTTTTTCCCTCAAAGCACAACCACCAAAGCAAAGACCACAAATCCCTTCCTTGTTATTATCATGTTAAGTGTTGACTGTTAGCTATCCTTTACCCACAAAAGTAAAAGAAGTATGTTTCACTTCCTATCCAATCCCAGAGATTCTAGCCCCACCCAACTTTGCTTTCTCCTGCCTCCCTGATCTATCACCTGTGGATTTCATGTAACTACTTCACGCCTCCTCCTTTGATTCTAATTATAAAATAAGGTGCATAACTGCCATTCTGTGCAGCACTTTCTCAATCCATCGAGATTTTGCTTCCTGGCAATTGTCGTCAGTTTGTCTCAAATAAACTCATAAAAATTCTTACAGGTTTGGATATTTCTTATGTTGACAATGTAGTGACAGAAATACTAATATGTACACAGAAATAACAGACTAGCCTGTCATTCAGCTAACACCTCCTAAAGCAGACGGTGGCTGGACTAAATGGTGAATTATACTTATGTACCAAAGTGACTCATGTGTGTAAATAAAAAATAACTTGTATTAGGGGCACAGGATAAATCAATAACACTACCATTTATTGCTCATGTTCTCTATGTGCAGACACTTTAAATACATTGGCTTATATAATCCTCCTTGCAATTCTATCAGATACATATCATAATTACTACCACTGCACAGATAAGGAGGCCGCCAAGATTTTGTCTCAAAATAAAAGAACGAGAGGATAGCCACATTTAAGCAAAAGCAGAAGACAGGAGTGAGGGAAGAGCATTCATATGATAACAGAGGGCACCGCGTATTTATCTGAGTTTCAACACATATGTAGGTATCAGAGCAATGACACAATGCAAGCTGCACAGTAGTCCCTAAATCACCGTGGCTTCTTCTTATTTGCCAATGAGGAGAGGAAAGGGGAAGAGATGTATGTGTCTCTGTTGCTCCCAAATTTATTCCTCATTGAGCAGAATCTGCAAGCACTCAAAGGGAAGGCAAATGAAGTGAAGAAAAAGAAGACAAACACATCTTCATTAAATCAGTGGTGTTGTATTCTTAACCTAAATGATGCTGGTAACTACTATGGCTCAATTTCATAAGGGTTACAAAGGATCGTGTGTGTAAATGGAAAGGTCTCAATAGTGCTACTTATTCCATTATTTCTAAAGGGAAACGTGTTATAAATTTTACAGAACAGACACAAAAAAGGAATGATCCTATTTTAAATCGGGGATTTCCTTTACGGTTATTAAAAAACCTTTCTAATTTCAGCTGTTTTAGATAATATGTGGCTTCGCTGAAGACACTATCGCCTGCTGATTTCCTGTGAGGTTAAACAAATGGTCCATATGATGATGAGTTGTTTTCAATTTATATACTGACATCATATATCACTGTAAGTTGCCTTGCTGCTCAGAAAGTCGCCTATGATAAAACAGCTGTTGAGGCTACGAGGGAAAATATGGCACAATTTGTCAAATGAATGCTATTAAGTGCTAATCGGCTGCCAAGTGTTCTGTGTGCATACCAATTGACCAAGAGTCCATGTGGAAAAAAGGGGGGCTTCATATCTAAATGAGAAAATTAAAAATGACCGAAGTGTTTGCAAATATGGTATCCTCTGTTGCTATATGATATGTTAAAATAGAACTAAGTTGATGATAGGGAGCCCCATATAATCTCTAGAAAATTATTGTAAAATAAATTAATTTTGATCCTTAAAATACCATACTAACAGAGTATGTGGAAATAAGAACATTGGCTGACTATTCTCTGAGCAATGCTAAAAACGTGAAAGATAGTAAGTTCAGAATTTTTGTTAATTTCATGTAAACAGTAGGAATGTCTGCATGGAATTTAAAAGGTTGATAAATAAAAGATACTCCCAAATGAGTCATTTTTTTATGCATACCCAACTCTGGATTGATGAGGGCAAAGGACATCACAAATAAACCAAAATTATATTTTACAAATATAATAAAAGAAAAAATGAACTAATTTAGTTAAAATGATCTCTGGTATTCATGCATGTAATTAACATTTTTTAATCATTCTCTTAAAACATTGCAAAAATATTAGGATAATATTTTAGGAATACAAAGCATCACATTAAATCTCTTGGTGAAAACTATCAATATTATTTTAGTCCTTTTTTTTTAAGTAAGCTGTTATTTTACTCTGGTTCTTAGCTGACCTCTCTTTTTCAAATTTCAGTGTAACAAGAACATGAAGGTTTCAGGTATAACGGTGGTAAAACAAACCAGTAAATGAAAAAAGGAGAAAGAAGTTCTAACATATACGAAACACATTCTGTACATCAGGCTAAATCTTTGATATAAATTATCACCTTTGATTTTCAAAAAGAAAAACCCCTGTGAGAGGGTGCTGCCATTTTCCTCACTTCACAGCTTAGAGAAGTTAAGTCACTTGTTTGAAGTCACAGCAACAAGAGGTGGCAGAGCCAGGAGTGAACTCAGTGTGGCTCGAGAGACCAGCCCCCGCGGCTGCCCCTGCGTTTATCTCAATGGACTGGGTTACACTGGTTTTAGTTAAGGCTGAAATACGCTGAAGTGCTCTATGTAAGAGAAAAGTAATATCAACCTTCTGAGACAATCCTGGGGAGAGAAGGAGAAGTGAATGAGGGAAAAGGAAGAGGAGGGCCAAGGAGAGAGCAGAAGGGCCCAACGTGCTTCCAGGTGTGTCCCCAAGCCTACTGGAAAATCGACTACACTCACAAAATGATGGTTGTTAGTGGATTTCCTGTGAACTTTCTGAAGGGGCTGAGCTGTGCCGTGCATCAGAATACGAAAGGTTAGAATCAACACACAAATGATTGGGAGGCAAGGACACGGTAGAAAAGTAAGCTTTCAGAAAACTGCAGAAATGTTGGGAGAAGGCTTTGGAATCTAACATGTTATGGACGCAGCGGGGCTGGAAGAGAACTGAATGATAGGAAGGTCTCAGAGAAGCGAAGAGAATTCAGCTAATTCTGTAACTGGGTCAAGCAGAGAGGACGTCCCGCTGCATATTTTTTCCCCCTCTCTTCTCTTCCAAATGATTTTAGCCATCTTGTAGCATCTGTCTAGATATGCAACAAAATGAGTAAGACCAAAATTAATTTTGATTAATTTTGAAAATTTAATTTCTTTAATCATCACCCAAGGATATTTTTAATGATTTTAGAGAGAGAGAACAGGAAAGAGACTGAGAGAAACATCAATTAGTTGCCTTCCGTACATGCCCCAAGCAGGGATCAAACCCACAACCTTTTGCTGTGTGGGACAACACTCCAACCAGCTGAGCCACCTGGCCAGGGCTGACTTAATTTGTTATTTGGCCTTTAATCTGTGGGCCATATGAAAATTAGAATTTGGCTCTGGAAAGCATTTTTCTACCATAGAATTTCTTGAAGTTATCACTCCTTCACAGAGCTAACCTAACCTCACAGCTTCTGTAGTTTTTTTTGTTTGTTTGTTTTTTTGTTTTTTTAAGAAAAGAGAAATCTAGGAGCAGCCTAGTGGCTCCAAGCATAACAGGAAATTTTCTAGAAAGTAGATGCTGGACAGGGTTCACAGGGGCTGGAAGTTCTGAGGGTTGTACTTCAAAGACCATATTTATTCATACGATTTTCAAAAGTTCATAATGAGCTACATTACTACTCTGAGTTCGAATGCTATGTTGGTCAAGCATGTAAAGTTCTGAGTGAGAACTACACAGGCAGCTGCAATGTGAGCAAAACAGAGGCAAAGAGGAGGTTGCACTAGATATCTCCTGGCAACCTTACATTGTAAATAGGTACCTTGATTCACAAAGCAGTACGAGAAAAGGAGCAGAAGGGACCAGAGTCTAGATTTCTGAACTGGAGTGAATGAAGGATCAGGACAAGCTGAAGCCCCATAGAGCAAGCACCATGGAGAGCTCCAGGGAAAATTAGCGGCTCCTCTGATACCTTCTTGGTCAGCTCTGTTGCAGATGGACCTACTTCTGAGTTTACGGATAAAGGGCTATTAAATACTTCTCTGTACTGAAAGTCCCTTCAGGCAATAGCTAAGTCATATTTGTCACCAACAAAATATTACTCAATAGGCATTTAACACATGTAGGTTTAATAAATATTAAAGTCATCCAAATGCCAAAATGTTGTTGCTTTTCCTTAGATTCTCCTAGGACCAGCTAATGTCCTAGGAGACGTTAAGATTCATCGAGTATTCTTGGAATTTTCCTGGAAGCATTATGCTAAGCATGTTCACACATAATGTCATAAAATCCTATTATATCCAAAAATTATTTTATAGCACCATAAAAAACGTGAGGCTCAAAGAAATGATTTACAAGCCTAGGTTTATACAGCATGTTAAACTGCAATTATTCCACATTCAATACTCTTTTTATAGTATATGCAGAGCATTGTAGGAGCATTGTAGAGCACTGTAGGATAGGATAATCTCTGGGCTGATTTTGATCCTATGGCATAGAAGTCAACAATGCCCTCCAACTATTCATTTGCCATTCTACATTTCTACACATTTTCACTGAGGAGGAATCGGGTTAGTGGAGTGTTGCCAAACTGCTCTTTGAAAAAAGAAAGCCCTAATTTTTGGCATTTTCCAATTTCTGTGGTATAAATGCTGCCACCATGAATGATTTCAAGCTGCCAACACGATGTCACCGAACACAGAGATGGGAAGACAAAGGGTGTGATTGACTCTCCGTGAGCCATTATGAGCCAGCTTCAGCATTTTATTAGGCCGTGGTAATAGCCCTGGCCAAGGTGATACAAAGGGAGTGAGGAGGAATGTCTGTCACTCACAGAGGTGTCTGTCTCGCCCCAGAAGTAACACAAATTCCTTCTTCTTTTTTTTTTTTTTGGTGAACTCAATGTACATTCCCCAGTCTCTCCCCAACTAAAATAACAAAAGAAGCTGCATGTTCTACATTATGGTGGTGCCTCCATCACCTGGGGTTCCTGAGTGACTGTGTGAAGTAGGATGTCATGGCAACTGCCCGCGACCCAGACCTGGACCATTAGTGAGGAACCAGCTTTCTTGTATTGAGCCGATGAGAGTTCCTCCTAGTACCAAATTCTGCCCTTTAGTAAATTCAATTCAAATGTTATTGATAGAGCTGGCTTTCATTTCTCCTGAAGAGTTTCAATGTTTCATAAAATAATATAATAAGCCCAAATTTAAAAAGAAAAAATTTAACGTGTATCTGCATTGACAGAAAGTATAGATACAATTTACACATATTCAAGAAGAATAATTTAATTAACTTTATCACTCCTGTGCCTGAAAGCATTTAAAGACTTTCCAACATTTAATTTAATTATGACAACATTAAGTAGGTATTATTTCCCCCCAATTTTCTCAGACTTAGAGAGGTTAGGTAATTTCTTCAAGATCAAAAAGACACTAAGTCATGGATCTTGAATTAAAATAAATGGCCAGCTCTTTTCTAAGTATTTGTTCTGAAATCACATACCAGTCTTTACAAATTAAAGACTGTGATGGTTTCAGTCAAACATTTAATGAGAACTTACTCGAGCTAGGCACTGTGCCAGACACAAAGATATAATAATGCTAGATAGATTGAAATACTATCATTTTAGTAGGCATTGTATGTTCACAGAAATGTGATAAACACACCCAGAACATAAACTCTATTTAAATATAGGGGCATACACACATACACATTTAGGCACACACAAGTGGACAGATGCACTTTTATTAGAAAAGGAAACATTCCATTTGGTTGATACTCTGATAATGGCAGATCAAAACAACTGGGATATTTTCCAGGAAAAGAAATAGAAAACATTCCATTGACCCAAAACATTGAATTAATGCCGCACCTAATCCATTTACATACCACACCTGGGGAAGTCTTTGGGCTTATTCAAAAGAGCCACCAGGTGAGAGAGAATAAGAGGTTGGCATAACATTCTTCTTGTGTGGTCCTTTGTAGATTGGAGGTTTATTCAGTTATTATCCCTGAACAAGCTCATGCCACTTGCGTATGGTTTCTAAAATATCCTTATCCTTAGAAAATGCATTAGGAGGGTCTGGGAACCGACACAACTATCTGAAACCAAAATATTTCTACTAGTCTCCGATTCTGAATATAATCATGTGGTTACGTACACTCCCTTCTCTCCTTGGGAGACTATCTAAGGACAGTTTATCCAAATTTACTTAATGGAAAGATACCCCAGGGGATGTGTTAAGTTACATGATCATACTGATAATCCTAGACTAATAGAAACAGTTTGTACCACCTAAATCCAGTGGGTGCTGACAACTACTTAATGTCTTTGCAGGGAGTTTCCCTCAAAGAGCAGAAGACAAAATTTGGCCTGAGAGTTCTGTGGTTATGTTCAAATACTCTATATATAGATATAACTCCCCGAAAGGAAAATTTCTTTTGCTTCTCAGAAATAAGATCCAGGATTTCTAGCTTCCCCGCAAGTGAGAATTTAGGAACATAAAGCAGCCTTCTCTTTTGTTTGTAATAAAACTTCACTTTCTTTTCAGTTACCTCTTTTTAACATGCTTTGACCTGCATCAGAGACAACTGAAAACACTTGAGTCATTTATATGATCTATACAGAGAAGTCCACTCCTTGTCCCTGCCTAGCAAAAGTGTCCTAATAAGTTACAGAAAAGTAATTACCAGGGTTTCAGAGGGTAACTGCAGAGGAGAGAAGAAGGCCACTCTCACGGCGTTTTAAACCATGGGAAAAATAGTGTTTTGTGCCAGTACATCCACTCTAGGCCACCTAATCAACTCTTTGGCCTGCTTCCTTGGAAATCCTCAGGATAAATGTATTAATTTTTATTCATGAATATTTATTTAGTTCTTTCCCAGGTACTGTGACATATACTAGTATACCGGTGACAAAATCTGGTCTATAGTGAAATAGGAAGAGAAAATCTGGGCAGAAATAAATACGATATGAGGGAAAATAACCCAAAAGGGAGATGCAGGAAAACTAAAGTTCAAAGGCAGAGGGAAAGAGGACATTTTAGACAGAAAGAGTCAGACAAAGCTTGATGACAGTGTTGCCATGTAAGCTTTAGGGGATCAGTTGTGAGTCAGGCTGAAAGGAAGGGAATTCCAGGAAAAGGGACAGTGTAGGGGAAACCGTAGGTCAAGGGAATGTGGCAGGGGAGAAGGTAAAAGTACCAAGTTTTATTTGCTAGAGTGTAAAGGCAGGTGATCAAAGAAAACCAGAAAGACTGGTTGAGGCTCCATTGACTGGTCCTTGAATACTATGCAAAGATCATATGATAGACAGACTGTTCTCCATATACTGGAATAAAAACTGTTATGTGAAGGATTCAAAAAGCCATTATTAATTCTCTTGTTAGAGCAGACATTTTTCCAGATAGCTGGGTGCATGGAAGAGAGCACTAGGGACATGCAATCTAATCTCAGACATGTCTCTTCTTGAGAAAGCACACATGTCAAACGCTAGCATTCACTCACCATCCAAAAGGAAAATTCAAAGTCAGCAGCAATATTTATGTCAGTAGGTTCAGCTCAATTTCCTTCTCATTAAACTGATACATTATTTTGGTATTTCATACAGGAGCAAATATATCTATTATCTTTAAGTTGCACTGGAACAAGTATTCTTTGTTTAGTTACCACTAATTATACTCTAGAAATGGTGTAACAACAGAACCGGAGGCCTTTTTGGAGAGGACTAGATATAACTTTAAGATAGCATAATAGACACTGTCTTCTTATTATTTTCTTAATTATAGGAGACTGAGCTTAGAGACTTGTCTAAACAGGGTTCCTATCACCTCATCACCTCATCGTTTCCCTCCTCACTCGGAAACTAATCCTCAGTGATTCTCTGTTCTAATTATCAATTACAACGTGCTTAGTTCCCATTAAAGATCAGGGAATGCTGCCCAGAGCAGACACTGAGTAAATGTGTATTGATGGATAACAATAAGTAGGTGTCGCAGTCAAAGGATGAAACAGACATGCCACCGCCCTCTTCCGGGCAAGAACTGCCTTAGGAGAAACGCCACTGGTGGCACTCGAAATCACCTTGAACATCCGTTCAAATACTTCACAATAAGTTGTGAATAATCAATATCTTAATGTTCTATTCGGAAAGCAACAAGGACTTGCCTTAGTAGACTTACTCACTCAGGACACTGCTGGCTGAGGGCGTGCTTAAAATGTTTGAGGAAAAAAACGATACTCAGACCTTCTTAGACTCCCTCCTACTGGGATCACAGAAAGTCACAGGCAACACTAACCATATTTTGGGCAAGTTGGCCAAAATGACTATCACATCAAATTTGGCCACATTTATTGAAAATATAGCAGCAAAACACTTCATTGTTGCCAATCTAATGCACTCAATAAATACTGAGCAACTACTATGTGCAAGGAACTGGGTGACTAGAACAGGAATACGGGAGCATTTCTGGTCCGTTCAGTAAGAAATCCCAGACTTTATTATTTCACGTTGCCTTCCCACCTGTACTCTTATTTCATATGACCCACCTCCCCCTAAAAATTCAGTATTACAGTTTCTACTTTCCCTACCAAAGCTCAGACTTCTGAGAATAAAGAAATGATATTCTAGGATTTGAACAGAGTTACAATGGACATTTCAAGTATTCTTTAAGAAAACAAAAACAAAACAAAAACTGGAATGCAAAAACGGCACTTCCAGTTCCTATGGTCTAACCGCTCCCCACGCTTTCACAGCAGCTCTTTCATGCGAATCATGAGCCCGTTAATCTCATGTTCCATGTAGAGATGCCAAGACAGCAAAAGAGTAAATGACGCAGGGGTACCTGCATTTGAGTTGTCCCAGGAGGATTCTAGGACAAGGCGTTTATCTGGGAGGAAGAAAGGATGCCGACAGGAAGGGGGGACATGATACAAGGCAAGGAGAGCAGACAGCCAAGGGCGGGCTTTCCATCCTGCTCCCACGCGCACAAGCGGAGCCTATCCTTGCGGGGCTCAGAGCTGCCCCTGAGGGGTCTACTTCTCCAGCAGCACAGCCCTCGTTCATTCTGGGATAAAACCTCTCAGACACAGAAACGCAGATATTGGAGCTGGAAGTAGGCCAGAGCACACAGAAAAGTCTGAGAAATACGGGCAAGTCACTCAGAATGTCTACCGCAGTGGTTCACATGCGCGATTTGCAGCAGAACTGGATCCCGGATGTGTGGTATCCTGAATTTTGGGTGTCTTTTCTTTCCTCCATATTGCCAAAATACAATGCTTTCTTAAAGTGAATATACGCTCATATACTACTTCATGTAATTCCAGGAAACAAAAACCATTTTGTGTTAAACAGTGAATGGAGACCCACCAGATAACAAGAGCCAACTTGAGTGCTTACTTTGTAACAGGAACTATGCTAAGTATCTTATTTGCATCACCTTAATTTAATTCTCAGCACAACTTAATAAACTAAAGGACCATTCTTGACATCACTATACCACAGAGCAGGACTGCCAGGCACAGAGAAGTTGCGGTCCCAAAGCAACACAGCTCTTAAGTGGCGCTGAGATTCAAACCCAGGCCTTCTACACCATCCCCCTCTCTGGCTGCTTCAGAGGCAGGAGGTGGGTAACACAATCAATCCACAGGTTTGATGAAAGGAAAACTCTCTGAGAATGTTGAGTGTGTTTGTGGTGGCAATGATGCCTTTTATGGTCATCAAAATTTAACACGAACAAATTCACGTGATCAAGAGACCTTGAATGAACTATGTATATTGCTCCTTAGTAGAAGAACTCTCCAAGATTGCAAGAGAAGATATAAGTAAACCATTGTACACCCTTCAGAGAACATGCCAACATCAAAATCAAATAATAAACAGACTTTGCCAAATAACAGTACCTTCACTGTCCACATTCCAGCCTCTGGTTCTTTCACATTCACCACCTTGGCAGAGTTATGGATATTTAATAGCTCATTCAGGCCAAATCCCTTTTTTATCAGCTTCCCTGAAAGACAGACATAAAGGGAACAAGCATAATCTTCCTTTCGGCTATGTATATTAGCTGTATATACTCCCAGTATAAATTACCTAACGGACATTGGTTTCTATAGCTCAAAACACTATTTTAGTTACATCTAAAAGCACTTAATTTTAGGGTTTCCAGGCATCAGAACCGAAGTAAACGATTCCCATTTGCTATGCTGATTTGATCTTAAAATGAGAATAGCCATTGGCAGACTATAATTACATTTCTAAAGCCATCTTAGATAACAATTACTATGGCTACTAAAAAGTTATGTGCAGTCCCTACAGACATTTAGATTTAATAGATGACAAAAGAGTAAATAAGAATAAGTGTCTTTTTGGATATTGATCAAGGTGTTATGCCAGGAGAGGCCTGGGCATATCTTTGCAGAAAGTGTAAAACCTTAACCGGTTGTCCACAAAGCACAGGAGAAGCCTTTATTGTCGGAGGGGTAATTAAAGGAGGCAGGGTAATGAAATAGCATAATACCATCTCCTACTGACCTTGGATTTATCGGAAGCATCTTATGGTTGGAAATTTAGAAAAAAATGCAAGTTTGGAATTAAGCCATAGTTTATTATTCACTTTACTCTTGGCTCTCCTATGAACTACTTCGGCAGTTACAGAAATAAATCAAGAATATGAATCCCTTGTTTTTATTAAAAGCTTTATAACCATTAAAAATGGTTATAAAATGGTTAAAAATGATTTTCTAAATAGCAATGCCAATGTCAATGGCTTTCAAAAGTGGTTTAGAAACACAATGCACTGAGTAGAGGTACTTTGAAGATCCCAGGTAGTGAAAAACACAAGTCTCTCCTGGGCCACATGGATGTTATTAGAGTGAATGCTATGTCAACAGACAAATCAATATATAAGGTCAGACCTGTACAAGTCTTGAAAAAGAGGTTTTGCTCATCTTATAAATTTCTATTTGATTGCTAGGGTGAAGGTGGCTTTTGAAGACAAATTCATATGCTGCTTTCATTTAGGTACCAGTTATTTTCTAAGACTTAAATAAGTTAAGAAAGCTAGTTACTCCCTCCATATTTACACTCACAAATAATTTTTTAAGGTATCATATGGTAAAGCCCTAATGGAAACAAAGATTTTTTTTGCAAACATCAATATGTAAAAAATATTTCTAAATGCAAATATTACAAAAAATAAGTTTTCTGTCTTTACTGGATTGCTTGTTAGCATAAGTCTTATTGCAGTATTCAATCAGAAATGGAATCAAGCCAAACCCTGGGATTTTAACATATAAAGCTGAGTAAATTAACACATTATTCTAATAAGAATATAATTTTTTTAACAACTATCACCTGTAAAATTAAACCTTATAAAGAAGATAATCAGTAAAACCTTAGTTGTTTTAAAAGTCTTTTCATGTGATTCATTTAAAAATAACAAAATACTGAATTTTACAGAGTAAGTCACTGTGAAATATTTCTTCGTAGATTAGGAAAATATAATTTCAAGTTCAACTTACATTTTTTTTTCTTTTAGGTAACTTAATATAATTAAGTTACTAACTCTGGATCTGTTTAAAGGATTAGGAGTGTTTGCTTTTTGACTCTCATATTAATTCAATACTGATGACTAAAAAACACTGGTTTTATTTGTACACACCTTCCAGTCATTTTTTTAATTTATTCATAAAGTTAGCGTTAACTTAACCTATATAAGTGTGCAAAAAGTCTTTCACCTTCCATGGCTTTTATATTTTATTACGTGATTCTCGGTATATCTCACCTAAAGGATTGCGAATTTCAATCACTGGAGAAGGGCCACTCAGAGAGACAGTGACCTCCTTTAGACTGGGGTCAAAGGGAATTTTCCATATGTTGACAGCCTGCTCCACATGGTCTGTAGACAGGAGGTGCACTTTGGAGGCCTGAACTGCTTCCTCTACCCATTTTAACACCTGGAAGGGAAAAAGAGAAGTGTGAGTGGTATCAGAACAGTCACAGTTTGATACCCCTGGGACTTCCAGGTGCAGTTGGCTTTGGTGAATCGCATGACTCAGGCACTTCCTGTACTGGTGTGACATTTATTTCCACGTTAGTGAAGACAAAACTTTTCCTACACCCAGTTATTGTAAATAGTAGATTCAGAATAAAATACTAGTTTAGCCCATGGTCATATTTCAAATTTTCTGTTTTGGAACAATATATTAAAAATGAGATTACAGTGTTCAAAACTTATTAAGTGAAACAGGCAGAGAGATTACAGTCTGTTTTATATTTCTCAAGAGATCTCTTTTCTGTCCATTCTTTCTTTCTGGATTTCTTTCAAAATCCAATTTATAAAAATAATTAGCAAATCATCAAGTACAATTTTAACATATTAGGTATATAGATTATTGCAACAGTATAGTGTAATTATATATTGTATATTATAATATATTATAGAATATAAATACATTTTTATAATAAAATAAATACTAAAGATAATAGAAAAAGTAACCACCGTATTCTTTAAAAATAGAAAAATACTTCAGGTTAGAGCCAATTTAAGCAGTGTATTCTTGAAAAGTAGTCTTTTGGAAAACATTAAGATATTGAGTTGTAAAAAGGAGTTAATATCTCACTGTGAAGAAGGAAAACTTTCAGTTCACAGAAGTGTTCTGCAGCAAATTCAATTTCCCATAAAACAGAAAGGGCATGTCTGAACATGTACTGCTTAGCCAAACTTACTACAATTAATTCTAAATTATGATCATCTTTACTTCAGACCTGTCTTCGACTCAGATACCCTTTAAGACAATATACTAACATGAGCAATTTCCTTAGAATTGTGCATAAACCAAAGAACAGAAGTGGATATTAAGTTATAGTCAAGCTATTCAAAATGAAGAAAAACATTTTTAAAAATTTCAATAGTGGTAGCCAGAAATCAATCAACCAAATGACCAATATTGGGCAAAAACCTCACTCCATAAAAAGTATCCCTTTTCCTGCCCTCCGGGATGAAGAAAGCGACTAAGACATTATTATATAACTAACAACATGAGGCAGTTTTGTTCATTCACCAAACAAATGTTGACTGTTCAAGGCACTCTTTCAGTATTAAGTATTGATGAGCATAATATTAGTTAATATTTTCTAACAACTCTTTTCTGAACTAGTTGTATTTACCGATTTTTTGTACATATTATACATTATTTATTTTTAATAAATCTTCCTGTCTTTCCTCCAGGATTAAGAGCAACATCTCCATCATCTGTGTACACCCAAAACCAAGTGGCATGCTTTGCCCATGACACAGGTGGAATATATACTAATGTCCATGAAGGTGGTCACAATGATGAATATGATGATGTCTTCGTAAATAAAAGAACAGTACAAGAATTCAGGAAACAAGGATTTCTTGTTGAAATAATGTATGTAAAGTGTCCAGTGCAATACTTGTCACATAGTAGATATTCAAATGTTTTCTTCCCTTCCCAACTAAATTCCCTCCTCGTTCCCTAACTGAATATCTCAAGAATAGCTTCATAGGCAAAGTGAAAAACATTCTTCCATGAAAGTGAGATGAGATTTCTGTAAATGAAAAAGAGAAACAAAGTCATTCTAGGTAGAAGAGAGGACCTGAGAAAATACACGGAGACAGAAGTACCCCGAAAGAATTAGAAATATGACTGAATCCAACTGGCTACAGTTAAGTGTTCAGAAAAAGGGAAGCAGAAGATGAGGTTGGAAGCTTGTATCAGCGACAGACTATGTATGGTCACAAAATCAGGCTATGACATTTGAATTTTATTCCGAAGACCCAGTGAAAAATTATGGAAGGGCTTAAACAGAGGACTAATACAATGGAAGTGGTATTTTACAAATAAAACTTGTAGATATACCATAGATGACTTGAACATATAAAACAAATATGTGCATTAGAGTTAATTATCACATAAACCAAATGATATAGTTCCTTGGTTCCTTGATATAACTCCTTATAAGGCACCTGGAATTTTACAAATGAGATAAAGCACGCTTATAACAAGAATGGTTTATACAGCATCAATGTGACCTGTCAGCCAAGGAGAGTGAACTGGAATGCGCATACATGAACAACGACGACTTTGTTGTACTAGTCAGTAGGGGCAGTAGAAGATGTTGAGTGAGCATGTGTACTGTGTGGCTGTTGCATTCAAAATGACTGAGTGAGTAAAGCAACAATTCTGTATCAAATTTTGCATTAAGCTTGAACATTCCTCCATGGGAACTATTCGGATAATTCAGAAGGCCACAGCTATGGGCAACTGGTGATTGGCAGCTTCATCATGACAACATGTCCACTCATTCATCATATCTCATGCAGTTTTTTAGTGAAACATCAAGTCACCCAGGCAACTCAGTCACACTACAGCCCAGATTTGGCGCACTGTGGCTTCTGGCTTTTCCCAAAACTGAAGTCACCTTTGAAAGGGAAGAGATTTCAGAGCTTTGATGAGAATCAGGAAAATATGAAAGGGTAGCTGATGGCAATTGGGAGAACTATGTGAGGTCCCCAGGTACCTGCTTTGAAGAGGTCTAAGGCATCATTGTCCTACGTACAATGTATCATGCATCTTGTCTCTTTTTCAATAGGTGTCTCTATTTTTCATATTACATAGCTGGATACCTTCTGGACAGACCTCATATATCAACATAATTGTCTAAATAATCAAATGTTATATTTTAAAAAATGGAATTCTGAGTGATATATTGTGCTTGAACTAAAATGTATGGCTCATTCTGCTCATTAAATATGTCCATATGGCTACAGAAATCAGACTGATGGTAACTAATATTTGACCATAAATAGGACACATATTTTAATAATCAGACTGTTGACATTTTTATTTCTTAAATATAGAACAGGGATGCCTAACTCAGGGAAATGGAAAGGACTTGCCTGAGAAAATGTTTGATAAATTTGACTGATAATAAATAACTTTGAGGATGGTGTCTCACGTAGAGACTAAAGCAAAGGACAAGTGAAATTGAATAAATGGACAGAACATTTGTTTTAAGGGCAAGACACACAATGTGGCCATAAATAATTCTCAATTAAAAAGGAGAAAAAGAATTAGAAAATAAGAATTGTATAGTATCTCAACTTTACCAATGAAATGCAATAGTGTTAAGTGGAAATGGAAATAAAATTGTTATACATCCTTCTTTAAAAGCATAATGTGGTGGAGACAAATGTAAAAAAATTAAAAATAAAAATAAATAAAAGCAGAATATACCTCAAATATATCTTTCTTTCAAACCCAAGGGAAGGAAGTTATAATATATCACTGGAAGTTATAATATATCTGTCCTGTTGTCTACTAGCTATGCACAGAAATCACTAAATCTAGACATTCTTATGAAGATGGAAGGCTTTCCAATTTAGTTGCATTTTCCTAAGGCAAGTGTGTTCAAGTGGTACAAAATATAAGCAGGCTTTGATTTGCTCTTCATATCATTTCCAATTCATCAACATTTATGAGGCTTTCACAAAGGGATTACCATGTATTATAATATTACTAGTTGGGAAAGATACATACCAGAGTTCTGTCAAGAGTCTCAAATCACTTTTTTATCCACTTATAAGAAAAAAATCAAATTAAAACCAGTTACAACCCATTTTATTAGAAAATATAGATATTGCCAACATATGAACAAAACTAGATCACTGTAAACTACAGGATCACCATAAGTAAAGGAGGTTCCTGGCCTGTCAAGTTGCCACACATAAGGGAAAAAAAACTTCAATTGTCTAACCATCAAAAATAATCTCATGAGATTGGAAATGGTTTTTTATTATAATGACAGATGGAATAAAACCAGAATAATGTAAGAAGCTTTGCATTGGTGCATTTTTACTAACATAAAAACTGTTTCAAATCACTGAGGAACCATTAATTTTACGTGAAAAGTTTTAATATAAAAATGGTTCTCCATTGATTTCTATCAGTTTATATCTCAAAGGGCCTTTGAGACAATGTAATCCAGTTTCTTTACTTTATAGATGAGGAAACTGGTAAGTAAAAGAGTTCATGTACCTTTTAAACACCTAACCAGTCTGATCGTGGCTCACTTTTTTTCCATAAGCTCCTGTGTTCCTGAGACACTCTTTTAGTTTAAATATATTTCACAGTGTAAATAATAATCAATACCTAAAAATAAGCTCATACGTATATTCTACTCTGGAATGAGATGCAAATATTGTTTCAAACCACAAAACTGGCATATACCACTATGTATTATGAAATAGAATACTATTATTCTATTTCAATGTCATTGTTTGTCAAATATTGTCAATGTTTGTATAGACCTTCAAGAACAGAACTTGAAAGAAAAGCTTTGTTAGAAGGATTTTTTTTCTTTTTGTTGAGTAGTAATTGACATACAACATTATATTAGCTTCAGGTATACAACATAATCATTCGATATTTGTTTATGATGCAAAATGATAACCACAATAAGTCTACTTAACATCCATAACCAGTCACAATGTTTTTCTCTTCTGATGAGAACTTTTAAGATTTACTCTTAGCAAATTTCAAACATACCATAAAGTATTAACTATAGCAACCATGCTATACTTTACATCCCCAGGACTTATATTTTATAACCGGAAATTTGTACTTTTTGACCCCCCCCTTCATCCATTTCACCCACCCCAAGCCTCTAGCATCCACTGATTTTCCCCTGCATTTAAGAGTTCATGTTTTTTGTTTTAGATAATCATATAACTGAGATCATACACTATTTATCTTTCTCTGTCTGACTTATATCACTTAGCATCAGTCCCCAAATTTCCATGCATGTTGTCACAAACGGTAAGAAATCCTTTTTAGGACTGAATAATGTTCCGGTGTGTGTGTACATTTTCTTTATTCACTCATCAGTTGATGGACACAGGATGCTTCCATGTCTTGACTACTGTAAATAATGCTGCAAAAACATGAGGGCGCATATATATTTTCAAGTTAGTGTTTTTGTTTTCTTCAGATAAAAACCTAGAAGTGGAGCTGCTGGATCATACGGTGGTCCGAAGGTAGTTTCATTTTCTGATGAACCTCCACACCGTTTTCCACAGTGACCGCACCACTTTGCATTCCCGCCATACGAGTTCCTTTTTTTCCACATCTTTTTCAACCCTTGTTATTTCTTGTCTTTTTGCTAATAGCCATCCTAACAGGTATGAGGTGATATTTTATTGTGGTTTTGATTTTCATTTCCCTGATGATTAGTGATGAACACCTTTCCATAATCCTTTTGGCCAACAATATGTCTTTGGGAAAATGTCTATTCAGACGCTCTGCCCATTTTTTGTTTGGATTTTCCTATTGAGTCGTATGAATTCTTTCTATATTTTGGATAGCAGATGCGCAACTATTTCCTTCCATTTGGGCAGCTGCCTTCTCATTTTGTCCCCGGTTTCCTTTGCTGCGCAGCAGTTGCTATGCGGTCCCACTTTCTTCCTTACTCGCGGTTTTGTTATCTCTGTTTTTGTCACATCCAACAAATCACCCCCAAGACCGATGTCGGGGAACTTACCAACTCCGGTTTTTTAAGGAGTTTTATGGCTTCAGGTCCTGTGTTTAAGTCTTTAATCCATTTTGAGTTAGCTTTTGTGTATGATGTAAAATAGTTTCATTCTTTTGCATGCAGCAGGCCAGCTTTCCCAGGACCATTTGGTGAACAGGCTGTCTGTCCTCTCCCCACTGTATATTCTTGGCCCCTCTGTAATAAATTAATTGACCATCTATGTAGACATTTATTTCCAGGCTCTCCATTTTATTCCATTGATCTACATGTCTGTGTTTATGCAAATACCATACCTGTTCAAATTACTTTAGCTTTGTCATATAGTTTGAAATCAGGAAGCGTGATGCCCCCAACTTTGTTCTTCTTTCTCAAGATTGCTATGAATATTTAGAGTCTTTTGTCTGTCCATAGAAATTTGATTGTTTTATTTCTGTGAAAAACGCCATTGAGATTTTGATAGGGATTGCACTGATTCTGTACCTTGTTTTGGGTAGTATTGGAATTTTAATAATACTCATTTTTCCAATCATGAGCAGGGGCTATCTTTGCCTTTTTTTGTAGTTTATTTCATCAGTGTGGTATCATTTTTAATGTACAGGTCTTTCACCTCCTTGGTTAAAACTATTCCTAGGTATTTTATTCTTTCTGATGCAATTTGGAAGACATTTTGAAATAAAGCCAAAAAGATTTCCCCAAAACCTCCTTTGTCCTTTTGGTGAGAAAACAGAAAAATGGTGATGTGCTAGATTCAATTTGTCATTTTATACATATATACATTTGTCATTTTATATATATATATATTTGTATTTTTACTGTTCTTTAATGAGAAATGGCATGCAAAACAATGATTTGACTAGCTGTATATTTTATCACTAGTTGGACAGTCAAGAATTAAATTATATAAAAATATTAAAGCCTTTAAATCTATATTGCATCAGATGTGAAAAAGGCCTCCTACATTTCCAAGAAATCCATTTGTGGTAAATCCTACATGAGAGCAGAGACAGGATTCACTTAACACTGAATTGGCTAAGAGATGCTCCTTTGCATAACCAGGAAGGCCTTTCTCCTGAGGTTCAAGTTCATTTCTACCTTGCCGTATAGCATAGAGCCCAAAATTCAGAATCTTCTCAGAAATCACTTAGTATTTATTGAGCATCTACTGAATGTATAGGATATTTATAAAGAATAATGTAGAAATAGAAATACATTTCCTGCCTTATAAGATACAACAACCTAGTTGAAGAATGGGACAGACATTAAAAACAAACTAACTAGTTTTTACCTTCAAGTAATAAATAACCAAGATCAGAACACAAATGTTCAGTTTATAGTTCTAAGCTGTGATGTGCTTGTTAATGGGTCCCAGTTACATGCAGGATGAAGCCCAAACCAAGAGTATACTAAGGGGCGACCATGTGATTTGTCCAGCCTGGATGCAGGTTATAAAGGGATGCGTTGTCTGCGGAGAATTTAAAAACAATAATAAAACTGATTAAAGTTGGTCTGCTTTTTCCTATCACCATGTTCTAGTAATCTTAAATAATGTCAATCAAGGAGTCTCCCTTGGAAAAAAATCTGTTGTTGGTTTAAAGGCTAATCAATTGCTCTTATTACTGTTGAGTTTTCATAATACATATAAGCTTCAAGTTAGAACATTTTTATTACTTTCCCCTTAAGAAAGATTGGATTCTACATAGATCTTATTTCAGAGAACTCCCAGTTATGTATCAGGTACATGGTCACGCAAACTCTGCTGCTCACTTTCATTTCAAGAGTAAGTATGTAATACTGTGACCCTATATGTCCTTGTTTAGACAGTAGATGCAAGCTAAACATTGGTGGCTCAGAAGTTACATGGGATGATGGGTGTTAAAAGGATCATTCTAGCTTCGGCGGTGAAATCAGACTACAGAGGGTGCAAGGTCAGAAGCAAGCAGATCAGATATGAAGCCACTGCAATAATCCAGGCGGGAGATGACGACGGTAACCTGAGTAGGGCTGTGGCAGTTGGCAGCAAGAAGTGGCCATTTCTGGGTGTTTACTGAAGTCAGACTTGACAGGGATCACTGAAGACCGGATGGAGGGGTCTGAAAATGATACCGCAGTTGCCAATCACTGAGATTGAAAAGACAGCATTAAGAGCTGATTGGAAGGAGTATGAAATGAGAATAAGAATGTAGGCTCTCCGCTTGGGCACGCTCAATTTAAGACATCTATTAGACATTCAGGTCACGTACGGAGGAAGCAGTCAGATACATGGATCTGGAGTTCAGCCAAGAGGTCCAGCTTGGAGGTACAACAGAGTTTGAAGTCATGACACTCCCCTTGCCGCCTCTACCCATCAAGAACTTACACACAAAGGGGGAAGTACATCATCCTGTGAAATTAAACCAATACATCAATACATAGCGGCTCAAAATAGAGGCTTAGAACAAGTCTCCCTTTGTCCTAACCTAAGCCTTCAGATGATGATTTGTCTCCATGTATGTAAGCCTGTCGTGAGAAAATGTTCTGGTTACCATGTTGATATGAATGTTCTAGATTTGTGGCAATTAGATTTCTCATCACAGGTGACTGAGTGGTATTCTGGTTTTAGACAACACTGCTGTGACTGACTGTGGTTAATAAGAGTCTCTTCCTGAGAATGGTCCATACTTAGAGTGCTAACAAAACCATTTCATAGTCTGCAAATCTTGGCAAATCCACCAGACTGTCACCGTTTGAGGTCTGAGAAGATCTTCCACGGATAATATCCATTTGTATTGCTCTTTGTGTACCTTACGCTGACGTAATATGGAAAATTCCAGAATGAACTTTTCTAACAGTAAGTGCTCATAAACAAGTGTGGTTGATGATTCATTGTATAGCCCATAAAATAAGAAATTTACCTTATAAGGTTTTCTTCAAAAAAATTAATAATAATTCTGGGCCCTAGCCAGGTAGCTCGACCAATAAATGTACACATAAACAGAACAACAAAATCGATGTTTTTCTCCCTCTCTCTCCCCACCTCCCTTCCTCCTTCCTTCTCTCCTTTTTCCCCTCCCTCTTTCTATAAAATCAATAAATTAAAAATAAAAGGATTTCCGGCAGAACTACAATTTTACCCAGTTCATACAGAAAAAAGGGGTTACAGGAGTGGATGGAAATTGGAAGGGCATTAGGAAATTTGGGTTCAACAGGGGTACCAGAGAGGACTGAGGACGAAAGTGACTCCCAACTTCAACTCTATGAACACTTAAAACTTGTATAAAACTACCACACCTTCAACGTGACGAAAGTTCTCCAACGTGCAACAGCTGAAAAAATAGAAGCAATCTTCAGACATTTTCGAAGGGTGAAATCATTCCTGCTAGCCATCTTAAAGTGTCAAAGTGTATTTCATTAATTTATCTTCATAAATTTCTTATGTTTCTCAACTTTAGTGTGTTACAAATGATTGAGGAATTTTAGCTTGCCAAAAAATAACAATTATTCAATATAATAAAAATATAAAAGATTGACTTTTGTACATTAGATCCTCAGACCTCATTCATCTTATAGTTGAAAGTTTGTTCACTTTCACTAACTGCTTCCTGTTTCCCTCACCCCCCAGGCCCTGGCAACCACCATTTTACTCTATTTCTATGTGTTTGACCTTTCTTTTTAGAGTAGAACTTAAATGTTCTCACCAAAAATAATAACAACTTTTAAAAAGATAAATAGGTGAGGTGATGGATGGAGGGAATCCATTAGATGATCGGAATCCTTTCTTAATATGTATGTATATCAAATCATCACTATGTAAACTTTGAATATCTTATCATTCTTTTGTCAACTATACCAATAAAGCTGGAAAATCATAAAAATAAAATATCGATGCTTACATTTATGTCTTTAATTGAATCCTTTTTTTTTTTGGTTTGTTTGCTTAGGGGTTCTTTATTTCACATTTTTTTCCTCTACTGAATACATATTTAGAATGGAAAAATCTTAGTGAACCCAAGTGTCCCATTAAAACTCTCCAATTTATGATAGGAAAAGGAATGAAAACAATACATAAATGCATAAAAACACACATTTACATACATCTGTACATATATAGAGGCATGTAGGCCTACATACACAAACTAGTTATCTCACTTCTGGCTACAATGAAAGCAGGAAAAAGTCCCATCAGTGTTCAAGCACTGCCAAAGTTAGCTTTTTTAATTTGAATATACAGTGTCCCTCGGTACCCATGGGGTATTGATTCCAGGATGTTCCCCAGAAACCAAAATCCATGGATGCTCAAGTCCCTTCCTTTTTTATTTTTTTTAAGATTTTATTTATTTATTTTTAGACAGAGGGGAAGGGAGGGAAGAAAGAGAAACAGCAATATGTGATTGCCTCTCATACGCTCCCTGCTGGAGACCTGGCCTGCAACCCAGGCATGTGCCCTGGCTGGGAATCGAACTGGTGACTCTTTGGTTTGCAGGCCAGCACTCAACCCACTGAGCCACACCAGCCAGGGCTCAAGTCCCTTCTATAAAATGACATAGTGTTTGCTTATAACTTATGTCTATCCTCCCATATACTTTAAATCATCTCTAGGTTTCTTATAATACTGAATACAATGTAAATGCTATAGAAATAGTTGGTATACTATATTGCTTAGGGACTAATGACAAGAAAAAAGGTCTGTACACATTCAGTACAGAAATAACTATAGTAACCCTAACTACATCACTAGCAGCAATGTAATTTTTTTTGGAATATATTTGATCCACAGTTGGTTGAGTCTGCAGATATGGAACCTGTTGATAGGGAGGGCCTACTCTATACTATGAAGAATTTTATATGTACGTACAGTACACGGGAAGAGGATTCATGGCATGGTTTCACCAGATTCTCAAAAGAATACAGGGAGTTTTAAAAAACAGTTTTACAGAGGTACCATCTCTTCTATAGAAATGTCTTTTACACTGCTATTTTTTAAAGCATTTGAATATCTTAAAATAGATAAATTAGAGCATGAAATAATTCCCACTGCAAAGGAATTCAGCATTTCAGCCTCTTTTCAAGTGTTTGTTTATAGACATTAAATACATAGTTAAGATAAGAGACTATGAAGTGAAAGTATTCCCCAGTACTAAAAACAAATTTTAATTTATAATGACTAAGAAAAGTTAGATATTTATGTGTCCTGATCTGCCCCCACCCCCATTTTACTGGAAGCAAGGTAAAATACAAGACAGTATGCTTTATACTTAACATGTAAAAATCGTATTAGTCCTCTGCAGCACATGCCTAATTAAAATTAGCAAGGTCTCTCCAAAAGACCTGAAAATATGGACTTAATCCCCAGGAAGAATTTCCTAGGGTCTAAGATTTGGTTTTTAAATTAGGAACCTAATTTCAACTGAGATTAGATGAATTTGGGGTAGGAAAGTTATCCCTTTGGGGCAGACACAGATATACTGAACCCCCAAACTTATAATGTCAAGTCATACATTTACAAGGAGGAGGAATCAGAGCATTTATGACCATGTGACCTCTCCTTTGGTTTCCATTGGCAGACTTATTCTGAAACCCAAATCATAATTGGATGATTGTTCTGATGGCTACCCTAAAAATAGCACTCACATTCAGGCCCTATGCAAAGACCTTTACAAATTTTATATCTTTTAATTTTTTCCATAACCTCTAAGTATTTACATGTTACAGTAACTAACATATTGCTAGTAAGTATGAGATTTTTTTTAAAAAAGCACAAGAATACAAATATCATGCTCTTAAATACTGTAAGATTATAATATACGGCAAGTTCTTTGCGTGCCCATTACTCTTCATTCCTAATTTTGAAAGAAATCTTAGACTCCAAATGGTCTAGGGAATGAAAAAAGAGAAAGAGAGAGAGGGGGAGACAGAGAGGAAGGGAAAGGAGAGAGAAGGGGAAGGGGAGGAAGGAGGGGAGGGAAGGAGCGAGAGAGTATGAAGGGAAGGGAAGGGGAATAAATACATTAGATTCTGAGCTATTCTAAGGGCCTGCCTAAATCCTAGTAATTTAAAGTGATTCAAAAGATTTCAAGCGTAACTTTGACTATGTATAATTTTCAACTTATGTCCTGGTTTAAGATGGCCCTCCTACACTTAAAACATAAATCCACTGCACTATCATATGCTTGTTGAATTTGGCAACAAGGTAGAGGAAGTGATTTCCATACATGAAATGCAACAGCCTTTGGTTGATTAATCCAACAAGAGAAGCGTTTATATCAATGAGGTAGATAATCTCATGGTCTATAGACTACAGTTTTCTCTTCACTAATCAGAACCACATAGCACCAAATAGACCGTAACTCAGCTTGCTGAGGCTCTGCCATTTTCAGACAGAACTCGGGAGGGCACTGCAAATGCTTCCCTTAATGACTTAACTGTCTTTATGCCTCCATGTTGATTTGTACCCATTCTGATTGACACACTATTTAAATATTTTAACATGCAGTCAAGTTACAGGCAAGTTTCACCTACCCCCAGGCCATTTAGCTACTAAAAGGAGCCTTTTGTATATCTCTGCTTGGATTATGTGTTGATTTTAAAGCGAAGTTTTCAAGGTCTCATCATATTTTCCATATTTCCAAATAGCCTCCTAAGAACTAATAACATTATTCAAAAACAAGAAACTTTTGAGAGCATACATTCAACTGTCATGTAACAGTGCTGTAAGTGCATTCAACGAGGAGATAAATCAGAGGGTTTTAAAAGTCCAGTTATTTAGAGGCTCCACAAGGCATGCGTTCTGGTAACAATGTGTGCTTCAGGCAGTCAAAAAGGGGAGCCATCGATGTGGACTGAAATTATTGGGAAACGCTTTATGGAGGTGGTAAAACTTCAACATTATACAGCTTTTAAAATCTGGCACCATGCACAAAAACCTGAGTAACACTAACTCTTTCCAGATTCCCTCTAATCTTTAGAAAGGACCTTTCAATTTATAACAGGCTGGATTTTACTGGTAACGTTAGCAATAATATAGGTGAATATTCAGCACTTGCCAAACATCTTCAGTCACCCTTTTAAATTGCAGTAAAGTTTTATGAGCTCCCACAACTAAATCATCACTGCAGAGATGGTAGTTGGAAACAACTGTACAAATCTTAGGAGGTCCTAAGGGGGAAAGAGAAAAGTAAAGCAAGGATCCAAATTTGGGAAATAAATGAAAGCAATGGAATAAGTCAGACACAGTCCGACCCATCGGCAATCCTACAGGTAATTGAGATGTCTGGAAAATACGAGATTGCAAAGGAAAGGGGACACAGAGGCAGGAGGAGGACATTGTCAGCATGGTGGGCAGGGATGGCCAAGGAGGCAGAATACAAAAAGGAAAAAGAAAAACATCCAACTCACAGCCTACAAAGGTCTTTGCAGTAAATACTGTTTATATTTATTTCAGAGTTAATTTTCACAGTTTATTAACAACTGAAGAAAGAATGAAAGTGATTTATGGCCCAAAAAGGGATGTTGTATGAAGTCAATAAACATTTAAGTACAGTCATTCTACTAAACTAGCGGGTTCTATATTAGATACACATGGGTGGAAGGTATGTTTCCTGCCTGTAATTGTTTACAAGGCCAGGTTCAAACAACTAGAGCACACATGCATTTGGCATTTACCATCATAAACTAAGATAATATATCCTCTCTGTTTCACCCTTAGTAAATTTTTTCTTTTTTTTTTTTTTGAGCAGGGGGACAATTCTGTGTCTCTGTCTGAAAAGCAATGGAGAGATGCCTCAGCAAAAGATACTAAAATAAAAGCGTTCTCCCAAGTAGCTCTTATTCAGGGACAGACCCCAGTTCTGTTGGCCTAACTTTATGTTGTCCTACCTTTTGGTGTCTCTGGGCCACACTGGAAGAAGAATTGTCTTGGGCCACACATTAAATACACAAACATGAACGAAAACGGATGAGCAAAAAATAAAAGGTTTTAAAATACATGTATGATTTTTGTGTTGGGCCTCATTTGTGTGGCCCTGGGCCACGGCATGGATACCCTTTCAGGCTTCTATATTTTGAGGGCCTTCTTTTAAAAAAAGAACACAAAATTACAACTGTAAACATAGGTACAAAAATAGTTACCTGCAATAAAAAATAGTTCACATACATTTCAAATTATTAAAAGGTGACAAATACCGCCAATCCCACAAAATCTAGAAATTAATAACAATTATTTTATTGCTAACTGACAAGAGTGTATGATGCTTTTTTCCCTGCGTTTTGGCTGCTTGACTCTTTAGATAACTATTCCCATGACAAGAAAATAAGTGTAATATTTTCTATAGAGAGAACAGAAAGATAATTCCGTTTTTTTCTGATATCATTTATCAAAAAAATTTTTTCTTCTTATCTGGGACTCTTTAAAACTTGGAGCTTCATACACTGATATACTTGGTGTCTTTGGTATTGATAAAGCTATGGATCTAAAAATAAAATAGCTTAAATCACCCCAATGTCACTGGACACAGGACACATATGTAAGACGGGAGGTCAGAGTTGAAGGAGACAGCAGTTTAATCAATCAAACTTTAAATATCTTACTTCTGCAAATTCCACCCCCCCTGACAATTTTTAACTCTGAGAACGTATTTCAGCCCACTTCCCAGAGCCTTAGAAGGGGTTCACACAAGAGAGATTCCCTATGTCTTAAGTTTTATTACCTTCACTGTATCCAGCCTGCCTCCACTCCCATTCTTGGGAGGATATGTTGTATTAATTGCAACTTCCTGGCCCACGTACTGCACCAATGGAAACCATCAATGTCGGGTGTGTTGTGGTTTGGTTTTTTGGTTTTTCGCTGCTTGAAGACCAGTCAGTAGTGGGTTGCACCATCTTCCTTGCTTGGCAGCAGGTGGCGAGGCAACCGCACCACATTCTTGGATGGATTCCTGAATAAATGCCCAGGAACCATTTTAAGAAATCGCCATTAGGTTCTCCAAAATCTCTAAAATGAACTAAATTAGCAGAATCTCTAAAATAAACTAAACCTGCTATGTTGGACCCTCCAGAGTCAGGCACTGCGGACCCCTTCCCAACGGAGTGTTTACTTCCAAACCCCCTTCCGAGGCTGAGATCTAGGGCCTGTTGCTTCAATACAAGACACGGGAAAGTGCACAGTAATACCCGGAGCACAGCTCCAGGGCACCCTGACCACATGCCAAGGCTCCCCAAGCTAGTACTCAGCTCTCCTGCTGTGTGTGGTACTCCCGTTGAAGCAGCTTTTCAGTTAAAAGAAATGAATCTTAAATTTTAATTGGAATTGTTCCTTTTGCTTTCAGCAACTTTCCCAGCCTTCTTTCCTCTTCAGACTACGGACAGGGCCCGATCTCCTGACACTGGGCATAATGGAGTGCGCAGCTCCGGCCTTAAGCTCAGCCTCCTGACTTGGTCCTCCCTGTGGCAGGTACGGCGACTCACCTCAGTGAGTCCATTGTCCCAGGTTACGCAGGAGCAGTGCCACTGTTCACAAGTGGTTTCGCCTTCAAGCCTCTCTTGCAGACCTGACTAATTTTTAGCGCCCGAGTCTTTTCTATGTTGTGTTCTTCGTATTACACCCATTGCTGGAAGCCCCCTAAGCGGGGGACGGCCACCGCCCCCGGCTTCACTGCCCGTGACTGCGTGTGGGGCAAATGGGAAGTCAGGTGAGAGACAGAAGCCTCTTCTCCGGATTCCCAGTTTTGCCATTAAAAATACTGTCATGATCCCTATTGAACAACTTCTGTTTATTTTTCCCATTTTATGGAATTAGCTGGAAGGGTAGGTAGGATGGATAAATAGGTATTCTCCTATAATATTTAATACCTATAAAGAGGAAAAGTGAATGCATATACTCTGGAGAGGAAGAAATTGGTTAAATATTGTATCAAAATGGGAACCTTGACTCTTAAAAGTCAGGCAGACACTAGGAGAGTGGTCCTGGGCAATGGAGTCATTGTGGGGTGAAGAACACATGCACTGCTTGAGGGGTTCACGGTCTAGTGGAAAAAAACATGCACATAAACAATAACAGGACTCCAAGTGGTGCAAATATAAAAGTGTGTGTCAGGTATGATGGCACAGAAAAAGGTTAACTGGGTTTTTCCAGAAAAGTGGCCATCCGTACTTGAGATGAGTTTTAGGGAATAAGAACGAGTCAATCGACAAGAAGAGGAAGAGCATCCGGAACAGAAGGAGTGATAAGTTCACAGACGTAGAGATAAGATTTATCCATGACATATCTGAAAGGCACAAAACTGTCTCATGACCGGTGTGCATATAAAGTGGTAAGAAATAAGAGTGGAGAGGGCTTGGAGAAACTTTCATGGACTTTCATGACATCACATGCCACACCAGATGTCTAACTTTACCTGGCGATCCGCGGAAGTCACAGAGTTTAGAAACAGCATCACAACCACGTTTATATTTAGGATGGACCATCCTGGAAGAACACAGTGGGTGGACTGGGAGGGTCAGGGAAGGACCGGAAGGAAGGCGATCAGCAATGTGGCAGTTCAAATAGAACAGACAAAATAATAATAATGAAGCACCAATGACAGTGGGAAGGGAGAAGAGGAAAGGATGCCTCAGGTATCCTTAGATTCAAGGTTACCTAAGCAGCAATTCAATGTGAGACGTGGGGAGAAAAACGAAAAAGGAACGTCTCGAATGACTCTCTGGTGTGAACCCCTTCTAAGGCCCCGGGAAGTGGGCTGAAACACGTTCTCAGAGTTAAATGAGATTTCCGGCTTGAGAAACAAGAAGAATGAAGACGCTGTTTTAGCTATAAGCAGAAATACAAAAAAGAGAGTCAGGTTCAAGAGTCATCATGTTAAAAAACAAGAACTTCAACTACTAAAAGGAAAAGGGAGAATTAACACAAAACTAAAGGATACTTGAAATTTGCTACAAAGACAAAATGTACCAGTTATAAATGACTGTGCTTTTTATAAAGAATAAGAAAAAACTCAAGTTAGAGTGTCCCTATAAATTCAATTAATAAGTAAACTCATCAGTTTTGGATTCCTACACTACAATAGAATGACTACAAAACTGTTCTGTTCATGACCATTAAGCTGATTGA
Organism: Pteronotus mesoamericanus; assembly: GCF_021234165.1. Lineage (NCBI taxonomy): Eukaryota > Metazoa > Chordata > Mammalia > Chiroptera > Mormoopidae > Pteronotus > Pteronotus mesoamericanus. The sequence goes on from NW_026555302.1 coordinate 3,217,585, forward strand.
CATATTGAAACAATCAGAACATCCTGGTTCCTGTATCAATTATATAACACTGAAATGAAGTGTAACCAAGAAGTTCTGAGGGTCCTGTTGTTTCTGTAATGAACATAAATTAGATAAACTACTTCATATTATAATTTTATTTTCAAATTTCATATTAAAACTTTTTCTTGTAAGAGTAATATATGCTATGTTAAAAAATGGAAAAGAGGCAATCATATAATAAGAAAACAATTAACACCCACTGTTGTACTACCTGTAAATAGTCACTCTTCAATATTTTGGTATTTCTTTCCATACTTGTGCATTCGTGTGTGTGTGTGTGTGTGTGTGTGTGTGTGAGCCACACATAAACTTATTTACATAATTGAGATTATACAGCATAGAGTTTTAGATCTTTTTCTTCAGTGCATATATATAAACACTTACTATGTACTCATCCATCTGCTAGACATTTCAGAGTATTAAAGAAATTGGACAGACTTCATGTCCTTAATCTGATTTTAAAATTATTATATGAGATTGTAATAGAGTACTTAAGGTTGGACTTAGACAAATCAAATGCAGCGATTTATAGGTAATCAGTGTCCAGCACACCAGAGGAAGAGGTAAATACCAAAACTAAATATTCCTTACCCAAGGACTATGGAAAAAAGGTCTTACACATATTCATTCAGTAAGAGGCTCTTAACATGTGATCCATCACAGACTGATTGAACTCAGCACTTTGAGTTTCCAGACCACAAAAGAAATACGTGGAAATTGATCATGGTTTCACAAAACTATTGTGCTGATCCCTTGGTTGCTTCCTAAGGCCAAGTTCTATAAATGGATCCCTGTAACAGAAAGAGGGAGCACACCTCTCTCATTTCTGAGGCAGAATTAATTTTTATGGTAATTAGCTACACAATTGGTACAGAATTGTGGAGTTAAATATACTGAAGTCAGCATCTCTGATTTTACAGCAATTAAAAATACAGCTTGATGATTTAGTAAGAAACCAAATATCTTGGCCTGAACGTGAGTAGGAAAGAATATTGGCAAGAAAAATGACCACACTGTTTCTCTCATCAATCATAGGGTAGAGAAATGGAATTTTAGACTAATTATATAATACTTGATGCACTCAAAATATCTTAGAACATATGAAAAATCAATGAGAAATATTAGTTCATTAGAGATGAAATACATAGATTTCAAACCATAGCTTTCACTTGCCACATATATTCACAATAGATAATAGTTATAGCATCAGTGGGACTCAAATGTTTAATTTTAACTTTATCTATCCAGTAAATAATGCTGGTATTAATCAGAGACATTTGCAAACACAAAAGTAACAAACAACATTAATCCAAAGAAGCAATGAACAAAATGTTAATTAAATTGTCCCCATCTCCCAGGAATTAACATAACTAATTCTTGACTCAGGTAGATTTCCAAATAGATAATTCTGAAAGCTAAATATAATGGTCAATATTTTTCACAAGGATAAAAATGGTTATAGTTAAATGTCACCAGAAAGATAACACCAGAAACAGCCCTAAATCCAGTGTTTGTGAGTCATGTAGGCATTGAACTGCAGTCACGCAAACATCCAGAGTGAGTAATAGTAATAGCTTTGGTAATTGTTTTGTGAGAATCCCTATAGCCCAACCTATAGTGCTTATAATTTGTAACTGTCTCATGTCTGAAGAAAAATAAAAAAAAAAAATTCTGAAAGCATTTTTAGCTCTACAAAAAAAAATAATAAATAATGATACCATTCGCATCTACCATAAAAGGGTAAAATGAAAAAGACAGAGAACACCAAATATTGGTGAAGACACGGTATGAAGTGTTGCTAAGAATTAGCCTGGATTCTTACACACTATTGGTGAAACTATAAATTGAATCGAATTTAGAAGACAGTTAGGTGGGATCTGCTGAAGGTGAGTTTATTATGCTCTGAGACCCAGCATTCTTGCTCCCAGATATTTAACCTGGAGAAACTAAAACACATGTACAACAAAAGGCACATCCTAGAATAAAGGATGTAACCTGCCAAACTAATGTATACTTATCAAGGCCAGTATAATGGTCACGTTTGTCACTGGAAGATAGCCTGAAGGAGGGTTTCTAGGGTCTTGTAGTATATTGTTTCTTGATCTTGGTGTTTGTTACCCAGGGTGGTTGAATTTGTGAAAATGTATTAATCTGTGTTTTCTATGTTCACTTCCAGTATGTACATAACGCTTCAATGAAAACTCCAAGATCAAAGGAAAAAATTAACAATAATTCACCAAAGCACTTTCCTAACCAGATATATTCATTGTATTTGTTATGTTTAATTCAATTAAGATAAAATTTCACTAATTAAATTCAAGAAGCCCAGCTATATACCTAGAATTATAAGGTATTCAAAAAAGACACAAATAAATAAAACATTTCCATGGTAGTAAAAATTTTAATAATGCCGGGCAATACACCAAACACACCAGGGACCATTGGAAAACAGTAAGTAACAATATGTACACTGATTTGCCAACTCTTAAGATGCCATAAATTCTAAGATGCACTATTCTTTTACGCGCCAATTAGAAAGGAAAAAAGAAACACTTCTCATCAATCTAGGACATGCCACTGATTGTAAAACAAATTCCACTTAAAAGATATTAAGTTGTTTTTATTTCTTTAAAATGCCTCTTAGAATGGGTGAGAAATGTGTCATAATGCAAAGCGCTGTGATGGTCAAGCCTGAGGGAAGGGTCCCCAGGGCGGGTGTACCCCAGGAAGGATTCATGTGTTAGTGGCACAAAAGGAGGCCCATGAAGGGTGAAGAGTGAAGACCTGAAAGCTGGCAGGTGAGGTTATTCCAGGTTAAGGAAGCTTTAGAAGCAGAAGTGCAGAGGCAGCAAAGTACTCATCACTACATGGAGGGAGAGAGGAGACGGCCTAATTACAGTGGGGAACAGGGTGTGGGGAAATATCTGGAGACGTTTGGATGGCAAGGTGAGGCCAGATTATAGAGGGGTTGGAATTCCAACAAAAGCAATTTGGATACCACCCAATTGGCAGTAAGAGTCGGCTTTTAGAACAGGGACCAGACATGACTGAAGTGATGTTTGAGGAAATTTATCTTTCTGGTTTGGACTGGAAAATCCAGAAGTAGAGAAGGAAGGAGTCATTGCAGTAATGCAGGTGTGAGGTGATGAAGACCCGGCTGCAATGCTGACATTCGAAAGGGCACTAAATAAAAACTTCCACACTTATCTTCATGATGCATTCCAGATGTGAAACTAAATTTGATGTTGTTGTAAGTACACCTTCCTAAAAAAAAAAACTGCGCATGCGCTTCTTTTTTATGAAACGTTTGACTTAAGATTGGAAATTTGAACACGTGTTTGATGCAGAAATATAATACATTTTGTGCAAGTTATAATCTAGAAATGTAGCTGGAGCAAATAAGAGATGAATAAATAGAGTTATAATGAATAAGTAGAGTTACAATGACAAATAAATATGAGATGAATAAGAAAGATTTATAATGAGAAATATAATGAATCTTCCTTTCAAGAAGATTCATTCAAGCTTTATCCTCAAATGTCTTAAGACCTAAAGTTCCTAAAAACCTAACTAAAGAATCTCTTGCATATTTACCTGTTAACCTATGTATGCTGAATGTTTACTTTATTGAGATTAAAAAAGACTATAAGCCATTCAGCATGTAAGAAATCGGGTCTCTATCACCTCTATTTCTATCTCTATCCCCTTTAATCCACTAGCTAGTTTTCTTCCAATGGAACATGCAGAATCAGAGCCTCAAATGCTTATAATCTTTATACTAACATTAAGGCTTAGAACATTTAGTAAAGTGCTTTGCTTAATGAAATGGGGCTAAGTCTGTGTGGTCTTCATCACTGAGTTATGCCAATGATGATAGTCTGCCTTCAGAAAAAATCTCAGGTAAACAATAAACATTTAGGCAGTTTCTTAAAAAGGTAGATTTCCAATCAGTAAATCCTTACAGAATGAGTACAACGCTAAAGGGATTACTTTTAATTAAATTTGGTAACACATTCATGATGTGGAACCATTCTCTTAAGCCGCAGTGCTGCGAAAACACAGTATTACCTGCATAGCCAAAGAGAAAACTGGAATCAATTTTTTATTGGCAGTTTTATGAATGGGAGGATAGAAGACTGGCTATTGCCACTCTTTTACTCATAGTAGATATAATTAAAGGAGATAATGTGTCTGGCATTGGGAAATAAAATTACTATTCATTCAAAATCTTCTCATCTATCTAGTTATAGGTATATACTTGTATTTTTAAATTTTAGAGCAATAGGAGCTAAGCCTATACCACAAGAGACCTAATTTAGAGGACTGAATAAAAGAACACAGTTCTTTTTTAGAGTGACATATAGTAGAATCACGCTGGTGGGTTAGAAAAAAAATATTTGGGGGACTGGCCACAACTTAAAAGAAAGAGGGTGATATTTTAACATAGTTACAATAAAAGACTTACTATTTATCTATGGGACATAATTTCAGAAAAGGAATGGAATCAGATTATCTGGTCCTCTGCTTCAATTATGTCTACAACTCTCAAGAGAGATGGTGGTAGATGTGTAGTGATTTCCAAAAGCTATATAATCATGATCTTTATGTAAAAAAACTACAGTTACTCTGTTCTTTTCTGTATTTGTTAAGATATTGTCTATCATCTTCTGTATATTATCTTCACATTTATGAAGCCATTTAATAATGTACCTTCGATCTTAAGAATAATGTACTTTTCTAATATACTGAATCCATAAACACTTCAATGGCTTTTGCTCCTCTGGAATTCAAGTTTTTCACAGTTCTTTTGACAGACAAGGACTGCTACCAGATAATATACAAAACAAAGTCTTGTCCAATGATGGCCTTTTTCATTATTATAAACTATTCTTAAAAATTTATCAGTGAAATACTACTCCTTAATCATTAATTCTCGACATTACAACATTTTATGATTCTAGGTTTTCAGTTATCAATGCCTAGCCTATTTTAATACTTTACATCTAATAATTTGCATTCTTTTCTCTGCAAGATCAGTAATGTTTGAATCCTTTAAAACAGCCAATGTCATTCTTTAAGCCATTTTTGGCAGAATGACCATGATATCACGCGATAAAGTAAAACAGTTCTAACTAATTCTGAGGTCCCATGCTCTTTTCAGTTTCCTCCATTTGACCCCTGCCTCACTGGCCCTCTTATAAAACAGTCTCTGAAGCATCCATCTGTCTTCCAAAACAGACAGTGTTTGCTTGATTGATTGGCATAGTAATCTGCTTCAGACGCTTTCAAATCAATTTTGTTCCAGTTGGGGGTACCAGGTTAGGAACTGTTCCCTGGAAAACAACTAGAAGCTCTAGACAATAGAGAAATCATCTATATTTTAAACATAATTCAAAAATAGCAAAGGATTATGATCCAGAAGTGATGACAGACAAATGGGAGGATCCCAGGATTTCTAGCTGGAAGCGATTTCCAGCTCAGAAATCAAAGTTGAGTTGAGAAGACATAGGTTTGGAGTGGATGAAGCAACTAGAATTCTAATGAAAAAGTTATAGAGAGGAGGGAGGTGTGAAGACAGAAAGATCCAGTCTTTGCCTAGGGGGCTTCTTGAGTCTTTGTCTAAATGACAATCTGTGTGTGCATATGGGGTAAACCCTTTGAGGACAAGAGAGAACCACTTCCTACAAAAGAAACATTACTTGGGATAAGTAAGATAAAAATTCCTAGAGATCACACAGGGCCAGTAATAACAGGAGTTCTTTTCAGCCAGAGTGAAGAGACCTTACTGAATTCATGGTGAAATTATTAGACACCACCAACTCTTACTAAATTATTCCTAGAACAGAGGCATTTTTTAAACCTACTATAGAAGAGCTTAAAAACAAGCCTCTAAGGATCAACCAAATCCAGAAGTAACTCAAATCCCTGTCATATAAAGTCCAATAACCTTTAAATGAATACAATAAAATCTAACACTCAACAGTATAAAGAGAATATAGAGGCATATGTATATTGTTATATAAAATATCAGAGCCTCAAAATGCAAGAAGCAAGACCTAACAAAACTAAAGAGACAAGTAGAAGAAGACACATAGATTTTAGCATCTCTCTTGGTAATTGATGGAACAAGTAGACACAAAATCAGCAGCATATAAATCTGAAAAATGCCACAAACAATTGAACCTAACATTTATAGAACTCTCCACCCAACAACAGAAAAATACACATGATACATTTTCAAGTGCCCATGGATCTACGTCAGCCATAAAACAAGTCACAATAACTTTCAAATAAAATCATACAAAGCATGTTTTTATCACAATGAAATTACATTAGGTATCTATAACAGAAAAGTTTCTGGAAAATTTCCAAATATTTGGCAATTAAACAACATACTACTAAATAAACCCATGGATCAAAGAGAAAAACACAAAGAAACTGAAAATATTTTAAACAGAATAAAAATGAAAACACAGTAGATCCTGTTTCCTAGAATGCAGCTAAAGCTAGGCTCACAAGACAATTTCTAACATTAAATGTATGTATCAAAAAGTGAAAAAAAGACCTCAAAGAAAATTAATGATCTAACTTTCCATGTTCAGAAATTTGAAGAGTAAATTAAATACAAAGTTAGAAGGAAAAAAAATAAAGGACAGACAACAATGACAGAGACAAAAGAGAAAGAGGGAAATAAACCAATGAAACCAAAAGTCATTTTGTTAAAACAAATTTTAAAATTTGATAGCCATTGGATTAGACTGATCAGGCAAAAGAGAGAAAATATATAAATAACCATATCAGAAATAAAAAAGTGCCATCTTTACTGATCCTCCAGATATTAAAATGATAATAAGGCAATGCTGCCCCCCTAGAAACTGTTTTTGTCAATAAATTCAATAACTGAGATAAAAGAGACAAAGTTTTTGAAAGATGATTTCTCAAACATAAGAAAAAGTGGAAACTTTGAATAAGCCAGATTTAGAGAAGCTGAATTCACAATCAACAGCCTCCCCACATAAAAACTCCTAGCCTATATGGCTATGGGTGTAATGTCTATTAAATATTTAAGTAAAAACTACATATCAATCTTTAACAAATTCTTTTAGAAAATAGAAGAGTGAAAACATTTCTTAACTCTTTTTTTGAGACAATCATTACTCTGATTTTAAAGTCATGAAAACATTACATTTAAAAAACTATAGACCAAAATCCCTCAAAACAAAAACAAACATCTTTAACAAAGTTTTAGAAAATCAATAGAGAAGAAAGTCCAATAAATTGGGCAACAGGTTTGAACAAACACTTCACAAAAGAAGATATAAAAATTTCCAATAATCTCATTAAAAATTCATTATTAGTTATTAAAACTATAAGATAAAAATACACCTAATAGAATGGCTAAAATTAAAGAGATTGTCAATATTAAGTGTCTACAAGAACGTAGATCAATTGGGATTCACACGTTCCTGGTTCAAATGTGAAATAGTACAATTATTTTGAGAAACAGTACAATTATTTTATATAAAGTTAACTATATACTTGCATATAACCCAGCAATTTTACTTTCAATTACTCATTCAAAAGAAATGAAAAAAATGTATGTCTTCACAAAGAACCATACAGCTAAGTCCAAGGTAGCTTTAATCTAAGTAGACAAACACCAGATACCACACAAGTGACGGACAACAGGAAAAGGGATAAATAAATTTTGGTGTATCCCTTAAATCAAATGCGCTAAATTAAAAAGATGAATTAATGATACACATATTAGTTGAATCATTAAAAACATTAAGTTAAAAAAAGCTAGAAACAATAGTGTGGACGTATCTCAAAAACATCAAACTAAATAAAAAGCTAGACATATTTTCCATTTATATGAAATTTTAGAAAATACTAAGCTAATCAAGGGAAGAAAAAACGAATCAGTGGTTGACAGAGTGAAAGGCAAGAGACGGAACTGACTGTGATGGCTACACGGCACGTTTGAAGGGTGACGGAAACGTCCCATATTATGATTGTGGCGGTGGTTACACAGGCATTGAAATTTGTCAGTATTTTTCAAAATGTACACTTAATAGGGATGCTTTTTAATCCATGCAAACCGTATCTTGATCATACTGGCTTACACGTATTTTGTGAGTATATAGAAATATTAGTATCAATAAGAATACAAAGCTAAATATGTCTAAAAGCGTGCTTTTTTTTGGTTCACATGAGGGAAAAAGAATGTGCGTGTGAGTGTACTGTGATTCACTCACTCATTGGTCAGAAATAAGAGTAATTGAACACCGTGGTAGAAAGATGCTGGAAGTGTTTAAGACAAAACCCCTGCCCTCTAAAGCTCACACTCTGGTACTATTTCAGAAAGAAGAGGAACAGAGGAGTTCATATGAAGATAGGAAACGTAATTCCAGTGGGCACAAGGAATTAAGAAGAGCTTTGGAGAAGGAGGACTTTACCTTCAACAGCTTTGTAAATGTTCTCCTTCACCAGGTATAGATGAAATACACACTTGTTTAGATCTTGATTTTCACCACACATGAGCATAGATTTTCTTCTATGCTTTGAAGAGTTAAATGCATTATAAATAATTATTTCTTATAATTGAAGGCTCAATCTGATGCTAGCATTAGCATCGGAGAAAAAAATAATAAAATAGACTTCAGGTGATAATTCAATCCCCAATACCAAATGTTATCTTTATCTATCACCCTTCATGTTCTAATTTCTGAGGTTAGCAAGTGGTGACTTCCAGGATAGTGATTTTACATAAATGAATCCCAAACAATTTCATTCTTCAGTGGCAATTAATAACCCATTTCAATGGTCTTTGAACTTCTTTTTCTTTAAACCTTTTTGTCAAATCAAATCTTAAACAGAAATAAACATGGAATGTAGGTCAGGGAAGAACTGTTCAAGCAGAAGTTGGACCAGAGCCAAGCTTTAGAGCCCCCAACACCTACCCCAAACAAGCTCCATGAAACAGTTTTTTAAAATTAAGGCATAATCAACATTTCTCATTGTATCAGTTTCAGATAGACAACATAATGATAATTGTTTACATTGTGGAATCCTCACCATAATAATTCCAGTTAATATCCATCACTATACATAGTTACAAACTCTTTTTCTGCTTGAGATGAGAAATTTAAGATTTTCTGTCTTAGTAACTTTCAGATATGCAACATGGCATTAACTAGTCACCATGATGTGCATTTCACCCCTGTTGCTTGTGTATTTCAAAACTGGAAGTTTGTATCTTTAACCCCATTTACCCATTTTGCCCACTCCTCACCTCCAACTTCTGGCAACCACCAGTCTGTTCTCTGTGTCTGTGAGCTTGGTTTTTGCTTTGTTTTGTTCGGTTTGGTTTTTAGATTCCACATATAAGTGATCAGATTACATGGTATTTGTCTTTCTTCATCTGATTTATTTAACTCAGCATAATGCCCTCAAGTGCCATCCATGTTGTTGTAAATGGCAAGATTTCATTTTTTATGGCTGAATAATATTCCATAGTGTATGTGTATGTATGTATATATGAATGTACATATGACACATATCACATTTTCTCTATCCATTCACCCACTGATAAACAGGTTGTTTCCTAAAGCATAGTTTAAAACCATTTAGCTGTATAATCAAAGAATAACGTTATAAATAAAAAAAACTGATTCATTTCTTTGACACTGGCACAAGGAAAATATATTAATTTGCTTATCATTCTTTCAGGTAGAGAATAGTAAGCCAGGAGTGTTCCATTAGAGTTTATTCAATGAAGTTTGTCACAGCTCACAGGGTCTTTCTCTCCAGGTGGGAGTAAGCTTTGCTTCATTCCACGGGTGCAGAAAGCAACACATATTTGGACAATCTTCATGGTCAATACTTCTGTAGGCTTGTATGCCCTTTAAAATAACACCTGAGTACTAATCTAAAACAAAAATAAGTTTAAACTTCTCGAATTGAAAATTATTGAGTCTGACAAACCTTCACATATTTAATGAACAGTTTTCCACCCGAGTCCTAATCTTTAGTACATCTGCTTAAACTAGAAATTTCTGAAAGAATAGTTCTCTTATGGAAGTCTGAATTTCAACTTCCACATGCCATCTAAATGAGAAAGTATAAGGAGTGAGTGAAATGAGAAAATACTAAAAGACTTATCCAAATATTTTTGAAGCTGCAAAAATATTCAGAGTAAGTTTGGGGGAAAAGTACAAACTGGGTTGTTTTTTTTTTAAATTGGCTATTCTTATTGTGTTTGCTTTGGAAACCTCATCTGAAAATGAAATTTATTCTGTTTGATATTGTAGGTTGAATTAATATGACATTTATCTAAAATTATGGATTCAGCACTCTCTTATTCTACGTTTCTAATAAAAAAGAAGATATTGTAGAAAAACAAGACAAAACAAAAAAATTCCAGAAATCCAGGATCAGGTTACCTATTCTTGTGACATTTCTATTACTAGAAAATAATTGAAATTCAAGACAAGTTATTTATTTTTTAAAGATTAAAAAACTTTATTAGCAAATCAAATTGGTCCTTTAGTCTTTCCCTATTCATGATTTTATTACTTAAAAATATTTCATGAGACAGTATTATTTCATTAAGAATGAGTAAAGTATTATACATTCCTAGCTGACCCACTAGCTTTCTCCATTCCAAAAGACTATGCCAATTTAGATATCACTACAAAAAGTCTTGTTGTCATGTATCAATTGTCTCTTATAAAGTAAATCTGTGTGACGAATTTCTAATAGCTCTCTGATGTCTCTGGATATTTATTTTTCTAAAACTACCACTTTTAGTATTGGTTATTGTATTAGGAAAACAAGAGATTTCAAAGCAGAGGGCAAAGTATATTCAGTGGCAAGAACAGCCTAAAAACAGAATACGTGTACAAAGAAGACAATGTCCGCTAATGGACAGGGCTATTCAAAGAAATTAAGAAAGGATCTGGAAGAGTCACTGAAAGATGACAGAATACGTCACCACAAAACAGGCTTTTTTGGCATAAGGATTGTCGGAGCTGATTATTTTAGGAAATAGCAGACACAATATTAGGCCCTGGCTTAAATCTGCATAACAAACCTTACCCTTTTCCTGGTCATCTCCCCAAAATCAGCCTCCCCCACAACTTCCTCTCTTGTGTCTTTAGCTGAAGATGGTATTATATAAGCCTAAATTCTCAGCCATCTCCAAGAGTTACTAATTTTTTCCCTGGGTATCTCCCATGTATGCATGAGGCATACATGTTAATAAACTTTTGTTGTTCGCTTGTTAATCTACCTCTTGTTACAGAGTTTCCAGCTCAGAACTTAGAAGCCCTATACTTGAGGAAGAAGCAAAGTTTAGAATGTGAAGTATGGTTTTTTTTATTTTGCTTTTGGATAGGGGAGACTTAATCTCTCTCCTCCTAGATTCCAAAATCCGACATCCTGAGATATCAGGTCTATGTGTGATTGATTCATCCTTGTATCCCCAGAGCTCACAGCATAGAGCTTTGCTTATAAATCCATTCTGCAACTGTGTGGAATGTGTTTGGAATTTTCATTTTTAGTGAAAATGCCTTCATTGTTTATTTTAAAAATAATATATATGCATTGCAAAAATCAAGAAAACACAGAAAAGAAAATATGTTAAAATGACCTACAATTGTGTAATTTTGTGATTACCATCAACATATTTGGGTATGACTGTTCTACAAATACACATATATATGTAAATAAATTAATATATTTTTAAAAACTTCGATCTTGCCAGATATATATTTTAATAAACATTATTTGAAGTAATAATAATTTTAAGTATTTGTTTTTATTATTATTGTTTAAAACTATTTTATTCATTATTATATTATTGAGTTAATTTGTTAATTTAACAAGTATTATTTTAATGAAGAGTAGCCAAATTTTCACAAGCAAGTTCACTACTTTCTGAAGACTTTCCTCCTATTCACAAGGAAGGGATTGAGCAAAAAAAGAAAAAGGACTCAAGGGCAGGGACAACAGTGTGGTGATTGTGGTGGGGAAGGGACATAAGGGGACTAAATGGTATTAAAAAATACAATTAAAAAAAGATTTGTATAAAGGGCCCATGGACAAAGACAATGGTGGGGAGGACTGAATGGGAGGGGTAGGGCGGGGCAGAGTAATGGGGGGAAAATGGGGACAACGGTAATTGAACAACAAAAAAGGCTTTAATATTTAAATTTTAAATGGTTAACCATACCATAGGTCTTTTTCTAAGTTTTTAATCTAAAAAGGTGAGAAACCAACTCAACAATAATATTCTTAAATTATTTGGGCCTATTTAAAATTATAATTAAGGGTTTTTAAATGTTTTTCTTTACTTTCTCTTTATTCATTCACTCACACCAAAACTGTTTAAATTATATAGTAAATGGCCTTAAAGCACATTTTTCTTCTGGGGCCAGTAACAAGAAAGAGAAAAGCCATTTGTAATCTTTGTCACAAAGCCAAATCATAACCAAAATGTTATAAGGGAGCTCTCCAAAGTAGCTCATACCATCCCTCAAAGATTTTGCTTTTATAACCCTATTACAGTTGGTTCATTCTAGGAATGTTTAAGGAGCCTGGAAAATATATGAAGCATGGATTCTGTTTCCATTTATTTACCCTTGGTCTTAAGGAAATTTCTTAAATAAAACTCCCCTTACTTCGACTCTTAACTCTTTCATCTCCTCTTTGCTATTGCCGAATAAGAAATAAAAATTACATCATCCCTGATGGATGCTTTTATTTATGCTGAGGCAAATAAAGATAAAGCATAATATATATTTGGCTTTTGCACAGGATGTGCAATGCAATATCTCCATGGAACTGCTTACAACTTCATTAGATAAACTGACTATTTTCAAAGTTGACTCTTGGTTCCTATCATACAGACACACTGAAAACATGGCCTCGAGTTTTCCTCATTCTCTATGTATGAAATCCTTAACCTACTTTTCATAAAACAAATTCAATATGTTTTCTCCAAAGGCATTAAGCTACTTTTAACTGACACAATTATTTCTGCCAAAGGTACTAGCCAAATCTTTTCTTGCAACTTCAAAATAATATTTATGTACTGTGTGTAGTACAAAAGGTATGACTTCTTCTTTCATATGAGTAGTAATTATATAATAGGACCCCTGGGTAATTAAAAAAGAAAATTAGAAAATTATGGAAACTCTTCTATTTCTAGAAATTATCAACAACCATCTACCTTGGGCTGACTTATTAAATTATCATTATTAAAGGAAAATACTAGCAGTAGGCACCTCTTGGTCTAGAGAAAAGGTTTAGTGACCAGACCTTCTCCTTTTTCCCCTTTTTGTGATAGACAAAAGACTGACTATTGGTATCCTGGGCACAAAAATCTCTTGGGCAGACTAACCAACTAACCTAGATATTCAAGAACTTTTTGAGAAAGAAGAAACTAAAACTGCAATATTCTTCTTTGAAGATTTAAAGTTAGATCCTTTAGAAGATACTTTGCACCCATAATCTCTCTTGATTTTCACACACAAAATAATTCTTACTGTATGTGTCCCTACTAATTACTAGATTCAGTTACTGAAATATAATTCCTCTCTTAACAATAATTTAAAAGCTTTGCAAAACACAGTTACTAATTTTTTTTGAAACAACAGGAGTATAAACTATTAAGTGTGTTAGTTCTTATAAGATCAGATACACTCTGGTGTGTGTGTGAGGAGAGAGATGCTTATTAATTGACCACAGATACACGCTTTCTATTAACAAACAAACAAAAAAAAACATTAAAAGGAATCTTCAAAATTTAAAGAGGTGAAATATGAGAGGAAATACCCAAATAGTTGATGCTCTGTGAAATGGCTTAGTAAAATTTTATTTGTTTCAACACTGAAGATTTTCTTCACGTTTTCATGTGTCCCTTTGTAGTTCCCAATGGGTTAACTCTTCGAGAGATCATGGTCAGTGACTTCAGTGGTTAACTAGTTGTTTCAGTTTTAATTATCAAGCATTTGGGATATTCTTCTCTCAGTTCAAATCTTTAGTTTCAACCACAACTCCAGCAAAAATAAAGACCCAGCCCTGTAGATGTGGAGACTAGATCATCTTTTTTAAGCCAGTGCCAGTTTGAATTTTTCAAAGACTTTGAGATCAACTAAGTTCGTAATAGTTAAGACACATGTAAATCCTGAGTTAGCTGTGCAAGTACTTGATTGACTTAGTTAAAGCTGATATCTCATTGTCAAAAAATCAATATTTTATTTCAGCTTCTAATCAAAATAGAGTCAGCTGAGTAAGCAGGTGTATTTACTTTTCTATTTGTTTTTGTCCTGTTAAACGCATGTAACCTATTGACTAATATATGCTCTTAAATAGCATTTCTTTCTTTTAAGAAATATTCTTTCAGTCATTTATCCAAGCTTTTGTCTCCTTTCTCTCTGCAGTTTTGGTATTTAAGAAACAAGCTTTAGTGAGTAGTATCCATCTGTCTTCTGAATTTTATGGACAAGTAATACCAGGGGGTCACATATGATTGTCTTATGTGTCTAATGACTGTGGGACAACAATTTCATATTGAAACTTGCATTCCATAGGCAGTGAGTTTCGTTTTGTAGCTATGACTCCTACTGCCCTCACAGAATGTACTGCCACAGTTTGTAACTACCGCCTCTAAACATCCCGAGAGCCAGCACATGAAGCCGTGAAGAGGAAGACGAACATTCTCATTCTTACAGCCTTTATCTTTTTAAACAATGCATTCCCCACTTGCCCCTGCTTCAGGCTGCAGAGGGCTCTGCTTGACTCTTAGTACTCTTTGCCTAAATGGCTTTCGATTGAGAAGAGTCATCTTTTTTTTCTTCACTTGCACGGAATATTATGTACTTTGTACACTGTAAGTGTCCTTTTGAAAAACTGAGTAACAAATAACTTTTAAACAGTAAGTGATGTTATGTTTGGTTTTTCTCTAAACAAGTGGAAACACGATGTGTCCATGGCTTCATTTAACCATGTTAGGGACCTATAAAGCACTTCCAGGTGCCTTGGGATGATAAGGTAATGGTGTGACTGGAGCGTCTGAGTTCCCACCACACACGTGTGAGGATCATACATCATTCCTAGCATCACAGTAGAGAAAGAAAGCATTCCACCAGAACTAAGGTAAGCGTTCCTTTTTGTGGTTGTAGAGAAATCCCTAATATTTTAACATCTGCGTTCTGAGCTCTCCACTTTCAATATTTAATGCGGTGAATTTAAAGAAGGAACAAGTGGAAACATTTACACATTGTTTTCACACATTTCCTGTGACGTTCTACAAGGTAATAATTGTCTCTGATACGTTTACAAATTTCAGAATTTCAGAGGAAACACCGGTTTCTACTTCTTTTCAAGGTCAGGAGTAAGGTTATGCTTTTGAAATAATGTCTGGAATGAAACTTGGAACAAGGGAAAACCAAATGGCAGATACCTCATTTCAGAGCATCAGGGGTTCAAAACCACTTCCTAGCATCAATGGTTCAAAAGCCCACATGCAGGAAACTCTTGGTTCGAATTCGAGTCACCAGTGGCTCTGAGCCAAAATAGCAGGAAAAGACGGCCACATTCGTACTCTGGCAATGTTTATAATTTTTCTAATATCAGCATTGACCCCAGTGAAAATGAGTCTAAAACTAACAAAAGGCATATATCCAGTGATCTCCACCCTAGAAGCTTTCTGTTACTGTGTCGTTAGTGTTTTTCACAGACTGTCTGCAAGGCCGCCATTTTATGTCCCTGGGTTTTTGCTATTGCCTTGAAAATATCTAGTGAATTCAGTCTCCCTTTCCCAACAGAAGTCCTTAGTGGAAAAGAAAAGAAAGATGTTTTCTTTATCTTAGTCCCGTTCCAGACAGCAGAGAGGTTCGCCTGCTGCGTCTTCCTCCGGAAGAACTCCTTGGGCCTGTCTACTGCTCCCTGCAGGGCGCTTCTCGGGCCTCGCCGCCTCCCTCCCTCCTCCTCGTGCAGGACCCCCAGGACTCGGCCTGCTTTCTTCACCTCTCATTGGCTGCAGCTGCACGTGCACACTCCGGGACTCCAGGACGCACGGGGAAGTGAGATTTATTTTCCTACAGAGTGCATACTATCTCATTAGGTCATTACTGTTATTAGTGCTTTAAAGGACAGCAATATGATTAAATGAAGCCATGTGTACATTATGCTTCCATTTGTTTAGGAAAAAATATAATGTATTCTTTAGAAAATTATCTATTGTCCATAGGCCTATGAGAATTAAAGGCACACAGCATATGCTTGAAACATAATCAGCATTCTGTAAGGGTTACCTCTGCTACTATGTTTATTATTGATGTCCTTATCATCTCAAAATAAGCAGGTAAGCCTTTAATTTTTTTCAGTAGTTTTATCGTGATGTGAAAATAAGGAAAGAGATAAATGCAGGGAAATTGTAGAAGTGTGAGAGTCTTACAAAAATCTTTAGTAATTCTAAGTCCATTCTCTCTTAGGTATTTTTTTCTAAAGTTATTTACTTTATTTAGAAAAGATACCTTTTTTCTAAAGGTATTTTTAGAAAAAAACTTTTCTAAAAAAATTTTTTTTAACAAATGCTATGTTATTATTTACTAAAATACATAGTGATTATAAGAGTACAAGTCACAAATTACAAAAGGGAAAAGTAGAGACAGATGCATTAAACAACAAGGTACCCATTCACATGGAGTCCATTTAGAATAAAACAGTTGTTTGTTGAAGTTAGACGGGAACAAGAGCAGGTACATTGCTGTGTAAAAAAAATGCTAGTTACCTAGAACTATGCCATTACCAAAAAGTAGAAAAGTGTTGGCAGTGCATCTAAATGTGTCCTAAAAGGAGCAGGGGAGCAGGGCTCACCAAAGTCGCCCTCTTCTTCCGAGCTTTTCATGGGACCCATAATCAAAGCAGGCCAACTGGTGCCCTCTTAGGCAGATGAGCCATTCCTGTCCTAAGAAACTCTAGGCTGGGTGATTTCCATTCTCCTGGGACTCTATTCAGCTGACCATATGTGTTCCTTATTCTGTTTCATCTTCACACCTGTCCTATGAGTTAATGAATATGCCATTTTTCACAGAAAGCGACAGTCTCAGTTAAGTTAAATAAAGTTAAGCAAAGTTGTTCAACTAGCTACTGACAGAGAGTTCTCCCTGATTCTAGAGCCCCAGTTTCCCATTATAGCATACTGTCTTTGGCCATCTCATCATACATGGACAAGAAATATATATTTCCTTGTTTTAAGAAAAATCCTAAAAATGTGGCTGGAATGTTCTGACTAGTATGTATCACGAAATAAAGATAAAAGCAGTTCATATATATATTGATATGTCCTAAACACAACCACCACATGAAGTAGGTACTATCATTCTCCCATTTTGCAGACGAGGACGCTGAGACAGAAAAACAAGTGATCCATCTAAAGGTCACATGGTTACCATGTGAGCCATGGTACTAAAGTCTGGAGTCCTAACGTCTTCACAGTACCGCTTGTGTTGAAATTTCCATTATGCCTTTCCAGATTCGTTCTCTACCTTTCTCCACCAGGCCCTGTGCACTGGGGAGCTGGCCATTACGGGATGCCTCGGCAGGGCTCCTTGGCCTCTCGCCTTCCGGTTAGACTGGAGCAAATGGAAGGCACCAGGAAATGAAAGGACATGAAGAATTAGCCAACAGCGGATCTTTGGGTTAGCTTCCTTGACCCAAGAATATATAACATCTGTGAGTAACTATGAGATTCCAAACTTGGACTTTCCTTATACCAAAGGAAGCATTAATTAAAACCATTGACAATCACCCGGTTAACAAAGAACGGAGGAGTAAGACTGTTTAGTTCCTTTTTCATCTTCAAAAGCGAATTGTTTAAGTACTTCTTTGAGATGTGTCTTAACTTGTGGTTTCTAAAATGTAATACTATACAATGATTTATAGTCTGCTCACACTTGGCCAACTAATTTCTTTACTTTGGTTTCCCTTTTATGTTCTATAGAGATGAAAGATACCTAGATCATCTACTTAATCATTATTTTAAAGAAGAAAAAAAACAACAGATGGAAAAACTTTGTTAGCTCAAGAGAGTTGATATAAAAATATACCTCACTAGGTTAGGAAATTGATGAACTATATGTTAAGAGGAAAAACACATAATACTCTACAGTTTCCTTTAGAAACAGCAGATGAAAAATAGCTCATGAGGAAAATGAAAGGACTCAGAATGTGTGTGGCTTCCCTGAATTTTTTGTGTCTATTAAATGTACAAATATCTCTATAACATCCAGTTCCCCTAGACTTTATAATGTTTATGTAATAGGAAAATTTTGGAACAATGAGAAAAGAAAAATGGCTAAATTATATACTAAAAATTTTGTAGATAGCACTTCAACACTGTCGCTCTGCTTTTGGTTAGCAAAATCTTCCACCATGATGGCTTTCTGTAAGGAACACACTGGCTTATACAGTTCCAGTAAGCCCTTCACAATATCTTTTCTTCCCACTCCAGAGAAAGGAAATCTCTCTCCAGCCTCTTCCCAGACTCTCCCACTCAAATTTATTTTCCAGTAGCAACTAGCCATCTGGTTTCTAACAAACATAGTGGTCCAATATCCCCATTTTGAAAGCAAAATAACAACATTCCAAGGACTGTAATGATACTAGTTAACATTTATTAGGCACTTACTTGGCACCAGTCCTTGTGTGGTGTGGTGCATTTTACATGCATCTTAGAAGAGTTCTTCTAAGATTATCTTGAAATGGATAATTCTATTATCCCCATTTTACAAACAAGGCAACTGGGGCTTAGAGAGACCATGTCACAAAGAAATATAAATTTTTTTTATCAGTTAGGATGCATTTATCTTTAGGTAACTACATACTCAACTCTAATTGGCTTAAGCAAAAAGATCACTTACTCCCTTAATTCTGGAGACTCAGCAGTAAGATGTGTTTGAATGCTGACTTAATCCAAAGGTTTTAGATTTTCTTAGCTCTCTATTCCCCCTTGTATCTGTTTCATGCCAGATGTGGATGAAGATGCCTGTGTCGGATCTGGGAATCACACCCACATAGGACAGTATCTGGGAGAAGAGAACTTGTCCTAGACACCCTTAGCTACGTTCCCCTTGAGTCTCAGCGGGCCAAAGCAGATGAGGTGATCTTTCCTGAAATAACTGGCAAGGGGGTTGGGATGGTCATGAGTGATGGAGAAATTGAAGACCCATTCTCATTGGTATCAACTCCATTTTTAAAAAATGGACAAATTTAGTAATGCTTCCTTCTAGTCCTATTCTGTCTAAGCTCCATTTAAAGATCAGAACATAAATTAATGACCTGGGAGAGAAATACTACTGACAAACCGGAACGTTAAATTTCTCTTATATATCTATATCTAGAAAATTTCATGCAATATACACCACATTTTTATAAATTGTTATTCCTGTAAATTCTTTGGAAATGTTAAAAATTATTAGGACTACAAAAATTATGCATTGAGGCACTTATTTAATAAAGTATCTCTGGAGGTCTTATTGTCTCTGTTTAAGGCAACAATATTTTCAATTTTGTGTCAGTCAGTCTCTCTGGATATATGGATAGAAATGGGGTTACCTTCGCAGGACACACCCTGCTATTTTCTAGCCCTGGGGCCCTGATCATGCCTATAGTTCTCTCTTACAGTTTCACCCACTTTGTATTAGGAATCTCCAAACTGTGCCTGACTGCTCACAAAAGATTCAGACAACTCTCCTTCCCCATGGCCTGGATGCCGGCCATGGCTCTTTTCCCTGCCTCTCTTCTCTAGTACCCTCTGCTGCCACCAAAGCCCCATCTGTCTGTGCGGAACACCATGGCCGTCGCCATCGCCAACGAAGAGCCTCACAGCACCCCAAAGTGGGCGGGGTCCTCCCCGCTGCAGGAGAGAATGACGGTCTTCCTCCCTTAACGCCCTACTTTGTGCCAATAGTACTGACTGTACCACAAGTTCCTGCTCAAATCCTGATGGAAACAACTTCAACCAGCAGCCTTTCCCTCTTTAGGGCCAAGCACAGTCTGTGGGATGGGACAGGAAGCCCAAGTTCCTGAGAGAGTCCTGTACTTTCCCCTGCTCTTTTCTTCCCAGGCTTCCAAATTCTCCTGCAAATGTTTGTTTACAAAAGAACCGCCCAGGGCTTTCCTAGTTGTCAGGCTCTGCCCAGGCACTTCTGCATTGCTACCTGGGACACAATATGGACTCAAGCCATAACCCTCTCTAAAGCTGTTTCTTCCCCCAAAAATTGTTTACACTAAAGTGACTTTCCAGGTTTGTTTATCATCTGTTGATAAAAAATATTTTTGCTAGGTGTTTATCCTATAAATTTGCAATATCCTATTAGTTCCATCATGATGTGATAAGAACTTTCGGGTTATAAGAGGACTACTGCACTATTTCATTTGAGACATGAAGGAGTCTGTCATGAAACTAATATAACGTGTATAGATACAGTGATCCTATCAACCAAATGTGAATTATACCTACAGAAAACTTTATCTTACAGTGGCACGTTCCTAGAAACTTACGTGGGAGCCAAATAAATAGATTTTTTCAATCAAAGTGAAGCCATAGAAAGGTGAGAGAAAGAGGAAAAAAACAAATCGGGAAAATTAGACATATCTCTAACACTTTTTAAGAAAATACCGAGATTTTCAGAGTATTTAAGTTACAGATTTTTATTTTCACAAAGTTTTTAGAAAACTACACAATACTTTTTACAGTTTTTACTTTTAATCTTAGAAATCAAAGTTATTTAGAACTTTGCTCAATAATTAACTTTCTCACATTCTACTTCAGTGTATAGGCAGGCAAGCCTTATTTTCCTGGTTATCCAAAAACTATGCATCGGAAATATGAGTTGGCCTCACAAAGCAACAAGAAGTACAAAATTGCTCAAGTCCCACTAACTTTTAAATACATTCATGCTTAAATCTAAATAATTTGTCAGTATAGCATAATACAATCTAGAAATTAATACTAGATAAATCTGTGCTTCTCTCCCATTGATGTAGTCCCTTTATTGATCTGTGACCCAGGAAAATAAAACCTTTTGTGTTCAAATTGTTTTTGAAATCAAACCTGTCATGATTAGGTTGGTTGAACTGGTTTAGTTAGTAGGTTGTAATTAAGTGGACCCATTTTATGACACTCACCTCATTAACTTGCTTTTTGTCCAGGTGGAACACCTGACCAGAGCTTGTAGAGGCAATTTCTTCATAGACTTTATATCCAATATGGTTCCTGTCATCACAGTCTCCAGTGAGCACAAATACCACCTTTGTTTTTTAAAAAAGAAGACAGTTTAGAGTGTTTTCAGAAATATATATACATATATATATATATGTTTAGCACCTATTATGTATTAACATACATGGGCAAGTGGAACATATAGTATATAATATATATTATATATATATATAATATATATTCTCTCTCTCTCTATATCCAAGCACTTTGCAAACAGTTTAAAGTCCTTCTTACTAAATAAATGAAGCTTATTTTGTCATTTTGGAATCAAAACTTGGGCATGTGACTTGCTTTGGCTGCTATCATAGGGCAAAAGGGACATTCTACCAGTTTTGAGCCTACACCCAAGAAGCCTTGGCTATTTCCCCTCGATTCCTAGTGTTTCTGCCTTGTCCATGAGAAGAACATACCCATATCAGCGTACTTACTGGCCGCAGATAAGAGGCTGAAAAGCCCATGAGGCAGGGCCAAGTTACCCCAGAGAAGGGCCTACCTGAGACAAACACAAACTATCCTCAGACATACAAGCGGGGAAGCCTAGACAAGCTCTACTGAGCCCTGCTCACATAAGACAAATAACTGTTTGTTGTTTAAAGCTGTTGCGAGTTAGAAATGATTCTTACACAGCAATAGCTAACTGATACAATGAGTAAATCTAACTCTGACAAAATTCCACGTAGGAGATGAAATTTTAATTACAGGCAGGCCTTTTTGCTAGGTCTATGTTTTTTATCAGTTATAAGGGCACCATGGTAACAAGCACCTCAATTAATCCCCAAATCATTTCTTCTCTGTATAAAAACAAGGCATTCATATACTATGTACAAATATCACATATCCACTTACATGTTCAACTTAAATGGCACATGCATATTGGAGTACACATATGGATTAATAGTTGTAATTACTGACATTGGCCACACATAGCATAGTCAAAGAGCGGCTAGCTCTCTCTCATGCTGTGTTCCTTAAGCTGTGTTCAGGTGGAACATTCAGGGGTGGCTCCCTGCTCACCTGTGACTGCTTCTGTTGGATAAGCTGCAGCACCTCATGAGTGAGCCGGTAATCCTTGGACCGTGCATCAGTGAAAACATAGATGAAAGAACCAGGGAGAGAAATTTCCAAGGCAATTTTTATAGCTCCAATGCTCATTTCTGGGCAATCGCCCCCACCCTGTTGAGAAGCAGAGAGGGGGAAAAAATGCAATTATTTCAGAAGCAGAAAAGAAAAGGATATTTTAGTTGTGACAGGTGGGTTTAGGAGCGCGAGAACTGAACCAGTTCTCTTCCCTTTGCTCTTCTGCCAGCTTGCCACCGGATTAACTGCTTTGGTTATGAGAAAAGGAAAAGATATAAAGTGATGTGAAGGTGAAAAAAAAAAACTGTACTTATGAATAAATTATGAATTCACCCAAAATATACCAAATAATGGAAACTACTATGTATTTGTATTTGTATTGAGTTTATTAGGGTAACACTGGTTCATAAAATTATATATTTAAGTGTACAATTCTATGATACATCTATATATTGCATATAACACGCAAAGTCAAATCTTCTGTCACCATATATTTGACCTCGTTTACCTTTTCTACCCCTTAATCCCCCTTCCTTTTGGTAACCACCATACTGTTGTCTGTGTCTATGAATTTTGTTTGTTTGTCTTGTTCATTTATTGCTTTCAGTTTTATATTCCACATATGAGTAAAATCATATGGTTCTTGACTTTTCTGCCTGACTTAATTTGCTTAGCATGTCTATAGCCATATCACCCTAAATGTGCCCGATCTTGTCCATTATACACTTTTTAATGAAATGCTAATTCACTTTCCCATCCTCTTTCATGAGTATTTCACACATCTCCTCTTTTCTTATATCTTCTCACTCTTATTTGTCAACTCTGCTTCTATTTTACTGAGGAAATTGAGTCACTCATAAACTCCTGATACGGTATATAGCACGCTACCTGCAATAGCAGCCACATGCCCTGTCTTCACATGAAGGTATCATTTGTGCTCACAGTTAAGAGGGACTACCTGTGTCTAGTCAAGCACATGGCCCCTTCGGCTGTCTCCTTACTCTACTCCATCACCAAACAATCCCTCTTTACTAGATCATACCACCAACAAGCAAACACACTGCTATATCTCCTATACCCCAAGTGTTTTGTTCAAATGTTACCTATCAGAGAAACCTTCCATAACCACCTATATAAAATATTCCCTCTGTGTCGTTCTTTTCACTCTGCTTTATTTTCCTATTAACACATGATGTCTGGGTTTTATTTTCTACTTGAACAGGCTATATATATATATTTTATATGTTTTATAAATATTTAAACATATGTATGTTTTATATATATGTTGAGGAGATATGTTTAGGAGATATATATATTTGTTTAGGAGATATATATATCTCCTAAATATATAAACATATATTTGTTTAGGATATATACACACACACACACACACACATATAGATACACATGCATATATATTTGGTTAGGATATATATATATCCTGCTTCTATTTTATATAGAAGCGCATATATATATACATCTATATGTGTGTGTGTGTGTGTATATATATATATTATATTTGTCCTAAACAAATATAATCCTCACACTCAAAGGAATTCTTGTCACATTTATTTTTTTCAAAAATAGATGAATTTATAGATGAAACTGTAAGCATGCTGTATTTATAATTTTATGCATTGTATTTTAAATTTAGGATTATATCTCACTTATGTTTCTATGTCATCAATGTTCTTCAAAATCAAGAATTTAGTGATCACATGATATTCTAATATCTCTACATTAAAATTTAGTCAATCATTTCTCTTTCATTGAACAGTAATGCTTTTACAAACTCTCCTCTATTATAAATACATGAATAAAATCCATTGTAAATATATAAATATAGAGATACAATGTCTGATTGTTTCCATAGTATAAATGTCAATATCTACAGGGCCAAGAGAATGGACTTCCTACCAATCTGTTGTTAGCAATTAATAAGTGCCCTTGCTAGGGTTTAGGCATACAAAAATGAATACGCTAAAGTATCTTCTCCTTAAGGAGCTCACAATCTGGAAAAGACAAACAAAAAGCAAGGCAGTTTAGGATACCGGGGCGGGAGGGGCAGCGGGGACGGGCGGCGGGGAGGCGGGGGGGGGGGGGGGGCGGCTTTGCGCTTCTACAGTCCTTCAGTAAGACTCTTTCTCTAAAATAAAATAAATAACTTGATGAAAGGGATAAGGTTTTACCTTTAAACTCTGGAGATTCTATCTGATTCTGCTATCGGGGTGCTCCCCGGGCTCAAACAGCCTCAGATTCTGATAGAGGTATCTTGAGCACCATAGAGCTAATCAAGAACCGAGCATTAGAATTGTTTATACTGCAGCCTGGACAAACTGGAGAATCTTTTCTTGCATTGAATCCCACTCAAAACTTGCAGCCTTTGATTACCATTTGTAAGTGAGTTGGGATAGGGCACCAACTGTTATAACCTGCTTCTAAATTTGGGAAGCCCATTAAATATTATGTCACTTTCTTAACAGTACGGGGCTGGATGCTGTAGTAACCTATCTTCATTTTTGAGGAGATATCATTGGAGACTCCCAGAGATCTTACTGAGTCAGCAGTCTCTTCTTTTTGCAGGATTGATCTCCTATTTTCAATTACTTATATGCACTTTCAGGGCATTTAGTTTAACAAGTAACACTGCTTAAAAACTTGTATAGTTATATCCTCAGATTATACTTACCTTCCACATTCCAATTTTCCATTTTTAATCGCTTGTTAAACATCTACTCTTAGATGTTTTGTGGGCCTCTACAATTCAATGCATCTAAAAATGGAACTCATTATGTATTTCCTCCAACCATGTCTTCCTGTTTTTGTTAATAATACTATCTGCCTAGATACTCAGTTTCAAAACATGATCATCTTTGACTCTTCCTTCTTCTTTCACCTAATGAGTGGCCAAACCACATTCCTTCAACTTTCCTTCTATGTCAGTCCCCTGTCTTCCTCTTTACCTCTTATAATTCATGCTTCTTATTAATTTAATTAAAAGTGTAGCCTCTTATTGAATCTTCTGCTCTTCCTATCACTAAATTTTATTTTGCCTCTATCACGTTCCTACTTAAAATCTTTCATGAACCACTTGTTTTGGATCAAATGTTCTAACTAGCTTTCTGTCTTCTGCTGCTCCCACTTCTCAGGTTGCTGCCTTTAAGCTTAGGCTAATTCCTGTTGTTTGAGTGTGCATGCCTCCTGTTTCACACCTTAATGCCTTTTAGCATTTTCATTCAAGTGATCTGCTACTGCTCCATCTCCATCACCCAACACCCCTCACAGATACATGCATGCCTGAGTTCTCCCATTTTCTATTAACTGTGCTTCGCTGAGTCCCCAGTTCATAGCATTTGTTGGCGTGTAGTAATCAATGAGTACATATTTATCATACTGAACTATTTCCCTTCTGAGGTTGAGATAATATGCTGTTTCCTCTTTTTAAAACTTCATCTTCTTCCAGTCAGATGTACTTCTTTCCTTAGCTCATGTTCTCAAATATGCTTTACTCTTTAATGATATAACACATTTTCTTTTGCATAATAGTTATTTGGAGAGACTATCGTGTGCGACAAAGGAGCATTTGTATGCTAGGAAAATGGGAAATAGTTACTGGGCACATTAGTAACTTTAATATGTTAGATAGAAATAATTTTTACTTGCAGCCAACTTGGCCTATCTGTAATAAATATTCTGAACTGCTAGAAAAAAATTTAGATTCCTATTGTATTTTCAGAAGCTTAAACAACAAAACACTTCAGTTTTGCTTGACATTATATGCACTTGAGTGTGAATCACAATATAGTTTATCCATTCTATGGGCATTTGTTGAATGGCCGTGCACAATATGGCTTCCTGGTGGCACAACCCTAAAGAAAAAATAATTGCCTAATTGTCACCTGGTATCAAGGGGCTAGAAGAAATCCTGTCTATATGCCAAAAATCAGAACAGCTAGGAAATTTCCAGAGATACATGTTCAGAATGGCAAGAATGATAAACCTTGTCCAGTTACTGAGTGAAGGACAGTCTCTAAGTCACTTGACTTGTTTTCAAGTGTGCAAGAGGACCTAGGGGTGGATGACTTAGTTCATCCCTAAACATTACACAGCAGGAGACTCCAGAGATACCCTAGAATCCTTGAAAGTCACTCTGAACTAACTCATTCCACAGAGATCTGCCCAGAACTTCAGGCTCATCCTAAAACTTGAACACACATGTATTGAAATAGGACCTCTAAGTCTTCAGTAATTGTATCACCTACATATTTGACTAGAATAGTTTAAAGCCACATATTAATAAAACCAATATAGTCAACATTTGCTGTAAGTATTGAAACCACCTTTTTCTCTGGGAAAAAAGCACCTCTGTGAAACCTTGAACCTCGTAAATATGATGCTTAATGCTGGCTATTACCCGAAGGAAAGAGTATGATGAGCGGACACAGCTGAAACTCCACAAAGAATTTCCCAATTATAATCACAAATGAAAGATGAAAGGCATTCCTTATACTTCTGGAACTTTTTTATATCTTATTTTCAAAAAATATATATCTCTTTGACTTTAATGGAGGAACTGACATAAAGTCTCAAAGCAGCCAGAATATGGGGGAATGTCCATGGAAAAGGAAACATTTTGACCCAATATGTCAGAAACCCATACTGGCCATGCTTATAAATACATCCCTTAGGAGTGATTTGTGTTGCTTAGTTTATTTTTTCCATCTGTGAAAATCAGTGTATTTTTTACCATAAAAAATGCTTATTCTGCCCTGAATTTCATATTTGCAGATACAGATTGTACTATAATCATATTGATTATAAGTCGTTCTCAGAAATAACACTCTTCTCTTCCCAAAGCAATATAGTATCTTTAAATAATTACCTTTCTGCTTATAATAGTTAGTGGTATCTAAGAATTAAAAATAACTGTTAACTAGTAATTCATATCTTAGTGAAGCTTTTTGTCTATCTCATGGTGGACATAGGTTCCCGAAAAGAAAAAGGTTTTTTTCCAAAAGAAGTTAACATATAATGTTATATTCTTCTAAAAGCTCCCTGTGTGATGCTTGAGTTTCATTTTCTAATCATTTTAAATCATAAATAATCTGTGCTGTCTAGTACAGTAGCCACTAACTAGCCTCATGTGGCTATTTGTACACTTGATATATGGCTAGTGAAACTGAAGAACTAAATATTTCAATTAATTAAAATTTAAATAAAGAAACTTAAGAAGTATTCATTTTTGTATTAATGATATTGAAATGATAATATTTTTGATATACTGGGTTAGAGTGTTAAAATTAATTTCAACTGTTTTTATTACATATGTGGCTCCCATTGTATTTTTTTGTTGGGCAGCACTACTTTAGAAGGACACATTTGGTTTAGTTATGTAGGCTTCCTTCTAGGCTGTTATTTGTAAGGTTGTTGCTTTGATCTGAAAGTCTTCCATGAACTTTGTTTCCTGGCAAAAGTTACTAGAAACAAAATTCATGTTGTTTTAATTAACTAAAGGGTCAGAAATCAAGATGCAATCCACTCCAAAAGTCTATAAATTATTCACCTTGTTCAAACATATATACCCAAAGTTTATAAACACAGTTCATATCTGTTGATGTATTATAAATTTAGCTTGTCAGAGACTGTAAACGCAGAGGAATGCCCACAGAACTTGTTCATTCTTCACTGCAGCATTTGCTGAGTTGTATAATTTATTCGTCCCTCCCATTAGATCTTTGTTCCTTGAGGAAATTCAGTAAGTGTTCCATTTGCTGTTTAATGAATGAATAGATGAATGAATCAACGCTAAACGAGAGAGTGAGATTGTGCCAGCAATTTGACACAGTCAAGGCGCACTTGCTGTATTCAGCCTGAGTGTGACTGACGCTTAGCCCGTTGCATTTCAAGTAATAGAATTCCAAAGGTAAGTCCCCTAAAAGCACACGTTTCAAAAGTGGCTCTTTAACCGAGCACTGCGTGTGTGTTTCTATGCGTGTATAGGAATAGCAGTGTATGAAATGCCTTTCCCATCTCCTGATTATCTTTCTCCCTGCCTCTCTCTTCTCCCTCCCATTGTCTCCCTTCCCCTTCACATGGCTTTATGTAGATGTATCTCCCCAAGCCACATAAGCCTACACACATACATGAAAAAAGGAAGACATGAAGGAGATGAATTGCATAATGCATTGAACTGCATAATTTCCTAAAAAGTATAAGGGCCTAACGTTGTGAACTCTGTGTTTTTGTTTGAAACGTATCTAATTTGTATCAGGAGCATATTCCTGCTCAGTATTTTGATGTTCATTTTATCTTCATCATTCTACTGATGGCCACAATTTACTAAATTGCCAAAGACATTTCAGATAGAAAAAAACAGAAGCATGTGACCTCTCATGGCAAGTGGTCCTCCTGGAATTAAAGAGAAAGAAGAAGAAAAATGCTATATAACCTCAGAGTCACGGTAATAATTATGTTCAAAAAAGTAAATTCCTGGAAAGCGAGATGAAGTAAGAATGAAAAGAAATCCTATCAGTCAAGATAGTAATAAAACACAGATTAGTCTGCTTTCTTTTCTACGTATAAGACAGTGGAGGAAAGGCAAGGAATGAATGGAACCTCTCAACCCTGAGAGGAGTTCGGGGAAGATGAGGTCCCTGTCCAAAACCTAATGGGAAAATGCTCACCAGACTGGGAATCAGAGGACCAGGGAGGCTAACCTGAGAGCAGGCCCTTGTCTATGCCTCTTTATTTCTCTACTTGTTTACCCAGTTCAATTCTTCTACTCTTATCGTCAGTTTTCACTGAACAAGTATTTATACCTGTTGGTTTCCAGGTGTGCCTAACTCTAAGCAATTGAAACATGAAACTCTTTTGGCAGACTCCTGCCACAGTCCAAAAGAACTGTTATTGATATTACAATACTTACCCTTATTCTAACATGAGTACCACCTCCTGAGCACTGCCTAGCTTCAAAGTCAGACTATTCCTTTCCCAAGGAACACCCATTGCTTGAAATGTCTTCTTTGCGTCATTTGCCCTTTACCTGTGAAATTTAGGAATGATACACAGTTGCAAGCTGAACAAAAGCCCCTGTTCTTAAAATACAGCTGTGCGATTCTATGACCAAGAAGACATGTGGAAAGCATTAAGTTACATTGAATCTAACTTAAAGTTGGGTCCAAGCAAGTATAAAATAAATCAAAACAACTGTAGAATCCTACAGACAGTGACGTGCTGGGCCCCATCACCTGTAGAAAATATGGCAGGGATGCACTGAGAGATGGTCAGAGCCCAAACTCCAAATCTCCATCATCAAAATAAAAGAAGACGTTACATCCCAGGCAGCCCACCACGCTGCCCTTGACTCGTTTGAAGAACGTGGAGTCCAAATCGAACAACTGCTGACTTCAATTCCAGACCCAGTAAAGGTGAATAATTACAACCACATCCAGGTTTTCAGGTCACCACCTGACAGCAGTGAGGGTCTAACTCTTCAACAATTGATTTTTCAATCTGTTGGAGCATTTTCGACATTGGGCCTTAAGAGGAGATTCATTTCACTTCAACTACAAAGACACACTGTGTTCCAGGCGCTCAGTATCGACAAAGAAAGCAAAGATGATGCACCTTACTGCTTTAAGACATTTCAAAAACTTTATCATTCACATGGCTGATAATGGGCCATGGTCCTTTGAAGGGGAAGATGGCACAGAGGCAACCAAGTCTAACAAAAGCACCGCATGCGGTGTCCAACGATCGGAAGACGTGGGCAGGCACACAGGGCTCATTCTAGGCAAAAATGGTATCTTGGTATTCTCAGTCTCCCCTCAGTAATTCTCGCCTTCTCTACTTCTCAGGGAATTCCTTCCTCTCTCCTGCAGCAAGGATTCTGTACCTCCTTATCGTGTCCTTCTCTTTTCCCATCAAATTAAGACAATGCCCTGGTCCCTGGTTGGGACGGATTCTTGGTCTCTGCTAAAGAGGACTCCCCTGTTTGCTCAGGGAGAGCGGGCCAGGAGGGGAGAGGGACGGTGTCTAAGGAGGCCCTTGTAGACACTCCCCGTTTGCTTATTCAAGGGTTAGGCATTCATCTGGCTTCTAGAATCTCTGGATGGCTTTCTTCTTCCTCATCTTCCCTCTGCTACAACCTTTATCTTTTCTATGTCCTGCTTAACCTGCCCACTAAAATCTTTTCCTTCCTGCTCCAATGCTCCTATATGGATTTCACATGATTTCAGGCATGTTTGTTATTGGGTAGTTGAAGGAGATTGTAACGTTGTGATTCTTTTTATTTAATAAAAATATATACTGCTTATGTTATTTCAGGTCTTGACAAAAATCATCAATATAAAGCATTTCTTACTAAAAAAGCATTATAATTTTAGGAAGTTCTGAGGTAGATAAACTTTATAGGGTTTTTTTTTTTACAGGTAGTAGTCACTAAACAAAATTGGTGAACTAAGATCTAGATCATCACAAAGAGAAGCATTAAGGGAAGCATATATATATATGGCAGAGAAATGAGGATTTTTAAAAGTCAACATGAGTATAGAAGGGTGGAGACCTGGTTTAAAGTTTATATGAGGAGACCCGTGGGATTTGGCTGGCGAATGCCCGAGTGCTGGGTAACGGGGTCCGCCTCCAGAGGAAGACCCTATCTGCTCTGAACACCCAGACATCGCCCCGGAGGGGGCCTCCAAGTGTCATCCGTCAAAGGCTGGTTCTATCAAATCTCTAACCAGTGTCAGTTCATGCCTGGGGTATCAACAGGCTTCTGGGAGGAATTCATACACATGATCGGGTAACTGGACAAATACTACTCAAAGTTAATGCCAATACCAAGACTCCACAATTCTTCCTGAGACTTTGCAAAGCCTAAGAATGAAAGAGCTAGCTTCTTGAGAACAGTTTCTGATCAATTTGGACTGAAAAAAATTCCTTACTTTCCTTTATATCCATTTGGTTGAAACGAGGTTTATAGCTTTCTCTAGGGGTCCTGGCTGTAGATGAAGGAACATTCTCCCAAGGAAATGACCTCTATCCTTACCATCATCTAAAACCTAACAAAATCAGATACAGTACTTACTGTGGGCGACAGAGCAATCACCAGGTAGGTAGTGCATAGGGGATAAATGTATGGATTCTTCTTCTTAAGTGTTATTTTGTCACATATAACTCCAATATTTACTCTGCAATGACTCATGTCTTTACCCTTAAGAACATCCCCACATATGCACACTTTGAAAAGAAAATCAAGAAATTTCCCATCATAATCCACACCCAGCCCATTCTGTCTGTATATTCTGCTCTGAAAAAGCAATCCAGCAGTCATAATACCCTTTTATGCTCTTTGTCCTTTGAAGCACACACAAAAGATTATTAGGAAATCAACCAACTATTTGCTTCTGGATAGGGTACCAGGACAGAGGGCAAGAAAAGAGCCAAGAATCCCCTCTGAGTGCTCTCCATTCCATGATCTTGGTCCCCATCCTTCGCTCCCTGAAGACACAAGGTTGTCTGGTCCTCAGGGCCTATTTGTCATGCTAGCAGGAAACTCCAAGAGCAAACCAAAGTTTTAACTCTAACAATGAAAATAATCAAAACGCCACCTTCTTATACAACTAGAGTATAGACACTACCTCTCAATCTCTTAAAATGCACCTCTCGTTCCTGTGTCTCTCCAAGGCATCTGCGAGGTCACACTTAAATAAGCTTGCCCCCCTCAGTGGCAAGAACATATGCTGAGCAAAGGGAGCAATCTGTATGAAAATTAACTTTGTCACCTGCTGCTCAGCAATTTTAGGTGAGCCATTACTCAAGCTGATCGGAGGTGAAAGTGGAAATCAAAATCTTTAAGGACTAAGTTCATTTCGCTGAGGATGAGACCAGCCCATGGCCTCCATCTGTCTCTAGGTCTCTACTTTCCTACTTTGAAGTAAAATACTAGGAGATGTTATAGAAACAAACTTTAATTGGAGGAGAATAATAAGGCTACTTAAGCTTATATTTAGAGGGAAAGTACCAGAGTGATTAAAGGACAATGTCATGGCATTAAATACCTTCAGTTTTGAAACCCGCCTTGCTACTTGCCCGTTGGTGATCTGAGTAAGGAATGTCACTTAATGTCTCAAAGTTTAAGAATCCACATTTATAAAAAATGTAATATTAATATCTGTGTGGGTATGAACTGAGAGAAGGACTTACACTTGCAAAATTTTTGACAAGCACATGTTCCATAATCCTTGCTCACTTATGGTATACTTAGTTGGTGATTATTTCCCTTAAAAGCACTCTGGAGTACTAGAGGTAGTAGTAGAAATGGTAGTCATAAGAGCTGACATTTACCAAGCCCTTACTTTGGGACCGACACTGGGTCTACTGTTTTTGAAGCTTTACATATTATGAGTTACATGTATTGGACTTTTTAGCTCATTTCTTCCCTAAATTAAATACATGCATTTCTTCTGATAAGAATGTATAGAAACACATATATATGCATTTGTAAGTTAAGTGCATATTTTAAAAATTTCAATGGAAATACATACTGCTTTCTTAAATTGAATTGTGTCCAAAACCAAAAATCAAAATTACACATTTTATTGCTCTCTATTTTATAGGTATCTCTACTGATGTATACTCTCTTTCCTTTCATTTTTCTAGTCTTTTTTTTTCTTTTTTTCTTTCTTATTTTGGGGGGTTACACATCAGTTCAATTTCTTTAAAAAATTCAACAAGACTTCTCCATAAATCTAGAAAGAGTGCACTTTTACATAGTGCATAACTTAGAATACTAGAAATTAG
Organism: Pteronotus mesoamericanus; assembly: GCF_021234165.1. Classification (NCBI taxonomy): domain Eukaryota; kingdom Metazoa; phylum Chordata; class Mammalia; order Chiroptera; family Mormoopidae; genus Pteronotus; species Pteronotus mesoamericanus. The sequence goes on from NW_026555302.1 coordinate 3,250,799, forward strand.
ATAAAATGTATACCAAACTGGCACCAACAATTGTTTTTCTAACATTAGCATTATCCTGTCCTTTTTGACAGTCTTTATCTATCTGGCCATGGTTTTCCATTTTCTCCTGTGACAGTTAATTCTAACATCCAGTGTTCTTATATTACAGCAAACATTTTCCCCTAACCTCAGCCTGCTGCCGTCTGTTTATTTATTCTCTTGCTTCAGTTAAAGAAAGACAATAACTGGACCTACCTCTTATCTTCCTTATAACTCCCTGCCATGTGATGATGCTATTCTGTACATTTTTACTCTTATTCCCATCTTTTTGAGGTCAGTTTCATTAAAATACTTCACAAAGGAAAACTAAATTACATGTGAGGCTTTTCAGCTTTGAGGACCAACTCTCTATATAAAAGAATTGTAATTCTATTATTGTAGAAATACCTTTTTTTATACTTCAAATGTTTAACTAATACGCTTTTGTTCTTTAAAACATTCAAATAGAAGGCCTGAAAGTGCATCATCACCAACACCATTTTCTAAAAATCAACAAACTTTATAGTTTCTTATAAAGAATTCAGCCTGAGGCAGGACTTTGCGCTGCATATTTACAAGGATATTAATTCCCAAAGCTCGGTGTGATTAGAATACCATTGACTGTCATTTTTCTTCCCCTCTTTTCCCCAGAGAAAAAGCTAAGTTGCTTTTCAAGTTACTTATCTGTATTCCAGAAGAAAGAGGAAAAAGCCAAATGAAGTTAATGGTATAAATTTACTTATTTAAATTTAGGGATTTTTTTTTTTTTTGCTGTGTGTTTCTTGAAAAATTTTAAATTGCTCTTCCTTAATTCCATATCTATATAAGAAGAATAGCCAAATCTAGTGAAATGTTAATGAGTGATTTTTTATATTTACTTCAAACTGAATTTATTTTTCTGGTTATCAAAACTATTACAAGTGTGAAGGGAATATTTTTAAAGGTTCCTTTTTAAAAATATCCAAGTAAGTTTTAATAGGACAGCAATCCTTTTTGCTCTCAATATCTGTGATTCAAGGGGAATTATTAAAAATGATAGAAGGGGAACTGAAAAAATGATCTGGAAATTACACATAAAACAAAAATATAGTATTGCATACTAAAATTTTATGAAATGTGTAAAATTTAGTTTCTCAAACCAGTGTATGAAATAAGAAAATATTCTCTAAGCAAACATCAAAGAGAAAACAAAATACATTCTTTAGGTTAGGTGTTAAATGGCGATGCAGCCTAGAGTCTTTTCATATTTAACCCCCACTTAATGAAACTTTTGCCATTGATTTGAAAAAGAATAATTCACTAGACACTTTGAAAGTTAAAGCACTGCCATGGTACCCTCGATGCCTATAACACTGCCCAATGGGGAATAAAGGAAAAAAGTAATACTGATTCCTTCTCTGGTTGGTTGTTCTAATTAAGCATTCTCTTGGCTCCCAAGTCAATGCAAAATGAATTCATAAGATGCAGCCAGTCCAAGGAAAAGCTCCAGAGGATTGGGCACCAGCTTTCATTCCAAGGGAAAGAGGAAGAAAGATTATTTTCCTGAAGAGAGTCATTATATGACCTTGCAGAGTGTGTCAGGTTCAATTTCAGAAGGTGGGGGGAGGTGCCCTGGGGAGGGGATCAACGGAGTACGTGTGAGTCAGGTATCATTGTCCTTCGCTCAGGGACAAACAGAGCAAGGAGAGTAAAAGCACTCCCTGAAAATCCTCTACAACAAAAGAAAGGGAGAGTCGGGAAGTCAGGATGTACCAGTGCCCGGCTTCATTGAGAATATAGGTATTTTCATTCTGGCCAGATATCCAAGAATGTAGCCCGGCTTTACTCTTGCACAGGGGAAAAAGAAAAAAAAGAATACAGTAAATCCCTTCCTAATATTCAATCAGCTAGAAATCTCCATACTTGGCCCTTCTGCAGCCCCCTGTAATAAAAATTGATGATTAAGCTTTTAAGGTATCTTTTGTACCATCAAGTAAAAGCACCTTCATGTGGCATTCATTTATTCAGCTGCTAATTTAGCCCCTCCTGCTGTGGACACTGATCCAACCCACAGGTGGGCCAGATGTTCAGCACGCGGTACAAGGCTGACGTCTCGAGAGCTCATGGTAGAATAGGAAACATAAAAATGCACACAACTAGGGCAATACAATTTCTAATTTCCACAATCCATGTACAGGACAGATATTTTTATGTGAAGATTTCTTTTCAGAGAATCCGGACCTCCAAAGTGGCAAAGAATTTGTTACATTGAGGGACAGAAAAGTCGATTGTAATTAAGGATCAAGATAATGACTGAAAAAGAATAACATGGTATAAGAGAAGGGAAATGGAAGTATATTTGTGAAGATAATTATCAGATAAACTTAATAAGAGAGAAAAATAGCCAAGGGATGACTATATAAAATCTATTTAAATGTTTATGACGTATAATTCAATTTAGTATGTCATTTAAAAATAGAGAATTATACAAGAATTATGACTAAATGTTTATTTGGAATACCAAACTTTGGGTTTTTCACCTTATGCCCCAATTATGCTCATACCATAGACAGTTCTAAGTCATTCACAGTCTAATCTGGACTCTCTTAATTTGTACATAATGGTATATTCACTCATTCGCTCTTTCGTTAATCAAAAAGTGAGCATTTACTAGGGTATTCAGTAACACGCTAAAGCAGACATGATCCTTCAACGTGAAATGCCAACTATTTTGTGATGAAGAGAGGCAAGGAGAAATGGCCAGGCCTAGAGGATAGGGCAGGGTTCTCTGAGGAAGTGGTTTTCAAGATGAGGCAGCGTGGACTGAGGGTAGGATGAAGGCCAGGAACTTCCTGTGCAAGAACAGCATGTGCAAAAGCTCTATGACGAGATGGACGAGGATGTCGATGCACGAGGCTGTAGGCAAAGCTCCAAGGCAGAGAGAGCACAGAGCCCAAACCCAGGGGAGAAAGCGGCAGGAGACAGGGCTGGAAGGCATCTGGGTCTCCGGGCACTGAGGACCTCGGGAAGAATGTGGTGTGGTGAGGGTATGATGTGAATGGACAGGGTGTTAGCGGAAATGTTCAGAGATGTATTTTGAGAAAATTTTGTCTGCAGAGGAGAGAACAGCCTAAAAAAATAAAAACAAGAATAAATGCAGGAAAATCACTTAGAAGCTTTTTTGCATTAATTTAGACTAAATATACAGGATCTGGGACTAAGGCTGGACCAACAGAAATGGAGAGAAGTCCACTGATATAAAAATATTTAGGAAGATAAAAACCAAGACTTGATAGGGAAAGGGAGGGATGTATTAAAAATGACTCAAACTTTTGGTAGCAGAACCAGAATACTGTAGCCATCACTCAAAAAGATAACAAACAAAACAAAGAGCAGGGATTTGGGGCCGCGTTTGGGGCAACAGAAAGGAACATTTGAAGGGTCACCGTGACATCAAAAACACTAGCGCAAGGGTCTGTTTCTCTGAGCAGAGGTCTAGGCTGGGAACATACTTATGCACGTATGGACGACTTTGCCTAAAGAGAGGATAAAAAGTGAAAGGAAAAAAGGGGCCAGTTCCAAAGGCAGGAAGAAAAATGAAAGAGTCATTAAGCGAAGGGAATGTCTCAAGAAGGAGCGAGAGGTCAGTATTGTCAAAGACTACATAGATGCCCACCTAATATGCTGATGACTGAAATGTTCCCACTGCAGTTGGCAAAACAGAGACTGGGTATCACTGGCTGGAGCTACTTCAGTGACAAGGGGGCGTGGGAACTAGATTGAAATAGACTGAGTGGTGAGTCGGGGAGAGGGGAGTGAGGAGACGATGGCGGTGAATACCGACAACTTCCCAGGCACTGAGGGTCTTGAGCAGGGTAAAAGGTGTTATTAGTAAGAGAATTTGAGAAAAAAAAGAGATTTAGTGTTGTTTGTTTTGCTCTTTATACTTTCTTTGGTTTATTGGGATTTGTTTGTTTGTTTGTTTGTTTTTGGAGATACTTGAATGTTTTTAGAAGTAAATGGGAATTCTCAAGCAGTTGAAACAGTCTGATAGTATTCAGATCTTGAGAAAGCCAAGGGGTTAAGATCAAGTAGAGAATGAGAATACGATGGGTACTGGCTGTGTGTGGATTACACGCCAGCTATGAGAGGGCTTCCACTTTTATGTGCCTGTGTGTGAAACAGTAAGTAAGGTCTCTTGCTCACAGTAGATCATTTGCGGAAATGGCCATTAATAAAAGGGTGATGGGATAAGTAGGTATTGAAAAAAAAAGGTAGATAATATTTGCCATTGTCTCTGGGAGGAAGAAGAGATTTCACTGACCAAAGAAACATAGGAGGATAGTGGGAGTATTGAGTCCAGTGGAGATAGGTGGTTATGTATGTACAGTGGAGTCAACTTGCCACAGTGTGAGACTTCGATAGCACTTGGCCACCAGGGGACAGACATGGAGAATGCGCATCTTTGGGATCCTTCAAGAATCAGGTTTTGCCTTTTGAACCAAAAAGCAATGGCCAAGAAAGAAAAGGGAGTGTTTTTGAAATAACAGAACTCTGAACTGGATTGAGGGAAAGTGAAAAAAGAAGAGGTTTGATGGCCTAGGTAGGACACAGGAGAGGGGTCAGTGGACCGGAGCTCGCCGATGGTGAAGAGGCCGTTGTAGGGCCAGGAAATGCAGCAACAGGCTTGGTGGGCAGGTGTTGTTGTTGGAGATTAAGATGCTTGAGTTAGTGATTTGTGAGTCAGACTGGATTGGGGTGATGATAAGGTCCAGAGGGGGTGTGGGGACAGAAGACTGAGACCGAGTAAAGAAAAGGTCGCTGAAGACATCCAGCAGGCTAAGGAAGTGAGAAGAGAAGGTTCTGACAGGTCATAGTCATTAATTTTGAAGTCCCCCAGAAGAACAGCAGCCTTGAGGGGAAAAGGCAGCCGATGGTACAGATACAAATATCTTAGATGAACGAAGAGGAGTGGCTAAACATTCTGTAAGTGACCACACCAGAGACCATCCATGGAGGACGGCATGCTGAAATGGCTGCCAGGAAGCAATTTCGTTTTTTTAATGAATGGATTTGGGGATAATGATCTCAAAGCCATACTGAGAAGGTGCATATCAACACTGTTTTTGGAATATTATTTAAACCAATGTTATTACTACCTAATAACCAAATTATACAATACTTACAGTCGAACATTTTATATAGTTGACTCACAGCATAGGATATCAAAATTATCATTTCATTACTGTCATGGGGGAAGAATGAACTGTTCCTTATGATTCTCAGTGAAGGGACTCATCAAAAACAGGGGTCAGTAACTTCTTCAGTCATGAGTCATATAATAAATATCTTAGACTTCTTAGACTATGTGGGCCAGACATTCTGTCACAACGGTTCAGTTCAGCCATTGACACGTGGCAGCAGCCACCGAAAGTGCGTAAATGAACGGTGATACTTTGAACCCATTCTATCCCACTTCCCCATCCTTTGTGCAATTCATTCAGGACTCAGCAAGAAAAAGAAGTGGTATTGGAATGGAAACATAACTTCTTTCTGATATAAAAATGAGGAAACTCAGCTAAAAGTAAATGATTTCCCTTTCCCCCAAAAAGAAAAAAAAAAAAGAAAACAAGAACTCACCTGAACATATAGTTCTCTCAGTTCATACTGAAATTTCTTGGGATCTGTGGTGACTGTCACTGGGCCAATTTCTGTGAAGATAAAAATGACATAGGTAAATAAATAGTAATCAATGGCATAAAATACTTTAATGTAGTGTGTTTGCAAATGTCTTTTTACTGTTCACTACATGGTTATTTATTACCACAAAATGATTTGCAGAACAAGTAACTTATAGCAACCAAATAATAACTCACAATTTGCTGTAAAGTACGCATACATAAAAGAATGGGTTTTTAGCCTTGCAAAATGCAAATGAGAAGTCAAAAATGTCACAAGACAAAGAGTCAGGAGACCCCAGTTTCTGTTCCTTTTTACTCTCACCAATCGGTCAAGATTTACTGAACACCTGCTTTGTTGTTGGACTCTGAATGAATCACTTATTCACCCTATGATTCTGTTTTCTCAACTATGTATTGTAAATGTGTCTGCGGGTTTTCTCTAAGTCCAAATTTATTTAAAATAAAAAGTTTACCACTAAACAATAAGAGAACAAATGACCTTCACTGCCTATCCCACAGGATTTGTAAGAACTTGCAGAAGCAAAGAGATGAGGACATTAAAAGTTCAGGAAATTGTCCTTATCACTTCCTTCCCCATGGCTGGCGCTGTACTCCTGAGCTCACTTTGACCCCACGATTACCTTCGGGGTTGCTGCCACCCTCCTCGTTGCCCTAATGTGTTTATTGCACAAATCACTGCTTCAGATGGGAGCAGGTAGGGCCACAGCATTCGCTGGAAAACCAGGACTGAAGTCAAATGAAGAGAAGGGGCCCAGGTTTCCATGAGGGTTAAGTTGGCAACATTTTTTGGTAGGATATAGCATGTCTATAGTAAACATTTTAATCCACAAAGATCATTTTCTTTAAAAAAAAAATCAACTTTTAAAATAGACCAGCGTAAAGTGGCTCTTACAGATATTAACAACTTCCCCCAGGAAATACCCATATATTTAAACAGTAGTATTAACATTCACCTGAGTATTGTATGCACAGACATATCATCTTAAATTCCCAGGGTAGATAAAGAGTTTTCTATTATATCTAATGAAGATACAGGCTGCACTCAAAACTGTAATACGCAACTGCAGTAGAAAATTAGAAAAATCCTTAACATGTAGTTTAGGATTTTACATGTAGTTAACATGTAGTTAACACAAGACCTTTTCTAGCTTCAAAGGAACACTGCTAGAAAAGAATTTCAGGACTTCAAAGGATAATAATTAATTAGCCAGGCCTTCTATAATAAGCTCAACGTGATGCAAAAACAGACGGTAGGATTTTAGAAACAAAGGAGGTAAGTCGGGAAAAAAAGTACAATTTGTCCGCCAGAACCCATGTAATTGTTTTTAGAAATCACATGAAAAAAATGCCTCCATCCTTCGCCATAGATTAGACACCTTGCAGGATGCAAGAGGAATGCAGAGGCAACTGGAGAAACTGTGAAAAGGCAAACACGTACATTCCACACAAAGCAGAGCAGTCATTCGCTGTGGAAAATCATGCCCAGAGTATATGGAAAATCGGTGAAGCCTACTCTCTCAAGACTAAACAAAGGCATACTTTGCGAAGGAATGCAAAACAGCAGAGGACACGCCAGGCAGTTACACTGACATATAAATTGTCAGCAGCCTTGTCACACCAAGCTTCTATTCCTACATGGCATAATACTGAAATAATTCCATTGAGTAGAATTCAGAACTCAAGCAGTAGGAAGTAATACCAAAAAATGCTAGAAAAAAAGGCAATTGCAGAACAGTGCAAAGTTACATACAAGCAAGAACATTCCCTTTAATAGTAATTTTTAAAAAGAGCCCTGGATATATGCCTGTTCTTCAAGAGTGGAGACCAAGAAATACTATTAAAAAGAGGCCTGCTTAGCCTTCATGCAGCTTTCCAGAGACTCAAATATCCACCTGCGTTGAACAAAGATAGGAAATCTCTCCTGCAGCTCATTAATAAACATTTTTGCAAACCACAGGGACCGCGGAGATAAATCTTTTATCAGTTATGAGAAATACTCAGGAGAGGCAAACACTTGCCACGTCCCTCCAGCTGGAAGGATCCCTTCCAAGTCTTTTGAATTGAATGATGGGACTATTTGGCAGAATCAGCCTCCTCCCTTCTGGACTTGCTTCCCTCTCAGTCTTTCTCTCCCCATATTAGAGCCCTGTGCCAGTTGTATGAGCAACTTCCCCTTCTCTTCCTTTTTGCTCCTGTTGGTTTCATCCCCTGCCAAGCCTTTGATGACATTCAGCAGGTACGACTTTGTCCTCTCTTCCTGCCTGAACAGAGCCCTCTGTTGCTTCTAGAATTAAATGGGAACTCTCCAAGGCATTCCAGGCCCTCTTCTCGATTAATCCAACCTTCTGAATGCGCCAACACCCTTTACTTAGCAAGGAGCGACTGTGCCTCCGCACTAGCCCTGTGGCCATCCCCACGGTCTTTCATCTGCCTGGGCACCTCTCGTTCTATGAAGTCGGATGTGAGTCCTACCCCAGGGGATGTGCCGCCTTTTCTCCAATTTGCTTCAATGTTGCTTTGATAATATTTGCATAATAAATACATGGGAAGATTAAAGGTGTGTAACATTTCACAGAATGCAGACATCATCTCCCCGACATTCAATTAATTCTACCCATTTTTATTGTTAAAAAACCACCAAAGAGAATAAAACAATCATCAGCCTCCAAACAGAACCATCAAGCAAGAAGAAGCATTAAGGATCTTTTGGTTCAATCCCCTTTCTACAGGCCAGAAAAACGTGAGGTCCAGAGAAGATGAAATTGGAAACCTTTGATGGCAAGGAAAAAGGTTGAGGTATCTGGGAACACTTTTACACTGAGTCGCCTGCGCAGCTCACTCACAGTTCCTGTGTTCCGAGATCTCCTTTCTGTCGATGGTCACCTCGCTACAACCTCTCCTCCTTTCCTCTGCACCAAGTGCAGGACAGGCCATGGGCGAGAGCGCCTAATTGGATGCACAGAACATCCAGAATGCTTTATTGTTGCATGCCTGGATATTATCTTTAATAGACCAAAAAACGTATCCCTCTTGCCTAGGCGATACCGTGATTAATCACACAAAGAAACTTCACTGCAAAATTCCTTCTAAAATCTTTTAACAAACATATCTTGAGCATGTAGTACATGCAGTTGCCACTGATAACAGGATGAACAAACAGGAGCCCCACTCTGAAAATCCTGATGGTCTGATGGAGAAGATCAAACCGTAAATATGGGAGTGAGTACGCTACACTGTAGCAAGTGCAGAAATAGGAGAATAGAGAAGGTGGCGTGGGAGCACTAACTCATGTGGAGAATTGTTTTTTTGAAAGAATCAAGGGAGATTTCAAAAAGGAGATGAAAATTCAGGATTTCAAATTAAGAAAAAACAAGTAAGTTCTTCATAATGCTAATTTCTTTTTAAATTCTACATACCAAGGAACATACAGCAAGGACTCATGGACAAAACCAAAGGGGAAGAGCTGAGGGAGGAAAGGAGGGAGGGGGCAAGGGAAAGTGGTGGGGGGGTAGGCAGAGACAAATGTATTTGAAAAAATAAATTAAAAAAAATAAAATTTAAAAAAAATTCTACATACCATGTTTATATATCAAGTAATCCTATAATCTATCAAATCACTATTATTACCTACAACTATCTCTATTTGCAACTATGTTTATAATTCATATGACTTTGTAATGTAAAGTGACTCCTTCTGAACCTCACAACCACCTCATGAAAAAGGCAGAGCCGACATAGTTAAATAAACAATGGAGGGTTAAGTGATTAAACCAAAGCAACCCCCTCCCTTTGAGGGCTGGCACGGCACCACGTTGCCTGTGGCATGATGGCATCTACTGTATACAGTATGTGACACTGTGACTGTCACCGGACTGTCCGCAGAAGGAGATGGACAGTCTAGATGCCCCTACAGCAGTCTCAATAAATGCTCCAGATGGGAAGCAGGGAGAGTAAGGAGACAAGAATGAAAAAGGAATAAAGGCAGCCACCTGCCGCTCCTAAGGAGGACACTGATGAGTCAACCGAAAACGTGTAGTTCCTCTGTTAACCAGAATGTCTTGTTCTTTACTTTAATCAAGTTATTGGTGCAGAAACTCAATAGACAATTTCCCACATATAGGAACTCTTTGAAAACACAAGAAACGTGAAGTTTACATTATTATTGCAAGTAGGAGAAATAGCCACTTTTCAGAAGACCACTTTTGATTTTAAAAAGAAAAAAAAAAGAGAACAATATCTGAAACTCTAAGGAAGTCTTTCCTCTTTTCATTAATTTTGTTATTGCCAGCGTTTCCTAGCGATTTATCAGATGGCCTGGATTGATTTCCAGCATCTCAGCCATTGTTCTCTTAATCTGAGTTGCTGGATTGTATTTCAGAAAATAATGGAAAGAAATTCACAATGTAGTATTTTCTTTCACTGCTTCACTTGGCAAGATCGATATCCAGTTCCTCATTTCCTTTTTCCTTTCCACTAACAGATTTCTGCTCCTTGTAGTTTTTCTTCACTCAAAAGTGGTTCCTTGATAATATGAGGAACAAGGAATATTTATTTCTGCTGTTGGGATCTAAACACTGCCTGTGAGTGATTTGATAACAGTGTTCAAATTTTCCTTGTTTTTAAAACACACACACACACACACACACACACACATACATGCAATCACGCACATATTTCTTAGCCTTATATTTATAATTACGCATAAATATGTGAAAAGTTGAAACAAGACCCCATAGTCTGCATTATAAATTAATCAATATTTGTGAAACACAGAAGAATCAAAGCAATATATAAATCAAAGGAGCTGCCCTGCTGGAAATTTAAATATAGTTAACATCTCATAAAATACTGAGCTATGAAAAGTTTAAAAAGCCAGGTGATACAGATACAGAGGCACAGCAGATTTTTCTGAGCGTCTAGAGAGGACAGGGAGGCCCCTGGGCTCTGGGGACGTGCACTGTAAAGGCATCGAGGAGGACGTGACGCATGAGCTGGGACTGGAAAAGACACCAGGTTAGCAGAGGGTGACATTAGAGTAAAAAAATTCCAGACATTGGAACCTGGCCTGCTCAGAATCCCTTCAATGAGCTAACTCTCAACAAGTTCCACTTCCTAAAAAATTCTACTCTCCGTCATTGAATTTAACGCGACTCAATTCCAATGTTTTCTACATGTGAGTTGCTAGTATAAATATACATATTCAAAGTATTAAAGTTATCTAAATGAAATTAAATATCATATTTCCTGGGATGCTACAGAAAACCAGATTAATAACTATATTTACTTTTCCTGTTTTCAATTTAATCTACAGTGTGCTCTTCCAGATTTCTCTATCTTCAGTCAATTATAATGTTGCTGTCCAGCACGATTTCTAAATGATCTGCATCTAATCCACAAAAACAGAACTGTTTCCTGACTGTGAGCTGAGCTGATGCCAAAGATATTTCAGAACGCATTTAATTGAGTGCATTCCTACTCACATTAAACAGGTAATTTTCAAGACCACTTAAAGGCCCTTAATGATTGTTTTGACATGAAGTGATGAATTTGGTGTGTTTTATAAAATTCAGGTCAATGATGAATTCATGCATGTCATGTTGGCTAATATTCATTCAATAGCATTCTGTTCCATTATCCAAAGAGATTATTCATTTAAACAATGAGTTGTATGATAACCTTAAACATATGCATTTCACAAAGTTACAGATAATATACGCGTAACGAATGCAAGTTATTTCACTTGGACTGCTGAACAGGATACAGAAAAACCATGAACATGGAATCAGCAATGTTACATAGTTGTTTAGAACAGGAAGCAAAGAAGAATGCCTTAGTAATTGACACAGGACTTTGAGGTGCACCGAGAAGGATGTTATTGCTTAGACTGGACTTCGGCCAGGGCTGCAGCCAAGTACTCTTGCAAGAACAAATGTGGGATTTTTTAATGGCCAACAAAGTTCAGGCTCTTGGTTTTACCTGTAATCTTAAATATAAAATGGGATTTTAACATCAAAATCTATCTATGCATTGATAAGGTATACTCAGAGAGAAAAGAAAACAATATTTTAAGTTAAGCTGTTTAATAAAATTTAATTAACAATCTTTCCAAGGTGACTCTGAAAGCAAACAAGAAGAAAAGTAATATTATGTACAAGAACATTTTTAAGTTTAAAGAGTGATATTCTTATAGAAATATGTGTTTTAAATTTTAAGAAAACATTAGAATTCATTTCAAAGTTGTAATTGTTCTCTTGGACAAGTCTTTAATGGTCTTCCAAACAAATCTAGACATCAGTGGGGGATAAAGAAAAGAAAAATTATGTTGAAGAAGAAAAAATATGTTTGCAAGTCCTTATAAAAGAATCATTAATATTGTTGCAAATTCCACGTGTTAGGAGAATAGACTTAACTTCAGCCTTGATTGTTTCCACAACTAAAACAACACATGCAGTCCTTTGATCATGTTTTCAGGAAAAATATAACGCAGTGATCCAAAACCATATTTATGAATTAAACACTTTATTTGCAAAATAAGGTTATCAGAAACATTGCTAAAAATATAATAGATGCTTTATGTGTATGTGTGTGTGTGTGTGTGTGTGTGTGTGTGTATGGCAACATGTGCATGGTTTCCCCTAAATGCTTGGACTCATTCATTCAACACACAGGCAGTATATCCAAGGTCAGTTCAAGTTGGCAGGAGAAGCACATTGAAACAGAGGCAGACATATCTGGGTGTGTCTTACAAATCAAAGGGCTGGCTCCACGGACTTATGACCGGTGCAGTTATACAAGGCTGTGCGCTCAAAAGGGCCCCTCCCCTGGGATTTAATGCTTTGCCGTCACTATCTTGAAATAATTGTATCTTTGCATTTGTGTTTTGAAAGTGAAGTTCTACGGACGATGGGATGATGAAACGTGCACTCCAAGCTTGGAGCCTTGGCTCATGTGTGGTCCTGCCTCTTGCCACCTTCTGGGGACAGGTTCTCTGCCACCTGTTCTCCTGCCCTCAGGTGCCCCGGGTCCTGCCCAGCAGCCCCATCTCTGGGTCACCACCCACCACGCCCCACCCTGCCCAGGCAGGGACCTGGATGTGAGTGTGGGGAGGGATGGATTGAGGAAGCCGGAGGCCTGGCCAAGGCCAGAGGCCAAGTCTCAGCTTTCAGCCAGGACAAGCCTTTCCGCAACTCCCAACCCAGATACCAGGCACGCCCCAGCACGGAGGTTTAAAGATCCCTGGGACTCACCTATCGGTCAAGGGTTAAAGCAGCGGGGCCATGGGAAGAGGAAATGTCTAGCTCAATGTCACCAGATTCCCCTCCAGGCAGAGCACAGGGCAGAGGTAACCGAGCAGCCCACCTGGCCAGAGGCCAAGCTCAGCTGCATCCAATAAGGACCTCAGGGGCCACCTTGCTCTGCACTTGGCCCAAAGGCACCCTGGCGCCCACGGGCACTCCCTTGCAGGCACCATGCCTGGAGGATCCGTCCTCCTAGCAGCCCAGTGGCTTGAGCGATCAGCATGGGTTTTACCACACATCTTTGTGCAGTGCCAGTTCCAAATGCAAACATCAGGGCATTGAACTCGTATTCATAGTCCACGTTTGATGCCAGATGCGGCCTTCGGCTGTCCGGAAGAGACGCACACTAACCAAATTTAGGCAGACTGTACAAAGAACCGTTCACTTACAAGCCCAGCAAATGTATGAATGTCCCAGGTTTAACATGGTGCTAAATTAAGTAGTACTCCTTACTGAAAAACATAAAAGGCTTTTTAATGGAAAAAAACACAGTTATATACAAAAAGTAAATTTTAAAATATGTGTATTCTGGCAAGTTAATTTATGGATATAGTACATCAAAAATCTCAAAAAGGATTATTTTTGCTTGTGTTTTAGAATACTTAGCAACAATATTGTTAAATTAATTTTGAGCAGCACACAGGAACTTTATATCAATGAAAAGTGACAACACAAAAGAGGACATGACTGGCACCAGTAACTAGGAAGATAGAAATGCTGGTATACAAATATATATGCAATAACTGGGAAAGAATTCATAATCTGTATACAAACTAATAGCTGAATACAAGGTGTATAAAACAGGATTATTTATTTTAAAAAATTTAACTTCAATTCATATTTTACAGTATATTATCAAATAAACTCCAAAAGAACTAAATGGTTCAATATAATCCTTACAATTATTTTAACTGAATCTAAATTAGAATATATATCAGATATATAGAAGAATAACACTCTCCTTTTCAATGTAATAGAAGAAATCACAAAGAAAAATACTGACTGGTATGAATATATAAAAATCAAATGAAAATTAAAATATATAAAACCGGATTTGGTGACATTTATGTCATCAATTAAAATCTATATTATTTGAAACGTGCATTCAATTTATACACTAGAAAAAATAAATTACCAATCATTAGATGAAAGGAAAATTTGTTGAAAGGAGGATAGCAAAAAAACAAGAATAGGAGCAAATGTTCATATTTAGTTATAACGCAAGGGATGTAAACTGAAGCAAATTTGAAGTACTGTGTTGAGAAAGAACACAATTTTTTCAAATTATCACTCAAACCTGATCATAATAAACCTGAAATATTTGTACTGTTGGTAAAATTATAAGTGGTTGCCAATTTTGTGAATTTACCATATGTACTGTAGGTAAGAATTCCAAATTTATGTTGTGATAAAGTCATTTCCTTCTTTGTTATAATTCAGAGAAAATAAAGACATTAACATTACTAATATATCAATAAATAATGTCAAAATAGATGATTAAAAACATGATTCTCTAAATAATATTAGGCAGCAATTGAACTATTGTCCCATATAGAAACATAAGTAAATGTTTATCATATAACATTAAATAAGACAAAATGAAATTGTATATACACTTTATTGTAACTATCTACACAGACACATGCATAAGGTCAAATTCCAAAAGGTCACACCAGAGTAAAAACTGATATTAAGGAAAAGTAGACAAGGTAGAGTACTTTTTTCCTTCAAAGTTTTTAAATTATTGCACTTATACCTTAAGGAAGGAATTTCACTTGATCACATACAAGCTTGAGGTTGTGCTCATGAACTCTGGCTGTGTGGCTGTTAATTGGTTTAACAATGACCACTAGGAAAAGGCACAAAAATATTTGGGAGCATTAGGCAAGATAACAAGGCAATCACTGATTTGAGGCATTATCTGTTAATGCTGTGAGGTGAAGTATTTTAAGTATTTAGAATCTAATCAAAACAGCTATTATCTGGATAGGGTATTCTTTTCCAATCCTCTCACTTCAAGCTTTCATCTTTCTTTTAAGTGCACAACGCTTGGCAATGTCAAGCTCCTACAGTGAGTCTTTATTGAACGTACAAAGAATTCTTTTGGATTGAATGAAATAAAACCCTCTTCAGACTGGGAACACTGCGATTCAACCACAGTCACATCTGAGTCCCGCTCTGCTGCTTCTTGATGTCTATTTTCTCTAGATGTTCTTGCAATGATTTGTGTCTGCTCACATACCCAAGAATATCTGTCTTGCTTTTTTATCTTCATAGAAAACATATTAGAACTATGACATTGATTTTTAATTTAAATACATCTCCTACAATGAAGAAGTTCAGAATTTTCACCTAGTTGGTAACTAAAAGTATCCCAGATTTGCCAGTTACCACAGTCTCTTCAAGGTCAGTGAAGTTAATTACTTTGTTCCGGTGCCAACCTTCTCCAAAGGCATTTTTAACCCACGACACACCATGCCCACACTTGGTAATGGGAAAGCATCCACAGAGGAGCCATTCCACTTCCTCTCTTCCCAAGTCACCAAAGCACACTGTGCTTGCAAGGAGAGGCGTGTGTGTCCTCACAGACACCAACAGGCAGTGGCACATATCCAAACTTCCCCAAAGCTATAGACGAGCAACAAGAGACAGTCTGCATTTCGCTGCTATCTCAGTGATCAGCCCTCTCTTATCGCTGCAGGGTTTCAATACCTCTGCCCCACATTCCCAGGCTTCTCTGCTTCACTCTGAAGAACATTCCAGTTAACTGATTAGATCAAGCCTTCTGTTTAAAACCTGAACTGCAAAAGGCAGGGGTTGTTTCTCTGTTGTACCATCGGTACTCAAACCAAAATGCAATAATTAACATGTGTTTTACAGGCATCCATTAATAACAATTAGCAGAGCCACCGAAAGGAAGATATGCCCAAGTGCAATTACCAACCAAACTGATCGAAAGCGCTTAGATCGCTTTCTACCGCAGACTCCACCGGCAAAGCTACAGAGCAGAGATGAAAAGCAACACCTGGTTAGAAGTGTCCACTCCCAGGGCCCACATTTACTGAACGTTGGACCTATAAGGCAAATCTATAGATCCCAGAGCTCAGGCACTGTTATCCAAACTATCTGTGTTAGAATCAAGGTACTGCCATGTAGAAGCGTTTTGTTGTTCATTTTTGTCAAGTTCCTTAGCCCCAATGACTCAGCTTCCTCTTCTATAAAATAGAAATAATAACCATACCTACACCACAATGTTGTCCTGAGGGTTTAATGAGGATGGCATGCTGCTACTGCGAGCAACTTTCATGCAATATCAAAGGCGTTATGCTAGGGAAGATAAATATCTACTATAATATGAGGAACAGTTGTTCCTGCCTCACCCAAGGTGTGATGTAATAAATGTTTGTTGTGCCTATCACTCCTTAAGATAATCTAACAAATTTCCATCTCTAAAAGGGCATTAATAAATAAGTTACATTCTTAAGCCATGCCTTCTAAAAAAGAATCTTTATATTCTCACTTTGCATAAGATGAAAAAGTCAAACTCTGTGTTTGAGTTTTTAATTTTAGATAACTAAAACTCTACTTTCCTACCACTGGAGATAATAGAACATGATTTCCTATTCTTGTCATTAAATCAGATCTCAGAGTTTAAAGTTACATGATAAAACATGTTTCTGAAATATGCTTGATCTTTTATTCCCATTTCTCTGATACTTAAAAATATCAATACCCAAACAAGACTAAGATAAAAACAGCTTTTATCAAGAAGAGAAAGTAGATGTCTAATTTAGGATTGTTAATTAATATTTCATAAGAAATTACTACTATCACGGTATATTTTCTATATATATTATCTGTTCCTAAAGTAATCTAGAAAAATGTCCACCTCTACACCTTTGTTTGTGTTTTTTTTTCTATATAAGAGGCTGTTTTTTCCCTTAGTAATTTTTCTTCAAGATTTGACTCAGGCTCCAAATATTTTGGAACACCTTCCTGAATTTCTCCACCCTTAGAAATCACTCTTCTGAATTCTTTCAATGACATGTCTTCACTGTTTGCTTGGTATTTACCAGATGTGATGGGCCTCCTCCAGAATGGCCTCCAATGATATTCACACCCTTGTGTAATTCCCTGACTTTGACCATGACCTTGTGCTGAACTAATGCCTGCCTTCCAATGAAGAGAATGGGTCAAAAGCAACGGGGTGTCACTATGGAGATTAGGTTACAAACAGACTATAGCTCCTGCCTTGCATGTCCTCTCCTTCTCCGATGGAAATTACCCATGTGAGCTACCCTGTTATCCTACAGAGAGACCTACGTGGCACAGAACGAGGGCAGCCTCTGGCCAACAGCCAGCAAGGCCTGGAAGCCCTCAGTCCAACAACTCAGGAGGGACTCGATCCTGCCAACAGCCATGTAAGCCACTACGCAGACCTCTCAAGAGGCAAACTGTTTAATAAGCAATACTGCTTAAATACATTGGCTAATGGTCACAGCCTGGACAGCACCTCGATTACAGACTTGTGAGAGGCCCTGAGCCACAGGCCCCAGCTACGTCATGCCAGGATTCCTGACTCACAAAAGGTGTGAGGTAATAAATGTCTGTTGTGTACAGCACTAAGTGTTGGAATCAGTACTTCCTGCAGCAGTAAGGGGCCACATTCATGTAACTGCATATTCAGCTTCCTGAGCCAGATTCTAGATTGCAACTGCTCTGAGGACAGCACCTACCCGTGACACTGTGAATCTCCATCGCTTGGACAGGGACCCTCGCTGTTGGATGATGGTGAAGTCACAGAATGCTTAGACAACAATTTCCAACAACATACACAAATTATTACTTAAAAAAACTCACTATCACAATTTATAAGGGTAATAAAGTTAGCCTGTTCCCTCAAGAATCTATAGTGTAATACGCAAAACAGAGAAAATATAGATGTATAAATTTAGGTGTGTGTTTATAAGTAAATGCCCACAATAGAAACACACAGACACACACATGATGAACTGTAGAAGAGGTGAAAATTTAAATAATAAATAAGAAAATGAAAAGTGTGATGTCTTGGGAAACCAGAAAACATCAGTATGGCTGTCTGAAAAATATTTAAGAGGAAGAAACTGCTAAGTAATATAAAACCTCTTAAAGCACTCATGGCATTAATCCTAAAAAATTAAAGAAACAGTCAACATCAACAGAACTTCCGAAATCATTCACACATTATCTCTAATTTTGCCTGTGAATCTCATCATGATAATTAAACCAATAAGGTCGAAAAGACAGATGCATTAACTGAAGAAAATTCAAAGCAAATACAATTGAAGTTAAGACTAATAAATTTATTAATGAAGCCCACCATCTGCCAAAGAATGATAGACTGACAAAAATTTAAGATCTCTTCTGGCAAACATTCTTCTTCTAACACTTTTTAATTCAACAGATAATTTTTAAATCCCTCCTAGCTATCATGCCCCAAGCTTGAAGCTGATCATTGAAAGTCTAATAAGATAGTTCCCATTGTAGCTCAGTTACTATGTGACTTTATGTTGACTTGTTTTTAATGCTGTTAAGTTTACTACAAGAAAGCTGAAGAGAAAATGGGAAATAGAACAAATAACCAAGCAAAGAGAACAAGTGACAACCAGTTAGAATGAGGGCTGTGATGGAAATAAACAGGCTATTGAGACAAAAAAAATGGGGGAAGAGGCTGTTCAATATGACCATATCAGGCAAGGACCTCTCATTTCCTTTGTGTCAAATGAATGTCCACAATCTTTGTCCATTTTTATATTGGGCAACTGGATTGTGTCAGTTTATAGAAGTTCTTTATATATGAAGTAAATTAGGTTTTGTCTGTGATATGACTGGCAAAAAGTTTTCTCTAGTTTGACGTTATGTATAACTGTCCCATGATGTCCTGTCTTGTAGTAGTTTTATGGCTTATGTTTCACATTTGCATCTATGATTCATTGGAAGTTTCTGCTGGTGTAAACTATAAGGTATGGATCCATTGTTTTGTTTTGTTTTTTACAAATGGCTACCCTATCAGCTCATCATTATTGAAAAATCCATTTTCCCCCATTGATATTACATGCCACTTACAGTTCACATATGTATTCTTGTCCATTAGTCTTTCCCTTTGTGCTTTAGAAGCAAATTGTCTTAATAATTAAGACTTACTATGTTTTAATCTCTGGTGGGGCTAATTCCACATCATTACTCTCTTTTTGCAGAAATTTCCTGGCTCTTTGTGCTGGTATATTTTTCCATATCAAATTTAGGTCAATCTGTTAGGTCCAAAAAAATCCTGTAGGTATTTTTGTGAATGTCACATAAATTTATAGAATGAATTAGGAGAAACTAACAAGATGGTGAGAGACTTTCCATGGTGTATTATTCCAATTATTGAAGTATTCTTTTAGGAGCACTAGAAGCCTTTTAAAGTTTAGGAGTTTGGGTTGGTTTTTTTTTTCATTTAGAAGTTTGCACATTTCTTTTTAAGATTAATGCTATTTTATATATATTTCTGATGTGGAAAATTGGGGGGTCTTTCTTTCATTATGTCTTCTCAATGGCTCTAGCTCTGTATATATAAAAGTTACTCATTTTGAATATAAATTCTTTTCTTTCACAGCTGTTTGGATTTTTTTACCAGTTGTAAGAATTTTCAGTTGATTCTTTTGGTTTTCCAAGTATACAATCATATAAGCTGCAAATGTTTTTTTTTTTAATTTTTATATTTCTAATTTCTCTCTCTTGTCTAATTGCATTGGTTAGTGCCCAAGAATGTTAAACAACAGAGGTGATAAGCTTCATTATCTGTTTCTGAAAATAGCAATAAAGTGTGTGTAGTGTTTCCCCATTAAATATGACACTGGCTTTGGGGTTGTAATAGATATATTTATAAGATTAAGAAAATATCTATCTCTCTCCAATTATATTAGGCATTTTTCTTTTTGTTGTTAAGTAAAGTATGAGCACTAAATTGTGTTGCCTTTTCATATTTTTGAACAAAATCATGTGCTTTCCTCCTTAAATATAACGTTAACAGATATCTCTTACTGAACCATTATGTCCTTGAAATAAACCCCTTTAATCAGGATATTTATTCTTTTAATGTGTGCTAGATTCAGTTTGTCAACATTTTATTTAGGATTTTTGCATAGCTATTTGCATGAACATGATTACGAATGATTTACTTTATGTTTCAGTTCAATGGTTATTAAATTTTGATGTCAATATCATGCTCAGATTATTTTTAAAATTGTTAAATTTCCTTTTCCTGTTTTCTGAAACTGCTTAAATACCATTGATATTATCAGGTTTTTAAAGGTTTGTTAAAATTCCCTTGTGAAATCATCAGGGCCTAGATTTCTCTGCAACATCCCCCTCCCCCCATTAATTTGTCAATTTGTCTGTTTGTATTATATATATATATATAGGAGTCTTTTAGTAAATTATCTTTCTCTAGAAATTTTAATAAGTTTTTCAAAATACTCAACTAGAGTTTAGAAAACAAAATTTCTTATGACTTAAATTTCCAGCCATTTTCCTTATTATTGTTTCTTTCATTATGTATTTGTGCCCTCTAGATTTTTTATTTAATTTCATTAGCTAATATTTTATGGTTCCCAAAGAAGTACTTCTATTTATCTATGATTCATTGATTTCTGCTTTTATGTTTCTTAATTGTCTCATTTTGCTTTGGATAGATTGACTTTGTTGTTTGCTTCTAGCTTCCTAATTTACTACTCCAAATAGTAAATTTATATTTTTTTCTTCTGGGAGTTGTTTTATATATATAACATAGATTCTGACTCATATGTTGGGTTTTTATTATATTTATTTTCTAGATTTTAACAACTTTAGTTTTGATTTCCTCTTTGACATGATTTTGAGACTTTTAAATGTGATAAACTTTTAAATTTTCTTCTCTTATTACTAATTTCTAGTGTTGTTGCACTGAGATTAGTGCACTTTACCTTGCAATACTGTAAATGTTTGGTGTCTGTTAATAATCCATGATCACCTGAGAAGAAGATTTATTCTCCGTTTTCAGGAAACATAGTTTTACGTATTAATTAGACCCATCTTATTCATTATGTCAACTAGGTCTTATATTCTACATTTACATATATTTGTCCACTTGGTTTGTCATGAATTATGGAAGAAAATAAAGGTCAGCCTCTCACTCTAAACTGCTTCAGTTTCTTCTGATAATGTTGTTTTGTTCTATGAATGCTACATAGACATAGTTCACTCTTATATCTTCACTATGAATACTTCAATCCCTTATAAAGTGTTATTTTGCCTTATTTAATATTATAAAGTGTTCTATTTGACTCATTTCAAGTTAATTTGACTTAAAGTAAAACTTGCCTTATATCAAGATCATGACCCTAGCATGCTATTATATGCATTTGACATCAATGTATTTATTTACCTCCCATTTTTTCCCTCTATTTTCCCATTTTAGTATGGCTAATTATTTGTACAATCAGTACAACTCACTTTATGATCTCATCTGTTGCCCTAATACTCATATTCGTTTCACTTAGTGAGTTACAGGAACCCAGTACTCACAGTTAGTACTTTCGCTGTAGTTTTTTCAATATCTCTTGAAAGACTATAGTTTGTTTTGAAAAAACAAACAAACAAAAAGTCCTGAAAATGTCTCATGGATTGTACATGTTCAAAATTGTTTGCTATTGCTTTTGTACTTTAACATTTTTTGCTGGTTATAAAATCCTCGGGTCATGCTCTTCCTCTGAAGATTTTATGGATCTTGCTCCACTATCTTCTACATTGACTGTGTTAGAGAGAAGTTTAAGGTCACATTAATCTTTTTTTCTACAAGTGATTTCTTTCTTGGCCATTCAAAGGATCCTTTTAGTATCTCAGATGTTAAGCAATTTAACTTGCATATATTTTTATATTGATAGATCTGTGGTATGCTTTTTCAACATGAAAACTCAAGTCCTCTTTAATTTATGAAACTTTACTTAATTTGTAAATTAAATATTTATTTTGTCACATAACTTCCATTTTCCCTATTAGTGACTCCAGTAATATACAAGCTTGATTTCATTTGTCTGTCTTCCATAGCTACCATTTTCTCTCTAATCCTTTTGAACTCTTAAAATTTCATTTTGCTCCTTTTCCTCACATCCATCTTTTAGATCATAGCTGTTTTCAGTAGTGTTTAATCTTTCTTATTTTCCTGACAATTTTTCTTTTATTTCTGTGGTTTTATTTTTCTCTTCTCTTTCTTTCTTGAGCCTCTTCCACTGCTCCCCTATCTTCTCTGAGTTCTTATATATTTAATTTGCACTAATCCTTCATAGAGACATTTATTTATTTAAGATTTTATTTTGCTTTATTTTTAAATGTATAGCCTAATGTTCAATAACCATTTTTGGGTCTTTCATGGTCACATTGTTCTGTTTTTTTTTTCTCACAAGCTCTCTTTACCTTTTGGTTTTCCCTTTCATTTCCTCATTTTTTTCCTTGTGGTTCTTTTATTTATTTTTTTTAAGGTGTTGGGTTGTTTCTTTTTTATATCACAGTATTGAAACTGGTACTTTTTTTCTATACCAGCTGTTCATTGGAGGTTCATGCGGGGAAGCATCCAGGGACATGTTCCAGGGTAACAGCACTTTTTCTCATGATAAATGATTTTGTTTGTAAGTTTATTTCTTCAGCCAATAGACATAGCAGCTGCTGTGGTTTTTCTTAACTTACTATTTTCTCCTACACTGCAACAGAGACTGGCCATTTGCTGAAAGTATGGTTTGTGTTTATTTATTTGTTTGTTTCTATTTTGTTCCTTTAATGTTTGGAAAAGAATAGGGATCACAGGTTTGGCAAAGATTGCCCCAAGTTTAACATAATATAATCATAAAAATAGCTTGACAATACATTTATTAATACATTATTTCACAGCCAAGGGTTTCTTTTCAATTACAAAAATTAAAGCCTATATTTTTGGTTTATACTTATAAAGAATAAATTTGGCTTTTTATACTTGGTCTCTTTTTTTTCAATTATAGTTTATATTCAATATTATTGCAGCATTATTTACAATTGCTAAAATACAGAAGCAATCCAAGTGCCCAACAATAGACAAATGGATAAAAAAGCTGTAGTAGATATATACAGTGCAATATTATTCAGCCATAACAAAGAATGAAATCTTACCATTTGCAACAGCATGGATGGACCTAGAGGGTATTATGCAAAGTGAAGTAAGTCAGACAGAGAAAGACAACCACCATACGATTTCACTTACATGTGGAACCTAGAGAGCAAAATAAATGAACAAACAAAATAGAAGCAGACTCACAGACACAGAGAACAGACTGATGGTTGCCAAAGGGGTGGGGAGTTAGAGGGCTGGATAAAAAAAGGTGAAGGGATTAAGAATTACAAATTGGTAACCACAAAATAGTCCCGGGGATGTAAAGTACAGCTTAGAGAGTAGTCATAACTCTGTGCAGTGCCAGGTGGGTATTGCAAACACCGGCAGGACCACTTCGTCAAGGTCATGATTGTCTAATCATGACCTTGCAAGGCTGCACACCTGACCTGTGTGTTGTGTGGTTAGCCCACCTCCTTCGCTGCTGAGACTCACACTGCGCCTGAGAAAAGTCCGCCCTCCACTGGTGTGACCAGTTTGTCCTGTTACAAAAAGAGACGTCAGACCTTGCACCTCAGCGCGTTTCTCCATCTTCAATCATCATTCTGACCTCGTTCAGCCCGGCCCATTCTGTCTCTGCTCCTGTCCACCTTCCACTGTTCGCCCTCCAAAGCATTGGGCAGACATTCCTTTTGGGGGTGGGGGGGGAGGTAATCTGGGGTCTTGGCAATCTCTTACTTTTACCAAAAATGGTTGTTTACATTTTTGTTTCTCATTACCTTGTAGTTTTGGATAATTTCTAGGAAGATAATGGGATAATGGGACTTGAAACTACCACATTCAAATCAAAGGTCTTACCCTGAATTCTTTCATTTTTAGTCTTAACAAGTTAACATTCTCAAAGTGCACAAGTTTTCTAAGTTTAGGAACTGAATTGGAAGCACTAGGAAGTAGTACTAGCCAGCTGCTTCTCGTCTGGCACTGCACACGCACATTCATCTATTTTACGGTGGGCCCTGCAAGCTAGGTATTATTACCTTCATTTTATAAATAAAGAGCAGAGCCCAGGTTTCCACCTGCATCTAGCTGACTCCAAAGCTCATGCTCTTCACTCCAAACCGCACTCGAATAGTTCCCATTCTCCAAAGGTGATTTTTAAATGTTTAATTGTTGTGGAAACAAAAGAATTGCTGATTGATTAGATTCTGGCATCATGGCTTTGTTTTGGAATCTGAATTTCTTTAGTCTCCTCCAAATATTTTTTTTAAACCATTGGTTACATATAGTAGAAAAAATTTAGAACAGAAATGGTTGCATGATATTGAACAAGGACTGGACTTCCTAAACTGTAAAACCACAAAGCCCAACATAACACAACCAATATGCTGTTTGGTTTTGTCCCCTAAGCAACTGACCAAACACTATGATAAACGCGCCTGCCAATGGATTTGACAAAGATTAAGAATGTTGACACACCCCCTACCTCAAATATAAACACTGAATAAATATAATATAAATAACAAACAGGCGAGAATTCAAGTGACAAACAAATGAAGAGTGAGATCACAGATTCTTTATTTTGGGCAGAATTGATATAATAATTTATCAACATTTTAAACTTGTTACGTGTATTAAAACTCCAGACATCCAAGATCTCAAACACAACTACAGATAGAAATTAGCAATTGCTACCACACTTTTCTTGCCATTCAAAACAAAGGAAGCACTGCATAAATCTTGCCTATTTTAAAGTCAAGTTTTGTGAAAAAATGTTAACAGCTATCCTTTAAGGATGATACTAAAGAAAGACACAATAGAAGAACACTGCATTTCAAGTCAAGACCTGTGTTTTTACACCAGTTCTATGCTATTAATGAAAAGCTACTTAACTCTCTAAGCTTCAGTGCCTTTGTGTGTAAAATAGACTCGGAAATACCTCTCCTAAGTGTTTCTGTGTGGCTAATACCTGTGTAAACATCTAGCATAGTTCAGAAGATGTAGTAGATGCTTAGTAAGTATCTAAAGAATGTACCACTACAAACAATGTCCTGTTTCTCCTTTCTGTTGCCTTAAGATATGATAGAACAACAGTAATAAAGCTCTACTCATAGTGTTTCTCAAGGATACATTAGTCCATAGTTATATTAATGCTCCACTTATTTCTTCCTCCATCTTTGGCCACATATAGAAGTAAGAACTGGCTTTAGAATAGACTCAGAAAGTTTTGTGTGCCATTTTAGTTTTTTTAAGAAAACAGATCTATTGCTCTGATGGAATAAAAAAGTTTGGAGAAACATAGTCTATGGAATAAAACACACATGAATATCAATTCTGGCTTTGCTGCTTACTAGCTCTTAAAAGTTATTTAATAGACCTGCCCAGAGTTGTTGAGGGGAGTGAACCAACTGAAGCATAAAGCCCAACACTCAGGACCCATAAACTAATAATAATATTGTCACCATCAAAGTCTCACAGTGAGGACAGAGTATTTTTACATCTAATCTCATTTCTATCAAAAATATACTGGCAATTCCCCCATAAAATGTTGCTCATGATGATTTAAATAAACAAACAAAAACCTACTCGCTGTTAGTTACAAAGTGTTCAGATATGTTTGGCAGTAAAAAAAATAAAACAGTGGCATATTAGTAAAGCAATAACTATATCATAACACACTTGACTGCACCATGAGCCTTGGAAGTTAAATTGCTTCTTTCTAGAAGTCTGGACTGTTTTAATTAAGTGAAAATGCTGCTTCTTGTTTAAATTTTAGTTCTTCATTTAGAAATAAAAAAGAAATAAGGAAAGGCATGCAGGTCCTTTGGGTGGTTTAACTTTCCAGACCAGGATATTGTACTTCGGGTCTCCCTTCTGACGTTCCTTCATGCGAACGAGGAGCTGGAGCTGACCCGGGTCTCACCGAAACCACCCAGCCAAGCAACGGCACCTGGGAAACTCACGACTAACTTCAATCATGAAAATGAGCACGTGGGCCGGAAATCTGTGGTAAACTGAGGCAACCTCAAACTTGTGGTCAGTTAAGGTAAAACAACAAAAATGCCTATCACTGTGTAGAGCTATTAGCATTAAACATCATTTACACTTTTCCTTAAATTTCTAAGAGCAGTTTTAATATGTTGCCTACTCTGTCTTGCCTGTTTCCCATGATTGCCTTAGACATGCTGTGGATCGAGGGAAAAAGTGAACAACCTTTTTCCATGAAACAGTATGTCTCATGACAAAAATACACTGTTCCCAAGAAATTACAATAT
The DNA here is from genome assembly GCF_021234165.1 of Pteronotus mesoamericanus. Lineage (NCBI taxonomy): Eukaryota > Metazoa > Chordata > Mammalia > Chiroptera > Mormoopidae > Pteronotus > Pteronotus mesoamericanus. Next base: position 3,277,206 of record NW_026555302.1, read on the forward strand.
CTAATCAAATACTCTCTTTCAAGAGGAAAAAGTTCTTTAATGTCCAACAGAAGATAATAAAATAAATGACTGCCCATGTATAACATTTTAAATACTGTTTTGGAATAAGGATAATTGCTTGGGGAAATATTTAAGACATATGTGCAGGAGGGAAAAAATGAAATATAAAATTAAATATCCCATACAACCTCCATTTGAAACAAAGAAGAAAAACCAGGGAAAGGAGGAAAGAGAAATAAACAAGATAAAAGAAATACACCAAATTTTAGAAGAAGAAAATCAAAACCATGAACAGTAAAATGGCAACAAATTCACAGCTATGAACAACTGAATCTAACAAACAAACAGAGCAAACAACCAGAACAGGAACAGAGTCATAGATAAGCAGATCATTTGAGGGCTGTCAGCTGGGAGGGGGGAGCGGAAGGATGGGGGAAAAGGTGCAGGGATTAAGAAGCGTAGCTGATAGGTACAAAATACACAGGGGGATGTTAAAAAGGGTATAGGAAATGGAGAAGCCAAACAGCTTACACACACAACCAGTGGACATGACCTAAGGAGGGCGCTGGGTGAGAGGGGGCCACAGGGGAACAACCGAGACAACTGTAACAGCATAATCAATAAAAGACATTTTTTAAAAAGAGAAATACACCAAATTTTAAAGGTGAGATTGTTAGAATTTTGCTGATTGTGTTTTTCTTTATACTTTTTAATGGTTTCCAGGTTTTCAACAAGGAACATAAGTTGCTTTCATCAGCAAGCAAACAAACAAACAAAAATCCGGACTCTGAAGCACTCTCTGCCAAACGGGGTAGTTCCCGTCCTCTACCCAGGTGTTTTGTGTCAAGAAAAACACTACTCATTTTTTAAAATTATGAAATCACAGATGAGGAAGTCCATATCCTCAACTAAAATTTTATTTATTTTGGATGCATTAACTCCTGTTGGGCAACCAATATGCCATAGAATCTCACTGAAACAGATTCAACAGCAGACTAATTTCTAATGCTAGCCAAAGACATATATATTTTGTTAAAAAAAACCTGACCCTTTAGTTAAAAACACGTATTGGCAGCAAGAAAGCACAGCTGACATATTCTAATGGGCTCAATCCAATATATTAATGTAATTGTGTAAGGAAGGGCTTGATTTCATTTACAGTGAACATTGTTGAGTCCTTCAGGTTAATAAGAGAATGTGGACCGGGCAGGCAAGAGCTAGAACACCCAGCTTTGACCCGTGTGGGGGTTCCTCGTTTCCTGGCTGCATGGAGAATATAAAGTTTAATCTGCAGCAAAGTGATCAGCAGGTAATAGTTTCACATCCCGCTACCTATCATCCCTCTGAACTCAGCCTGCCCGGCTACCCCCCAATGCCTAGGCTTCTCCTTGGCTTTCCTGGACCCCCTGCTTGGCCAGGCAGAAGGGGACCGACCACAGGCAAGCCCTGCTGCTAAGGCTATTCCTCAGTTCAAAAGGTTAGGATATGGTCAGACTGGCCCCTTAGCTCCCAGCAAGCCTGGGAAGGCTGGGCCACGCAGGGCTGAAATGTAGTTCATGTGCGCGCGCGCGCACACACACACACACACACACACACACACGGAGTATAACCGTGGTCAGACTCTTACACATCTGGTGAGGGAATTATATTCTAGAAAGGTGGTTTGGTTGCAAGATATATGTATTGATTCTGAAGAAACAAATTGACCACTGTTGTCTGTAACTCAGTAGGGGTTATAGCAAACTACCTTTAAACTCAGTTATCTATTAGTTTTCATGAATATACGATGGAATGTGAGTCTCCTAGACCTTTCTACCTGCAAGAAAGTTCATTGCCCTTAGGTCAAACATATGTCAAACCTAATGACATACAGCTACTATTAATTTAAAAAGGGAAAAAACAAAATTTGGAGCTAGCTTCAGAATCCCTCTGTGTGTATCTTTAGTTAAATTCTGCCCGAAGATGCAGTCCTTCATATTGGTGGTCTCTACAGTGAGGTACACACATGCCAAAAGCGTGCATACGAATATCTGCATACAAGTAATATGCTCATATTTACTTATCCGAGTCCCTTATCATTGTGTAGCTTTAAGTTAACATAATTTGTTAGAACAAGTACATGTATGCAATTTATGAGTGTATGTGTGTGTGTGTATACACACACATATATAATTACAGTTATTGACTCTATATTTTTATCAATAAGGGTGTTTGATTTTTAAAGTCTGAAATATGATAATCAGAACTGGCATAGGAAATGTCTATACTAAAATGTCTATACATAAAAATCAGTGTGTTCACATCTACCTGAGCAGTATCTTTACACAGATCAAGGCAGCAGATGGTCCGTTTCACCTTCACTTTAGGGCAAGCCCTTCACAAGTTTAGGGCAAGCCCTTCACAAGCAGAAAACACTGCCATATGGCACTAAAATATTCCGTATTCCATCAGTATTGCTTCCCACCCAGTGCTCTCTGATGAATCAAATGCATGTGGCTAAGGGCCTTCAGCTTGATTTTAATCATACTAATCCCCTAAATCCTAAAGCTGCAAAGAACAACACGTACAAGCTTAAATATATTTTTCAGATGCTATTTTGAAATTTGTAGCCCTCTTTGAAACAAAGAAAACAATTTTAATTTTACGGAGTGATTACCTTGAAAACTGAAGTCACTGGAAACTGAATCTTTCTCTGCTAACTAGTTTGATCTAGATCTATTTATTGATGATCTGCTCTTACCAACTAAGAATACCGGTTGGGGCTGTCTCAGCCTCCTAATTGTAAATCCCAGTTAAAAGGACATGAATGAAGAATGCCTTGTGCTGAGAAATGAATAGAGCAAAACTCAACCCCAACAGGCATGGCCCAGCAACTTGAATCGCCCTCGTGTAACAAAAATAAAGCTCCTGATGAGGTGGTCTGGGTGAAATGAAACAAGAAGCTTATCTCATTCGGCTTCCATGCCCCAAACCAGGATTGTGTCTTAGAGAATACGAACTGAGAGACCTCGGAGATTACTCCGGCACTTTCCACGGCTGACAGCTCCCAAGGCAAAGAGCAGGCACCTGTTTGTCAGCCATTGGCAGTGGCTCCTGTACCTCCTTCGCCCTCTTATCCCACTCCATGGTGTTCTTACTCCTTTCTTCGACTTCCTCTATCTACCTCCTGCTGCTTCTCTGGGTTTTTAATGTCTTTTCTTGTGCCTCATTGCACCTTTAGGAGGTCAGAGTACGATGCATCGTTAGTCAAAGGGAAATAAAACTGCATTTCAGAATCTTGGTGGGGGGTTATACTACTGAATTGTTTTATCGACTGTCTCACTGCAACAGCATCAGTGATTCAATATAATTCTTTGATTTGTTTTAGATTTACCTTGTTTTTAAAGGCATTCGCTTCTTTCCCTAATTCTTTCCTGACACCAAAAGAAGAATATTTTTTAAAGTAAAATACTTAAGAGGATAGATTATAGGGAGTTATAGAAAAAGCCACTCTAATCAGAGAAATAGATACAAAAGCATTGGAAAAAAAACAAGAAGAGAATAATAAATCAATTTGAATGAGATTTTCTCTAATATCTGACTAAACTTAGTTTTAGTTTCTGAAAGAACATACACGAGGATACATATTTATGTAATATCTGAGAATTCATGGACAATGAGAAAATGTACCAGAAAGTGACAAATGGAAAAAATGTTATTTTCATAAAAGAGGGAAGGAGTTGCAAATACTGAAAAGCATATATTGACTGGTAAACTTAATTTTTAAGTCATGAAAATGTCTAAAATGGTCATGAGTATTTAGAAAAAGATGTAGCTGCATGCAAACAAAAATAACTATATCAAACTAGCAGCAATTCCTTTTATTTAAAAAAAATGGCTTCTATGATGATCAATCAAGGAACTACATAACATGGTTGATTAAATTACTATTTAAATGAGAAAAGAAGCATGAAAGTAAATGTTCATCATCAACTATATCCAGGTAGGCGCAGAAGTAATTTCTCAGAAGAACTCAACTTCAATTTTTGCCTATTAAAATTTATTGTATTATGAAAACCAGTATACACTGGGAAGCATTTCCTCCCCTCTGTTTCTAGCACTAATTTTAAGCCGTATAGTACATAGATGTTCCAGAAAAACATCATCCATTTAAAAAACAAGAAAATAAAACATTTTAAGCCAGAGACTTATGAACAATCGCCACATGGTTACTGGTTTAAGGGAAGCAGACAAGATTCGAATGTGAAGTCCTGTTCCATTTTCAGGTTATCCGATTCTATACCTATTTCTCTTCAAATTGGAAATTAAACTTCACTTCTAAAACTGCTGTTTCACTTTTTGAAATTCCAGTTTGTCCCTCAGAACAAAATACAGTGTACACAGCAATGAATAGCAGAATTGCACAGACGTAGAAGCAATACTTAGCCAAACATGCTTATGTGAACTCACAATATACAGAACCCCACTATGGTTTCTCTGTCATTTTTGAGTAAACTCCACCTCCTATTCATCCATGCATTATTTCTTCGCTCTTCACGGTGAGTCTAAATTTGATTTTGCAGTTGCTTCTGTTTCAGTTCCTGGTGTGTGTATTTTGTACATTCAAGATAAAACAAATGTAATACAGCAAAATTACAACTATTCACATGACAGCAAATTCACAGTTCAAATCCAAAAATAATGTAAAAGAGTGAAAAAGAAGTTTCCTATTAAACTCCAAATTGTGGTTACATTACATGTATATGGAATTTAAGATGTGTAATTCATACCATGATATGTAAAATTCCTTATGAAATGATTGATCAGAATTTTGGTTGTACCACGAGTCAACCCCCTGGAAGAGCCCATTTGTTATTCAGCACTGGAATACAGCGCCACCTACTGGTACTTCTAGATCCATATTAAAAACCTTTTGTAGGCCAGTTTTACTAAATTTATGTTTATTGAAAACTGACCTAAAACCTCCTATAGCACTATAGATTACCAGAGTGATTAGCATATGATTTTGATTAAAATGTGTCCAAAAGTAAAATTAAATAAAAATTACTCTGATATTGTGCTAAGTTTCTATTCTGGCTTATATTTTCACACTTTAACTAGGCAGTCAAATAAAACCTCAGTAATTAAACTTACTCTGCTCCCATGAACCCATGTTTCGATTTTAATAAATGAACAAAATTTATATAATTAAGTATATATCTGTTAATTCATTAACTGAGCACCTACGTATTATAAGCCAAGTCCCACGTTAGGCCCTGGAGAGCAGAACTGAGCAAGGCGGACACACAGGGACTTGAGAGTGTCCTGCGGGACAAAGATTAAACAAGTCCTCACTCAGGTCGTCACTGTCACGTCAATTGGACGCGGTGAGGAAATCAGGAAGTGCCGTCATGGGGAGAACATGTGAAAAGTATACCCATGCACACTGCCTAGGGAATACTCCTAATAGTACTTTTTGTAAAAGTACAGTATTGTAAATTTGGAAATTTTATGCTATATATTTTCTCTCTTACATTAAAAAGGAGTTAGGATTCATTCCCATCTCAGTGAGCATAATGCGTAACAATGAAGAAATATGAGTGTGAAGGGGTTTTTTTAATATATATACTTTATATACTATATATAAAAAGAAAGTGTCAATTATGTGTGCGCGCGCGCGCGCGTGTGTGTGTGTGTGTGTGTAAAAGAAAGTATCACTATTGAGCTAATTAGAATCTTGGAAGTAATTTAGTGAATACCTAAATTGCCTAAAACATTTTCAATACTTTCCCTCAATCATTATTCTTACTTTATGTGCAAACATATAAACAGTTTGAAAAGCCTAATATCTGCACTAAATATTTACCTTTAAATATTCACAAAATGAGTTTATAATGGGAAGCAGATCGTACATATAATTTTCACTTCTTAGAACTCAAATATTATGTGTTGTATAACCAATAGGTAATCGGGAATGTGAAAAACTAACAGGTGTTGCAGATAAGAAATCACTTTAGTTCTTCTTGGAATGACATATGACAACACCTATTAAAAAAAAATGCTTCCAGGAAGCCAAAATTATACTCATTTTTCCATGTCAATTAGTGCTTAAGATGATCCAGGCTCCTCTATATGTGTTTTCTGCTCATTCAAGCATGCGTGTGTAGGAGTGTGTTATGCTTTTCAGTCAAACATTTTACATATAGTACTAAAATTAATATTTCAGTAGAAAAATATTCATTGAGAAGAAATCAGCCAAATAAGGGAAATGGGCACAGCAGCAATTACCCCCCTCCCCCATCATTCCTGCCCTGCCTTTCCTTGTTATTACTGCCTCTATTGCACACTAAAAATAACAACATGCAATTAAGCAGATGGCAATTTCTTAAAGTTGACTCTCTGAAATGCCACCTACAGATTAGCTCGCTGATGGGGTTACTAAAAGCTAAGACTTCACAGGACCTGCCTTAAATTGAAAGTAAATAGTTCTTGAAAACATTATTAAATCTGTGTCAGATTTTCTATAATATTGAAATTCTTAAGGAAATGCCCTAGAAACTAGTTCCTCTCCTTAGCTGAGGCAATCCTAAAACATATCTAGTAAGTATTAAAAAGAAAAATAGGTAAAAATAATGTCAAGAAGGGAAATCGCATAGTTTAGTTCAGTATGTTCAACCATTTTTTTCAATGTTTTAGTTAAAATAATCCAATAAAGGCTTATGCATGTGTATTTATAGATGTACTTTTTTTTCAGAGATAGAGAGAGCATGTTGCCTTTTCTTTCTTTTAGTCTCCTAAAAGACTAAAAATCAGATTTATGAGAAAAACGGTTATACCAATAGACCCTCCCACGCTTCTATGAAAAGCATCCTTGTTTCAAGTAGCCTAATTATGGAGAATGACAGATGACATGGTCCCCAAAAATATATGAAATTTAGTTGATGAAGCCCCTGTTGAGGGTGGGACACACCTCTGCGTGAAATCCGTGTAAGAGAATCTAATCTACTCTGCCCCTCAGATTCAGACCCCCAGCTCACTCTTTAAGATTTTTTTTTCAAAATTCTATGAGACCACTCCTATCTTAAGTCTTAAATGTAAGGCCATGTGGAAATAAAATAAACAAATAAGACTAAAACTCATAGATTCAAAAAATATTTGAGATCATATTTCATGACACTTGAAAAACATTCCGTGACAAACTTAACTTGTTTGAGAGATTGGGGTGTGGGGTGTTTTTTAATAAGCAAATGCAGATGTTGAGGAAAAAACATTTAGATTTTTGACACTGTTCTTTGCTAACAGAATTACAAATGTTTTCCATAAGCGAACAATGTTGAAATGTCTCAATTTTTTTTTCTTAAACCACCACCCAACTGAACTTTGAAAAATGGAATTTACCAATTTAGTGTGAATGAGCTTCTATGTTTGATATTTTCTGATCAATATTGCTTTGTACAACTTTTATTTTCCATGTACTTTGTAAGTGTTAATAATTATGGGAAGAGCCCTGGCTGGTGCAGCTCAGTGGACTGAGCGCCAGCCTGAGAACCAAAGGGTCCCCCATTTGATTCCCAGTCAGGGCACAGACCTGGGTTGTGGGACAGGTCCCCGGTAGGGGGCACTCAAGAGGCAACCACATATTAATGTTTCTCTCCCCCTCTCCGTCCCCTTCTCTGAAAATAAATAAATCAAATATTTTAAAGAATAATTATGGGAAAAATTCATGATCTTACCATATTGTGCATGTGTGTCCGCACATATACACACAGAGTTGATATTTACCCAACTGTCACTCTTTAGGAACATATTTAAAGATGCCCATCAACAGATTATGAAAGGAAATATTTTATTTTACTACATACAGCAGTTTGGTCCGTTTTTACATAATGGACCTACCCATAGAACTACCTATATTTAAGTACACAGTGTTAAATCAGAAAAAATATTCAACAATAAAATGGTTGCCTAACCACTACGCTTTATACCTGAAACTAATACAAAATGATATTGAGTGTAAGCAGTAATTGCAAAAATAATTTTAAAGAAAAGCCAATGACACAGGTTTTCTTATAGTTGAGTCATTACTGTGATGCCTTTGAATCTTTTTATTAATAAGTCAATTTTTTTCCCTTTTAGACTGAAAATGTTCACAAGCATATTTGAAAAGTTTCACTTCTCTCTCTTCCCCAACCCTGTGCGCAAATGCAGAGTCTCCCAACCATTACGGAAAACTTTCTAAATGCAATTATAAGGCAGTTGCCCTATTGAATATGATGTGCTCATTGATCACTGAAAAAAACTGAAAGATGAAAGAGGACCAGGTTGACTAATTTAAAGGCAGAAAATGTCTTCCCACTCATTCCATTTAATAGTGTCATTTCCATTTAATTCCACTTTCATTTAAATAATTCCATTTCATATGGATGGACATTCAAACGAGTCCAACTCTTTTGTTTTGTAGTGATACAACCGAAGTGTCAAAAAATTACTTTGCAATTACCAATAATCCCTGAAAAGCGCTTTGGTGATGAGTTTGCCTCTTCAATAGTTTATTTTCTCGCCTTTCATCTCCTCCCTACAATAAGAAAGGCCAGAGGAATTCCAGAATACAAGCTAAATATTGCTACCAAAGAGAAAAATAATAGCCATAAGGATTGCCTAAAGTCTGCAACAAACATTTTGAAGTTTCTAGTGGGTAATGGCAAGAATTTGATTGCTTCAGAACAGACCTTAAGCCTTTCAAAGTGGTGATTAATGACTAAATGTAATTTGCTAAATCTGATAAGTGTAGACAAAAATCTAAATACTTTTGGAATACTTCATACCTGGCTGATTCAACATCCATATATCAGAAAGTATGTTAAGATCCTACTTAACGGTGTAAGGGCCAAGATCACCTTTTTATCAACATTATCTTCCTGTCTTCATTGCCAAACTGAATACAAGATGCATAGCTGGCATTTTGGGAATGCCTGAAACTATTTTATATATAAGGCTCGGAATGCCTAGTACATATCTACATATAAGCACATGAGTGTATGGATATATATGTATCTCTCTCTATATATAATTGTTAACAGAGTACAGAAGAAGAGAACATATTTTGTTAATCGTGAGTATCTCAAAGATTCTTGCTAATAATCTTTAAGGTTATTAAGAGAGAGTATTTCAAAATTAAAATTCTTGGGGAAAACTGCCAAAGTGTGTTTCCAGAAAATGGCCTTAGTCTCCAGCCCTGTCTGTAAAATGGGGTTTTTACTATGGTGAAGGAAAATACTTGGCCTCTGTTTTAATCTTAGACATATGTTAGGAATGAAAAAGATGCTAATAAAGTGCTTATATGTCCTTTGGGAGAAAAATTCTATACCAAACGCTATCATAAGGTAGGTCAAAATATAATTTGACAAAAGGTAATTACCCATTTGAATCCTTTGGCTCTGGATCACAGACAAGGGTGGGTAAAGTAACCTTGACGAAGTGATCTGGTATAAATTAATAGCTATCCATTCCAAAGAGCAAATCCATTACGTACTGCCTCATGCTATTTCCCTTCTGAATACTTTTGACTCTTACAAGAGTTGCCCAAAGATCCATGTTGGATGCCATCACATCATTAACATTCAAAGGGAGAAATTTTGATCTTCCCAGAAAAATGAAACAGTTAACTTCTTGTGTCATTCAGATGCCTGAGGAGTAGAGAAAGGAGAATGCGCTTTGAAGGAGCCCCTTCTTTTGCGCGGTTTATCAAGTTGCAAAGATTGAAGTGTAATATGAAATGCAGCTGCAGATTTATTCCCGCAAAAAAATCTTGCGGGACGTATCACACCCCATTCAAAAATGTAATAAGTAGTCCTTACATAAGCAATAACGAAGACATATTGGAGATGTTTTGCCGGGTTTTAAGTGATTTTTCAATTAGCTGCTTTTAGAATCACTTGGAAACTTCAACACAAACCAAAATTGTCTATCTACATCCAAGAATTAGATCAGAAAGTTCAATGACTTAAGTGTTTTTAAGGAAGAAAATTTCTGTCACTTGTTTTTCTGAACCTAATAGTGTTTCCAAGATATTTACTTTTTCAAAAACTAGTAAAATTATATACCACTTAATGTATCTCTTATCTTTCAGACTACAAGGGGAAAAAAGTCTTCTTGTCATAAAAAGAAAAACTTTTGCAGAAAGAATCCAACGTAGAGATATAAAATTCATAAACATGAAGGAAGTGATACTAAAGATAGGAATGCAAGGCTCAGTCTCAGAAATTATAATGTTGGAAAGCTTATTTTAAAGGAGTTCTTGAATCCCAACATAAAAAAAAAAAAGTTATCCGAGAACAGCCTTTGGCCCAAACTAGGCTTATTTTCAAATACATGTGTGTGTGAGCATGTGTGCATGTGAGTATCTGTGTGCATATGTGTATATTTGTGTGACAGTGGATATGTGTATGGACAGGTATGTTTTATTTGTAGGTTAGTATGTGTATGTATGAATGTGCATGAGCATATGTGTTACTTTGTGTATATGTATGTACAGGTACATGAGCTGTATGCATGTGTACAGATGTGCCGGTGCATGTTTGCACATGAGTACACATGTTAATGTGCTAATTTGCTTTCCTTAATCAGATTTATTCTTCACGTTCTTGGAAGCAATCTCTTTTCTTGTTTGTGAACTATGTAGAATGTATAACAACTAAATAGAGCCAAAATATTACATGCAAATTGTGGGCAGAGGAGTGGCAGGATTAAAAAGCCTGAGTATTGACTCATTACCAAAATGTAAGTTTATTTTGCAAGGCTATGCAATCTTCTCAGGAAACAATCTGACTGAAATGTTACAATTTATCATATTTAGGTTTGTGAATATTCTTAGTTGGGATAAGGACTTTAACAGGAAATCTGTTTTACTTATTTTGTACTCTTCAACATGCAAGTAGCTCAAACCTTCAACATTCACCCTAATTATACTAATTACATTCATACTAATTACTATTGTAATCATAAAAGCTAGTGAAGTTAAAGTTCTTTCAAAGTCAAATGCATAATTTTTCTTTCAGTCAGTGAGGGAAAAAGTCTAACTGTTTCACTGGAGAAATGTTTTAAAAATTTACAAGACAGGAAATGAGAATGGGAAGCCTCCTATCACAAGACTAATTCGATACTCTCAATACATTGTCTACATTAAGCCACTTCAAATAAAGTTAAACACACCCAAAACATGGTGGGTATTCTACATATGTATTCATAATATTACACCAATGCAAATCTTTAGAGTGGGTTACACTTATTTTCAAACTCTCAAAAACAAAAAAGCTTGTTCTAAAAAGCAAGATAGTCTGTAAAGGTAAATGAAGCTGGAAGCAATGTTAACATACATAAGAGATACTTGGTAAATACTGCTGAAAGGAACTGTTGTTAGACCTCAAAAACCATGTATAATATAAACCTGAGAAAAGTACCCCAAGATGTGGGAGGCAGTAAAGCCAACTGGTTTAAGAATGTGGGCTCTAGAGTCAGACCGTATTCAAATCTCAGTTCTGTCTCTTCTTAGCTGTTAGAGCATTTAACTAGTGCCAGTTTCCTCATCTACCAAATAAGAGAACTACTTGGTAGCATTGCCGTACATTTAAACGAGTTACCAAATGAAAAGCTCTTAGAACAGTGATAATTAGTATGTGGCAAGCTCTCAGTAAGAGTTACTTCTTATTATTATCATTATGCCAAGTTTGTGTATGCTTAGATTCACTCTGGAGTCAGCTGTTAACTTCTTCAGCTAGAATGACTCTTCTGCAATGGAAAATGTTTTGCCCAGGAATAAAAACAACAGGGTTCTCCTTTGTTAGCCTCCACTTTTTTAAATTCTTCTTAGATTTTTCTTTTCCAGGAGCCATGCCACAAACGTGAATGTGGCACCAAATGGTAATGATTAGAGCACATGTTTTGTCTGCAACCAGGACCAACTCAAGTATTGGCTCTAGAGACACTGGAACATTCCAGGACGAACGCAGCGCCTACGTGCTGTGCTGCCTACAGTCTTCAGGAGTGCCTTGTACTCCTCGGATGAGGGCTACACAGATGTGCTAAAGAAACAGAGCTTGAGACAGGAGGAGGAGGGAGGGGGGAGAGGGGAGACGGGGAGACAGAAAGAGAGAGAGAGAGAGAGAGAGAGAGAGAGAGAGAGAGAAGGCACATATACTGCAGCAAAATCTTCTTTTCCCAGAATAAATTCACACACACAAAAAGATGTTAAAATATTTTTTTCAAAAATAGGAAGGTTCCTTAAAGATATTTTTGAGGGAGGTAAAATATGCATGTTCCTTTTAGTTCTTTATTAATAATGAGCTATGACAAAAACTCAACAATAATTCTTATTAAAGTTAGGAAGTGTCAATCAAATTTCGATAGTCAATTACTTGCCTTTCACATACACAAATATTGACCTTTCTGCCTAAGTGTAAGTAGGTAACACTGAAATGTTTCCTATTTCCAGAGGTAAGATATGTGAACTTCAGCCCTTCCCACTGATAGCTTTGGAAAGAAGGAGGCCGAAACTGCCCATCGTCCACTTCATAAGCATATTTGAGGGGCTGGATTCCTAATTAAAAAACACTTTGGGATTGAGGGTGCGAGGTGGGGGTGGGTGAGGCAGGAGAAGGTGGTGGCAGGAAAATGGAGACAACTGTACTTGAACAACAATAAAAAAATTTAAAAAATACTTTGGAAATATAATACAAAATACTATAAACTCTACTTTAACTGTGAAAAACATTTTAATGTCTTTAAAATAAGAGAACCATGATTATATTTCACAAACTTTTCTCATCCTTCCAGTCTGTGGCTAGGTAAATGAAACATAAATAAAAGGTTACCATAAATTTAATGAAAATCTACCACCATGATCATTTTTCCCCACTGAAAATTTAATTGAAATGATTCAGAACAGGTTCCAATAGAATTGGTCAGATATACTACTATACTGCTCACTGAAATATTGACTGCTTTGCACATTATAACCGCAGTCGTCATGATTCTGTGTTTATTGAGTTGTCTGCTTAACAGTCTTCTGCAGTACTCATCACTTAAATTCAGGCAATCTAAGTCTTTTTCTTAAAACATCTCGAGTGCTTCAGTGATGACTTAAAGAAAAAGGAAGTCTCATCTACCTCCAACTTACAGTACAACTTCACCTCCTGCAGGATCTCGGGAGTGACCACGGACCCCCGCAAACGCTAGTTTCATCCACTGTCTAACCAAACAACCATAACAAGTCAATAGAGAAATAGCATAGTTAAAAACCAAAACACTAGGTCAACAGACATTACTTCAACACAATGCACATTCTTCGTAAGAGCAGGCATCTGTAGTCTCACCATCACATTCTAAGAGCCCTCTGAAGTTTAAAGAGCAAGGATTTAGGAAGACTATAAAAGAGAAATTGCTACAGTCAGGACAGGAAACAATTAAGACATAAATAAGAATTTCTGCAGAATCGGGTCAAGGGAAGGGCACATTTAAGGAATGTCCTAAAGAAGTTATTCTCATCTGTGAGGGTAACAAATAAATAATGAGTTGAAGTGGGGGCAGGAGCTCCATTTGGTGCTAAAAGAACCTACCTTCAAGACATGAAAGCTTCAAGTTAAAAACATAAAAGTGTTTTTAACAACCCACAGTACAACAAAATTGCATAGGACTTCAGGCTGCGGGGGTCCGTGGTACATGGGGAGAAATGGGTACAAATTATCTCTCTCTCTGTGCCAACTCACACACCTAGGGCTCCAAGAGGGATATTTTCAGAAATACAGACGAAGAACTTATTTTTGTCAATAGATAACTAAAGGATCCAAGAAAACTCATCGTGAGGACAGTTCGGTGGCGGTCTAGGAACAAAGCTAGCTTGCTGAGTCCTGGAACCATGAATCAGGAAGAAAATGGATGTGCCATCCCTTCTGACCCCTTTGTGGTAAAGATGATAAAACAGTAGTGTGGACTCACCTAAGTTTACACAACTAGTTAGTGGAAGTTATAAGAGAGGATAATAAGGTTTTAACATAAATGGAAAAAATTTTGGCATAAGAAGCAGTGTCTGAAGCATAAACTTTAAAACAACTAGAATTCTATTTAATTCTACTTCCCTCTTTGTCTAAATGGGTACCAACTATTCAAAACTACCTCATAATTTTTCTGTCTCATTCTTTAAATCTTGGGAGAACATGTGATGTTAGAAATTTGCTTTTGCTTTTCAACTCCTTTTTTCCCCCTCACAACAAATCCTTTCGGAAATTCAAACTGACTGGGAAAAACATGGCTATTGAAAAAAAATAATGGATCTTTCTGTTTAAATGACCAGATGTTGCCCGAATTCCACAGATCCATCTTTGCTTCTATAGACTTAAGTTACTATGGTGAGTGTTTGTAATGAGACTATTTTATAGGTATAAAAATGTCAAAGATATATGCGTTTGAAGGTGCCTATGAAGATTAAAGTTTAGAATAATTTATCTTTCCTTTTCTCTCTTATCTCGCCATTTTTACACCCCCAAATTATTTCCTTTTGGTTTTCTTGGTTCTTCTCTGGATAAAGGTAAATTTAAAGGGGTCCAAGAAGTTCACAGAGAATTCTGACATACCTCTTCTTACTGGTTGGTGCAAATAAGCAATCAGATTCTAGAATTGAAAAGAAAACCAATTCCAAACATTATTTAGATGATTCAATCTCTCTAGTCTTTCCCATTTGCTTTTAAGCCCTTCAGATTTCTCCAGCTTAAACAAAAACAAAAGAACCACCTCCCTGTTCTCCTTATTCTCCCTCACTCCTAGTGTCTCTTTCTCCTTCTCCCTACAGACAAACTTGTCAAAATATTTGTCTGTGCTCACCGCTTCCTCTTCTCCCTCTGAAGCCTCCACGTTAGTCAAATTGGGCTTCATCCTCCAACACTTCACTAAAAAAACAACTCTGGGTGAAGCCACCAGAGACCTTCTTCACACTCAATCAAGCGCTTTTCAGTCCACGTCCTGCAACTTCTCTCCACAGCGCTTGGCGCTATTCCCTCTTTCCTGAAACACTTGCTTTCCCTGGTGACCTAGACATAACATTGTCCTGATTTTCTCCCTCCTTTCCCATCACTCACTCTAGGTTTCTCCATTGCATATTCATTCATTCTTCCGTACCTGGCCCGCAGCTCCTAAAAGTTCATTCCTAGGCCAACTTCCCTACACTGTCCCTGGCTGGTTTCGTCCATGCCAGTAACTTCAGCTAAAACCTATGCAATGGTCACTCACATCCCTGGTCTCCATTTCTACTAAAATGTCTCTAAGTTACATGCAGTTCAATGTATAAAAGAAAAACTTAGGAGTTTCTCTCTCCCCACCAACCTGGTTTTCTTCCACTATCCCCCATCTCTTTGCACAAAACAAAAACTTAGGAGTTATCATTACTCACTCCCCCAGCCTCACTCCTTTATTACCTAAACCATCGCCAAACCCTAACCATTTACCCACTAAATAGCTCTTGAATCTTTCCACTTTTGCTGTCTCCTCAGCCAAAATCTCAATCCTAGCTCTACCATTTTTCTCTCTTCAAGGACTTAGACATGTATGGGTAGAGTTTCTAACAATGGCTGTAAACTCCTCTCTAATCCATTCCCCAAAGAGAGCCAAAGGGATTTTTCTGAGACAGAAATTTGATTATGTCATCTAACAATCAAACCTTTCCAATGGCTTCCTATTGTTCTTAAGATGAAGTTAAAACTTCTAACGAAGGACTGTGACGCGCCTACCTGCATGGTCCAGCTCCGACCATTTCCTCCAGCTATTTGTAGCTGCCTTTCTACCTTTCAGTTTCTCTTATGCTGCCCACTCTTATTCCATAGGACCTTTCTTTTATCCTGACCTTAGTGCAGGGGTGTCCAACCTGCAGCCCGTGACGGCTATGAATGTGGCCCAACACAAAATCGTACATTTACTGAAAACCTTTTTTTGGCTCATCAGTTTTCCTTAGTATTTGTGCATTGAATGTGTGGCCCAAGACAACTCTTCTTCTTCCAGCGTGGCCCAGAGCTGTCCAAAGGTTGGGTACCCTCGCTAGAGCATTTTGCTCTCCCTGCTTCTCTCTGGTTAACTCCTAGGCCCCCTTGGCGTTTATCGTTGCCTTCACTGCCGTGGGGAAGCCTTGCTTGCTTCCCCCGACTCCATCAGACTCTCTAAGTTGCATTTCCCATTTTCAGGTGTTGGATCTGACTATTTAATCAATTTCTGTCATTCCGCAAGATCGTTAGCCAAAGAGAGAAAGGACTGCATCTGTTTTTGGTTTTTGGCCATCCCATCGCCAAATGAGTGCCTAGCACATTATGGAAGTACTATTTGCTGAATAAAAGGGTAAATGAGCAAACTAGAACTTCTGAGCACTGCGCCGTCAGAATAACCCGCAGTTGTTAAGAGATCTCAAGCAAGAAAAGAAGAAAAATGTATCCAGTCATTGGCACTGTTATTTTTCCAGAACACTTACTTTTCTTAGCACACAAGAGATAATGTCTTAGCCAACTGTCTCCTTCTCTGTTTCAGCACTCATCACTAACGTGAGTCATTCTGCATTACAGTAGCCGCCGCCACCCCCTTGCTTATCCGCGGGTTCGTTCTCCACGGTTTCAGTTATCCATGGCCAACCGCTGTCCGAAAATATTAAATGGAAAATTCCAGGAATAAGCGACTCACAAATTTTCCATCGCATGCCATTCTGAGTAGTGGAATGAAATCCCATGCCCTCCCACTCTGTCCCTTCTGTACACACCATCTACCCACTCGTTAGTCCCTGACTTACCAGGTCAGCTCTATCGGTGTCACGGTGCCTGTGTTCAAGTCACCCTCATTTCACTTAATAATGGACCCAGAGCATTAAGGGTAGTGATGCTGGAAATTCAGACATGCCAAAGAGAATCCCTAACGTGCTTCCGTTAAGTGAAAAGGTAAAAGTTCTTGAATTGCTAAGGAAAAAAAAAATGTATGCTGAGGTTGCTAAGATCTATGACAAGAACAAATCTTCTATCTGTGAAATTGGCTGATCTACAAATTAAACTTTATCATAGATACGTATGTATAGGAAAACACATAGTATATTCTGGGTTCAGTACAACACGTGGTTTCAGACATCCACTGGGGGCCTTGGAATGTGTCCCCCATTGATAAGGGGGGCACGACTGTACTTAACAAACTCCATCTAGGCAAGACCTTCACTGTATGGTTTTCTTTCATGAGAGAATCGGTTTTCTACTCAATTCAACTGAAAACAAAAAGTGTCCCGTGTGTACCTGGAATTACACCATGTTCTGTACTAATGTGCTTGCTTGTTTTGATGTAGTTGTTTTATTTTTAAATGTGCCCAAAGCAGCTCATCTTTTGCTTTGTGCAATATAGTTTTTCTCAGCTGCCATCTAAATCTATATTTTTAAAATGCACAAAAATAAAACAGAAGACATATTATCAGATATTTGTGTCTCTTACATGGCCTAACATTGTCAGTGGCAGGCACTCCTCTTCTCTTTGATATAAACAATTTATAAATATAAAACAATTCATAAATTGGTTGTGGTTAATTCAAATACTTCGATGCATGGAAAGATTTACTGAAAGATCTAATTCATTTGCAAAACAATATAAACATAAAATAATTAAAACGGTAATTATTCCACTTATAATAAAATGTCCTATTATTTACTAAGTATCTACTATGTATTAGGTGTTCATCACTAGTCTTTAAAACAACCTGATAAAATAATATAATAATATAATATAATATAAATAATGTGATACATAATTAATCATACAGAGGAGGAAATTGAAGCTTCTCTATGTTAAAGGCTAAACAGATGACTGCAATTTCCAACATGTAGTTAAAAATCAGGTGATGTAACTACAGCAGGAGTCACTGACATTATTCATTTAGTCAATCAGTAGATATTTAGGGAATACCTAGTATGTGCTAGGCCTTGGTGTACAACAGAAAACAAAATAGACACAGTCCTTGTCCCTCGGGGAGGCTATATAGTTTATCTTTTAAAACCTGTAAGAGGAAGAAATCAGTGTTGCAATGTAAAAGAAAAACCCCAAGACCTTGGTTCTTTAAATCACTCTTTTCTGGCATTCAAGGGTTGAGATAATTCTTTCATATACTAGACATGTTCCTCCTTATGACCTATCAGTGTAAACAGAGATCACATCATTTTCTGAGAACTTCAAGCAATGAGGAGACGTCTCCACACTCAAGACATTCCTATGAATAACTGTAAAGTAGAATCTGGCACCCAAATGCTCATCACAATTTCTTGAGTTGCATCTTTGGCATGAGGGCACCAAATTTAGTATGTTAGTACAAGGTCATTTCAACAGTCAGAAATTGATGGTTTGCAATGCAACCAACTCAACATGCAGATCCTTGGGAAAAAAAGGTTTCTCCTGGGAAAAGATGTTAAAAATGACTCTTTATTTTTTTAGGATTCAGTGACTATATGAAGTAATAAGATAAAAATGTACATTTCTTGGACAGCAAGGAAACTGAAATATTTGCATTGGCAACAGAAAGTTAGAAGTAAGTCAAAGGCACTATAGCTTCCCTCAGTCAGTGGCCAATTACTATGGGAAAGCTATTTCACAAGCTCAGCAATGACCGCTCCTACCTTTAAAATCCAACAGACACCTGTGGGACCTCTGTGTAATGGGGTACACGTGGTAAGGTAGACTGTCTTCCTTCTAATACAATACACACACACACACACACAAACACACACACACTGTCCCTTCAATAGAAAGCCAAGACTTCTAGCTGCTTCCTTCTAATACCACACACACACACACACACACACACACACACACACACACACACACACACACACACACACTGTCCCTTCAATAGAAAGCCAAGACTTCTAGCTGCTTCCAGAAATAGACTGTGGATCTTAATGGGGAATAAAAACAATTTCAGAACTGATATTAATATTCCGAAAGTTAATGTTCTAATCTAAGAATTCCTACTCTAAATATAGTGGCACTGCTTTCATTTTCCTTACACAAGTCATGTTTTGGCAACATTATTATGACACTTTTTAAAAATTAAGTTTCTGCATACATTCAACAAGACATAACTAAATACACAATTTGAGCCTGAGAATACGGCTGCATTACAGGGTTGTTACATTGCCCCTGCTGTTTTCAACAAGGCTAAAAAGGTTTGCTCCTTTTAGAGGGAGAAAACAGAAATGGCAAGCAGACCTATCAAATGACGACAAAACCCTGGATAACTGAGGCGAATCATAACATTTCCCAGAACCATCTACTTATCACGAAGTTTTACAGGAATCATAAATAACAGCACTGGCACTGGGAAATGATGCCATGAAAGTCAGAAATTATTAGCATTTGGAATGCATTGGGTATTACTTATATAAATACAGTTAGTGACTCAACCTTCTGATGGTGTGACAGAAATTGAACTTACAAGTTCTGAACCATATTTTGGTCTGCATATGGTTCTTCGGCACAAGACACTCCTGTTAGTAGTTTCTCTCATTACAGGCCGTGACTCCCAGCCAAGGGGAGGGAAAGGGAACGCAACATTTAAGCCCCAGGTGGATCATATGAGAATCTTCTTAGAAGCCCACATAATTTGAAAAAGACCCCTCTAAAACCTGGGTGATTCTTAAAACATTCCTCCACCCCCTGTTTTAAAATTTTCAATATCTGATTATCAAACTTCTTTGACATGAATCAGCATTTCATATGTCAATTGAAATAATTCTTAATGATTTGGACACTTTCATTTTTGATACCTGTGATAGACAAAAAATGCCCCCCCAAACATGTCCACATCCTAATCCTCAGAATCATATATGGCAAAAGGGACTTGACAGATGCAATTAAGAGCTTAGACATGGAGAGACTGTCCTGTATATCCTAGGGTTCGGCCCCAGGTAATCAGGGAGCTCTTACAAGAGGGAGGCACAAGGGTCAGAGTCCAGGAGACATGATAAAGGAAGAAGCCAGAGAAACGCAAGTGGCATCCAAAATCTGGAAAGGGCAAGGGATTGGATTCCAGAGCCTCCAGAAAGAACACAGCCCTGCTGACACCTTGATATTTGGGCTTTTGTCCTCCAGAACTGTAAGATCCTAAGCATTGTTTTAAGCCACTAAGTTTGCAGTAATTCATTACAGCAACACAAGAAAACTAATACAGTGCTGCTATGTCAATAAGTGTCAAATGTATCACAACCACGCTATAGCTGACATAAATTGTGTTAACCTGAATGAGTCTAGACAAAATCATGAGACAAGGGGCTGAAATCGTTTCATCAGCAGGTTATGATTCCCACAAAATACTGGTTCCTCTCGTACAAGAGTAGGTTGTTTCTTCTTCACTCCTGACACTGAAAATGTCACAAATGAATGTATTAATAATTAACAACAATTTTAAACTTGTCATAAAATCATATATCGATGATGACCCCCACTTCTTAAATCCCTGCATTTGAATCACTTGCAGTAGTATGAGTGGGTGACCGTGGATCCACCAGTGATGGGTGGCTGATGACACCGCGTAATACCATGAGATGTGAATGTGAGATGTAGTCACAGGGAAGACTTTGATGTGACTGAGTTAACTGGAAAATTCCCAATGGACAGCGTTCGCAGTCATATCTATGTCTTAGAGATTTAATCACAAAACATCGCATAGCATAAATGCCATTACTTAATCCATAACAACAAAAATAAAAGCCAAGCAAAACACAAGGAAGATGCTGGGACTGGATGGGTCAAGTTTATGTTCTGACATTGTGCCCGTTTGGAACCAAGACATTTACAAACCGAACATAAACAAATAGCTCCCCTCTTACACATGGACAGGCTGGGGAAATTATTTCCTTCTCAAAAAGATGCTAGTACTTAGCCACCAACAAGAGCTAGTAGGACACTTTGAATGGTTTTCTTTAGAGTTGGGAATGAGGTATGTGTGTCCATTAAACTATATGCCACAACAAGACTGGACATACAGTTAGTGGCGATAGAACACATGAACAACCTGTGATTCATGAAGGTACAAAAAACTGCTCTTACTCGCATGGTTCACGGTCCCTAACCAAAAGTGCCAGCCAACCTTATCACAAAACCACCTTCGAAGCTGCCCTTCTGCAATGACCCCTACACTTCTATCACGTGGCTGTTGAGATTTTAATTACAGCTACTTCTCATGTCTACTTACTCGTCTCTACACCCTCATTTCCTGGAACACTGTATGCATTTTATAAATATTTATTCAATTTAGCAATCCATCTGCCCATCACTGTCCTTCACTCTCTCCTTGGCCCCTGCATAGATGGAACAGATCCCAGAGCAAAAGACAGCAAATTTACCTGTTGCAAACTCAAGATCTGCATGGGTTTGCTTAAGTTCCTTGGGACCGTCCTATACATTTATGATGTGTTAAAAAATCATATCACTTACTTTGAATATATGAGCCAATGGTGGATAATTTAGTCCTGAGTACTCCAGGGTTTTTTTCTTCTACAGAGACATAAGTAATACTCTTCGGCAGTTAATAGTTCAAAAATTACTAAATAAAATCAGCACAAAAAAAAATCATTAAGGAAAAAAGAATTCATCTGGTTTTAAGCATTAACTAAATTTTCATCTCCAAACAAGAGGTTATATTAATAGTTAACTGTAATACCCTAAGGCAAAGA
Organism: Pteronotus mesoamericanus; assembly: GCF_021234165.1. Classification (NCBI taxonomy): domain Eukaryota; kingdom Metazoa; phylum Chordata; class Mammalia; order Chiroptera; family Mormoopidae; genus Pteronotus; species Pteronotus mesoamericanus. The sequence goes on from NW_026555302.1 coordinate 3,298,910, forward strand.
TCCCTTTTCTAGCTTCTTGACTACAGAATAAAAAAAAAAAAAAAAAAAAACTACAAAAGACCCTTGGCCAATAATTTGGTTTATTAGCTACAAAACAGTTTTTATGAACAAAATTAGAACACTACTAGGAAAGCAAATCAGTATCCTGTCTCTTGAACCACATAAAAGCTTAAATAGCACCAATAAAGTGAAGATTTAAGGCCAGAAAAATACCAGCAGATGGGCCAATGCCCATTGAACAGCACCAAATGTTTTTCTACAGGCTAAGAAAAGAAAGGCTTCTCCACAGACCGGCCGTGCCAACTTTTACTAGCTTGAATAATGCAAATGTATGGGGAATTGAAGGCGTGCTTATGAGAGTAAATGGGATAGAATTTTCAGGATATAATCTGGCAACTAGGAAAAGCTAAATTTCAAAACGAGGGTTTACTCTTAAAATATTCTCAATCAAGAAAAGGGGTTCAGAGATATGGAAACTGAAGTGGTCAAAATCGATGTAAATCTCTGCCTTAAAAAGGCACAGCTCACTCTCAGCGCTTTTCTTTCCGAATGCACTTTGGTTTTGTGGGCCCCAACCCTTCCTTCTCGCCGGCTTCTATCTAATCTTTTGAAATCTTTCTGAATAACCACAATTCCTCATGTTTCTGGTTTCACCTTTACGTTTTTTTCAATCTTGCTCTGCATTTTTTAAAAGATTTTATATATTTATTTAGAGGGAGGGGAAGGTAGGGAGAAAAAGAGGGAGGGAAACATCAATCGGTTGCCTCTCACATGCGTCCAACCAGGGACCTGGCCTGCAACCCAGGCAGGTGCTCTGACCAGGAACGCAGTCCCCAGTCGGTGGCCTTTTGCTTTGCAGGATGACTCATAACCAACTGAGCCACACCGGTCAGAGCTTGCCCTGGGGTTTTTGAAAATGACTTTAATAAAAAATTACGCTTACAACAGAGACTTTTTAAAATTATTTTTAAAGTATGTTTATTGATTTTAGAGAGAGAAACATCAATTGGAGAAAGAGATATTGATTGATGGCCTCCCACACATGCCCTGTCTGGGAAGCAAACCCGCAACCTAGGCATGTGCCCTGACGGGGAATCAAACCCCCCACGGCCTGGTGTACGAAACGACGCTCCAACCAAAGCTCACAGTCTACTGATTCTTTGTTGACTCCCTCTCACTGTCCTGATAAGAGCAGTGAAACTTCCCCCCACACTTCACGATTTTAACATAACCCACCTCACTTTACAACATTCATGCCCAGTTACCATAAACTCTTTCTATTTCATTCCTACCTAAAAATTTTCTGAATCTTACCACTGTTTCCTTCTTTGTGGATTTATTCACATAACAGCAAGTATATTTTTTCTACCTTTTATCCCACTTCACCTTTGTTGCCCCACCCCCAACCCCCTCCCCTGTAGCAACAGCAGTTTGCATAAGAGCAAATATTTATTGAAGACCTCCTATGTGCCAGGCACTCAACAGGCTGAACAAGAAAGAGTTTCTGTCCTTGAGCTACTGAGAGAGAGAGAGAAGCAACAACAACAGACTGCAATTTCGATACAGTACCTGCCCTGCAGATGGTAAGGGTGTCCAAAGGAGGCAGCTCCTATCTAGAGTTCAAGGAGTTTAGGTCTTGGTGGAATCCACAGATGAGTAGCAACTTCCCAAGCATCAATAAAGAAAGAGGTTTGGAAGTGAAGAAGAAAGTAAGTCAGGAAATGCATACATAGAACAGTATGGGAAGTGCACATTTTGTGACAGGGGTAATAGAAATAGAGAAATGATGCTGGTACTCACACACCACTGTAGTCTCACAAAAGAAAGAAACGGGGAAGGGCTAGTGCGAGAAGCTAAGGGCTCTCACAGGGGAAGTTAACCGTAACCTGCGTTTCCCCTCAACCCAGGGCGGCGCCGCCTCTGCAGAGGACATCTGAGAATGTCGGGGGTGCATTTTTTTGGTTGGCATAACAGAGGGCATTGCCTGGAGGTCAACAGTGCCAACATCCTGGGATGCCTGGGCGAGTTCCTCACAATGGGAAATTGTCCCACCTCACTGCCAAGTTAAAAAGCACCGCTCTGGGCTGTGTGACGTCCTAGGACCTTCCTCTCCACTCCACCTCCTGTGCCTCCTGATCTGGAGGCCCAGTAGTTAGAGAAGGTGCCCGCATGCAGGCAACAAGGCTCGCACCACACCTGAGCTTCTCACCAGGCCCACCTGATGGCAAAGCCCTGCTCCTTCCACAAGTCCGGATAAAGCCGAGGTGTGAAAACCAAGCAGAAAGGCGGGGCTCTGGAAAGGACCCAGCGGTGAGTAGCATCACAGCCTACAGAAAAGGGAAGGAGAACAACACTCACCGATTACTGTTTGCTCTGGCAACAAGCATGTTGTTGGCGACCGTAGGAGAATAGTAGCTCTATTTCAAGGACTCCGGGAGGGGGTGAGTAGGAAGTGGAAATTTCAAGTAGGTTTCAAATGTGCTTTCAATAAACTGGACAAGGAAGATTAAAGTAGCATGATAGCAAAGTGCAAGAGCAGTCTGAAGAAGCCGTTAGGCTAGAGCAGCAAGATTTGTTCTTATTGTTTTTGTTCCAATTGGAAGACTAGCTGGGGTGTGAGCCGTGTTAGTGTTTCACAGATGATAGGAGAAACTATAAATGCCAATTACAACTGATCGAAGAAGACTGCTTTGGAGGAGTGCAATCACAACAGTTATTTTTCTAGGAAGGAAGGATCTGGCAAATACTCAGGTACTGAAAGTCTTTTAAACGGAACAGTTCAGGTAGATGCTATAGCGATGGGGGAGGGGAGGAGCATGGAGTTAATGAATGCACCAGAAAGCGGCTACCTCAGCTACCTCAGACGACCTCTGACACTGGAATGCAGGCTCTTCACCTGAGCCCACAGGAGCTAAGAGGTGGCAAGGCAAGTAGCTTCTGACAACAGCCCAGGCAGAGTCACTAAAATTACTGCAAGATCTTCACCATAGGGTACGTGTAGTGTAATCACAGAAGCGAGCTGCACTCAGGAACATGGCAGCGAAAACAGTCGCATCATAGGTCATTCTTGACAGTGTTACCATAACCTGTGGCACAATTTAGGGGAAATTTACAATATTTCTGTTGCACAAAATCACAGAGTAATCAGTATACATGGCATGCTTTGCAGTTTCCTGATCGAGCATTCTTTTTTATGTCATGATTAGAACAAGGCCATTTCAGAGTGTCCCCAGAGCTATCTGAGGTCTGCGGACCGGGTCCTGCTAAACCTCCATGGAGTTGTTTGCCCCTGTTTCTTGGATGACTAGCGAGTGCCCCAGGAGCCAGTTTTAACGAGACTCAAACAGTTCACAATTTTCTCACACACCCTTGTTTCTTCTCTTAACTAACAGAAAAGCCATTCACCCAGCTGCCAAAGCTGGGAACATAAAATAAATGTCTGTCAAGTCCCATTAATATCCAATAAGGTACCACCGTTTATGACGGCTTTTTATTGCTTCGTAGGTATCGGCGGTGAAAAGGTTGTGACAAATACCATATGTGAATTTTAATTTTATAAAAATAACTTAGAAGTCTTTGGGAATTTCTAATAAAAACAAGTGTAGTTAAAGTGTTTTTATTTCTCTATCTCAAAACGCCTGTGAAGCTTTATTTCATAATTTATCAGAAAACCTTGGGTTAACCAAATATTTTGAACTTGTTGCTTTATTACATAGGTATTAAAAGGCAAATAAAAAATAATCAAATCCCTCTGATTTCTTCAAACTAAGTATGGGACATTTTTACTGAATAAAGTTACTTGAACTACATTTTTCTGAATATAATTTTTTTAAAATCTCCGCTAAAAAGACTGCATTTGTGGGCAACACCGTTTCCTCACAAAATGAAACAAAAGCCCTGTTCTTCTGAGAGGAGACTTGGGCATACCAATGTATAGCTCAAGAGAGCTCAGGAAATGTTTTAGTGATATTCCATTATCCCTTGAGACACTTAACTTCAGCTCATGAAAATACCAGTGTCTAAGGGATGAAAATTACATTGGTTTCCTGCAAAAGCCCCCTCTAGGCAACGGGGCTAATTTAAACAATATGGCAAAACTCCAACCAAACCTCTAGCAGAGGTTAAAGCGTGTGTTCTTTAAAAGCTGAACTGGGCATTTGTCTGTCAACAGTGAATCTTTTCTACTTCAGGTTCCACGTGTTTTACATGTTCCACAAAAATAAAAGGAAACTATCATGTTTTCTAATGAAATATTAATATTCATTATCTCTCATTTCAGTGGTTTGTTGTTGTTTTTTTTTTGAGAAAGAGTAAGGCTGGGCACAATGCCTTACACATATATGTACAGATGTGTCGAATTAAGTATTTATAATGGCACTTTAATAAATGCACAGATGACGCTGTGTTCTCTGTCAAATGTGCCGGCATTTGCAAAATGTCAAAACTGCAATAATCTTTGAAGTTTTTCAGAAAAATCAGAATAGAAGGCAATATCATATATCTCAAACTCACTGAACCGTTAGCCTAAAACGAATTTAATTCACTGGGTTAGAGGCGGTAGGAGAGAGTAAGCTAAGGTGATTTTTACCATAGACAGACCTGCTACTTTGGATCTGAGTATTTGGGGGCAAGTGAGTGTGAGTGAAAGGTTTAATACCCGTTAATCCGAACATATACCCTGAATGCAAACAGTTGGGGCTGAATCTAGCCACCACCTACCTGCTGCTTGGCCTTTGATAAGTTACCTGACCACTTAGAGCTTTACCTTATTATCCACCATACGGTATTAATAAACTAACAAACAAACACACACCACCTCAGCGGATTAAAAAGAGAAAATGCGAGTAAGCACAACGGATGTCGGACTCCTTCTTTGTCTCTTCTCCAGCATTTTCCCTTCCACCCTGAGATACGCAGACAAAATATATTCCAGCATTTTGATGACCAAGGATCTCAGTCACAGAGAGGATAAGGACTTGCCAAGGAGAGCTGAAAAATGCCAAGGAAAGTGTTCGCGATTTTTACGGTTTTCTGCCTTCCTTGTTCCCTGGTGACCCCTCCCCAACACACTCTCCTGTGAGCTCTCAGACAACTTGCAAGGTTAGCATACCATGTACTTCGGCCAAGTGGCATCGCTGGGTACTGAGTGTGCTCCTGCCGATCTCTCTGGACGCTAATGCCGTGTGGTACAGGCCTGCGGATTCCCACTCTCCCAGCCCCCAGGAAGGGGCCCAGCCAGGCTAGAGTGGAAAGCAGCTTCTGAGAAGAGCATTCTCTGCCACCTTTAGGTCCAATCTTTTATTTTTTTTCTTTTCATTTTAGAGCAGAGGGAAAGAAAGGAACACTGATTTGTTGTTCCACTTGTCTATGCATTCACTGGTTGATTCTTGTACGTGTCCTGACCAGGGATCGAACTCGCAACCTTGGCATACTGGGATGATGCTCTACCCAACTGAGCTATTTGGCCAGGGCTAAGCCCAGTATTAATCTAAATCCTCTCGTATCTGATCAAGGGAGTACCCTTGAAGGTATATCTTTTCTCTCTGGCTTTTAGGCCAATTTTCATCAAGAAAACATAAGTATAACATAATATTCCATGCCTTTTTCTCTCTCCCACTCTACCACACACATACACCCATTCACCTCATAGGTTCAAATGTAAAGGAATGTATTTTAACCTGTAAAATTACATTATAATAGAGGAAAAGAAAGAGAAGATGTTGAAAAACAGAGTCATGTTGCCAGAGGCAAGTCAAAAAAGCGTGTCCCTTTATCCCACATTTAACTTTTTACAAGCCTGGAGGGATAAGGGCCCCCGCGCAACGTTGGCAAAGGCAGAGCCCGGGTGACACATAGTATCAGATATGATGATGCTAACCATAGTGGGGAATCAGGCCATCGCCATGGCCCAAACCTAGAGACGGGGAAAAATTCAGTCGTTTTCATTTGGTTCTGCCATATTTGATTTATGTAAAAGCTTCATGTTGGCTTGGTATCTGGAAATGTGTCCTTCTTCAAATAGTTTTAACATTAATAATTTGCAGATTGAAATCTGCGGTTAAATACATTTTTAAGAGGGTATTTGCAGCTAGCAAAGTTTGCACAATGATGCATTGCGACTGCTGGAACCAGACTGAGCCATAGAACAGATTTCCAAGGAAGTCAAAGAAAGCCAAGATGCAAGAGAACCCCAGATGAGGCAAAGGGAGCCAAGACGCCATTTTTAATACAAAGCCCAGCCTCCCCTTGCCCATGTGCCCTCTCATCCTAGAACAAAATCAAGATCGTTTTCTAGTGGCCAAATAGTGAGCACCCTACAAAGAAATAAACGACAGAAGAGAAGTGGAATCAATGTTCGTGGGGGGAAATTTAGGCTAAATACAAAGTAATGGGCAGACAGACAGGACATGAAGGACATGTATTGAATAAATGGAAGTTCCAAATGCTGTTTTCTGCATTTCCATGGAAAACCTCACTTAGGGAAAATGACTTCTGGGCCTTCGATCTGGAAACTAAAAGAGGCCTCCTTGGAGCCAGATAAATAACAACATCGCCGTGATGTTGTAAAATCACAATGCATTCTTTTCTAAAATATCTCAAAATATCTTACAAATACCTTTCTGTTAATCTCCATGGGATCCTCTGAGATACCTACATCGTCAGCATTTTCCTGAATGAGGGTTTCAATCACGCAAAGAAGTAACGACTTGCCAACAATCGCTGATACATGAAGACAAAGTTAGGCATCAAGTCACCCAATTTATATAACAGACCTCTATCCAGTAGGCAGTGCTGTTTTAAAGTGAAGTAAATTCACAATACAACCGCTTATCCCATAAGTGAGGGGAATGTTCCATGTGTTTCTATAACAGCCCACTAAAGATGATGAGCCTTTCACTGAGTTACCCTAGGAGGCGTTCATGTTAATAAAGTGTTTGATTTTTAAGGACAGGGAGTCTCCTATCAACCACAACAGGATAGTGCTGCATTTGTGACGCTGCAGAAAACCTTTCCCTATTTGGCCTTCGGAACAGAATTGTTGAACTGAGGCATGATGGCAGAAAAAAGACAAATTTGGTTTTAAAATGTGTATCTGCTTTGAGAAATATATCTGCAAAACATGGAAAGGGAGAAGGACTCTCAACTAGTTGACTAATTTGCAGATTTTCTCCGCTATAACTTAGACTTCCAAGGAAAATTAGCCGTTTGAAGCCATATTATAGACTCAGTCTTCCCACAAACCTAACAATTTTTTTTTTAAATCATTAAAACTGACCAAGAAATATATCAGCAATAAGATGAAGTAGAAGGCACCATCTTAATGCTACCTTGCTTTTAAGAAATGTGGCTAAAGAAGAGAGAAAGCGAAGATTCTGGAAAGTGGCTCAGTCATCCCAAACCACATCTCATGTACACCAGAGCGGCAGGGAAGAGAGGTGAGCAGGTAACATTCCCAGGTCTTCTGCTAATATCCCCAATTTTATTTTTAAAAAAGAGGCCTGAGCAACATATAACAATCCTATGACCTGGCAATTGTACTTCAGATATTTATCCAAGAGACATGAAAGTACATGCCCACAAAAGGACTTGTACATGAGTAATTATAATAGCCAAAAAAACCAGAAGCAACCCAAGAAATCCATCAACAGAGGAATGGATAAACAGGTTGTGGTATATTCATATGATTGAATATTACTTAAAAGTGAAAAAGGAATTACATATGCAAAACATCGAATTGGTGGAAGAAGTCAAATGAAAATGAGTACACAGTCTGTGGTTCTACTTACACGCAAAATTAATCCATGATGACAGTAATTAGAAAAACGGTTGCCTACACAGTGGGAGAAATGACAAAGAAGTGGTATAAGGGAACATTCTGGAGACATGGAAATGTTCTCTATCTTGATTGCACTACGGCTCACACATGGTCGAACTCATCAAACCATACCCTTAAGATTTGCACATTATACTGTGTATAAATTATACTATGATTACTTTTAATACAGAATGAGTAAAAGATGCATCTGAAGGGATAGGATAAGTGGACAGGCCAGTAAAAAGATGTGGGTTCCCCTCCCCAAACACACACACAAACAGGCCTCCCTACTACCACAGTGTGTCACAGGTTTAGCAATTTCCCGTGTCCGACTCATTTTTTCCTGCCTAGAAGAAAATCTGGGATGAGAAAACAGAACTCATCCCAGCCCACTAAATCTCCAGTCATAAGGAAGGATTTGGCAAGAGGAAAAACAATTGGGAAAAGAGGACAATTTTCTGAGGGAATGGGGTACGCTTCCCAGAGAAAGACACAAAGGGTCCCTGTGGAAGCCCCCACGCCACTGTGAACCAATAGGCTGTGGGCATGACCTAGAGTGGTCCCCTCTCAGACTGGAAGCGGTGAGTAAGGGCCGCGGAACAAATCAGGGCACCTGAACACTTGCCTTTGAAGGTAGGGACATTGCTGGGGGTTCACCTTAAACCTGGGGAAAGTGCTGAAACCCATAGGAATAAGAAAGTCCCCCCACCGATAGGTGGCGAAAACCCTCGCTCATGAGTTTTCAGGGGTCTTTAAGCAAACACAGAAAATGGACCGCCAACCACCTAGGCAGCCACAGTCCCTTCCAAGTTTTACTCTTCCCCACCCCATACGTCAAGCCGAGGAAAGGCTTGCTGAAGACCCGACATACCCAATGCTGGAAGAGCAGTTAAGGGCATGACAAATGGGCCTCCAATAGGGTAAAGGCAAGAGGACTTCCTCGGGACCACAGCACAATTAGAGGGGGATCGGGCTGCCTGCATCTAACATGAAAAAATGTAGAAAAATGGCATGGTGCGCTAGAATGTTCAGACCGGGATTCTGATAATCCTACTTTAACGTGTGCCAAACATCTGAAATTGCAAAACGTTTTGCAACACAAGTATAAGATTATGGAGATTGACTGCTGCATGGAACCAGTGAACCCCTAATAGAGATGTCAGCAGATGACGTGCTCTGTGCAGACAATGCCTCTGAAGAGATGCAGAAGGAGAGCAGACAGCCAGGGACTTACATCTATGTTCTTCTTGGCCTTCCCACCTCGCGACATCCTTCTCTCTCACACAACTAACCAAAAAGAGCAGAGAGACAGCATGGGACAGGGCACCAGAACTCACGGCAGCTCCAGAGTACTGGAAATTATGCAAAATAAGGCGGTAATAATCAGTATTTTCCTGTATTAATCTGACCTCACTTTTACGCGTGAACAGTAAGTGGAAGAGTCAGACCTCAGCAGGCCTGTACTCTCCCACTCTTATTTTTTAATTGGCTATGAGCAAACCATGCTTTCAAAGGCAAGACTGACCTTACTTTTAAATATAAACAATGACACAACAAAGTGGAGTTCACCAAATGAAAGCAGCAATAAATCTGTACCCTCTTACAAAAAAGTGGGATAAAAGGAAAGCAAGCATCCTAAACAGGCAACCAGAATACATGCCATTCATGTTATGGATTTTTATGTAATCTCGCTCGCCATTAGACTTAGAGTAAGCAAGCCATCCATGCATGCTAAAACCTTATATATTTTTCCCACTCTCTTAATAATCTTACTCACTTTACCAAGCTTTCAAAACAAATGACCCCCTGTAGAGTCCTAATGATGTGAACTTCATCCTTGGGGAGATTTTTTAATTACAGAAAAAGTAAGTCATAGGAATGTAATTGCCCAAGAAAAGAGATTTGTATTAATATATTCCACATTACAATATGGCAATCTTCACTGAGTGAAGAAAACAAGAAAGTCAAGGAAAGGAAAGAAAGGAAGAAAGTGGGAAGACAGACAAACCTATGCGACATTGTTGATACTGAGGGGTACCACCACCTGAAGGGTACGCTGCTCAGCTGCTCACCTGTGGGGAAATTCAATGATAACCGTCATTCCCCTCAGAGTGAGTGAAGAAATCACAGGGCCCTAAAAATAAACTAATTAAAATTCAGAAAGAGAGCTCTGCTCTCCAATTGTGAAAGACACAAGAGAGACTATTTAATGGTTCATAAACAACTCTAAGAAGAAAACATGAGTGAGTTTACTAAGAATTGAAATATGAAAACAATAAACTAGACCTAGTAATAAATATAAGCAGAAAATACCAATAGCTTATCACCTAGTAAACCATATGCTCTGAGCCATGAACTGGGTCACTTAAAAAACAAACCCAGACTTCACGGAGTTACATTTCAACATACAGAACAGTCGATAAAACCTGAAGGGAAAAACAGTGCTTGTCTATACATGGCGCTCCTTATTAGCGGCATTGTCAATTACGCTAGCGTAAGGCAAAGGCTGAGGAACATGGCTGACCTCTTTCAACAATGCTAAAGCTCTCGGCATCCTGGCCTAATAAACACATGTTCCCAATAATTCCCCCAATGAATAAGCCCCTTTCAAAAGAGAAACAGGACTCACATGAACACTAACCTCTTGATTAGAGAGCACATACTTAGCCAGTGGACTGCGGAGGTCTCCCCGAATTCGCATGCTTCAGGCTACATTCACAATCAATTAGTTACATCAAATCCCCTTTTGTTTCCCTCCAGTGACTTTCTGCCACCCTGTTACTTGACTCCTAAACAAATGCCTCACCTGGCTTTCATCCAGATTTCCTGCAAAGCTGCCCCTCCCAGACCCTGGGAGCCAGCCTCTGTAGATGCGACTAGCTTTCTGGAACTTCTATAATATGGGAGACAGTTTTCCCATAATTCCCCCAGGGCAACTGAGGCATTTTATTAATTGTTTCATTGAAGAAGCTCACTTGTTTTGTTCCCTTTCTTGTACTTTTCATGAAATCTTTGTCAAGTATCTCTCTTTCATCTACTCCAGAAAGGCTCAGGGAAGAGCCCATTCAGCTGAGAGCAAAAATATCCAAGTTACAATCTCAGTTTAGTCACTGAGAGCTACTTACCCTTGGGTATCTATCCTTGACATCTCTGAAGGTCAGATTCTTTACCCACAGAGTGGGTGATGTTTGGCAACGCCATTTCTATTTCAAAACGTTATTAACTGTGAAACAGAGGACATCCAAGAAGTGATGTCTTGCCTTCAATTACACTCTACCCCATTCTCATTTTAAATGAGTGTTCAAGCTGCACAACCATCCCCACAAGCTTCATCCTTGAAATGTTAATTGATGGCTAATGATCCATTCTAAGCATTCAACTCCTGATGTATTCTTCAATACCCTAAGTTTTGGAATTCATCTAAATGTGTTTCTGTTGACAATGTGATGCTCAATAATTTCAGCAACATCCCTGCCAGCATTTTCATTTATTACTTTTGCCAGTGTACCTTCTATTCCACTCCTTCCAGTGCACAAACTTACATTAACATAACTGTGTATTCCCTTTCAAGGGTCACTGGGCATTGCCAGGGGCATCACAGGAATATTCCAATTGGGTCCATCACAAAGCGATGAGATTCAATTCTATCTCATCAATAGAGATAGAAATTGAAATGAGCCAAATTCTAGCTCAGCAATACATTAATTTCTCAGTATTCCTCCTCTTCTCCTTTTTCCATCACCTACAAGTCATCATTCTAAATCTTTATGACTCACTTCAAGCACTAGACTCCTTGCTTCTGCCACGATTCTCAGCAGACAATAGAAGGAAAAAATAGAAGACTTCAGCCAAGAACTTCCTCAGCTGCCGTTTACATATATATTGTACCCATTCTTCCCACTTTCCCCCATGTAGTATACAAGCTATGTCGGTGTTGCTTCTTCTCCAAAGCTATACCTCCTTCAGTGAATTCAAATGCAGCTCTTCACACATCTTCCAAAGCTATCAATCACATTTTTTTTCTAATTCTTTTATCATTTTTTTCTCTTCTACTCCAGAGCCTTCTTTTCCCCTTCTGCTTAGGACATATGCTCACAACTCTCCCGAACCTTAATAACAAACAAATTCTCTTTCATTAGACATTCTTGAGGTTAGAGAAGTCTGGGATACGCAGCTTCTGGGTGAGCATGTGCAGTCCAGGGATTACTCCCTAGTATGGAACAAAAAGCACAACTTTTTGCTCGACAGCAAGTTGTCTCTGTCCCACCATCTCTCTCACTAGGTACGGCCCTTAGCTTTTCCATCTCCTTTCAGCAAGTTTTTTTACAATTTAAGAGCTATATTCCAAGATTCTACTTTCATTGACTGTTCTTTGCTCCCCAAACCCTGCTTGGTTTAGATTATCAGTTCCATGACTGTACCTAGCAGCTTTGTAAGAATCTTGCATAGCTATAACTCCAGTGTTAACCTTTTTGCTAAGCTACAATATCACACTTTCAACACTTTACATAACACTACCATTTTGAGTCATCCACAAGCAATTCAACATGTCAGAATTGGGACGCTTTTGGTTATAAGTAATAGGAAACTAATACTTATCTATCTTAGACCATAGACCATAAGTAAGTTTACAGCCCCATGTAAGGAGAGGCAGCGCAGGCTACAGGCACCATAGAGAGGTACCTCAAGGCTCTGGATTTTTTTTCTTCGCATTTTTCTTGGCTCTGCCCTCCTACGCATGTTGGCTTCATCCTCAAGCTGACGGCAAGATGGATGTTACAATTCTAGGTGTGATTTTTCAAACATAACATCACCCCTAAAAGAAGAGTTCTACTTCCTTAAAAGAAAAACTTTATAGATGTCACACCGAATGAGGTCCACACTTATTCCCCCACCAGTCACTGGCAAATGGAATGAGATTGCCATCCTTAGCTTAGATGAGGGTTTCTCACCTGGGAGCTATGGATGGTTAGGGCCAGATAATTCTTTATTGTAGGGGGCTATTCTATGCACTGCAGAGTGTTTAGCAGCATCCTTGGCCTCTCCCCACTACATGCCAGTAGCGTTCCTCATTACGACAACCAAAAATGTCTCCAAGCATTGTCAAATGTCCCCTGGGAGGCAAAATCACACCTGATTGAGAACCATTGGCTTAGACTAACCATAAAATAGCCTTAAAACACAAATAAGGGTCATCCTCTTAAGAAAGAAGACAGAAAATGAATGTTGACTAGACAACCAATAGTGACCACTACAATGTCCAAAAATAAACTTATTTTCTACTCCCCTTCCCCAAAATACATTTCTCCTCCTGAATTCTCAACATTGATCAACATGTCACTGTCTAGACACTCCATGGCCCAAACTAAGAACCCTGGAGTCATCTCGATACCTCCCTTATTGCCCACCTCCAACTGTCAACAGATCATATCAACAGTGATGAGAAAGTACATTGTGGATCTGCTCTCTCCATTTCCATTGTCACCTGAGTATCTCAGTGGTGGCCTCCTTGGGGTGTTTCCTGCCTCCTGGGCTTTCCTAAGGTTTTGAGAGCTATCTTCCAAAGGGTAAATCTAGTCAAATCACCCCCAGCTTAAAACAATCTGATGACTTCTCATGACCCACAAAAGTGAGTTGAAATCTTCACCCTATCATACAGGATCCTTAATGGTTTATTCCTCACCCACTGCTATAGCCTCAACTCCAGCCACTCTGCTTACTTCATTCTTTACCACTTCAGAGTATTTATTGTTCCTAAAACCAGACATACCATTTGATACATAAGTGACTTTTTGGGGTCAGTCCTTCTGCCTGGGATGATCTCTCCCCTCAATTCCCAACCTTCTTCAAGTCCTTGACACTTCTCATGCATTATTTCTTTTTTGGTGACTTCTATTCTCCTCATGAGAAAATTAATGACTCTAGCATCTGTATCCCCATAGTACTTACTAAAAATATACTTCTGATTGAAGCACTTAATCCATCATATTATAGCTTTATTAGCCTGCCTGGTTAGATCATGGACTACTACTAAAAGTGAGGTAGTATCTTTATCCATATCAACAGTTCCTGGCACAGTACTTAGAACAATATAACAAGTCAGCTCCAAAGGAAGCGCTAACAAAATGAAGGCATTGAATTAAACTGATTCCAATGTATTTGCCCAAAGTTATAAGACTTCTCAAGGATCAGGTCCTATCAGTCAGCTAAAAGCAGTAATAATAAGCCAAATTATCTGAAATATGTGTATACCATATAAAATGTTAATAAATAATTGTTTGATAGTCAAATAACAAGTCAAAAAAGTAAAAATTAGTGTGACAAATAAAGATATAGCAATATCTTCTATAAAGTCATTACAATGTTAAGAGGGATGATGATTTCCAATTATCTGTGTGAATCACAGAGGCTGCTACACATGTGCATGCCTGGAGACCATTCCAATCCCCGCTCATACTTCACCCCAATGATGAACAGCGTATGGGCGGGTGGACCTCCACAAACGGGGACAAGAGTAGGAGCATCTTCATACCCCAACTGAGGCCAAAGTAGTGAAGGACACAGGCCTTAGAAATTTCTAGAATGCAAGAAGGAATTTTTGTTGTTGTTTTATTTTTTAAGCCAAATCACAGTAGAAACTGAGTACAAAATAAAGGGTGAGGGTAAATGGAGACGTTCTGGGGAGAGTTACTAACAGAGGCACAGTTGGTTTTAGTCTGCTGTTATCTTCCAAACTTTCTATACTGTGGTTATTTTACTTTTCAGAAGTTTCATTTCAAGTTGGCAAGAGAATCCGAGAGGCTGCGTCGCCATTAAATATCGCCCATTCACGCGTGCTTCGAGCACAGGCAGCGCAGGGCACCCACCTTCAGCAAAGGCTGGGGTCAGGGGGGACTGCCCGTTAGAGGAACGGGTCCAGTTTCATGTCACTTCTAGGAAAGTCCCAGACGCTTGGAATTCAACTCAGAACTGCTGTCATAAGCTTCATCAGCATCATCCCAAAGATTACAGCTTAGCAGACAGTAGGTTATGAGGTTTCACTCAAAAAAAAGTAAAACTAACTGCTCCTGGCATCCTAATGGGAGCCCCAGGCTGGACACTTCATGGTCCGGTCAGGGTGAAGAAGCACCTGCGATTATCCGCCGGATCTTGCTGACCCCTCCTGGTCTTTGCAGGGGACTTGAACTGCGCTAGCCAGTTAGCCATGGACACAGGAGAGTCAGAATTCTGGAATGTGCTGTTTCAAGGGCTTCCTCTTTTTGTGCAAATGTGAAACCCATCTCTTAATCTATTTAAAAGGGTTATGTAATTATCGCCCCAATACACATCGCTAAGTCTTATATCCAAAGTGAGATTTGTATACTTATAATGTGGCCCTGTCCTCTCTGTCCCTTAGATTTCTGTGGAGCCCCATTTGCCAAGAACAGCTGAGGAACCAATTCCATTTTGTAATAACAGAAAACTGCTACAGGCCCCAACAAAGCAGCAAGATCTGCTAAGATGGCCTAAGCTCAGCCAGGTGTGGCATGATCCCGCTGCTTGCAACCAACAGTCTAGTTTAATAAGGTCCTGCACTCCGATGCCGCTTTTATTTTAATTTTCTGCTTAATCAGCTGGAATAGAGTGAGAACTGCTGCTAGATGATTGCTCCATAGTGGTAGTCACTGAATATTAGTGATGGGCACAAAAAGAGTATAAATTATGAAAAAGGCAAAGCGCATTCCCACACTGCAGCGCTAGAGGCGGTTTGCAGGGCTGAAGAGACAGGACTTCTCCCGACTCCGTCCTGTTTACAAGTGCAAAAAGGTCCGTTCTCTCAGGAATTCCTGTTTGCATTTAGGAAGCCTAAAATGGAGGGGCTGCCTTAGAAAACAAAAGCACTGCATTTCTATAGTAAAAAAGTTAAAGATAGCTACATGTCATATGTATATTTTTGGAGAGAATCTGACTTTTCTTTTTTGTGTTCCCTTTCTCCTTTTTTCCCATTGAATCGATCCACTTGATTATTCTGTATTGTGGTTACCCAACAGTTGTCTTCAACATTTTATCTAATTTGAAGTTTCAAGCAAAATAATTTTTTTCTCTAATGTTAAATAATTTCTTTTTCTGTAGAATAACTGAAATACATATACTCTCTGAAAAATTTAAATCCCCATTTGCTCTTCTCTTCAGTATTCTTCCCAAACAGAGCTTCCATAAACTCTACATCACCCTTCTGGGCCTTTCTAACCACTCTTGCTGAGAAAATTGTTGTGTTTGCTGGAATCAGCCTCTTGGTAGTTTCTCTTCAAGTTCTTTTGTTCTTATTACAGAATCAACTAGAACTTACTTCCCTGCTGTAGCAATTTGCAAAAATTGGTCAGCAGCTTAACCACAGAAGCATCAATGAAGCTACCCAAGAGCAGAAGAGCTATCCTGAGATCAGCCAAAATTGTTGGCCCATAGAACTGTGCACTTTATTAAACATTTATTGTTTTAAACCACTGAGTTGTGGGATAACTTGTTATGCAGCAAAAGCTAACTAATATAGCTGACCATACACATTCCTTAATGGCAGCCCTCTTCTCTAGTTTTCCCTGGTAGTTTTCCTTTGAAGTGACAGGCTACAGATTTCTCATCAGTTAGACATACTTTCACCTAAGCAAATAATATAAATTCTTACAGTACAATGAAAATATTCTCCTCATTCCCAAAGTATTTGGAAAGGGTGTTCTTAACCACATAATAACAAAGGAAGTATGTAGACTTTGCCTCAAGAATCAAGTTTTAAGATTATACTAATTCACATGATTGTCATAGACTATAAAACAA
Source organism: Pteronotus mesoamericanus (assembly GCF_021234165.1). Classification (NCBI taxonomy): domain Eukaryota; kingdom Metazoa; phylum Chordata; class Mammalia; order Chiroptera; family Mormoopidae; genus Pteronotus; species Pteronotus mesoamericanus. The sequence goes on from NW_026555302.1 coordinate 3,315,537, forward strand.
ATCTCTTTTTATTCCTTTTAAGATCATAACCTGCTACATGCCAGATATTTTGCAAATCATATCTCCTTTCATCTTTTCTATGATAGAAAAGAGAATTAAAAATAGATTAATTCATGTCTTCGGGATTCTACAGACTATGTTTTTGCCACTAAACCATACTGGCTATTTTCACTCTGAGAGTATATAACTAACATCCTTAGATACACTAAATTTTGAATCAACTTGTAGAACTAAAACCAAAATCCTTAAGTTTGTGTATTTACTCATTTGACATTCAAGTGGCAGAGGCAGCATAAGACTAAACTCTTGATTCCACCATTCCCTTGAGCACTGACCCCAAGGGCTGACCTACTTTCCTAATTTTCCTTATGTCGGGGAGCAAGGGGTCAGGACAATGGACTAAAGGCACTTTCACCTACTAATTTGTACATGTGCTTTTCTGTAGAACAAATCAGCTCTCGCCTCGGAAAGTTGTCACTTTTTCCCAGCCTGTCTTCCAATCTACAACTGAAGCAGATAGAGGAAAGAGAAGGAGGGCAAATCAAAACATGAAAATATCCATTAAATGTAAGATGCCAACTTACTCTCACCTATGAGATTCATCCCTGGCTCTTGGTTACACATAATGTAATCTTTCCGGACAAGGTCTACTTCTTTCTTTATATGTAGATGCTGGGTGTTCAGTAAATTGATGTTGAGGAATAATAATTCAAAGGTGAAAATTATGTCCCCCTCACCCCGCCCCAGCTTCATGTGCATTCAGAAGAATGATCTCTTATAGCATTTAACTTGAACTTCATGTTTTTTCCTTGCTAAGGGCTGTTACATTAATATAGCACCACAGAGGAGATTTTTGTTTTTCTTCTGATAGCCATCTTTCAACAAGTCTGGCTGCAAGTAAATGAGATCAGCATTTCAAGAGCCAACTATTGTGTGGCTCATTGTCTGTACTTGCTAAACGTTACTTTCCCCAGAGTTTGCCTCCGTTTCTATCGCTGACTCTATCTTGTAATGAAAATTAATGCCCTGATTTAAATGAATGATATGAAATATGATCTATTATGCCTGCTGGCACGAAGTATGTTTTGCCTCATTACTACATTCTTAAAGAATAATTAGCATCTCGAGGGATGAATTGGATATTACATATCCAACATTTGCAGCTACATTTAGTCACAGAAAACAGTGGTTCTATCCTTTCCACACACTAAGCCTCAGTTAGGAGTTTCCCCAGTTCTGAAAATTGAAATTGTTCTCTAGAGGACGTAGATTGCATTGCTGATGAATCAACTACAGGCTGGTGAGGCCCAGGAAGTTTCCACTTGCAGGCTTCTAACATTGACCCTATTGTCATGTGTTTGCATTTCTTCCAACATTATTTAAACTCTTTTAACACTTTAATTAAAGTTGTTAAATAAAATGGAGAACTGATGCCACTGAACTGAAATACTTAGTCTCGAAATCACCACGTGTTCATAATATATTCAGATAACTGAGACCAAATTAGGTCATTGCCTAGTTTATTGGAGAGCTCTGTGCCCTCATATGTCTATATCTGTATCTGTATTTCATTGGATGTGGAAACTGAAATACAGATTTAATGTAAGTTTAATGCAATTTATCTTTATATATTGATAACTTATAATTTAAATATTAATCTAAGCATGTCATTTATTCATTAATTTCAAATAAATTTAATTCAAAAGTTAACGGCATAAAATATATCTCACAAAATCTACTCTTATCAAAAAATACAGAAGGTTCTTCAAAATAGAAAATAGTGTTTAGTAATCCTTTGTTTTCTATCCCTTGGTCTAATTTCTTTTACTATTTTTTATTTATCCAAATTCTCTTTTTCTCAAATCTGCTAGTGTTTTCATTTCCTATTCCCTTAAAATATTGTCAAGCTCATCTTATTTCTTTCAAGCAAAAAAATGTGTCTTATACTCTGAGAATTCTAAAACGTTACCTTTTGGCGGGTCTGTTTTAACAGATGGTAATTCCTGCTGGTTCTTGTCCTTGGTGCCCCTCTCCCTTGTGTGCTTGGTTAAATTTTTCAGTGATTTTTCCCATTTTACTTACGGGATTATTTGTGGGATTTCTTGGGGGACCTAGGGTTTCCAAATCCTTCTCCGAGGCACACACAGGGCACTGCCAGTTCAGGACCACCTGAAACCAAATCCACACCAGCCACTCTTTGAACAGCCTGGGAGAGTATATTTAAGCTTGAGAACATCAGTGTTTGGCTCTGCCTTCTTAGCGATGTATTTCATTTTGATTTGGGTTTTGTGTCCTCTTCCACTCAGCACTAACAGTCCCTGGGTGGGTAGGCAGGGAGTATTGACTTCTGTTTCACCCGACCCTGAGAGTGTCGTCCTTGGGAAATCGGCCTCCTCTTAGTGACTCTATCATGGATGGGCCCTGGGCTCAGGGACCAGGTTCTGCAACCTAGAATAACACCTGGCCAGTGTCCCCATGCAGAAGTGGCTTCCGTGCTCCACTGACCTTTCTGGGTTCTCATCTTTCTCTGAGACTCTGGCCAGCTGATTCCTTATTATCTTTTAGCTTTCTGACGCTTTTAGGATTACATATGTGTTCATCCCAGCTTGTTCATCTATTTTCAGTGGCAGGATTGGTCTGAAAGCCCACTATGCTTCCAGACCCTCCCCCAAGTTTAACAAGCCTCATTAAAGCAAACATATTCCAGGTGTCTGAAGTGTTCAATTACATCTTCAATTACAAGTGACAAACAGAGCTCAAGCTAGCACAAATAAGCAAAGGCTATGGGGACACAGGACCCCAGGAGGAACTGAACAACCCAAACCACAGGAAGAGGAGGGGCCACCTAGAGACAGGAAGAACCGGCAACAGAACAAGATCCTGACCTCAGAGGGTCTCAAGCTTTAGAAAGACCAGGATTACCTGGAGATCGTCGGGTCCCACCTGCAGAGTTTCCGACACAGAGCCTGAGAATTTGCATTTCTACTAAATCCCCAAGTGACGCTGACGCTGCTGGTCCAGGGACCACGCTTTGCGAACCCCTGCTGTGCTGCATCCCTGCTGAAGAATGAAGGTTCCAGAGCTTCCACTCTGAGATCCCCAACCTAGTTCACCATCTACCAGATGGGTGAACTCAGACACATTATTGTACCTCTCCATGCCTCGATTTCCTGTCTCAGTGACTCAGAAGATTAAATGAAACAAAAGGTGTAAAATCCTCTGACTCGTGCCAATATTGGGCAAGCTATTATGATTATTACTTACCTATTTTAAATAAACCGTATTTCAGTATTTATCCTCCCTTTTGTGTATGTCCAGGTTTGCTTCCTATCACTAACTTGCCTCCCCCCTCCCTGGCTATGTTTCCTCCCCTCTTCCAACTCCCTCCTACTCTCTCTCTTACTGATGCCCTTAAAATATTCCAGCATAGCTCCCTTAACTTTAGTTTACCATGACACTTATAGTCTAGACTCTCAATCCTACTTCATAACTGTCTCAATGAATACTCCTCTATTTCCAACCTTCTGAGTTTATTAATGAGTATTATATACTTAATTAATTCTTAATTACACTTAAAATTCTTAATTACATATTTAATTCTGTCCATCTTTCCCAGTTTACATTCCCAAGAGAGAATCAGACTAGTCTAGATCATCATTCGCTGCTGTGCCACATCACACATTACTGAGCAATCCACAAACTCACTGCCCTTGGACCAGGCTGCTATCCCTGGTCCATTCACTGTGGAGCAGAAGAATGAGAGAGGTGAGCAGAATGAAATGAGGCTGCGTAGAGCTGCTCTTTAAGCAGTGACTATGAATGGGGAAGACTCACTTACAAAGGCCAGGGCACGTGGCCGACACCATGACTGACATGTCTCAGTGTCATTATAGGTTTAAAAATAGTACTTGTTGTGGTTCAATCTGTTCTCATCGCAATTAAATACTGTGATTAAATTCCCTGATATCAAATGACTTCCTCTTTTTATATAGACCTTATTCAAATATATCTAAGCTCGCGTGTCATGTGTTTCACGCACGTTAAAAATCAATGGAGGCTGTCAGTAATAAGTGTAGCAGAACCACCATAAGTTGAGTGGTAACAAACAGGGGAGGAAATTGATCCCATCTCGGGAGTAAAGTTCTACCAAATGTATATTTACATTATCTGCTTTGATATCAATATTAGACCCATCAGTCAAGGAGCATGATAAAGGGGATAATTTATAGAGACTGCCTGAAAGAGTAACATGCAAAAGAAAATACATGATAAATAACATGAAGAGCACAGTAAATATCAATATGATGAATCAACAACCCCGCTCTTTCTAAAAATGGCACCAGGTAACAATTCAATATTCAACGCGGTACTTGCTTGAACACACCATGTCGAAATATCCCTAACTTCTCACAGATACGCTGGTTATGAATCCATCATCTAGGATTTTACACATCTTTACGGAACCTACTTGTAATGTTGAAACATTACATGCGCATCTTTTTTTCACCCTAAGCAGCCCTCCCCTTCACCAAGCAAGGAAGTAGAGGTAAAATATAATGTAGGTTTCTCTTCTCAAAATGTCCATTAACACAGTATGTTGGTATATACTTATCTTTACTGAATTCATTTTATGGGATTCCATCAGCTAGTTCAAGACAGGAAGAGTCGTAAACTATTCTCACTTGTATACATTTGTTCCTCATTCAGGAAACCGGCTAGACTTTTACCCTCACGGACCCCATCTCAGAGTTAACTTCCACTTCCCAGGTCCTACAATATGTGCGGTCTGTCCAGAAAAAGTCCAGCCATTGTTAATCAAATGAGAACAATTTGCATGACATCGATGTAACCTGGCAGCCAAGGAGAGTGGACTGGAACATGCCTGTGTGAACAATGATGACTTTGCTGTGCTAGTCAATGGGGAGCAGCAGACGCTGTTGAGTGAGCATGTGTACTGTGTGGCACATTTAAAATGACTGAGCGAGTAGAGCAACAAATCGGCATCAAATTTTGCGTTAGCTTGAACATTCCTCTGAGGAAACTATTTGGATGACTCAGAAGGCTGCAGCTAAGGCAACTGATGATTGGCAGCTTCACCACGACAACATGCCCGTTCATGCATCAGGTGTTATGCAGAGGTTTTTGGCGAAACATCAAATCACCCAGGTGACTCAGCCCTGCTACAGCCCAGATTTGATGCCCTGTGGCTTCTGGCTTTTCCCAAAACTAAAATCACCTTTGAAAGGGAAGAGATTTCAGACCGTCGATGAGATTCAGGAATATATGATGGGGGGCAGCTGATGGTGATTGAGAGAACTGTGTGAGGTCCCAAGGGGCCTACTCTGAAGGGGACTGAGGTATCCTTGTCCTATGTACAATGTTTCTTGTATCTTGCATCTTCTTCAATAAATGTCTCTATTTTTCATATTACATTGCTGGATACCTTATAGACACCTTCTTCTATTTTCTTTTCCTGACCTAAATAAACAACTTGCACAATCACTCTTATACAGGTATTCCTCACTTAGGGGATGCTGTCTTAGCATTTGAACTTTAAATTATAAAATAAAGAATGTTACAAAGATTATAGCTCATAAAACTTAGAACATGAATAATTGGCCAACACAGAGCGACTGCAGGTAAATTACAGAATCTCTCCTGGAGCCTTACCTTTCTCATCTGTAAATAGGGACACAAAGAACCTACCTCAGGCTAAAACTGTGACAGTTAAATGAAACAATGCACTCAAAAGAGTATCTATTTTTAAGAAATATAAGTTTCTTTCCTTTTCTTCAACAATATAAAATAGAAAACAGAGCCTTCATTAAAATGTGATGTAGCCCTTTATTTTTACTAGGCATTTAGGAAGAGATACTGTGAAGTTCCTGGAACAACTAGCATTAGCTTAGTCCAAAAGCTTAATATTAGAGGCCAGATTTCAGCGAAGGGGGGAGGGAGCACCCATAAAGGATATCATTGTAGACAAAATCTTTTTGTGTCTCTACCTTTAGCTTAATTATTCTGATCCCCCCCCCCCCAAGTGGATCCCTTTAGCACCTGAATCCTCATATTTGGAATCTGAATTTGTTTCTCTGTACTTCCGGCCGGCTCTTGACCCCACACTTCACCCTTCGAATTTTCTCTTAGACCTAAATGCATCTCTGTGCTTGTCGGCCTGCCTCTGGCCGCCCCAGCACTGGTTCTCGGATGTCTGATACTATATCTGGTTATCAGCTCTCCTTCACATTTTGTTGCAGAAAATGGAAGCTCTCCAGGCATGATCAATTTACCAGTGTCCCTGTGTGTGGGGGCCTGGGGACTCCGAGACTCAATGCTGCCCTTTTCTAGACAACCTCACCCCGAGGACAGATCTCTGTTCTTCTCATGCCCCTGGCCCTGTTCCTTAACCTTTTGGCTATGACAGCTGTGAGTGTACATAAAGGTGGTAAGTGAGCCAAGGGAAAAACTCCTGTCATTTGAGGAAGACAAAAAGGAGATGAACAATAATGGTAGAAGAAAGAACAGAAATTGCTTTACAAGCCTAAGAAGTTTTGCCCTGACCAGTGTGGCTCAGTCGGTTGGGTGTCATCCCACAAAGCAAAAGGTCATTGGTTCGATTCCCAGTCAGGACACATGCCTGGGTTGCAGGCTGGGTCCCCCATTGGGGCATACACTAGAGGCAACCGATCAATGTTTCTCTCGCACATCCATGTTTCTCTCCCTCTCTTTCTCCCTTCCTTCCCGTCTCTCTAAAAATAAATAAATAAAACCTTTAAAAATCTAAAAAGTTTTGCATAAACAGCCTCAGCATTAAAACATCGCGGATCTTGTGGCCTTCACCAACCTCTAAATCCCTTCTACAGGAGCTTTCAATTCAAGCTCCTGGGGTGTTTCCTTTGGATATTGTTGATACTTTTATTATCAGGGCCACTGTCAAAACAGATTCACTTAATTACACATGTTATGCTGATAGCCAATATTCCTGAAGTCCACCTGTCCTGTCTTATTAGCCTCTCTGCCCGACTTCAACTCTGGGGGGTGAGGGGTGGCAATTTTCTTCTCTGATTCCTTACTGTTAGACTGATAGCATGGCAACTTCTCACTTTCCCACTTCTCTTTTTTATTAGGAGCCATGACAATGCGAACTAAAGGTTCCGGATTAACCTACAAATGCATAAGCACAATTTTCATTCACTTTAATTACATCAGTGTTGTAAAATATGTGAAAGCAAAATATGAGCACAACATAGGAACACAAGTTCAAGTACCCAGGAGATGTGCGCTCAAAACGCCACGCAGACGCAGGCATCTGTACATCTGCACATCTTTTCCTGATGAAACTAGAACTTCATTCAAATAAATTGCTGCAGTTAAAAAAAAGTACAGAGACATGTAAAACTTCTCAAGGAAATCCCCTTGAAAAATAATTATGACAGTTATTCTTTTCCAGGCAGAATTAAAATGCAAATTAGATTTTGTCTTCCCTGAAAAACAGAGGAAATCATTGTTCTAAGACACTCTCCCCTCTTTTTCCCTAGAGCACAGATCAGAGAGCGTACAGTGTGTGGAAACGCCGGCACAGCCAGACTGTCTGCTTGCAAGCCTGTTTAACCAAGGCAACAGGCTGGGAAACTACCCTCGTACACAGCCAATATTAAGGTGCACCTTTATGTTTACCACTATTCCTTCTCTCAGGCTCAAACACTTATATCTGGCATTTTTAAATATTAATTATATGGGACTTAGGATCTTATGAATATTCAAGCATCTTTCTCCTAAGACTCCATCTAAGCATCTCATCCTCCTCGTCACGTTCTTCATTCATTTTTTGTGTGTCTACAGTCAAAAGCTGAACCTGCCAACCTCATGTTGAAGCCCACATATCTGCCAATAAACACAGCTCCACCACCCCATCTTCACTGTCTGACTGCTCCCCAAATTCACCATCTCCTTTCTGCCTTTGACTCTTGAGCGCGCTTTGTCTCTCTCCTTTCCCCACTGTCCGACGCAACGCACTTTCTTTCCAACTACACCTCCCATCCCTTCAACCAGGTCTTGCTGCAATGCCTCTACCAGGGCAAACGTTGCCTGGCTCCTTGTCCCAGCCCCACACTCACCTGTCCCCGAAGACCAGAGAAATTAATATGCAATGGGGAGGTGGAGGAGTGTCATGACTAAAAGCTTAGATTCTGGTCATGAACCTTGGATTTCAAATCTTACATCTACCACTTACTAGTCGTAAGGCCCTGTGCAGAAAAACTTCACCTGTTGCGGCCTCCATTTCCTCATTCTTGAAATATAAATAACAGTAACTCTTATTTTGTAGAGTTGTGAGGATCAAATATGTTAATGCACGTAAAGCACAAGAACAGAGCCTGATGCACACTAACTATTCAATGAGCTTTAGCTATTACTAGTATTGCCACAAAACTTAGATTTCCCACATCTTATTATATGATTATATTATAATCCTTATTACATTATAATTACTTTTATAGTTATAATTATTGTAACGTAATTCTTTTTTTTAACATGACCCTCTAAACATTATAGTTCTATAAGGGGAAGGACCTTACCTCATTAATTGCTGCGTTCTGAGCCCCAAGTGCTAGGTAAGGCATAGAACAGGCACTCAACAAACTTTTAATGAATCAAGGAGTAAGTGAATTATTGTCAGACCGTGTGCTGCCTCCAAGCCATGAGTTCAATTGTCCGCTTTAGGGAACTGTACCCCTACATGTCCCTGTCCTCCACTAACAACTACAGGGGTTCAGCTGCTCTAGAATGATGCCTTGATTTCTCACCCTGAGCTCCACTGTGCAGTATTTTTGAGTCTTTCAGATGAGGCGTCACTTCGAGTAGTGTATCTAACTTGGTGATTTGACTCCTAGATTCTCAGACTTGCTGTGTGTTTGGACTTGGCTTGTTTCCTGAACTATACAGATTTTTGTACCCTAACTGTACATAAGAAATAGCCTGCTCTGGGTTACCGTCTGGGCAAGCACTTCCTCATATCTAGTCTATATCCTATTCCCACCAGTAATTAAGGAGATTGACAATATAACACCTCAAACCATGACTTTGTTGACCAAGTAGGTAGCTTTAGAGAAAAGAAGAATTATCTATTCTGAACATCCACTGGAATTCTACTACTTGTTCCTTTCTCATTATTACGGTACAATGACCATTGTTGCTTTTAATAATGACTTGATTCAATACATTCAGTATCACTTTACTCTTCTGTGATTTATTAGCTATCATGGTTAAATATCTTCTATAGGTATAACCCCATGCATTGCCCATGACTTGTAACAGAATGTGTTTCATACTAACAAAATTATGGGATGATACTGGTAGGTTATATACAAGTCTGTATCAAGGGTACTAAAACAAGTTTGTTTTGTCCATTAAAAAACATGCACTGAATTCTGCATGAAGATAAATACATTATATTCTGTGCCTTTAAAAGTTCACAAGTTAGTAGATTTAAATTTAGGTTAAAATAATACCTAGCATTGGAAGTAAAAGCATAGTTTTCCAATTTTGCTCTTTGACAACAAAAAATCGTGCCATCGCAACCTTAGAGAATTGCTGCTGACAGCATCACTTTTGTAGGATGTGTATTATGTCCATTAAATCTCCCTAAATATAAATAGAACATATCAAGAAGACCTTCTCGCTTTATGATCCTTCATTTTTTAGGTCAGGATATAGTCAAATAGCATAATGCCCAATTCATGATAATGCCCTGGTCTTAACATACCAGGAAACATTCCAGGAAGGGCAGGGAGGGAAGCAAAGTTCAAGAGCCATAGAAGTGATCCCTCCACAACCCTCCTCATCTGTTGAGTGCACTCACATTACTGCTACGGTTAAAGCAGTGAAGAAAATGTGTTCCCAGAGCAAAAAGCAAATAAGGGGAAAGGACAACATTCTCAAGTGTTTGTAATCATAGGCAGTAGAAAAAACAGGTTCCAGTTAAGTTATGTTTACATGTCTGCATTTTTCTTCCAATATAGCTGTAGCCTGTCGGGAACAGATGTACTCTATGCTACTAAATCTCCAGCCATGGCCTTCAGTAATGTTTCTGTTCTGCTACGTCATGAATACAGATCCAAGCAACACCACTGAGTTAGTCTGGAGTTAAGACTTCAGAAACAGGGATCCCTCAGCTTGAATCTCACCTGTACCACCTGTATAGGTCCTGGATGGGTATTTAATCTCTCTGATATTCACCTACAAAATGGCAGCAAAATAACAGCTACTTCAACAGGTTTGTTATAGGGATTTCTTAAAAAAAATACATGAGATTAAAAAATAATTTTTTAAAAAGAAGAAAGAGGAAGGAAAGGAGGAATAAGAAAATAAGGAGAAGATTAAGTGGAGGAGGAGAAATAGGAAATGAAAGAGGAGAAGACGGACAATGGAAAGGTTTGTTAAATCTTCAGCAGAATATAAAGAAAGAAAGCCAATAAAGCCATAAGCTGGTGGTTCACTTGAGATGCTGTGTACAAATGAATAAAGAATGAATGATTTTACAAACCTAGCAGGACTGAGGAAGGGGCCTGGGCCCATGGAGAGCAGCCCTGGAGAAGACATACACCTTCCTCTGGGTACAGTCCAAAGGCCACAGTTGTCAAGGAGGGTTGAGACAGGCTCACAAGCCAGGCTAGGGCCATTTTCAGCACTGCCACCTCTACCAGAATTTTAAATAAGGATGATTTTATTGTTTGCAATTGACCCATCAATTCAACCAATGTTTACTGAGTGCTTGCCCTCCAGCTCTGCCCTCAGCACAGTCTAGTCTAGTAGAGTTTACATGACAATATTCGTAACTAAAATGCAAGGGACAATGTGTTAAATATAATAAAAGATGCAAATAAAATACAATAGGGACTCCAAGGAGGAAAAAATTACCATCACTGGGAGTAGTCTGAAAGGCTTTATGAAGAAAATAATATTCATTCATTCATTCATGCATGAAGCAAATATATTTTGGCATTTTCCCACATGCCAGATGCTATTTAAGGAGTCGGGAGCACATCTGTGATCTACATGGGTAAAACTTCTACTTTAGAGGAAGAAAACAATAAAGAAACAAATACATACATACATAGGTAATAATCATTTTAGACAATGACAATTGTTTTTGAATACATTAAAGCAGAATACTCTGATGGAGAACAATTTGGGGCAGGAGGAAGCAACTTTAGATAAAGTGGCCAAGAAAGACTTCGCTCAAGTTTTATCGTTTGAGCTAATAACTGAAAACATTCTTGGCAGAGAGAAGTGTCAAACCCTAAAAATGAGAATGAGCTGAGAATAACAGAACATTTACCAGAAAGCTGGAATAAATTGGAAGAAGGGAGGGTAGAGAAGACGGCACAGAGAGGGGCTTAGGGTCCAGAACACGGAGGAACCCATAGATGACTTGATTGTTTGACTTCGCCACTTAGAACCCTGGTAGAGAAAAGGGGCAACGGAAAGTGAGGAAAGTGAAAAAGAATTCATATTTATTCGTTACCCACTATATCATTTAATCCTCACCATAACTGTGGGGGTAGATATTATCATCACTCCCTTCCCCCCTTTTTTTTCCTGAGGTAAATGGAGGAGGAAATGTGTTAAGTAAATTGCCTAAAGTCCCATGACTGAGAAAGAAGAGTTTAAGTCCAGATCCATCTGACTCAAAACTTGTGTCCTTTTTTGACCTAGTATCTCTCCAGGGCTAAAAGGGAGAGTCAAGACCCAAAGGCAGAACAGATCTGCCCAGGAAACCCAAAGTCTCACAATTTGACTAAAGAACCGCTAGTAAGAAGCTGACCTAGCCACTGCCTTTCATAACTGTCTCTTCTCCCAGAATTTCACCATTAAGCCAAGATTTTTATCATAAATGCCCCATAAAAACCTTGACTTAACGAATGTCTCCAGCCTCCACCACCCACACCCTCTGTCCTATTGACACCCACCGTCAAACCGTCATTTGTGAGTGGTCTGTCCAGATTATAGATTTGATATTCTAGAAGTGTCCATGCTTTCTGAGGATGCTGCACCAGGGGTAAGAACCTTGGTTCTCCTTTGTTCCGTTCATGGATAGCCCCTTCTTTCCCATCCCTATCTTGCTGGCACCCCATCAGCCCCAGAGAATAAGGAGGTTCCAGTCTCCTCAGATTCCCATCAGGCGCGGCTACCCTGGCCTGCTACAGTCCTCAGCCTAGTGCTGAACTCCAGCGGTGGTTTTTAGAGCAGCTTTCATTTCTTCAGCCAGCTGACGAGGTGACACTTGAGGTTCTTCAATCTAGGTTTCCCAGCCTCCTGAACAGGTTTGTCCAAGCAGCACATGATCTCACGGTGGCTAAGGATGAGTTTGGGCGCGTTCCCCTGCCACCGTACACGGAGGCCTCGCAGTATCCTCCTGAGGAAATACAGTGAAAGACAGTCTTCCAGACAAGCTCTGGCCGGTTGTGATGCTGTTTGGCCTGCACATCTCTAAGCCATGCTGGACAACCTCCTCAGCTGACCACAGGCCAAGCTGCCTGACCCACAGAATGTGGCCTTTTCTAACCTCCACAAAGGCACCTAGATAAAGTAGAGGCCCTGGATTAAGAAAGCTACTGCAATATAACAATAAAATGGATAAATCCACTACTTAAATATTAGTATAATTCTATATGCTCACAACGTTATAACTTTACAACAAAGGGTAAAGATTGATCAAAGTACAAGGAGAAAAACACAGGTCACGGTGGACGATTTCAATATATGGCTATCACAAAAGAAAATAAAAAGATTTAGAAATAGATTTGAACAACAGACACTCTTCTAAAAATTTTAAATAGTAAATAATTTAAGTTTGAAAACAACCCTCTGAGAAGGTACAATTACATCCATATTTTACAGATAAGCAACTAAGGATAGGGAGGTTGTGCCAGGTTCACAGAGCTAGTAAAGTAGCAGAGACGGGGCTGAAAGCCAGACAGTCTCCCCTAGAAACTACCCTGTTAACCACCATCTTATACTGCCTCTCTCTGCAGAGTAATTGATAGGTTTATCTAAAATGCCTGTGTAGAATAGTATATCTAATAAGCACAGAATCCTCATGTTTTTCAAAAAGACTCAAATGATTTAGAAAATATTGACTGACAAACTAGTTCATAAAAATGTCTCAGCAATTTTCAACAGAAAGATACATATTTGGAAATTAAAAACCACACTCTTAAGTAATAGATGGGTAAAGAAGAAGTCACAGCAGAAATGACAAAGTATTTAGAATTGAATGACAAAGTAAACACAACAGATCAAAATCTCTGACATGCAACTAAAGAAAATAAATGCATGAATTAAAGTTAAAAGCCTTATATGTCTGCCTTTTAAGTAATAAAGGGGAAAATAAATATTTAAATTTACAAGTTAAAAAGGGACAATAGAACAAAACTAACGAAAGTGGAAGCTAAAAAATATTTAAAGTGGGGCCATAAATAAAAATATAGAAAACAAAAACTTAGAGATGATCAAAAAACCAGAGGCTGTTTTCCTGGAAGAGACAAACTGATCTAAACAGATCATGAGAAAAAGAGACAGCAGTGATAAGTAGTATTGGAAATTAAAAAACGAGTCATCAGTGTAGATACACTAGAGTTAAACTTTCTTCACGCTATCTCTATCTCGATTGCAATTGCAAAGGAAAAAAAATTTAGTTTAACCACCAAAGATGATGATGAGAGTTTTTGAAGAGGTTATTTGATTTTTTAATATATTAAAAAAAGGTACTGTATATTCCTAGTTTCTTTGAGAATGAATAGGCCTATAATTACATCAACTGCATCTATTGAGATTATATGATTTTCCACCTTTTATCTACTAATATGATAAATTATAATTATAACACTGAGGTTGCCTGATCATTTACATATGTCCCTTTTTACATATTACTGAATGGCTTTGTTAATATTCATTTGGGATTTTTGCATCTAGATTTAGGAGGGACGTTGTCCTATAATTTTTCTTTCCTGTTATTATCCTTATGAGATATTTGCTACCAGGGTTATACTAGCCTTATGGAAAAGGGTCCTTTTTTTTTTTTTTTTTTTTCCTAGTGCCAGGAAGCAGTTTGTAAAATCATGATTATTTTTCCTTGGATACTTGGTAAAGCTCTCCCGAGAATTCATTTGGGTTTAGAGTTTTCTTTGAAGGCAGATATATCGATATGAAGAAAACTTTCTTTTAAAATGGGAGAAATTTAGACGTGGGAAAAGAGTCTAGAGGCAAGGAAAAGTATGAAGATCAGAGAAGTGGGCTTTCAGTAACATGGCTGACTAAGTTGACATGAAGATGCTCCCCCTAGAAAACAGAAATGCTAGATAAAAAATTACATTTCTTTTCTACAAAGTAACCAAGCTCAAAAGATAAAAAATAAAGGGAAATCTCCCAACTACCTAAAATAAAAAGGCAATTCAACCCAGAAGGAAACCAGTTGTCACCATGGCAGCAAAAGAGGGTGTCAGATCCTGACACAGGGTTTGGCCGCTAAGATTTTAATGTCCGTGTGAGTACAGTTTTCTCGGTATCAGCCTTTTTGGATCAGAGGACTACAATAGAGTACCCTGTTTAAAGCCAAGCCCTATCAGTGAAATGGGGCTCAGGAAAAATTCCTCACACTAAGCCAGAAAATTGGCAAGAAACTTGCCATCCATCCAGGTCTCTAATGTGGGAAATAAACCTCCCAAGAGAAGTTGAAACACTAAGCCAGAAACATATAAGGGTTAGTAAGAGGTGTACTAACTGTATGGTGCAGAAATTTAAAGCCAAAAACACTCAGGCCACACACTAAATTTAGGACCCTAACAAAAGCAAGTGCAACATCCCTCTGTAGAAATACCAGGAGGACACAATGTGGGGGCCCTAGACTCCCTGCTAGAGATGAATTTACAGGGAGCACTTAGCAAAGCGCACAAGAAAACACACCACAGTGAGAGAGATTCAGCAGACCAAACAGTTGGGAGAATCTGCACCACTCTCAAAGGTAGAACTAATACAAGAATGTCAAAGAGACTATAATATTTAAGAACATACGATTCAAAATAAAATAGGTAGAATTGAAAAAGAACCAAATGAAACTTATGAAAATAAAAAGCTATGGTTATTAAACTTGAAAACTCAGTGGATGACAGATGTTTTATTGAGTTGTACATTTGAAACCTGTATGGTATCGTGAACCAATGTCACCCCAATAAATTCAATTAAAAAAGAGTCGATCACACAAAGCTGAAGAGAATAACACAACAGATAGGAGGAAATCACCAAAATGCAGCAAAAAGAAAAGGAAAAAAAAGAAATGGAAACTAGGAAAGGAAGATAAAGAGCCTTGGATAATAGCACAAGAAGATTCAAAGTACACCCAATAGGATTTTTTTGAAGGGGACATTACAGAATGAAAAAAGGAAATATTTGAAAGATAAGAATTATACAAAATTAAGTCCTCACACGGGCCGGGGGCGGCGGGGAGAACAGGAAAAACAAATTCAAATCCATACTTAGACCCTAAATAGGGAACTTCAAAAACAGAAAAGCAAAAGAGATCATCTTACAATAACCAGAAAGAAAAGATAACATCTAAAAAGGAATGGCAATCTGACAGAAGACTTATCATCAACAACAAAAGAAGTCAGAACACAATAAAATAAGATCTTCAATGGGCTAAATTAGACCTAACAAAACTACTAATCAAGAATTAAGATGCTATACATAGTTTCTCAAAAAAAAAAAAAAGACCAAAAAGATTTGCTACCACTGGAGATCATGGAAATAAAAGATGAAGATAAAATGAACAATTCACCATGAACATAAAACAATCCTGAGTCAGTGTGTACCTAACATGTCCTTAAGGCAAAAATTGACTGGAGTTACAAGAAGAAATTAACAAAAGCACAAACACATTGGGGTATTTTAACATAATTTATTCAAAAAACTGACAGATCAATTTGGGCAATAACTAATAAAGAGAGTATCTGAATAACATCATTAATAAATTTGATCGAACAAACATATATAGAACTTGGCACTCAACCATTAGAGAATTTTTTCAAGTACAATACTTATGGAATATTTATAAAACTTCATTCTTTCATTAAATATCTATTTATTGAGTGCCTTCTACATGCCAGGGACCCTTCCATGTGAGGCTCTGGGGAATAGTCATGAAAATTAAGTCTCAGCCCCCTTGGAGCTTATATTGCGTGGAGGAGATAGAGCTTCCGTGAGTGGATTCACATCGTGTCTAAAGCCAAGCAGTGCTGAGTAGATAAAAAGAGAAACAAAGCAGGTTGACAAGACAGAGTCACGTGAGCAGCTATGGTAGACCTTGGCCAGGGAAGGCCTCTTTGAATAGGTGACTTTGAGCCAAGAGCCATATGAAGTCATGCAAGGATCTGGGAAAAAAAGAACAGCAAGAGCCATGGCTCTGGAGAGGGCATGCGCCTGGCCTGGAAGAACCAGTAGAGCCCAATGTGCTGCAAGGTCAGACAGGGGAGCTGGGAATAATGGCATCTGCATTTCATTTTAAAAGGAGCCTCTGGCAGCTCTGGGGAGAGCAGAGGAAGACCAGTTAAAGGAACTCGGGCTACTGAAGCCAGGGTAGAGCGGGGTGAGTAGTGGTCCGAGCAGAATCTTAAAGGTAGGATCAAAAGAATCTGCAGAAACTGGATGTGGGGTGTGAAAGAGAGAGATGAGCCCAGGATGATTCGCAGGGTGTTGTCCAGAACAACCGTAAGAAAACGGTAGCATCTTGAAGTAAACGCTGTGCTCGTCGTCTTCCGTGACCACATCAAAATTACAGCCAAATTATAGAACAATCAACCTGGAGAACCATCTGAAGACTAGCTGAACAGAAGTCTTATAACTAAGGGTATAAAGAAGAAGCCACTTCGGGACTAAAATGTCATTGTCAGCGTTGCAGTGGGATGAAGCCTTGACTGACCATGGCCAGCTTTGAAGGCGGAGGAAGGAGGTCATGTGATGTGGGCAGCCTCTAAAACTCAGGGAAAGCCAGGAAACAGATTCTTTCCTAGAGACTCCAGAGGCAATGTGCATCTTGGTTGAGTTCAGTGAGACCCATTTCTGACTTCTGACCTCCAGAAATGTAAGGAAATAAAAATGGTATTGATTTAAGTCAAAAGAAAATGGTAGCACCTTTACTGAGATGGGGACCCCTGGAGAGGACACAAGGTGGGCAGGGAGGGCGGCTGATGTATGTGAGATCCCTCTCCTCTGTCCCAGTGGGCATTATAGAAGGTGTTGGGGTCCTCCTGTTCCACTTCGGCATTGGGGTTGCCTGCCCAGCCTCTCTGGGTATTTACCACAAGTTTCTCAAATGGTCATGGAGAAGAAAATGCTCAGTCTGCTTTTTCCCTCATAAAAAATTGACCCGTTGAAAGGTCTTTCCCAAGCAAAATTAAACTAACACTAATAAATGCCTAGCACGCTAAGCCCTTTGACAAATGTCATCTCATTTAAATATAAATATCCCCCTTTGTGGAATACAGGAGGACACGTGGACACATCTGTTCTCAGCTCCCCATCCAGGGACACCATATTGGTAGTTTGAAACGGGCAGTGGGGGAGCATTTACCCCACGGAAGATGCCAAATGCCACAAGCAAGGACCTCTCCCCATCGCTGGCTCCACAGCCGCTGATGTGACACCGCTGATTATATCCTTATTTTAGACAGAAGCTGACTGAGAGGCTCAGAGGTCGAGCGACCTGCCCAGAGAAGAGTCCACACGCAGGTGTTTTCACTCTATGTCAATGTTACTTCTTTCATAGAATCCTCACAGGTCCTTACTGTGTGTCAGGCTTTGTACCAAATGTTTTACGTGCATTTTCTCCTCTAATCCTCAGAACTCTCGACAAGGGAGGTATGAATGCTGTTTTCACTTTAGTGTTAGGGAAACTAAAGCTTTGAGAACTTAGCAACTGACTAGTAATCCAGCGTTGGCCCTTCAGCTATTAGAATGAATTCCCTCAAAATCCACATTGCTCTAACTCTACTAAATTTTACTTTATCAAGATAAATCAAATGACTGTTTGTTTCTGTTATAATGTAGGAGGCAAAAAAAGAGGAGAGAAGTTATCAAAGGCACTAATGAAGTCCATAAAAGGTACAATAAGTGTAAAAGAGGATCTCAATATTGAATGACACTTTTCCAATATTCCAGGAAAATTCCCTGGAAGAGGTGGGATTTTGAAAAATCTTTGTAATTATAGAAGAAAAAATGTCTGGCCCACAGGGAGACATTCCAACACAGGGTGTGGCTCAAGAGGAAACTTCAAGGCAAAGGCCTGATCATCTGATCCAGGGGGTGGTGAACATGTTCACCTAAGAAGAGCAAGGAAGCCCCTCTGGGGACTAGGAAACAATAGAAATGAGGTTTCGTGTGCACCCTGGCAAACGGCTTTGAAGTGGAAAGAATGGACTAAACAAAAAGCAAAACAGATTTCACTTTGAAGCTCAAAAATTGATATTCCAGATAGTACAATATCTTTTTAGAGTTTTGTTCTCACTGCTTAACGAAGCCATGTATTATCTCACCTTCCTACTTTGTAAAAATAATACTCAAGAACAAGATCCATCTCCTGTGTTTCTCTTCCCCATCACCCATCAGTCTCATTTAACCAGCCTCTCAGCCTCAGATCTTGACAAGAACAGCTAGCTGAGCTGCCCTGAAGCGTTTTCACTGGCATTCAGAGTGCCTTCCAGCCTGGGAACTTCAAGGAATTCCTCCCACCTGCTATAAAACAGTGCTTAAAGGTAAGTTTTCAGAGAGTTGGTGCTAATGAAAAAAATTGCTTCAATCAGTGTGTTTTAAGTTTCCAATGGAAAAAAACCTAGAGGTATACAAACTTAAAATACTTTGGGACCCACACTTAATTCCCAGAATTCCTAGCTCCTAGCAGGGGTGTCCAATCTTTTGGTGTCTCTGAGCCACACTGGAAGAAGGAGAGTAGTCTTGGGCCACATATTAAATACACTGCAACACGTAATCACAAAAAAATCTCATAATGTTTTAAGTGGATTTATGATTTTGTGTTGGGCCGCATTCACAGCCATCCTGGGCTGCTTGTGGCCCGCGGGCCGCAGGTTGGACACCCCTGTAAGATTTTCCCCATTTCAAAATTAAATATCTCAACATCTCCAAAAAAATCAAATGAAGCTTTATTAAATATTTTAAGGGAAAATGCTCTAAAGTAGTAAACGCTTAAAAGTAAAAATCACCGATTTTCTTAAAAATGCAAATTTTTTCAAGGACTGAAATAACATCCCAAACATATTAATGCCTCTCTCCATAAATCCCAGGAAGGACCCTGTGCCTATCAAAAAAGTTATTAGAGTTTAGAGTTCATAATACTCCCTAATGTAAACATCTTTATCAGAAATGTATATAGAACATTACTAGAGAGTAACAGAGTTTTGTCTTTTAAATGTTAATTACTGAGTGGTCCCAGTATGGGTTGAACTGTGTCTATCCAAAATTTATATGTTAAAGTCCTATCCCCAGAACCTCAGAATCAGACCTGATTTGGAAAAAAAAATTTTTACAGATGTAGTTAGTTAAGATGAGGTCATACTGGAGTAGGGTGGGCCAATCATCCAACATGACTGGTGTCCTTATAAAAAAGGGGAATTTGACTCATTCTACGAGAGACCGCCTTGTGAACATGCAGGCAGAGCACAAGGCGTCGACAAGCCAAGAAACACGAAAGATTGCCAGCAAACCCCCAGAAGCTGGGAGAGAGGTATTCTCCCTCCCCACTTTAAGAAGGAACCTGCCAACTTCTTGATTTCAGACTTCTAGCCTCCAGAACTGTGGGACAATAAAGTTCTGTTGTTTTAGCCACCCTGTTTGTGGTTCCTGGTTATGGGAGCCCTGGCCACGACAACAGAGGTCCCTTTGCCATGTCTTCTTCAGCCCAGCAACTCAATCTCATGCGTGTCTCAGAACAAAAAAAGGGGCATCAAATAATGTGTGGAAAGCTATCCTTTAGAAAACGGTGTCCATTTTGTGAGAGTTCCTACTAAGCCTCTGTTGCTTCATATGCAAAATAAAGATAGCCACTTAGAGCCTCCAGTGACATAAAGTACCAAATGTATCAAGTTTAGTGTCTGGTCCTTGGTAATGACTCATGAAATAAAATGATAGCTGTTATTACGTACCAGAAATAAAAATTATACCACTAAGCCTGTGTCAATAACACACGTGAGAGGAGGCGCTTCCTCAGGAGTCCCCGCCCTCAGACAGAGCTGCCAACGCCGACCTCCTCAGGCTCTGATCTCACGTGCTCTGATCTCAAACCCACAGTCTTCATTTGGGTTTAACTTCCTTTTCTACTCACGCTCAATTCTATGATATCGTGCTGGCTGTTCTTAACACTACTCTCAACTTCACATAACAGTGTCCACATGAAAATTCTCCACTCCTGTCAGTCCAATATATTCACATTTGATTCTGTGATCTGTCACATCTCTCTCTCATAAATATCCTCTCAACCATATCCTACTGCTTCGGTCACACTTGCTCAACAAAATCCCAGCCCTGGATCAAACCAGTGGTCAACAGCAACAATTCAGGCATTACAAATTCATCTTCTGAACCACAGCTCAACCTGGGAAACCATCTATGTGTCCATGGTCTCCTTCACCCTCCAAAACTCCATCATTCTTCTAAAATCCTTTACCTACATTTTACCTCTCCCTTCCTCTCATCAAATGACTCTCCTTACTGTGTCTTTCAAAAAAAAAAAAAAAAAGAGTCTATAGGAGAGGAAGTTACCCAGCCTCCTGCACCCCAACCGACCCTTGTATCCTCACCGCCTTGTCATGACCATGCATGCTGTCTATGGTCTGCTTCTGCCCCATCACAACCAACCAAGGGTCTTCTCCTGCCAACAACCAGTCCCTCTACTTTGCATCCCATCTCCTCTTGCTTCCTCAAAGCCCTGGTTTCACAAATTATGTTTTCTCTTTCATATTTTCTCTCTCTTCTACTTTATTCACTCTCTTAAACATTCTCTCCTCTCTCCCATCTTAAAATGTCCCTTCTGAACTCTAAGTCCTGATAACTAATGTTTGTTGAGGATTTACTGTGTGCAGGAGATGGCGCTAAGTTTTGGACATCTATTATTTCAGTCCTCACATCAACTTTATTGACTAGATGATATTATCCCGTTACTGAAACTGAAGCACAAAGAAGTTAAGATCATAAGACAAGTAATTGGTGGAGCCAGGTTTCCAACCCAAGCATCAGACTCCATGGCCCATGTTTTTAACCAGTTTTCTTACCCATCACTTTGGCACCCTGAACTCCAATGAAACTGTGCATTTTAGACTTTTAGCTTTTATTTTCAGTATTCTTATCCATGGATAGTTGATCACTTCTCCTACCTAAATCTAATGACATTTTTTATTTCAAAACACAGGACATTCCTGTTTCTCTTTTATTGACCTGGACTCTCCTTTCCAGAATCCTTTATGAACTTCCCTTCTTGCTGTCTTTTAAATACTTGTGTTCTCCATAGTTCTATCTCATCTTCCTTATCCTCTCAGTCCACATACCGTCCTTGGATGATCTCATGTGTTCTGATGGCTTCAGCTATCATCTACATAAGTTTCAAGTGGACAGAACAGCTACTTGGCACTATTCACACTCACACTGACAGTTGGAAATGCTGAGGGCATGATACCTGGAGACGGACAGGCCACCCAAACAGATCCACGCACAGAGACATTTACTTTGATAAATGCACCATCAACTAAGGCCTGGCTCTCAGACTTACAAACTCAGAAACTTTAACTTGGCACTGTCAGAGTATTTTAAACAATAGAGACTGACGTATAGAACTGTTGTGCCAAAATATGAGTTACCAATCAGGAATATGACTGTCTGGTAAGTCTGATGTATGTGCCAGTCTGACAAGAGCATTCTCTCCCCTTAAGGAAAGTGTACGAGGTGAAATTAGCAGGAGGCCCTTTGGTGAGCATGCAATCAAAACTAGGAGAGTTAATAGTATGATCCAAATATGTAATGACATCATTACATATTTATAAAGATAAACAGTCTATCACTACAGTTGGAATGTTGCTTATGGGTGGACTGGTTATTTAAGTGCAGAATGAACTGACACTTTGAACCCTAGATTGAAGTTGGAAAAAAATAATAATTCAATTTAAAAATGACCAGAGGATCTGAATTAATACCTTTCCAAAGAAGAATATAGTTGGCCAACAGGTATGTGAAATCATACTCAACATCAGTAATCATTAGGGAGAGGCAAATCTAAACCCCAAAGAGATACCTCACACCTGTTAGCATGGCTGTTACCAAAAACACAGGACATAACAAGGGCCAAAGAGAATGTGGAAATAAAGGATCCCCTGTGTCTGTTAGTGGGGATGTAAATTGGTGTAGCCACTATGGTAAACAGTGCAGAGGTTCCTTAAAAACTTAAAAATAGAACAACGATATGATCCAGCAATTTGACTTCTATGTACTTATCTGAAGAAAATAGAAACACTGACTCAAAAAAATATCGGCACTCTCATGTTCATTTCAGCGTTATTTACAATAGCCAAGATATAGACACAACCTACGTATCCACTGATGGATGAATATGCTCATATATATATATATATATATATATATATATATATATATATATATATATATAGCTATGTATATAATATATACTTCTGTACATATAATGTATATATGTACAGAAGTATATTTATATAACATATATAAATATATCCACATACATACTAGAATATTATTTGGCCATAAAAGAGAAGGAAATCTTGCCCCTTGTGGCAACATGAATGGACCTTGGAGCATTGTGCTATGTGAAATAAGGCAGACAGAGCAATACAAATACTCTATGATACTGCTCATATGCAGAATCTGAGGAAAAAGCAGTGCTCATAGATACAGAGAACATATTATTGGGGGCTGCCAGAGGTAGACAGTAGGGGGTGGGTGAAGTGGATGAAGGAGGTCAAAAGATACAGACTCCAGTTATAAAACAAGTAAGTCATGGGAATGTAATGCATAGCCTGGTGACTATAGTCAATACCATACTGCATATTTGAAAGCTGCTAAGAGAGTACACCTTCAATGTTCTCATCTCAAAAAAAAAAATTTAACTTGTATGGTGTCAGATATTACTAGGTTTATTTTGGTGGTTATTTCACAATATTCACAAACATCTAATCATTATGTTGTACACCTGAAACTAACATAATGTTATATATCAAGTACATACCAATTTTTAAAAAAACTTGGTTGCACAACACCTATGTCTGTTTCTGTGACTTTTTTTTCACTGCTGACCCCCTGTACTCGCCCTTGATATTTTATTTCAGACAAGCTAATAATGTATAAGGACCTTACTCACCATCAAGACTACTGGCGTGAGGGGCATAGTATCCTTTAAAGGTAACTATACAAATCTTTTCTCTTCTACTGTGTGCCAATTTCTTGTTTTAACCTATGGAAGGCAATCATAGCTACCATTTTTCCAGGTTCTAAGGACCAAGTCCAGTTCACTCACCTTTTAATAGCTCAGAAGCCTGTCTCCTTTTCTTCCTCTGCCCAAGTCGCCTCAATATTCTCTCCCGGAATTGCCGTGATGGCCTCGGATCTCACCCCTCAGCTCTCAGCACTGCTTTACCCCACCCATCTGTGAGTACAGGCCTAAATGAAAACCCAGTCATGTCATTCCTCGCTTGCATCCTTCAGGACCCCTGAGAGCTTTCAAGATGAAATCCAAACTCTCTAATATTTTCCTAAAACTGCTTAACTTGCTCATGCACTTTCTTCAGGTTTCAGCCAGGCCGTATTCCCTCCAGAAAGCCTTTGCTGACCATCACCCTCTTGAATTCAGAATCAGGGGCGCTGCTCTGGGCCCAACACAGCCCCATGCTTCTTTCCAGTATGAGCTGTAATGTGGTATATGATACTCTTATTTCTCTTGCCCTTTACCCCATAGATTTTTTGCTTCTTGGAAGCTATGCCTCATTATCTTTGAATCAAAAGCACCTAGCATAGCCCTTGACAAGTAGTAGGAAGTCTACTATTGACAGATGAGCGAGTGAATGAGTGAATAAGCGAATCACTGAATGTAAGGGAATATCTTTGGATTTTAAATTCTCTTGCTGGTTTCCCAATTAGAAAACACAGATCTAGGGCCCAAGGGGAGAGAGCAACAATGAATACGTGTTTCTCAAATACTGAATGTGTCACAGTGGTACTGCATTTAATCTGATTTGAGTTGTCCTTTGCCCATAGGTTAGTTAATGACCCAGTCACTGAGTAGATATTTTTACTCTTGAATTTTTTAGCCTTATTGTATAAATGTCCTACCATTTTTATTGGTAACTGGCTTCTCTCCCATGCCCATTCAATCTTTATAGACAAATGTGAGTGATTCAATAAGTAAGAGCAACACAATTGATTCTTTAGTACTTTAGAGGACTTTGACATGAATTGTCTCATTTAACCATGATAACATTACTACAGTAAGGAAGTTGATATCATTATACCTTACATTTGACATGGCATAAGTTCATTTTTTGATTTTCCTACCCTCCATTGAGATAGGGATCTTCATGGGATTTATTAGAAAAGAAACAAAACCGAGGTTGAGCCTGTAGACTTGAAAGAATAAACTAGGATGTAGATCTTTTGTTTGCACAAAGCTCTTCAGAAATTAATTTATTGGTAGGGACACTCCTTCCACCAGTCCAATTAAAACTGGGAAGTAGGCAAACTCTCTTAAAGCATGCAGCTGAGACACTCCCAACTGCATAGTAATCCCCCAAATTTACCTGCCATGCAAGCATTCAATGACTCCCCAAGACTCAGTCACTATCTGGGTCAGAGTGGTATTTCCATTTCATTTCAAGCTTGGATGGGAGATATATATCAAGAAAAAGGTCTACTCAACAATTATGTTGTTTAGTTTTATTCTTCTGATTGTTATGATTTGAAAAGTAAAATCATAGGTACATAAGGCAAGATTAAAATACCCAGAGATATAAATCATCTGATTCCTGTTTCCAGCATTCAGTCATGAACCATTTCTTGAGTAGCTACTCTGTCTTCTGCCCAAATTGTTTAATGTCTCGTCAGAGGGACAGGTAAGTGAGCAGAGTTATAAAGACCACAGAGAATGGTTTTTGTTTGTTTGACCAAAGATACACCATAAGCAAAACCAAATTCTGATTTACCAACAATCAATTGAAGGCTGTTCCTCAATTTAACAAACAACCAAGCAAACAAAAATGTAGAATCAGAGAGGATTCTGTTAACTAGTAACATTCCTAATACATGTACCATATTTGATTTAACAAAATGTGGTCCTTATACTTTGGGAAAAAGTTTTCATTGTGCATAGCAGCACACTTCTACATGTCCTCAGAAAATATCCAGAGACATGGGATCCACTCTTTCAGGTTAAAATATTCTGTGATGCTAAGAAACAAAGTAATCATTGCCAACTAAACTCACTCTTAAATTTTAGGTCATTTCCTTTAGTTTTGTTTCTCTTAAACTTAAAAGACATCTTTTTCCTCATGAAAATCCTTCTTCACATAGGACAGACAAGAGGCAAAGGTAGGCTGATACCTCCTTGGCTCTTTTTCCTATACATATTTACACTGAAGGCATTTCAATGTGAAGTCTAGCTCATACACATTTCTATAGGTTTTCAAGGTCTGAATGTACAACATTTTCTGTGTAAAAATCTTTCTTAATATTCATTATGGTCTCAGGTGATTTCACTATTGCTCAGAAAAATATTCCAAGAGAATCTTTTCATAAAACACCTGGACTGTTTTCTTAACCCTGTGTAGGTCCTGCAGGCCATACAAAGTCTTTGAAGGCTCACAGTGAACAATTATTAAACTCTTAAACTCAGAGATATATAATGCTGATATTTCTCACAATGAGTCAAGTCCTTGTAACTTTGAACCTTTTTGTAGTTATATTATCTTTTACTACATTATGATCATTAAAATCATTGACTTTGATCCTCACCTACAAATGCACTAATTTTTAAATAGAGAAACAGAAGTCTGGCAAGGCTACATGATTTGTTTAAATGACCAGAATAAGGAAAAGAACCCAAATCTTTTGTTCCAAATTGGATGTTCTTTATATTACATAGCATTTGTATTTTGTAAAATAATGGCTGGATCATTTATCCAGTTTCCATTTTAGCTTCATGAACAAAGCAACCATTCCAGTAGATGGAAACAATATAATCCCAAAGATTTCCAATTCCTTGTCTCCCCTTCCCTTTCAAGTTGTATCCAAATAGGCTTGCTTTTCCATCCCTTCACTGCACTGCTCTTGCTGAGTCACCAACGGCTTCCATATTGCTGAATAGATTAGCCAATTATCAGTCCTCCTCTTAACTGATCAATGAGTGGTTTTTCCTTGAAACATTTTATTCTCTTGACTTCTAGAATAACATACTCTTCTCCCCCATCTCTGACTTCAATTTCTCAGGCTACTTCGCTGGCTCAGCCTCATCTTTCTGGCTGCTAAACACTGGAGTGTCCCGGAGCCAGGTCATCGGCCCTTTGCTATTCTCCATTTAATCAGTCCCTTAGTGGTCTCCTTCAGTCTCGCTGTCTCAACCACCATCTACATGTACGCCTCTGGATCCCAAATTTATATCTCTGACCCAGACCTCTTCCTTTGCATTCTAATTTTATATATCCAACTGCCTTCTTGATATTTCCAGTTGGCATCCAAAAGTTATCTCAAACCTAATATCAAACTTAGTATCTCCAGTTGGGTACCAAAAGGCATTCTCAACTTAAACATATACAAAAATAAAAGCTTCATCCTCCCAATTCTTTCTCAAACCTGCTTCTTGTTCATTCTTCTCTATCTCAGTAAATGACTAGGCGATGCTTCTATTCACTCAAGCCAAATTTTCAGAATCGGTCTTGTCTTTTCTCTTACACACCCATCCAGTCCATCATTAAATCCTTTTGGAGAGACACACAGAGTTCAACTCTTTCTCAAAACTCCTAGGGCTACCGACTTCCCCCAAAATGTACCATCCTCTTCTGCCTGGATGATGCGGCGGTCTCCTGTCCTCCCTGTTTCAGCCCTTGTTCCACTTTAGACTATTTGTGAATAACAGCCAGAATAATTTTGTGAATGCGTAGGTCAGATCACGTCACTGCTCTGTTCAAAACCCGAAAATGGCTCCCCATCTCACTTAGGGAAAAGCCACAGTCACAGCGCCCAAGAGCCCTCTCGTGGGGTGGCCCGTCACCTTTGCAACCTCACCCCCTATCTGTTCCCTATCGCTCACAGTGCTGTAGATACGCTGGTCTTTTCACGGTTCTGTGAACATGTCAGGATGCTCTTGCCACGTTCAAGACCATCTCATCCTTTGTTCCTCTGCCCGCCAAAGGCTTTCCTCAGATACACTCACTGCTCCTCCCCGCTCTCCTTTATGCCTGCATTTGAACGTGACCGTTTCAACTGTGGGCTCTCCTGAGCTCCATATTTAAAATTTCAACACTCTCAACCCACCTCAACCTTTTCTGCTTTTATTTTCTACAGAACAAACATCACCGTCAAACAACATGCAATATGTATTTTAATTATTTTCTGTATTGTCTGTGTCTTCCCCCCCGCCCACCATTTACAAGAGAATGTAAACTCCATGAGTACAGGACCTTTTGTCTCTTCTATATTTTATATTCCCAGTATCTGAATCAATACCTGAAACATAATAGGTGAGTGAATGAATGAATGAATGAAGGCTAAGATAAGATATCCTGAGAAAAACATGGAGACACAGCTGTGAACGAGAAGATGAGAACATTCCTTCATATGAAGTGCTGCATTGGCATGCACTGCCCCATTGCCTATCCTGTCTCTGGTACCTGCCTTACAGAGAAGAGGAGAAACTGAAGACTGAGTGATGAAAGGAGAGAGCATCAGCTCTCCCCAAAGCAGTGTTCTTTGGAAGACAGAAATCCACTTTGAGGGTTGTTAAAATCACAGCAAAAATTAATAAATAGGAATTAACCAGATCAATAGTAAACTCCTATCGATGAGAATGTGATGAAATCTGACCCCTCGTGCACTGCTGGTGGGAATGTATAATGGGACAGACAGCTGCGTTGGAAACAATCTGGCAGTTCCTCAAACAATTAAACACAGAGCTACTATGACCCAGCAATTCCACCCCTAGGTATATCTCCAAGAGGAGTGGAAGCATGTTCCATTCCACTCTGAGCACCCCATTTCAATGTGGGGATCCAACAAGCAATTCTCAGACCCCAGTGGGATGTCAGAGGATTCAACTCAATTCAGCTCAATTCTGATGCCTGCCCACCTGGAGATAGCATCAGATGCCACAGGATAATGGTTCAGCTTTATTGCACCTCACTGCCCCCCAGCCCGACCTTGAGATGTCAGTCACATGCCCAAGTTGCTTCCGGTGTTCCTGACCAACCAGTTGTAAATCAGAGGTTCCCACAACACCCTTTTTGGTTTCAATCAATCCGCTAGAGCAGTTCAAAAAGCTCAGAAAACCCACTTACTCGTTACATTGCCAGTTTTATTATAAACAGATACAACTCAGTGTGGATGAAAAAGGGGCCACATACTAAATCTGACAAGCTCAGGGGAGGCCAGCGTGGCAGACCCTACAAACTCAGAGACAACGTAACCACACAAGATGGTCTGAACAGTACAATTCTTAATGAAACACAGTCATGGCAGGGAGTTACGTCCCAGGCCTGTAGCCTCCGCGACAAAGGTTGGTCTCTATCCTAAGTGAACCTGCCTACTGTCTTTCGGGATCTAGATGACACACCTTTGAAATGTCCCAGCAATCTTCTTTCCCAGACCCCTCAGGGCACACCCTACTGCAGAACCCTGCGCTGCTACCTTGTTCCCGCCTCGCTTCGCTATATCCTGAAAATGTTCACGATTAACTGCCCTGTGCCCACCAACATAAATGAAATATATGTTTCTCTGTGTTACTTTTTATCCAGTCCCAGAGATGTCCCCACTTTGCTTTCCCCCACCCCCTCCATCTACCACCAATGGTTTTCATGTAACCGCCTCACCCCGCTTCCTCTGATTCTAAGGTATAAGTAAGCTGCAAAACTGCCCTTCTCCAGAGCATTGTCTCAATCCGTTGAGATTTTGCTTCCTGGCAATTGTCATCGGTTCTCTACAGGCTTGGACATTTCTTGTGTTACCATCGGGAATAGCCAGATGGAAGAGAAGCACGGGGCAGGGTGTGAGGAAAGGGACACGGAGCTGCCATGCTTCTGAGCAAGACACCGCCGTGCAGCTCCGCATGGTCACCAACGGCAGCTCTCTGAAGAGAGTCCTTTTAGGTTTTCCTGAAGGCTTCATCACATAGTCATGACTGATTAAATCACTGGCAACAGGCAACTGATTCAACTTCCAGCCCCTCTCCCCTCCCCGGAGGTCAGGGGTGGGAGAGAAAGTTCCAGCCCTCTAATCTCGCAGTTGGGTCTCCCGGCAACCAGCCCGCGTCCTCATGCTACAACATGAATGAACCTTGAAAACACCAGTCAAAAAAGAGCACATATTATGTGATTCCACTCACATAAAAGTCCAGAACAGGAAAATCTAGAGACAGAAAGTAAATGAATACTGGTTAGGGCTGGGAGAAGGATGATAGGGGACAGGGAACTGATAACTAAAAGGCATGGGGTTTTTGCCCTGGTGAGTGTGGCTCAGTGGGTTGAGCACCGGCCTGAGAACAAAAGGGTGGATGGTTCGATTCCCAGTCAGGGCACACACCTGGGTAGCAGGCCAGGTCCCCAGAGGGGGACACGCGAGAGACAACCACACATTGATGTTTCTCTCCCTCCCTCCCTCTCTCTCTAAAAATAAATAAATAAAATCTTAAAAAAAAAAAAAAAAAAGACGTGGGGTTTCTCCCTGAGGTAATAAAAATGTTCCAAATGGACTGTGGCGATGGTTGTATACATCTGTGAATATGAATTCTTATATGACATGGAAATTATATGTCAATAAAGCTGTTAAAATTAATGCATTAAGTGTGATCACACAACTAAAAAACCCATTTTAAGCACAGTTAGCATCAACAGGTTGGCTTGTTGTTCCACGAACCTGGTCTTCCCTGGTACTTCCTCCTACCCTGGGCAATGCCATTGGTCCTCCAACCAATGCCGGCTTCCTACAGTGTACGTTTTCTGAATGTCTTTATCACTTCCTTGTCAAGTTGGGAGCTGTCTCCTCTTGTATGTCTACGTTTTCCATGTACTTTAATTTCTGCCCCACCTGCAAACACACACCTTGCCCCACACTGTGAGGCCAGGGTCCAAGGCAGTCACCTGAAAAGGCCTACAGGTTTCCGTCAAAAGCCTGAGACTCTATCCCAGACCTTATCCATTATTTCGCCTAGCTAAAGGCAGCGGCAGATACCAAATGGCTTTGAAAAGCTGTAGTTAAGGTCATAAATATAATTAGTAATTATAATTAATATAATTATTATATTCAATAACACTTTATTTCTTTCCATGTCAGTTCTATCACCCAACCACAGGAACATGTGTCAGGTACTATGAAAAGCAACCACATGTAAAACAGTCATTAAATGTCACAATTAGAAGCAACCTCAGAGATGTTTAAATCTAATTCCCTCATTTTGTAGTTGAGGAAACAAAGTGATAAACTGACTCTTCCAACGTCACTCACTAGAACAGCCAATCCCCATTCAAGGCTTCTTCGGGCCTTCCAAGCTGATCACCAATCAGAAGTAAAATGAAATCAAAACACTTAACGATTACACTTACATAGTCCCTCCCCACACACACACAAAGTGTGAAAAAGAAAATGTCACACCAAGATATTATTACAATCCATTAAAATTAATTAGTAAACTAAAGGCTATCAGTATGTTTTAACTTCTATTTCCCTCTTTATCTTCAAAAACACTTTCAATACTCATAGATACCAGAAACACATGGCCACTTCTCCCTGCTTTAATTCCAATGGAAATAGAACTCGTAGTTTTGCTGAATTATACTCATAATTAATTTTATGGAGACAATGTAATCATTTTCATGTATTAATTGTAAAAAGTTCTACTTTATTAGTCATCTCTCATTAGCATGCCAAGTCTCCCGCACTTTGAAACATGATTGCTAAACTACAGGAAAGTCAACTAGAGCAAATGTTCCCATTTGGTAACAATTGGAATGCGGCATACCACACTGCAATTTATTCCAATAATTTTCATATCACATCAAAATATCACGATGACCCAGTTTCCACTTACGACTTGAGGCAATTTTTGTGTTCTGTTTGCAGCAACATCATTCCTTCAGAGTCTTTTGGGGAAGAGCAAACTGTGGTGTTAATTAGAGAATACAATTTTCATTTTATTGTTTTAGCCAACTTCAGATTTACCCCTATAGAAGAAACATATTTAGGCCTATTCCAAAATAATGTCTTGAACTGCATCAACACTGACATCTTGACATTTAATCAACCCAAACATTAGAAGACCTGAGGTGTCTTCTCAGAGAGTAAACAAAGTAAAGGATCATTCAACTCTCCATTCAAATATAAAGAACATTTCATGTTTAATCAACATAGAAATTGCTAGAAGTATATATGTATATCCTAGAAAAGTAGGATAGGTTTTGAACTTAGATGTTTGTCAAATGCACAAGGAAAGCAGTTGAAATTCTCCACGTCAAGCTCTCATTGTGAAGAGGCTGTGTCAAGGTCTTCTAGCAAAAAGGGTTTCAGAGCAAGAAGAATGTAGGAGAACAGTGGGGGAGGACTTTAAGAAACCACTGCTTTATTTCTTCAACTGGGTAGCAACTCGCTCTAATGAAACTCAGGGGGATGTTAGCCAGCAAGTCCCGGGGCTTCCCCGGCAGTGCGACCCTCAGCAATGTCGATGAGGGCTCCCAGGAGCCTCACAGAAAGGTGCCACTTTAAAGAGAAACTGGAAAAAAGTAAGTGGGATCATATTACGGTGGAGCAGCTGAAACCCATAGCTTTAGGGCAAAAAAAAAAAAAGTCATTTTGCTTGAACTACCTTTAAAGAGCACCGACATACCAAATTATATGTATTTCTACTGCATGAGACATAGACATAATGTTTATACCCATCTGTGAACCGAATTAATGATGACCTGGTGCAAAGATGAATAGATCCAGTTAAGAAATGAATGGTTTCTCTCTTCATTTTCATCTCTTCCGTTTCGCTCGTGGTAATTACTTACAACCCGCCTTGCGCCTCACACAGGTTTTTGCCCGTCTTACAGGAGAGTTACCGAGCCTGCTCTCACCCGGGACGTTCGCTCTGGAAGGCTACTGCTGACTGCCCGCGTTCAAATCTGCCTTTGTAATTAAACATTGTTTTCGCTCTAAAATAAAAAAGTCAATGCACTTCGATTTTGATGTCATTGCTCCAGACAGCAAGATGCTGGCTTTCATAATCCCCCCTTCTCCAAGTTTGGGGACCGCTACCCAAGCCCCCTAAAGAAGCCATCTACTTGCTCCATGGCTGAGACCTGCGCAGGTACCAACCACAGCCACCCAAGCAGCCAAGCAGCAACTCTTTGTTACAACCGTTTTCAGCGGCATCTTTTTAAAAAAGGTTTTTGAAACTTCCCAACATTGAAACAATTTCATAGCATAAAACACGATGTGATCATGGGAAACAACAAAGAATAAACATTTCCCTTACCTGGATCATGGAAAGGCACCAAAGCAAAGTTGTAAAGAGGTCTCTTAGGTCTTTTCAAAGACGTCTCCAGGATTTTGGAAGCCCCTTCGATAACCTGAACTAAATCATCATACATGGAACCAGTCACATCAAACACAAAAGCCAAGGTGGAGGCCCCCTCGGGAATTGCCTCTGCCCTGGTCTCAGACTGGGGGCTTGCGTCTTGAGCTAGGGAAGAATAGAGAAGAGCAAACAGGCATACTGTGTGGACAATGTCCCAGGCAATCATTTTTTCTTTCTTTTTCCCTCTCATTTTCTGAGCGCAGAATCTGCACGGCGCTTAGCCCTCCTCAACAACAAGCAGAGGGTTTCCTCTCCGAGCAACTCATCAGAGTCTGGAAATCCCTTTGAACTGGCCAAAAGTTTGGCGCTGAGGATCGGACGGGGACAGGCACCGAACCCGAATCCCTGCAGGGGCTGAGCGGCAGAGATGCGGCAGCTTTTGTCTGGACGCAGCTTCCTCCGGGGCTGTATCTGCCCGCGACCCCGGCGGCGCGTGGCGGAGTGCGGGCGGCGCGCCCGGCCCGAGCCCCGGGGGCCGCACTGAGCCCTGCGGCGCCGCGCCCGAGTCCCGCTGCCCTCGCCGCTCTCCGCCGGGCCGGCCACTGAGCCTCCCAACTTTCCACTGCTCGCCGCCCGCTCGGGAGCCCGGAGGGGAAGCCGGGCTCGGCCTCGCCTCCTGATTGGCCGGCTGCAGTCCCCCGCCTTTGCTTGACGCCCCCCCTCCGCCAGGGCGACTTCGCTCCGCACCGGTTCTGGGGTCAACTCAGTTCCTGGGAAGCGCGCTCAGGGTCCGCTCGGCTCCTACCGGCGCTGTGCCGAACCTGCAAACACCCGGGGTAAACAATGGCTCTCGAGAATGGGTGGCAAAGACCCAAACTGCAGGTCACCACACTAACTAGCACAAAGGGAATTTTCTTTTTCTACTGTGTACAACGCTGCTTCAGACACCACCTCTTCCATAATTCCCCACCCCCACGCCCCAGAAGCCAGGACGCCCCAGCCCAGCCTCCGGTGCCTGCAGCCCAGCCAGAAGAGGGAGCTGGAAACTTCCCCGGAGGGGCTGCAGCCGCTGGCCCTCTGATCTCCTGGGGGCCTAGCCGGCGTGCAGAAGGGGGAAGGGGAGGGCTGGAAAGGCAAGAATGGGGGGCGTGGGCGGGTCATGCGAAAGGAGCTGCTGAAGGAAGTGAGAGAGACACAGCAGGAACTGGGGTGTCAGTGACTGCAGTTAGGAGAGATGGGAGAAGGGAAGGAAGCTGGACTGGAGACAGGATGGAAGCCAGGTGGGAAGGATGAGGGAAGGGAGGGAGGGTATGAAAGAGGAGACTGACTTTTTTCAATTTTCATTATCAAGATTCACGTTTGCTGAGCAGTTTGGACCCTACCTTGAGCACGGGGAAGCAGAATAATATCGCCGTGTCACATTTCCTCCCTTAGAGCTGCCATGGGTCGGGGCTCAGCCAAAAATCCATTACAAAGGTGTTCCTCTCCATGGCATTTTCTTGCTGACAAGTAAGGAAACCTCACCCTGGAAAACATTACAAAGTTTTTCCGTTTTGTAATTATTATATACGTTAAAATACTAATAACAGAGATAAGAAGGTGGACAAAGACAGTCAACCATCAGCGAAGGATTCTTTGCTTCGGTTTAGTAAAAACGCATTTCCTTCCTGGGAAAGAGTTGTTGTCTGGATCCTTGGCATTTAGAGAGGGGCACACAGGCATGTTGATCGTGTTCCAATGTGTGTTAGACCACCCATCCAACACCAAGGCAGCCCGAGGAAGAGCCAACTCCCATGAGCCTTTTATAGTCAGCAACTGTCTTCTCTTTCAGGCCCAGCAGCTCTGGGATCTGAGTTTATGATACCTATAAGTCATGTCACTTAAAGGAAGCAGACAGGCCATTTGGGCTGAGAGGGAATATGAGAGGAGAGGGGGAATGTACTTCCTTTCCAAGTAGTATTTAGAGAATGCTATTCGAGTAGCCTACTCCTTTGTTTATTCAAAAGGGATTGTATTCTAAGTCCTAAAGTTTTCACTGAGACCTGAGCTATTCCAGGTGTTCAAGGGAGGTGGCAGAGCCTGGCGATTAGGAGTTCTGGGTCAGACAGCCTGAGTTCAAAGCCCAGATGTGACACTTCACAACTGCATCTTCAGCAGGTTCTTTAACTACTTTGTGCCTTCATTTACTCAGGTGTAAGCAGGAATAACGACAGTGCCTATCTGATAAGAATTTAAAATGATCCACCTTAGAAAGTGTTCCCTGTGCATTATAAAGAATGTTGTTGGGTGGAATGTTCTGTAACTGTCATTTGGAAAAAGTTGTTCCATAGTGTTGTTCAAATCTTCGATCTCTTCACCAGTTTCTGCCTGCTTGTTGTATCAGTAATTGAGAATGGTATTGAAATCTCTGATTGTAATTGTGGATTTGTCCTGAAGTTCTGAGTTTTTCTTCCGGCATTTTGAAGCCTTGAATGCATTTGAAACACTTAGTATTATCACGTCCTCTTGATTAATTGACACCGTTATCATTATAAGGTTACCACCATTTTCACTGGTAATTTTATTTGCTCTGAAATATACTTTGTCTAACAATAAGATAGGCACTCCAGCTCTCTTTTAAATACTGTTAGCATGATTATCATTTTCCATTCTGACACTTTAAACCAACTTGTAGTTTATGTTTAAAGTGTGTTTCTTGTAGTCATTATTCAATTGGGCCTTGCTCTTTACATGCAATGAAACAATCTCTGCCTTTTAATTGGGCTGTTTAGACCATTTATATTCAATGTGATTATGGATATAATTAAATCTATCATCTTTCTATTTGTCCCATCTGTTCTTAGTTCCTTTTCCCCTGTTTTTCTGCCTTTGTTTAAATTTATTGAATATTTTTATGATTCCTCTTGTTTCCATTGCTAGCTTAATAGCTATAACTCTTTTATTTTAGTGGTTGCTTGAGGGTTTATAATATGCATTTTTGATTTATCACAGTCTTCCTTCAAGTAATATTTACCACTTCACGCATATTATAAAAACCTCAGAATGGAACACTTTCATTACTCCTCTTCTGATTTTTTTTTTTCTAATGTCATCCATTTTATTTTATATTCCTGGATTTTAAACCCCACACTACACTGATGTTACTTTTTGTTTAAGTAGTCAATTAGCTTGTAAGGAGATATCTATAATAAGAGAGAAGTTACTATAATTACCCATGAAGCTACCACTTCTGGTGCTGTTCATTCATTCCTTCACCGTGGCTCCAGGTTCCAGCTGGCATCATAGCCCTTCTCCCTGAAGGACTTGCTCTCGTATTTTCTGTAGCGCAGTTCCACTGCTGATGAATTCTTTCCCTTTTGTGTGTTTAAAAAAGTCTTTATGTCACCTTTGCTTTTGAAAGATGCTTTTTCATTGGGCAGAGAATTCTAGGTGAACAGATTTTTGTTTTCCTTTCTGTGCTTTAACGATGTTACCCCACTGTCTTCTTGTTTGTCGTGTTTGCAGCAGGAAGTCTCTATTTGATTTGTATGTGTTCTTCTAGATCAGCCGTATGTTTTTCCTCCTGATGCTTTTAAGAGCTTCCTTATTCTCAGTTTTTTTGAGAAATCTGATTAGAATGTGCCTTGATGTGGTTCCATCATATTTCTTGTACTTAGAGATTGTCAAGCTGCTTGTATCTGAGGGTATGGTTTTCCTCAAATCTGGAAATTGTTGCCCTTCATTTCCTCAAATATTTTTACCTCCTTTCCTTTGGGGACCTCAATTCACATATGTGAGTCCACTGGAAGGGATTCTCACTCACTGTTAATTTTTTTAATTATCATTTTCTTTTCTCATTGTATTTCACTTTTGATAGTTTCCATAACTGTTTCTTCAAGTTCACTAATCTTTTCTTCTCCACTGTCTCTTGTGTCAGTTCTCCCATTCACTGTTCTTTTCATCTCAGACATTGTACTCTGCACCTCCAGAGGTTGGATTTGAATCATTTTTATATCCTCCTGGTCTCATTTTAAGTGTATGAATATAATAACTGATTTTATACCTTTGATTGGTAATTCCAATATCTCTGTCAGTTCGGCCTCATTTTCAATTGATCAGATTTTCTCTGTCTCGTAGGTTCTATTTTTCTGCTTCTCTTCAGGCCTCATAGTCTTTCATTGGATGCCAGACATTGCAAATTTGACCTTGTTTGGTGCTAGATATTTTTGTGTTCCTATAAATAGTCTTGAGCTTTGTTTTGGGACAAAGGTAAGCATTTGGAAACAGTTTGATCCTTTTGGGACTTAGTTTTAAAATTTGCTAGGTCAGACCAAAGCAATATTCAGTCTAGGACTAATTATTCTTCTCTACCGAGAAAAGAGTCTTCTGTGTTCTCTACCCAATACTCTGTGAATCATGAGGTTTTCCAGCCTGGTTGGTGGGGATAGACCTATTCCTATCCCCAAATGAGCATGGGCACTGTCATTTTTAATCCTATCAAGTGTTTTTTTTCCTGGGCTTTGGGTCATTTCCTCACATGCATATGTAGGTCAGTCCTCAGCTGAATATACTCTGGATTTTTCTGTCTATGTAGTGTCTTCAGGTGCTCTCTCCTGCAAACTCTAGCTGCCTGAGTCTCCCTGTACTTTCAGCTCCATCTCCTCAACTCAGCCAGCCTCTAGGTTCCACCTTATTCGCTTGCTTACACACAGTGCCCTAAGAATTCTCTGGGATGTGGTAGATTGTTACCGTCTGTCTGGAATCATTGTCCTGAGAATAAAAATGAAAGAATGCTTTTAAGGCATTTAGCCCAGTGCCTGGCAATGCAGCAAAGTTAAAGTATTATCAATACCATTATATTTATTTGAGGATACAGCTTTGAAATTCTGAACCTATGTGTCTCTGCACTGCAGACATATGCTTGGGAAGAAACAGATGAATGGAGAGGCTATTTTATTTGTTTGTGTATAAGAGGTCTTTTGTAGCTCACTAACATCCTGAAATCTAAGTGGGTGGTAGCACTTAAGAAGATGTTTAAGGTCCAGCAGGCACTGTGTTAGGGAAAGATGGATGACAAAGAAAAGGAATATTTAATGATGCAAAGGGGTTTATGTAGAGATACACATTTCTCCCCTTTAGTCTCATGTAACTGATGACCACATGATTTGGGGAGGGAAAAGACATATCTGGGCTCTTTCATGTCTTTTCAATAAAGTTTGATCTCTGTTAAAGTACAGATTTCTGGGGACAAGGTAGCCCCTTGGACAGAAATCTTATTTACACTGTAAAATAAATGAGTTTCTGAAAGTACATTCTGGCAGGCAGGCAGCCAAGTACACCAATAACGTGAATTGGGGAAAATGGATTGGGTTAGAGAGAGGGCACGCCCAGGAGGGGGAAGGAAGGGTCGGGCGAAGAAGACAGCGATACGTAAGTCAGAGTGTTGCCCAGCAATAACACTACACTCTACCCTTTTTCCTGCTTTTGTTATTAAAAACAGTCTCTGTGAGGTTGGAAGGAGCCACTCATCTGTGAATCTAATCTTCCTTTAGCCACTAATTGTTTCAGTTCTGTCACTCACGAGCAGATCATACGAAACAATTTCTGGAATTCGTTTCAGCTGTAACATTCTCTGACCGCCTTAGCCAAAGTTCCCCAGGGGGCCTGAGATGAAGGGCTGGGGTGTGAGTCCCAGGGTGCAGGCCCGAGGGATAGGGAAACGAAGCAGGAAGGATGGAGAGCCCAGGTAGGAATACATTTTCAAGCTGACCTCTCCTATGAGCTACTCATGACTGTGTCCCATGGAACTGACTGAAAATCCTTATTTTGGGTTCCTCAAGACTGTGAAGGAGAAAGGGGAGTGGGTGGGGTGAGAAGGGGAAGTACCTACCCATCCACTCCCATCCTCATCGGCTTACCCCATGGGGCTTAAACAGCCCCACACTTCTGGGTTCCCCAAACACGGGTGCTAATCTGGATTTCTAAGCATCCCACTCCAAGGCATTGAAAGAAGAGCCAAGGACAGAGGCAGGAGACAACACAGGAGATGCATAAGGCAAGACCTGCCAGGTTGCACCTGTATGAAGCTGGCTAGAGCTTGGATCATATCCTGAAGACGTATAAAGGCACTGAAGGAATTTAAGCTCAAGGGCAAAACTATCAGAGTTATAGTGCAACAAAATCACTCAGCTGATGAGAGAGAAATAGAACAAGGGAAGCAATTTGGGGAAAAGGACAAAATGGGAACAGGCTGCAGGAACAATATTAAAGGCATCCTTCATTTAAGGAAACTGAGACTTAGAGAGTTTCATGTTACCTGAGGTCAATATTAATGAGCAACAACACCACGACCTGAACCCAGGAAAGGTGGCTCCCAATCCACACCCCGCACTGCTTTGCAGTGCTGCCTTTGGCTCCAAGTTACGAAGACAGGAACAAAAGAGGTAGCCACAGATAATACAAGGAGAAACTGTGAGTGTAATATCAAAATTAGGTGGTAATTTTCAGGTGCTCTTTATGCAAAGATCTACATAGGTAGCTCCAAATAAGCACTAGCTTAACATGCCCTTTAAAAGCCCTAGGGACAAAAGGAAAATGAAACGAAATTTTTAGTTTACCGGGAACTGATATCTACCCTTGGTCTATCCCAACTACCTGCCACTCCCACCCAACATTCCTCCAAGTAGTTCTAGAAGAGTCTAGGGGTTAGAGGAGGGAGAGTCAAGAAGGGATTAGCTCCTCCTGGAGGTTCACACACAAAGGTAGACCGTGCAGTGACAAGTAGCGGACCATGAGACACTTGCCGTGTCACGCCAGCAGTCGCCAAATCAGCTCTCAGATATCTCTTTGCATACATTCTCAGGATTCCTGTCATATTTAAGGGGAGGGGAGCTATGAAAAAGTAATGCTTTTTTTTAGAAAAAGTAGTCCAGCACAGTGATATCAAAATCAGTATTTAAATCCTCTCTCCAATTCAGTTTTCTCCCTGGAAAAGCTTCCACCTGGCCTGGAGACGAGAAGACTCCGTTCGCGAGTTACAGACGTCAGGGGATCACCTAATTGGAAGCACAGCACACAGCAGGCCTGAAAAAGCCTCACCCAGAATCACACTGACTTAAAAGCACAAGGCCTCTGAAGACGATTGCGGTAAAGCAGTGCGTACGTTCACTGCTTTGTTGTAACTGCCTCCTGCAAACCACTAGACGGTTTGATGTTATCCCCAAGGCTCCCTCCCAAAATGTCTGGTTCTCTATGTAATGAGGCCCAGGATTGCTTTATGTTTACTTTAGCACATTTCTACAGGATAAGTAACTTACTATTACAACTGAATTAAACGTGGAGCACTTTTACACCAACCATAATGGTTATGCTTGGCATCGCAATGAAACTTTGAAAAAGAAAAAGAAATTATTTTTTTTCTCTTGTCTTCCTGAAGAAGGCAATAAAGGGATGGAAAACCATCGTGTTGTAACTGGAAAATTAATCACATCAAATATTCTCTTAGACTAATCAGGTTATAAGTCTGGAATTGGCTTATATAAAACAGATGTTTACATTCCTATTCTCTTTGGTACTAATGTCAAGAGAAGAAAGCACAGAATAACTATGTCGTGGCATACTTTGGGGAATGTAACACTCGGCTTTTATTTTTTTAAATGAAGCCACGGAGCCTGTGGTCAGCAATGGGGACAGCCAAAAGCGGGGAAGGCACGAGGAGGTGGGGGTGGCTAGTGTCCTACTCCTTATATGGGCAAAATGCCCCCTCTGTGATGGAACAAGGGGCGTGCAGCCGAGGGCTGGGGAACTGCTCACAGCACTAGCCAGAGGACGCGGGCAACATGCATCTAGTGGCTTGTCCAAAGGGAGCCTCCCTTTTGACTCAGCTGGAGTTCCAGTTCTCTAGGACGCAGGACTCTGGTTTGCATTTCATTAGCGATCTTCTCTAGAAGCACCTCGGCTACCCACCCACTCCCCAAAATAAAGACCAGGATACCTACAAGCGATCCCCATACTACTTGGGGGAAAGCTTTAAAAGCCTAACCGAAAGCCTAATGGAGAAGAGGAGCTTGAACTAAGAAGGTCTCGGCTTTGCCTTCTGAAATCTATGTTGGAGAATTTAAAATTTACCCCCGATGGCCCCCCAAGAGGCAGCCTCTCAGCCCTCCAGCCATTCTCGCAGCTGCAGCTGTTGCCCTAAAGGCAGGGCCCAGGCAACTGTCACGTGCCCGGTCTTTGCTGCTGCTGCTTTACCCCAATTCAAAAGCTGGAAAGGATTTTAGAGATCATTTTTCTACTCCAGAGCCTTCATTTTACAGAGAGAAAACTGAGCTCAGAGGGTGACTTGTCCAAGAACTCATGCAATTTTCAAGTAGGGCTGCAAGTATATTTTGGGACCTGTAACAGTTGCTCTTCCAGCTTACCAGATGTACTAGCTAATATTTATTGATTTATTGAGTACTTACTATGTCACAGGCACCATTTTAACTGTTTTATATATAATAACACCTTTAATCACCTTTAATCTTCATTCCAAAACTATGAAGTAGTCAATGTAATGATCTGCATTTCACAGAAAAGGAAATTGAAGATGAAATTCATACCAACAGGTTAGGTCATCTCTGCTCGGTCCTGTAGCTCAACCTTCTCCCTTTGTTTTTATTCTCCTCATTTGGCCCCTAGTCCACATTTTCCCTATTATTTTACCTCAAACTTTAAATTATCATAAGGAAACTTTGATGTATATAATTACTTTATAGTATATTTCAAAGTTCATTATTAATATGATACTCATACTATATTGGCCTCTTTTGCTTTGTGAATCAGCCATGAAGCATTCTCTGACCCTGAATGAGGACTCCCTGCCCCTAAGCCTATTGCTGAGCTTTCTCCCTCCCTTCCCAATCCAAACCAAGCTTATATTTTTCCCATGATGCCGTGAATTCCTTGAGAATAAAGTCTAAGTATGAGTCATTTTATAAATACCTGGTACCCAACACCCAGTAGGAATGAATGCAGTAATATTCCTTAAATGAGTTGCTGAATATATAGTTATTAATAATAATTATAGAGTAATAATAACTGCCATCTAATGAGTACTTTACCCAGGGCATTAGTACGGAGTTGAACCTATGCTCATGAATACATTCAATAGTCACAGTAACTTTGTAAGATAATGACTTCCATAACGATTTCAGAGACAAGCCAAGTGAACTCAGAATATCAAGCAGTTCGCCCAAGATCGGTAGTACACGGTACACCAAGCAGTAAAACACAGGTCTGTTAGGATGCTTTCCAATGCATTCCATTGCCATCACACAAAATAATTTCATTAATCACCTGAATATGGCATTTCTAGTATAATAAATATTCTGTAGAGACTGTTAAAGCCAAAATAATTGCTTAGACCATCCTATTTATGCGAAACTTATTTACATCTGGATAGATAATCAGAGAGTTGTAGATGTGAGGACAAGTTAGTAAAAAGTAGCTTAAAAAATAAGTGGCTCTAGAAAACGGGAATAGTATATAGCTGTGAC
Source organism: Pteronotus mesoamericanus (assembly GCF_021234165.1). Taxonomy (NCBI): domain Eukaryota; kingdom Metazoa; phylum Chordata; class Mammalia; order Chiroptera; family Mormoopidae; genus Pteronotus; species Pteronotus mesoamericanus. The sequence continues at coordinate 3,357,885 of NW_026555302.1, forward strand.
TACTTAGCCACTCATCTGTTCACTAGAAGGAAACACCCATTAATTCCTGTGACCAGTTTCTATTCAGCATGAAGGGCTACGCGAAAGGGCAAGATCAGTCTTTTAATACGGATTTACCTGACAGCAAAGTATATGAAAAGGTGTGAGAATGCCGTTCCGGTGGTGGATATAACCCGTTTTCTGTTTCTACCTTTATTCTAAGGATGATTTTTTTTTAAGTGTGAAACTTTTCTTCTCTTTTCACAGACCTCTCACCCATGTCTTAAAAATAGGGGTTTTCCAAGGTGAAACCTTTGATTTTGGATAAAGAATTCCAGAACTCAGGGAGGCAAAAAGCTTTGAAAATCAGAAAACACCTTCTATTCTAGACAGCTGGGAATCTGTCCTAATTTTAAAGAAGAGAGGAAGAATTTCTAACTTCATATCTTACATTCCGACATTCAGCGACTCCCCTTATCAGAATATTTTCCTATAATATATCTTCTAATATAATTTAATCTCCTTCTTTTCCCTGTTTTCCAAAGAACTACAGCTCGTCACAACCTTCCACATATTTTTTTTTTCTGCATCAGTTAATGAAAGGGGAAAGGTGTTTGTTTTGATAATAATAAACTGGATTTAGGTTTTCTGCCTTTACTATTTTTTTAATATCCTAGTCCTATCAAATTGCATCAATCAAAGTATAATAAATAATTCCAGTTTCCTTTGAAGAAATGAGAATATATCATGAAAACCAATCTTTCATTTTCAGCCAATACTCAGTTAAAAATCAAGAGTATTTTGAAAAATTTTAAGCAGAAAGAAGGTTATCATGAAACTGTGGTGATAGATTAGAGCTGGAGACATCAGAATAAACTCAAGTTTCTGGCTCTTTGCCATGTCAGGACATAGGACCCAGGAAGGGGTCACTCACCAGACACCCGGTTGGCCAGCCAGCACCTTGATCTTGGACTTCCCGGCCTGCAGAAATACTAGACAAACATGAAGTGATTGGATGAATGAAGGAACACAAGCACAGGATGCTGCTCACGAAAGAGCTGCCACCAAGGGATTAAAGGAGCCAAGCTGGGTGGAGCTCACAACAGGTCACACTTCCCGTAACCCAGAGAACTTAATATCCATCTTACCTATTGTGAGAAATAAAGAACAAGAACATGCAAAAAATAATGAATTCAAGTTTGAGTTATTACTTACTGAGATGTGTATAGGTGCAGGTTAATACATACACACGTCTTTCAATGCTCTGTCAACTGAGAGGGTCTAGAAGCAATGACTCTCCCACGGCAATGCTCAGATCTTCATTCCTAACGGCAATCTCCAATAAAAGGAACCAGGGACTCCGTGGAGAAGTGGCTGATTCTAAGGCTGAGATGGGGAAAATACCAGATTAGCTTGGGGCATCATATAGGGCTATAAAGGAAGGAAATACAAAACAAAACAAAGCAAAAGATGCACACGCTCAGTGATGGGATATGTCAAAGGGACACAGGAGTCAAATGAAAGAGTTCTCAGTGCTCAAAGCTGGACCTCTTTGAGCAAGAAAATAGCATAATATTGAATTATAAATCAAAGTGTAAAATAAATACCCTCAGATCAATAAGGAGACAAAGTAATAATTGGATCAATATATGAAAGAATGGTTCTTCTCTCATGCAAAAGAATTTCAAATAACACATTTAATACGTCCACATCAAGGAGATAAAGGAGAAATACCCATCCTTTCAATGTGGACTGCACTCAATGTCTTATTCTTCCAGATACACTAAAGAAAGAGAGAAATAACTCTACAGTGGAGACACCTGGCCAACACTAACTCTGCCAGATGATCAGGGTCAACATGATAAGGCATAGTGATAGTAAGTGCTGTTGATATGATGTGATTAGAATAGCATCTGTTGTCTTCCTTCCAAGAACCCCCTCAAAATTTCTTGTCGTTGTCCAGGGAAGCCTAAAGTGCATTATGGTATCCTGGATGGAATTCTGGAACAGAAAAGGAACACTAGGTAAAAACTGAGCACATATAAAGAAAGTATCATGAAGGTTACTTAATATTTAGTTAATATTGATTCACTAGTTGTAACAAATGTACCATACCAACGAAAGACATTAACAACAGGGGAAACGGGGTATGGGGTACAATGGGAACTTTCTGTTTTGTTTTCACAACCTTGTTATAAATTTAAATAAAGAGGTTATTTATAAAATAAAACAAACACATAGCAAAGTAGCCCTGAAACCATTTTTAATGAGGCATGAATATGATAGCATCAAGAAATACAAATAATATTTATTAGTCATTTGTCATCCATACAATAAAGGGAATTAGATAATTCATGGTAATGCATGAGTGTATTTTACCAACAGAATAATGTCTTACACTGGAAGACAGAACATCTGAAAGGAATTCTATTGGGCCTATTGGAAGCCAGACAAATGGCATATATTACATAAATAAACATTGAAAATGTACCCTAAAGCAATAATACTGCTGTTGCTCATTGCTATATGCCAAATCACTGCCACTCAAGCAAGGCTTATAAAGTATAGTATTAGTCATTGAAAGAGATTCATGATTATTTGTTCAAAAACCTATTTATAAAAAATTGGAACTGCTATAGTCAATCAGAACAGCTTGCTAATGGACCCAAACTCATCAGCATGTGTATCACTTTGTTTGACTATGTTTGGTGACAAACTCCAGCCCAGTGCCAGCTCATTGCCTTGCAGCTATTAGTCAATGTGGCAGAAGAGTGTGCCTAGTCAGCAAAACCCCAAACCCTTCCCTGGAAAACTTGCTTAAACAGGACATCTTATTGATGATCGATCAGGTGTGCGATTTTCTTATGAAACTTGACCTGTGTTAACCCAGGAAAGAGCCTGAGCAAAAGAGGGGAGTTCTATAAGTGACCCTAGTCGGGGAGCTTTGCTGAGATGCGATGGACAAATTTCAGCAAAATCTTTTCCCTCACATTGCAGTTAATCCCAAGTCTCTCCACAGAGGTTTTTCTGTACTACATTTAAAGCATCTCCACAAATTCCTTTTGCTGTGACTTACTGGCTGGCCAAAGAACTAAATGTCAAGAGTGCACAGAAAAAGGTTTTTGTTCCCCCACTGGGCCTATAGTTTGTGTCTTAAGGTTGATTTTCTAAACACAAATGCACGATGAACTATTGGAAGCATGGAAACTCATTCAGTCATCCCCAAAGGGCATTCCTTAATACTAAATATTTAGCTCTATGCTGAAACTGAGAGTACAAAATTAGAACCGTATTTAACAGATGTTGAAAAAAATTGGGCATTATGTCAACTAATTCAAACTATCAACATTGCTGCTATCATCCTATGTATGAAACAAAACAACAATAATAAAATAACAGCACACCAACATTGACAAAGTGCATAGATATCCAGAAAACATACCTGACTCACAATTTGCATTAAATCTCTCAGCTGAATTCAGCCTAAAAGAAATTAGTTTGTCATTCTAACTTTAGTTCTGTTGAGTGGCTCATTTAATCTGACCAGCAATTGCTCAACAGTATTTTAATTTTCCTAGTCTTTCTCTTCACAAATCCAGTCTAGCCAAATGTCTTTACCAATATTAAGCAAACTTCAAAGCTCTCCTACGGAAAATTCAGCAGTAGTATTTGCTTTCTCCTAATGCAAAGCTATGAAGATTAAGCTCATTGATTTAAGGTTGCCCTGAAATTTGTGGAATGACCAGAAATGACTTTCCAAGGTGCTATTTGAAGCAATCAGAGAAAACAGGAACAAAATGACTGCATTTTAAATAAGAGGAAAGTGTGAGAAGATTCCATGCTACCCCTCAGGCTCCACCCAAACCAAGTGTGTGTATATTTGATTAGCATTTATTTACTCATAAGTCATTCAATAGATAGTCATTGAGAACCTTCTATAAGCTAAAAACTAGGGAAAAACCATAAAGAGATGGTAACTCTCCAGCCTCATTACAATCAGGAAATATCACAAGTTTTCCTGGCAATTTAATAAATAATCTCATTTCTTATCGAGATGTTGACATTTTGTTAATCAACACTGTGCCTTATCTTGGCTTTTACTATGTCACTAGTCTTATTTTCCTGGAGGGAAAAAAGTATAGTCTAAGATTTCTACTAAATAGCTATTTCATTTTGAAAAATTTTTTTTTAATTTTTTGATTTTTAGAGAGAGAGGAAGAGAGAGAGAGAGAAACAACAGTTTGTTGTTCCACTTATTTATGCATTTGTTGGTTGTTTCTTGTGCCCTGACCAGAAACCAAACCCACACCCTTGGCCTCTGGGGATGATGCCCTAACCAACTGAGCTAAATAAATACTGTATTTTTAATGGTGTAGGATCAACAGAGGTATTAGGAAAGTATGAAAACTGCATTGCCCTCTGCTGGCAGCTTCCTCAAGTACAAATCACTGTGTTTGTTTTGACAGTTTACCATATTCTTCAGTCTTTGGAAATACATTTTGACATTAAGAGATTAGAGTCTGCTCCTTACAAGTAATACCTGAAATTCCTTTTGACACAAAGTCCAGAAAGTCTAGGCAATGATGATAAGTACGGTCAGCACCAGCCAAAATAAATACTTGAAGGAAGACACCGTTTCACAGCATAGCCGTTCACAATTTGGGGATCTCTTAATCTCATTTTATTGAACCCGAATCTAATTATCCACAACTGTCTGGATCCTGCAAAGCAGATAGCTGTAAATTTGCGTAGTCTCTGTTGTCCTGTATAACAGACAATTGTGTCTCTCTTTCCTCCGTTTGGGTGTATAAATTCACTCCGGTTAAAACTCCAGATGCACAGTGAGATTTGGGGATGTGGCTATTTCATGACATTTGTGTAAATTCTCAATTTGAGGTGATCCCATGTTAATATATTGAGAGGCTTTATAAAATGGAAATTCCTCGTTAGTTAAGGAGCTTAAAATCATTCTTGGGAGTTGCTTCCAACATTGATGGATGAATGGGTTTCCCTTTTTCATAAATGTAGAAGGCTCTGAGTTAGCACTCTTTTATTTCATCTTGATATTTCTAGTACTTAGTACAGTGTCTCATTTATCATACACGTTTAAGGAGAGCTTGTTGAATAGATAAATGAATTGGCCTCTTCCACTGACTGTGTTTAATCAAATTAGGCCTTATTTCTCAATTAAAATGCTTAGAGCAGAATGCGATATGCTATGTAGGAAGAACACATGTTTGAAGTTGGACGGCCTTGGATTTACATCCTGGCTTTGATACCCATCTGTGTGGTAGGAAAGCCGCCTAACCTCTCTGAGCTGCAGCTTCCTCCTCTGTGAAATAAGAAACATCACACTGCCGTCTTAAGGCGTCGTAGGGATTAAGTGAGATAAAATAGGTAAGATATCTGGCACATAACAAGCACTCAAAAATTCCGTTCTCTTTCCTTTTCTTTCAGGTAAATTATGAATTTCTTCCTTTATAATCAGTATTAGGAAACAAATTTAGCTTGGATCCATTTGGAGAAGAAAAGAAAGAGAATGTGTTGTAGTTAGGTGCTATTTGTTTCAATTGTCAAACTGTTCCCCCACCAGGAATGAGATGTCTATGTAAGTTCCCATATTTGCCTGCTTTAGAAAGAACTTCTACTGACTTCAGAAGAGGTTACCTACAGTAGAAAAAGCCACTAAAAAAATTTTTTTTTTACTTACTGTCACATCCCTATCAAGTAAAAGTGGATCAATTATAACACCTTCCATGAGATTAAGGATTTGCCGATTTTGAAGCACTGTAATCTGTTCTCTCTCCCTTCAGTTTCACATTAGCCCCCATTTTAAAGCTAAGGATACTCAGAGGAGAGAAAAGAGAGCTGCAGATATGGGGACCAAACCCAGAAGTCCTATGTTCTGACTTGGCCAGGGATCTCTCCAGACCCACCTGGCGATACACTGTGTTCCTCTCAGGAGCAGCCATTACATGCTCGCTGGTGCTCCCTGCTGTCCACCTTGGGCATTGCATCCTGGAACCCAGCCCTCTCCTGCTGCCAATGGAACCGCAGTCTACTAGCCGAAGGAGACAACCAAGTCATAGTCTTGGAGCTCGTTCTTTGTTGCTTTTCTTAGTGACTTACAATGAGACATGTGGTGAGTTTGAAATTCACTACTTTCCCAGCGTTTTACAAAGCCTAAATGCCCTCGGTGATATTTTTTAAGAATCCTGGGGAAATTTCTCGGTGTATTTTAAACTTTAAAGATAGTACAGAAAGTGTAAGCAGAATGGAAAAGTTGAAGCCCTTGTCTGTAGGGCTACAGACTCAGAGTCTCCATTAGAAACAGCTGTGTCTGTGAGTTTTCTTCTGTGATGCATTTATTGACATTCTTGTTGTGTTGCCAGTGTGAGCTGGTGGCCAGCTGTTCTCGTCATATTTTAATTAAAGGAGCTCCTACACCGTCAAGAAATATTCTGTACAAAGATGTGCAACACCTGTTCGCCGCTGTTCATGTACCAGATCCACCTCCGTGTCTAGATCTTAACAATATGATTTATTCTTACCCTTGCAGCTCCACATCCCAAATAAATGTATCAAGCTAGGATGGATCCCTGTACCTTTAAGGGAAGTTTATCCCTCTGAAATTGTATGCAAAATTGGGAATGCACATTTTTATGCAGACAAGGCTTATGCTTTCAACATATTCTCCAATGGATCTATTATTCAGAAACGGGTAAAGAAGATTGGCTGTAAATACATACCCCTTTATGTTAATTTTCAGTGGAAAAAAGCAATAATTGTTTCTTGTCTTAAAAAGCTCAGTCAACAATGGGGAACTTCAGTGGGTAACTTAAAGACTGACTAAAGTAGGAATAAAACATGGGAAAGGAAAGTTAGGTACAAATAATATATTTGAAAAGAGTAGGTTATAAAATAGAAAGTTTACTACTACAATTCTACCCTGGTCAACATACTAACAATAAGTGTATGTTACAACTTCTGGAAAGGCTTTCTGGGAGATGAAGCTCATCTTTTATGTTTATAAGCTTAGGCAGTGTTCACAAAGGAGGTACAGAGCTAATTTTAATAAGTAGTAACTGCTAAATCAATGGATTAGAATTTGCCAATATTCACTGCTTTTCCTGTCTTCTCATTAGCCAACTGAAGCGGCCAGTTCAAAGCCCTTGTTCACCGTTCTTCTTGGTCATGCCATGGAATCCCAGACGTCCAGAATTTTCCTTACTATGCCCAGCACTCAAATATGACATGGTGTTGGCCAAAATTATCCATGGTATACTCAAAATGGTCTTCAAACTCAGAATTTAAGCAAGAAGTCTCATGGAAGTTCCTATCAGTGGACTCCCGATTACACAAGCCATCCTCCCACCTTTATGTTTTCCCTCTCTTTCCCCAACATTTCTCGGGGCCTTGGCCTCTGTTTCCCACTTCCCCTCACCTCCTTCCCTCAGCAAAAACAGAGGAAAAAAAATAACATTCAGGGGAGACTTTCTTTCGGGGCAGGAGGACTCAGTCCAGGACTGATTTATGTAATGACTGAAGAAATATCCTCGAATGTGTGACAACAATTTCTACAGCTTCACCATTTCCACCTTCTTTTCTCTCAAAAGTCTCTCAACGACAGATTGGTTTTAAGACGTCTTAAGAAGAACTCTGTCACGAAAGCCATCCCCAACCCATGTTTCCCACCACCTTCAATTTGGCCAATGATAGAGTCTCTGAGAAGACAAAAAACAGGACTACAGAAAGCAACTGAGTAAATCTTCATCGTTTTCTTCCTCTTCCACTCTGAAAGAAGAAAGAAATCGTGAGGAAGAGGGAATGGGGGAACAAATAAGGAAACAGCAGTAAAATGTACTCACACACAGCATAAAGGGCAAATTCTGGTTGGAAAGAATAACTGAATGGTAAAATGACTTCTGTGTCAGTCACAAAATGACAATTCTAGTACTTAGTTTGGGGGGAGTTACATTTGGCCCACTTCCAATAATATCTCAATTTCTTATCCCTAAAGATTTATTAGCACAATAATGGAGTACAACCAGGCAGTAAAAAGTTACTGCTTTGAAGAAAAAAAAAGTTGGTTCTACCATAAAATTTGTAAACTGTTTCTTCAGTGCCTGAGGCACAGTTTCCAGAAGCTTTTTTAACCTGGTATTAAGCGCATGTACAGAAGAGCAAAATAAAGACTATACTTTCAGGGAATCATTCCTACAGTTCGTTACTAGAGAGGTTTCAAAATAAAACTTTAAATGAGATGTGCAATAGGGTTCATTTTTTAAAGGGAAACTAGTTTGAGTGTGAGATACATGCTACTTCTCACATTCTAAGATTTATTCCAACAGCAGTAAAAATTTTCACATTTACTTTGTGGCTCAGGATAAGTTAATAATTAGCTCTGAGTTCTATTATATTCCTGTATATCAAAATCGGACCAATCTAACAAAATTCAGGCAAAATTTAAATGAAAGTCTTCAAGTGTTTAAGACTTCCTGAAATTCCATCTGCTGCACAAAGACTTGCCTGAGTAAGGTGGCGACTTCCTGTCCTCGCGCCCTGCGCTCGCCTTCTCCGCGTCACACTCACGGGTCTGATCCCGCCGCGAGGGCCCGTGGGGAGCCGATGGAGCTGGGCCCGAGCACCAACACAGGCCAAGCCCTGCTCTGCAAGAGGGTGGGGAACACAGAAACAAAATACAACGTCTTTGAAGTGGAAGGCTACATCTTATTTACTTTTCTATTGCCAGTACCTAGTACAGGGTCTGTAACATGAATGGATGAGGAAGGAAAGAAGGGAGGGAGGGAAGGAAGGAAGAGAGGGAGGGAAGGAGGGAGGAAGGAAGGAAATATAATCAATTCAAAAACATTCTGAAAACCGTAAACTGGCAGTTATAACATCTACCTTCCCTTGGAGTGAGAAATACAGCAGGCCTTCACCCTGACCAGTGCATCCTCCCACAAAAGGAAAGGCCACCCGTTTACTTCCCAGTCAAGGCACGTGCCAGAGCTGGGGGTTCGGTCCCCTCTTGGGGAGTGTACGATGTTCTCTCTCACACTGATGTTTCTCTCCCTTTCTCCCTCCCTTCCCTTTTCTCTAAAAAATAAATAAATAAAAATTCTTAAAAAATTACAGCAGGTCTTCAAATAATGTTTCATTCAACAATGAGATTCCGTAGAACTTAACTCTTATTTATAGCAATTAACCTATGGTAAAGTTGGTTTTGTTGTATGTTGCTGTAAGTGTCAGAACCTACCTACAGTGAGGACCGGCTGTATGCAGATAAACTGTGGCCCCTTAGAAAGAATGGGAGCCTCGATTCGCCAAGAACTTGCCAGGATTCTGTTCTTTGCCTGTTCTGATCAATTTGGATCAAAACATACTCAGCATGCTAATCAGACTTGTGACTGTTAAAAAATTGGTAAGGAACCTTAGTATACGATATAACCAAATAGGGATTCTACCTTAACTCAGAGATCTTAAAGATGGACTGAAAGATAGCTACTTGAAATTTTAGCAAAGACAAATCTTTGATTAATGAAAGATTCATTATCTTTAGATTAATGAAAAGAAATTTAAAATTAAATGTGAGAGAACCTGGATCAATGGTATGAAAAATACGATATGGTAGGTGATGAAAAAGTAAAGATTTCAGTTGACCACAGCTCAGTATGAGCCAATGATGTGAGGTCACTACTGAGAAGTTAATGCAGGTTTTAGTGTTAATAGAAATATTCTGTGCCCACCGCAAGAGCAAACAGTCCACTGCATCCTGCATTACACAGGCTCCATCGTTGGCCTCCCTAAGTCACTGTAAGAGAAAAGCTTACCAGCTAGAGAGCACTGAGAAGAGCCTGAGCAAGGTGGTGAGAGGCTCGGCAGGCTCCCGGGTGAGGCACGCGTAAGGAAGCTGGGGTATCCACGTCGAGGGAAATGAGTAGTAATCTTCAGGTCTGTGTTTATTTATCTGTTGGGCTTCAAGGGGACCAAAGTGGAAACATCATAATCCTCGGTTTAAGACACATTCTCATCACTGATCCACAAATGTTCTTAATGTTCTTAACTTTATGTTTGATTGTTTGCTTGTGTATTTTTAATAACGTAGCAACATCCTATGAACCCACCACCCAAAAGGGGTATAATCTTAACTTCAAGTAAGTAGCAATAAGAACCTTGGCTTACTTACCATAACTTATTCCCACCTCTGGCAGATGCCACAAGGGTATCTCTGGATACAAAGATAGTGATGCTGACACTCTAACAATGGGATGGTGAGGTCTATGTACCCTCCTCTTGAAACAAGGAGAACCGTCGTAACTGCCTTAATAGAAAATAACATGAATATTTTGACAAAGATCTGCTTCTCCAGTCTTGTGTCCTACCAAGAAATCTTGTATGTAGTGATTTAAAAAAAAAAAAAAAGACAGAAAGAAAGGAAGGGAGAGAAGGAGGGAGGAAGGGAGGAGGAAGGGAGGGAGGGAGGGAAGGAGGGAGGAAGGAAGGGGAAAAGTAGGCTATAACATCACTTTCTAAATTGTGGACCAAGAGTCAGAAAGTCTAAATTACTGAACTCATCTCTGCACCACGATAATAAAGCTCATGATTTTCCAAAAGTCACAAAGTAACAATGATACATTTTCTCTATGCAATGTCCCAGTGCTTCAGGAAACTGCTAACGATAGTTCATGATGTACATCTCTGTTTAATCTATGTTTCTGTCCAATATTTGCAGACTTTTATAGATGTCAATATGCTCTTACATTTACACAGTCTCTCTTGGATTATATCCGAGAAAGAAAGAGACCATTTTACAGATATGCGAAGCAACAAGATACCTGGAGATTCTTACATCAGAACAAATAGCAATTTTTGCTAAATATCACTGTGTTCTGACCTAAATTGTAAACTGAGAGTGGTTTTAAACCGCCCTCCCGGAGCTGCTAGGCTGGCGAGATAAGAGAGCAGGGGCGAGGTGCTGCCCAGCGGCTGTGAATCAGTAAATCCCCACCGAGTATCAGCTCCAGCTTTCATACTAAGGAAAGCATTGAGAGTCATTATTTATGCTCAAAGTTAAATGTGTAAAATGTTAAGATCCTACCCCTGTAATGATAGAGTTAGAAGTGGCAGAGTGTAGAGCAACCTACATAATGCACAAGCTTTAGAGCCCAGCAATTAAGAATTTGGTTTAAATATCTCGGTAAGAAAAAAGGACTCAAAATTGGAAAAAGGGCAGGGATGGGGAAGGAGATGGAAAGTTCTGTCAGAATCCTCTCAGCTGAAGGCCCATCCAAAGATTACCTAGAGACTATCACTGTTTAACTGACTAATTACTATTTTAACTGATTAAATGTTCCAGGCTTAGTGATGTTACCATGAAACTTCCATATTTTGTCCAGTAAAGATGCAAATAAAGTCCAATTTGTGGAAAAGATAAGCCCTAAAGTTACGGTTATTTCCCTGCAGGACATTAACTAGTTTTTGGTATCTGGTCCAGCAATCTTATCCTAACTTTTTTTGTTTTATTAAATTGTCTATATGTATCTAAGTCTTCAAATGTTCTTTGAACCAGTTTTAACATCTCCCAATTCCCTCATTAATAAATGAGTGGATAAAATTTTTGACGTATTCATTTTATATTTGCATGTGAGTCATGGTTTTAATTTTCTAAAAATCGTATGTTAGGAGCCCTGAGAAAGCTATTAGGAAAATAATTATAATTTTTTACAGAATGAAAAATTATTTGGCAATGTGAATGATCACTTTCTAATTTATCTGTGGAATCAATTCAGAGTTTTCCTATGTGTTTTCATATAACTGGGCATTCGTGCGCTCAGGCTATTGGCATAATTAAGTACAGCTGCTACTCGCTGCAGCAAGATAAGTTGGCGGAAGTTCTAAGGTCTCTTATACAACTGTATTCGCAATGAGTTCAAAATCGCTGTAACAATTGCTATTGGCTTCCCTTTCTTTGCTTATTCCAATCTTTATTAATGATCTGAGAGATAAGGCTCATGTTACCACATGCTAACAATGTCTGGCTAGCATCACACATATGAAATACAGTTTCATTCCAGGTTTCCTGCCAACAGGGGAGAAAAAAACAGAGCTGAGCTCTGAAGGAGTGGGCTTGTTGGTTTAAGCTGTTTTGCACCTTGTTAATATGTAATGCTCATCGTCACAGAAATATTTGGCAACACCCAGAGCCATATTCCCACTTAATTCATGACTACTCTGAGATATGGGAATTATCATAGGTTCACATCCCCGGATTGAGGGGGAGGGCGGAGGTGTGGACTATTCAGATTTGAATTTTAAATTTTGAGGATAATTCACAATCTAATGATCCATGCTTCCATGGACAAAAAGTTGAGGTCGACAATAAATTCAGTAAGTCCAAAAAAGGAAAACCAGAAAAGTTGTAAACGGGAAAATTCTTCTCTTCATGGGAGGAGATTTTGCTGAACAAAATAATTCATAATAAGATCTTTTAGGCACAAAACCCCCTAGAACATGAAACTTTTCTGTGTTCCTTTCATTATCCTTTTCTCTCTTTTTCAATACAGATATTTAAAGCAATATGGTCTAATGAGCAAGGCTTTGGTACTACTAGTGGTGTGTGACCTTAGAAACCTATTTGTCTCAGCCCTGGCCTGGTCACTCACTTGGTTAAAGCGTCATCCCTGATATGCCAGGGTTGTGCTTTTGATCCCTGCTCTGGCACATACAAGAATCAATGAGTGTATAAATAAGGGGAACAACAAATCAATGTCTCTCTCCCCCTCCCCCCATCTACCTCTATCTCTACCTCCCCCCATCCTCTTTCTCTCTAAATGAATGAATAAAAATTTTAAAAATTAAAAAAAGAAACATATTTAAGAGGAATTGTCAGAGAACGTTTAATCGATGGAAGGAGAAAAGACCGCATCGTGCGATGGAGCTGCTTGTGCTGCCAACTTGTTTAGTCCAAGGAAACAGAGTAGGAAAGAAGCCCAAAGAAGCAAGTGTTAGGGGTTCCACTCAGAGCTTTGCCAGTAAGTAGTGCCTGATTGGAGGCATGCTACTTTGCCTCTATAAAATGAGGACCCAGACCAGATCTCTCTTCCAACATTCATTCTATTTCCCCAATTTTAAGACATGGAGCAAGTTGCAAGGGTGCTTAGACCAAGCCCATGTTTCCCAGGGACTGGCACTGCAGACAGGCTTGGAAAGCACAGGTCCCAGCTCTGGCGTGTGCAGGCTGTGTGGCTTTGGGCAAGTGACTTAGAATTGGGAAGCCTCAAGGCTTTTATCTGCAAAGTAAGGACAGAGATGACACTTCTAGCATACATTTTGAAGGTTAAATGGCTAAGTGGACTCAAAGTGTCTGAAAAAGTGACTAGTTTGTAGTTTCACTCAATAAGCAGCCGTCACTTTTACTGCCACGGCCGTGGAGAGGTAAGACTCGAGCTGAAGGCAACATTTTGCATAATTATTTTTGTAATCTCTCTTTGAGGGAGTGTCTGCTCTTTTTGATTCAGTGCAACTCCCCTGTACCTTCGAGATAGCCTAACTATGACAGAAAGTAACTTTTGGATATCACAATAATTCTCTCATAAGTATGCAAAGATTAATAATATATTTATAATCTTTTATTACCATGCAAGTTGAAAACACTACATACTGGTCTGAGGTGTTTTATTATATTAAATAAAGTCAAAATATTCGCATTGATAAGAAGACAGAATGACAATTAGAGAGGATTGGGATTGAACTCTTGTGGAAGGAAGTTTCTCTAGCAAACTGGAAAGGCTCTTCAGCTGAAAAATGTTTTTATAATATGAGTATTAATAGTCATTCAAATGGTGTGTTATTGTTCATAGGCTCTGAAAAATATGGGTAGTGTGGATTTTTAGAAGTCAATGTGAGCTTCAATTTTCTTTTTTAATTTAAACATTAAGCCCTAAGGTCTAAAAAAATGTGAAATTCACTTTATCTAATAATTGCCAAATTATTAGATATATAATTTATAGGTTAATTTATAAGTTTGTTGTACAATAACCATTGTCCAAAATGATAAATAATTCTAAGCTTAACATTGGTAACACTTCAGCTTATAGTTTGTTTCGTTTAACAGCATACCAATAATTTATCGCTCTCTAATGCTTCACTCCAGCTATTATAGTACTTATTACTGTTGTTAGGAGGAGAAAAGTCTCTCTTCAATGAAACATGTCCAAAGAACACATAGATTTTGAGAACATACACCTTCTGAGTCATAAAATGGGGGTGAAAATAACAATATGACAACGAATCGATGATCTACCTCTTACTGAGCATTCACTCCGGGTCTGGCATTATTAAGCACATGAGCGCTTAACTTAATATTTACCCACTTGATTTACCCACAAAAGATAGCATTATTTTCCCCATTCATCCGATGAGGAAACAGGACCAAGGCAGTGGGGCGACTTGCCCATAGTCACAGAGATTTCAGACACAAGGCGGTGGGTATCTTTACCTGAAGCCTGTGCTCTCTCCACAACGCCAGGCCCCTCCCCCACAGGTCACTCTGAAGCTCGGGCTGCCCTCCCTTCGTCTTACCCCAAGCAGACAGAGCATCCTTTCCCGCCTTGGGAAAGGAGAGGGAAAAGGGAGGAGAGAGGTCTGGGTAGTTTCAGTTTATTCATTCAACGGTACCAGCACATGAGACGTGGCTTTTCCCATCATCCCACAGTGGCGATCAATGCTCAAACACTGAGGAGGCCTAAGGTGAAAGGGCAGCCTTCTAAGATCCTGGCACTGCCGGCCTTGGGGATCAACCCTAGCACCTCCAAACCGCATCGCAATGAAAAAAAAATACATCTCTATATTCAACTTTTTCACGAGCAGAGCCTTCTGCTTGATGGACTGTCATGCGGACCCTCGAGACAGCAGGACAGGACAGGGTGGGCTGGGGCAGGGACGTGCACAGCCCGAGGAGTGGATACGGAGGTCGAAGTAAAGGGACGCTCGTGGAGGTTTCCGAGCGGGACAGAACTGGCCGCAACCCGAACAGACTCGTGGGGAGCGGTCTGAGACCACAGACGGGAGTCTGGCGGAGGTGATGCAGGGGTGATGAACTGGGGGAGGTAGTAGGGGCGGAGATCTGACTTTGATTCAGGGCAGGGGGCAGCGCGGGCGTGGTCAGTGGGGACTGGGTGGGAGGGAGAAAGGCAGAGCTCGCATCTCTGACGCGGAGAGAGGAGGCCAAGGCCACTCTGCGGCAGGGCGGTGCGCAGCTATTGCTTCATTCCGGAGGCCCGGGCCCGGGAGGACGGACCCTCAAGCCCTGCTCATCCCTGGCTCCTTGCTTGGGAGTCTTCACCACCTCCTGAACCTTTCAGTTTTGAGTTGAGGCTGAATGAAGCCAGAGAGAAACAAGGAAAACAGGAGCCTAAAATGGAGACAAAGTTCCCGGGATGGGGGCACCGCCGGGTCCGGCGAGAAGACGACTGACAGAAGGGTCGTGGTCCGTGGCCCACTCTTCAGGGAGGAAGTGGAGGAGGTTCCTTTCCAGAAGGCAAGTGAGGGAAGCTCTGAGAAACCCCCCCTGCGGACGAGGCATCCTTTCCTGGCTGGACGCTCGCGGGGAGCAGAGCCTGCAGGCCCACCGCATTCACCCCACATGGGAGCCAGGCTCGGGGAAACCATTCTTGGGGTTGCGGGGAGGGGCACATTCACAGAGAAGAGGCTCATGGCACGTTTGCCTTTACGGTTGGTCCCCTCCCCAGTCTGGGGAAGAAGGGAGGGTTGCTTAGCATCTGTTGCCCTGTTAAGAGATTACAAAGCGGGAGGTCGCATCCGCAAGTTTGGATGGGACCGCGCTGCGATGCGGTGTGTCGGGGCGGAGGGGCACCCCCTACAGAAGCCCAGGTCCCCGTGGTCCTAAGAGGATGTGCGCCGTCAGCCGCCCAGCGCGGAGCTCCACGGGACGGTGCGCAGCCGTCAGCGGAGGCACCAGAGCCCTGGGAGCTCCGGGCAGCCCCGCCCGGAGGAGGGTTTCGAACTGTCATCCCTCGCAGCAGTGAAGGGGCGGACGAAGCTAAACTGCGCCCCTAAAAGCCACCAAGAGTCCCTGTGCAGAGACCACCGTAGCCACAGAGGCAACCAGCATCGGACAGCAGGCTAGCCCGGAAGGAGCAGAGGACTCCCCCATCCTTTGCTACTCGAGTGCGACCCTCTGGCAGGCAGTCCCGGCGTCGCCTGGGACGTATTAGCAATGCTGAGTCCCAGGCCCCACCCCCGGCCTGCTAAATCAGAGTCTGCTTTTCATCAAGACCAGCAGGCGATTCCTGCGCACGTGCACGTCTGGGGATGGTGCTGTGAACCGTGACTCTGTCACCAGCCAGGGGACCCGGGCTTCCTCTCCCTTCCCCGAGCCTTCTGCACCGTCTACTGCAGCGACCCATGGGCGTCCGGGGTCTAACGAGAGGGGAGAAGGAAGGTCCAAAGGGAAAAGGAGAAAAGACAGAATGTCCGAGGAAGGCCACGTACACTCAGTTTTCCAGTCACCGCGCAGCCGGTGCCAGGCTTTACTCGCCCACCTTTATTCACCTGCCAAACATTTACTAAAAATGCTGCATGGTGTGCTAGGCATCAGAATGCAAACAAACAAGACGTGGCCCCAAGGGATTTAAGATGAATGGGAGATAGTCATTCTTTCAGCAAATATTTACCTACCCACTTTGATCCAGGCGCTGTCACGAGCACTCGGAAAACTCGAGGTGACAGAACAAGCAAAAGCCCTGTGCACAGAGCTCACATTCTACAGGGAGAGGTAGGTAATACAGTTGCTCCCTGAGTCCACAGACGATACATCCCAGGACCCCCGGCGGGTGCCTGAAACCTCGGAGAATGCCAGGCCCTCCATGCGCTGCGTATTTTCCTATACATACATACCTACAATAAAGTTTAATTTACAAATTTGGCACAGTACGAGATGAACAACAATAACTAATAATAAAACAGTATACTGTAATAAAAGCTGTGTGAAGGTGGCCTCTCTCTTTCGATCTCTGACGGCCAATCTGATCGCTGAGGCAGCTGCTAAGTGACTGACGCCAAGGAGCCTACTCAGCGCGGACACCCGGGACTGAGGGGTGGTTCGCGTCCTGGGTGCGACAGAGCCGGACGGCGTGAGATTTCATCGCAATACTCAGAAGAGCAGAGCGCAATATAAATCTTATGCAGTCTTTATTTCTGGAATTTTCCATTTAATATTTTTCGACTGCGCTTGACCATGGCTACGTGAAACCGCGGAAAGTGAAACCACAGATGAGAGGGGACTATTGTGCATGAGACCAACAAGTAAAATATAAAGAGTGTGGAATAAGGGCTAAGAAAATAAAATAAAGCAGTGACGCGAGAAAGGCTTTGTTATAGTTTTAAATAGGGAGGCCAGAAAGGGAACAAATTTCGAGTGACCCTGAGACGCGAGGAAGCCCCGCGCCCGGGTGTCTGGAAGGCAGAGGGGCAGCCGCTCGAAGGCCGTTCCGCGCTGGGAGCACGAGGAGGCCGCTGTGCGGCTGTGGCAGACGGAGGGCAGGTGGCAGTCAGAGGACTTGAGGCTGGAGAAGCTACGTGGGCCAGGAGAGTGAGTCTGGACGGCCACCGCGAGGACTTGGGCTTTTTTTTCCCCCCTGAGTTAGGGGTGGAGGGTCCTGGAAGGTTCTTAAGCAGAGGGATGGTGGGAATCTGACATAGTAGGATCCTTGTCAGGTTGGGGTGCGTTTTTAAGGTAGAGTCACCACTTGCTCTTGGAGTGTGGAAAAAAAAAAAAGAGCCAAGGATGATATGTAAACAAGTGAGTATAATAAAATATTGCATCTTCTTAACTAAATACGTAAATCTAGTCTCAGTAAACCCAGAGCTCTGGTCTTGATCCGTGCACTTCGGGCCACCTTAGCAGGACTTCCTGCTGGGACCACATGGTCTTCGAAGCTGCTGAGAGCACCACTGGACACCCATGGGTGGCGCACGGCTTTTCTATATGGCACGAGGATTAGAACATGAAATCAGAGGATGTTCTAGTTGTCACCTGTCTGCTTTCTTGCACAAGGCCAAACCACCTAGTGAGGTCTTTCTCACATTTGTCCCTAGTGTTCTGGGGTTGTAAGCTCTACAGCCCTTCTGTTCACTCACTGGAGTTTACTTAAGTCATGGGAAGATACTTCTAATGAGACTCCTCCTAGTGGCTCTTTCTATACCAGCACTCACCCAAAAGATGGTCTCCAAAAGCCTCTTCGACCCTTAAGAAACCCAAAACTAATCTCTCACAGCAGTTGAACAAAAAGTGGCAAATGAGCGCCTCGGAGAGAAAATGCATGCTGAAGCAAGCTAAATCTGAATGACAAATTTCTAAATACCAATTGTAATCCCGTTGTTGTCAGACAATGTCAGCTCAACTAAGGTATTTTCAAACAATGTCCATTCTGACTTCCTTTTAAGAACAATCTATAAACCAGGATAAAAAAAAAAAAAAAAATCCAAAGGAATTTACAATTTAAACATCTAACCACAAGGTGGAGATCTAAAGCAAAGATTAGTTGCATAGCCAAACTCAATTTAGACTCCAGAATTTTTGATTTAAGGTTAGCATTGCATGTGTTCTCAGGTTGTATCAAAAATGGACTTATTTTAGGCTAGAGTAGAACATATGGCTTCTGTATCGGCGTTCTTTTAGACAGGTTGGGAAAATATGTGGCGTGCAAGTATTTCAGGAAGCTCTAAGCTGCGCATTGTCAGGCAGCAAAGTAGAGACATCAATTATATTAGAAATCTCAAGCTTTAGGTTTAAAGTAGGAAGATTATTGTTATATTACTTGATCATGAGTACATTTAACAAAGGTTAAGTGTAATTATTTCAGTCCAGATATTTTATGGCTAATTCCCTTAAAGCTGACCGAAGGCAGTGCCAGACTAGTGGTTCTGATGATTCTAAACAATGGGTGTGACTAAAACACCCTGCAGATCTATTGCACTTGTCTGTAGTACTGGGACTGACTTGCCAAGTGGGGCCCTTTAGATGAGTGGGTTTTATGCGTTTCCCCAATTATACACCAAATGGACTTGTTTAATTCACAAATTATCCTCCAGGCTTACTCATCTAGAACTTTCCCTATTTAAAAAATAATCTAGATTTTCTTTGGTTTCTTGTAGTGTGAATAATTATTCTTCATTACAGAAACAAACAAAAAACAACTGAAGAGAAAACTCTAAGCTAAATAAAAAATAGAAAACAAAGTTTGATCTTTTATGACTGTTTTTTTCCACTTCCATATGCCTTATTTTAGAGAGCATATAACAGACATTAATTAAATTAAGTAGATTCAACCACAGCTCAAATTCTTGGCAGAGTTACTCCTTCAAGCTCTTCTGCTATTTTTTATTGTAATGAATGAACTGATTTGTGGAAATTGTTTTCCTCCTGGTTTACTCAGGTCTTCAGACTTTCAATCTCCAATTTATTAAAGTTTTTTATTAATTACCTATACCTTAGAAGATTAAAAAGGAAGGCAATTACAATCTCAAGTGTTGTTGCCTCTGGCTGCTGGGTGGGAATTTTCCTCATTCCTAGGGCTGATTTATCTCTGTCTTAGTCACCTGCCTACGTTACAACTAGTAGAGCAGAGTTCCAAGCTGTTTATTTGTTTAAGCATCAAAGTTTAGGATGCTGATCTGTACGTAAGAGACCTTTGATCCTGTGCACCTAGATTTGGAACTCTAACAAGAAAGATTTGTCTCTTCCGCCACTTCTGGTCTCCACGAGTCCGGAAATACCAGGAGCTGGCTTCCTGGTAGTTTAGAACTTCCACTTCTTGTTGTGGACAAACTCAGAAGTGGAGGAACGTGGAAACATTCACCAAAAAGCCCTGTGACCTTTGGCAATCCACCACAACACCCAGGTTAAACCAGGTCAAATTTCATTCTAGTATTGCCTGTTTACTTCACCCGTGTAAACTTAGATGACAGCATTTTAAGCCAAAACAAAATCTGCAGAAAGCTTGCAGGCCACCCTGCATTGGCTGGTTCTCTGGGGAATCTGAGAGGGTGAGAAACCTTCTCCAGGACGGGTCCCTGGAACACAGTGTGACCTGTATCACTAGCTGAGATAGTGATAAGGGCTGCTCAATCCGCAAACTGTATGTTTCTAAGTCACAAGGAGGGTTTGTTAAATGCAGACTGCTGGGCCCAGCCCAATCTCACCCCAGTGTCTGATTTGGCAAGTCTGGGATAGGGACAGAGAATTTGTATTTCTAACAAGTTATGAAGCATTGCTGATTCTTGTTCTCTCAGGACCACACTTGGAGAAGCACTGCTCTGTTTTCACCTGTGAAAATGTGGAAACATGTTCAACGGTAACAGATATTAAGATATCACTTTAAAGAGGAAGTTAGACACAGAGTTAGGAGCACAGGATTTAGAATCAACCACACTCAGAATTTGAATCTGCATCTGTCCCGAGCCGTGAGTTCGGGCAAGTTGCTTGACCTCCCTGAACCATACTGTTCTTACCTGTAACATGGAGCAGAATAATCATATCTATCTTTGAAAATAAGATAAGATATATGTGAAGTATCTGGCATATGGTACTCTATAAATGGTTGTTACTATTTTAAAAATAATACACACGCTTTTCAGAAAAATACAGCTCATATGCAGAGGAAAAACCTCTGAGATCTAAGCATAGGAGAAACTTTAGTCAGGATACATAAGAGGTTTCTTTTGGATTTGTATTAAATAAAGAGATTGATATTGTTTAAAGAGCAATCTTTCTCCTTTAAAATAAAAGTCCTTCGTAAGATCCCTGGTTCTTTCTTGAAACCTACCCTCAATTCTCACTTTTTTATTGTCATCTTAAAGCTCATTCTGACATTTGCCCTCCGTCCCTTGCCGTGGTATCTCCCTACCCTGTTTTTCACACCATGTGTATGCTGAAAGCATGCCCATGTTTTCTAATGTGGCTTTTTTTCTGGTGAAGGTACAGAGGTCTCAGGAACCCTGGCAGCTCCCGGGGACCAGGCTGTTTATTTTCTCTCCCTTTAAGTAAGTCTGAGCCCTGACCCGCCATCCAAGGACAATCTAAGACGAGACCACTGCGCTCTCTTCCTCTAACTCTGCCCTCAGCTTATACCAGAACGTGTCCCGCCTTTTACACACGGTTATTAAAGGGAGGTCTATTGCCAGTCAGCCTGTAAGAGTTTTGCTGAGTTGAAATCTTCTCAGGGAGTATCTATATAGAAAAGGGGGAGAGGTGGCAACTTGAGTCGCATTTGTCTGGAGTGATTCTGTAAAATATGGGTTCTGGGCTCTGGCTCAAGCCTTCTAGATCAACATCTATGTTGTAAGAAACACTTGCAGGGGTTCATAGCACACTAACGCTTAGGAACCACTTGCTCTCTGGCAGCTGCATTACAGGATATATGGATGCATCTCTGTGTCTCAGTTCATGGGAGGACAGGGAGTGGGTTCCACGTAACCTTCGGCTTCCTCACTCAGGCAGCAGCCCAAAGAGCTCCATTCATTAGTCAGTCAAGTAGGTTGGTCAGGAATTTTTGCCTTGGACAAAAAGGTTAAGGTCTTTCCTCTGCAATTCATTTTAGAGCGAGGTTTGAGCAGAGGGAGGATGGTTACCATCTCATGGCCATGAGATGGAACCACCCCTCCAGGGAGCATATGAAAATGGAGTAGGGGAGTCACATTGTCGGCCAGAGGGTGCTACTGAGTGCTTGGCGGTCAGGGGCCAGAGAGGCTGCACATCTCTGTGATGGGGGCCTCCCCTACTACAAAGAACTGAGCCATCTAAATGCCAACACCACCCCGGGTGGAGTGGAGTGTTAGAAACACCTTCAGCTTTGATGCCCCTATCATTAACCTGAATGCAGATGTTTGATTTGTGCCATAGAATCCTCTCTTTGTACATTGCATATAGTGTACAAGGGGCGACCCAAAACACCCAGAATTTATTTATTAAAAATTGTGAATTTATTCTTACACGTTTAAACTTCAGTCACCTCCGAAGTACTCTCCATTTGATGCAATGCACCTTTTGAGATTTTTTTTTTTTTTCACTGCTCAAAACAGTTTTTGAACTCGTCGGTTTTGATGAGTTTTAGTGTTTTTGCCATTTTTTGTTTCACCTCTTCCACATCAGCAAAATGTTTCCCTTTAAGGACTTTTTTTTTCATCCAGGGAAACAAAAAAGAGGTGCTCGGGCAGAGATCGGATGAATAGGGAGGATGGGGCGCAGGGGTCATGCTATTCTTTGGTCGAAAACTGCTAAATGCTCAGCATGGCATAAGCCCATGAGCTCTTAAACCACCTGTCATGAAATGGACAAGCAATTTGAAAGAGTCTTCAAAAACAATTCATTGAAGCTGAACTCAGTCTCTCACAACACCACCAGCTAGTTCACTGATATTGATGGGTTCCTAGAAAACTTGCCTAGCAGGGAAAGCCTGTAATACAAGGGGCCTGCCCTCCAGAAGATAATTCTGGTTTTTGGCGGTTCCCTGTTGTATGTATTTCTGTGAAGAGAGTGCATAGAAAAGGCTCGAGCACAGTGCTTGCTTTATTCCAGGCAGCTCTAGGAATTGCAGATTTACCTTAATTTGATCAATGGAAATGAGTGGTTGAGAATTAATAAGATCATCTTTCCCTAGGGCTTGCCAATTTGAACACAATCCAGAGTGAAAAAATAAATGGAACAAGGTTGACATGCCCTATTGTTAATTTACGAGGTCTCGGCGAAAGCTTTTGGTTCCCTCAGGAACTTCCAGTATCTGTTTGACGGTAACTCTTCATTACCTTCAGTAACGACATTGAAGTATTCAATGGATTATACAGAATTTAACTGAAAATTGGGAAGATAGGGTGCTTGCCATTGAAACACGGTGCACCAGCGTTTGACCTTAGCTTTCACTGCTGTTAACGGTAGTTTCTAAGATAAATTGGGCTTTCCATAAAAATAAATCCAGTGTTAGGAATCATAATTTGTACCAGACTCAAGAAAAAAGATCCTCGCTCAAAGAAGGAGTAGAAATAATATTCTGGCCAGAAGCTATAGACCATTCTGCAATTTATTTCCTTTTTAGTGGAAGAAAGGACTTCAAAGCTGTTAAGTATAAACATATGCTACGATATGTCTAAAGTCTAAATTTAAGAACCTCTGAACCAACTTCCACATGACATGATGATCAAGTCTAACATTCATATAACTAGATAATGTAAAAATGAAGAGATGAAGAAATGGAGAGATGACATAAATTACATAAGCGAGAGATAGCGCGGTTTGGATATGAAAGCTTCCTACAATATGAATGTGACCGGGGACTCCTCATGACCCCCAGGATAAAATCCAGGTTCCTTTACAAATCCTGCAAGGACCTCCACCATAGGACCCTTGGAAAACGAACAAATCAGTATATCTTCAGCACTCATTTCAAAAGCAAAGAAAAGCATGTGGAGACAAAATATAGGGAAGAAAAGAAAGCATTGTCCTGAGACATAGAAGCAGTGAGGTTCCAGGGTCCACGTTGCCACTAACTTTAAACAAGTGACTTTATGTCATCTATGAAATTACTACTGGGTAGCTGAAATCAATAGTGGCAGTAACAATTTATTAATTCACCTGAATTTCTACGTAATTATCAGAATGGCTAAGCACGCCAACAAGGCCTATGATTGGTCTATTTCACATCTTATTCCTTATGAAGTGCGCCACGGAGTAACATGAATCTAATAAGCAACTGTAATAGTTTGAAATTGGTATCTTTTTAAAGTGTAAAAAGGCCTTTGGGGGCAGTGGAAGGCAGCCGGGAAAGCCATACTGTCTCTTACTTTATTGTAATGTGCAAGTTTTTTAAAGTCCAAATTTAGTACTTTGCCCATCTGTTTCTTTGAACAGTCATTTGAAAAAGGTCTTTTAAATTTCAGTTGAGTTACAAAAAGCTTGTTTTGATAATATATCACATTGAAGCAATTCAAGTTCGTGCTAATTCTAAATCTAAGGGAATTCTCCCTGTAGCCATTCATCAGAGGATATTTTGGGGATCTTTCAGAGTGATATTAAGAATTTTTTAGTATGTGAGTTCTCCCAAAGGTTTTTCAAAGTAAGCATTTTTCTAAATAGGCTTTTTAAAAGAAATCCAATAAAAGCAAACATAGTATGGCGGCAGCTGCCTAGAAAAGGGGGAAAAAAAAAGCCCTCATAATTTGTCTGAAAATGTTTCTTTTAGGAGGCCCACGCTGCTTTAAAAAATAAGTATCAAGATTCCAATCCTATAACACCAGTTAGCAGACTATATAAAACACACAAATACAAAGTGACTGGCCCAGAATATGTAATCACTTTTTGCCACTGACTCCTCTTTTATCCCGAACAACCCAGTCCCCAGAAAACAAGTTTAATCCTAACAAGGATGCTTTTCTGAAATCTGAGTTCTGCCGGGCACCGGCTTCTTGGGAGTCCTCTGGTGGCTTCCAGGCAGACACCTCCCCAGACAGCCTCCCCTCCTGCCCCACGGCTCCCTTTTCAGAAGAGCCCCAGCGCTCGCTCACTGCTTGTGGAGGCACCAGGCGAAATCCTGAGGCTCGCACAGCGACATGCCAATTACCCGTACACACCGGCACCGCATCGATGACAACTGGGAAGCCTATGGGAGAACTGGGTTCTGGCAGATAAAGAGACCAATCTCAAGTGAAACAATTAGGATTTGCACTCTTTTGGGAAAAGAGCATTATTAGTCAGAGTCTTGCTGTCACCCCGACAGGTTCTGCAGGACCTCGAGAAGTTTGTGTCGCACAAAACAGAGTAGATGAGAAAAAGGCAAAAGGTGAAAAAGTCAAGACAGCCTGTGTGAAGTGAGTTCCTGGGAGATTTTAGCAGGAGAGGCTTTGGAGAGGCAATGTGAAGAGGTTCACTGCGCTAAGCATGAAATCTCCTCCTGAAAATTTCTTGGGATGTTGCACTAGACATTTTTCCCTTTCATTAATTTTCATTGCCTGATTGGTCTTGTTTTGAATGTGACACCACCTGCAAGGGGTCTATTAGTCCTTCAGGCATAACTGGAAATCACAACTTTTCCAAACTGCAAATCCGATCATGTCACTTCCCTCCTGAGAGTCCTCCAAGAGCTTTGAATCACCCTGCTTAGCGATGCGTGACATGACCCCTGCTTTGGTTCCAGCACATCTCCTACCATCACCCAAATTTTATGCTCCAGCCATGTATAAAATGGATAGTTCCCACAATGCATGGTATAAAATTGTGATTTCTAATAAAACCCCTGGGATTTCCTGAGTGAAGAGCGAGGTCAAGGCATCTTGTTACGTTAATGAAGCGACTTTTGGAAAGCACCTAAGGATGAGGGGGCTGGTTGCCAGGGGAACCTACTAGGTGATTCCGGGTTGGAACCTTCTGCCCCACCTCTGAGGAGATGCAGGTTGAATCAATGACCAATGGTCAATGGTTTAGTCAATCATAACCATGTAATAAAACCTCCCAGAAAACCCCAAAAGGGTGGGATTTGAAGAGCTTCTCACTCGGTCAGCACCTGGAGATGCAGAAAGAGCGATGCGCCCGGAGCCTATGGAAACCCGTCGGCCCTTCCCGACTGCCTGGTCCTGCTCATGGCTTCTCTCCGGCTTTCCCCGAGTTACATTCACCAGTGATCTGGCAAATGGAATGTTTCTCTGAGTTCTGTGTGTGCTGCTCTAGCAAAGTAACCAACCCAAGGAGTAGGTGATGGGAATGTCTCCTAATAGTCATTTGGTAAGAAGCCAGGTGACAACCGAAACTTTGTGCTGTTTTCTGAAGTGTGAGTGTGTTGCGGGCCGGGGGGGATGCGGGGCGGGGGGCAGTCTTGTGCAACTGCGTCCTTCGCCTGCGGGGTCTGCGGCCCTCTCCGGGTAGCCAGTGTCAGAACTGAGGTGACTGTAGGACGTGAAGATGGCATCAGAGAGCCACTTGGTGGTAGGAAAAAATTATACATTGGAGCTGTGATTTCAAAGGTCTTTAGACCTTCCTGCTCGCTTCTGCCCGAAATGAAAAAAGCCCCTGCCTATACAGGTCATACATGCCCTTGGATGAGTCCTCATGCCGTTCAAAACACACTCCGATATCAACAAAACACATGTGGACCTTGTTTAAATCTTGTTGCAACATACACCACCTTTTACAAAATCGTGAGGCAAATGAAACTTGAATCTGACTGGATATTTGAAAATATTAAGAAGTTATTATAAATTTTGAGGTGAAATAATGGTATAGTTATGGCTTTTGAGGGACGTTCAGAGAATATACATTTACCTCTCTTTACCCTTTTACCATGTCTTTGAAATTTAAGTGCTCGAGGTGTGTCACTGTTTCAGATCCTGTGAAAATTTTGCTCAACAGTGGCACAGTCCGACAGCTGCAGATACTCTTCAACACACTCAGTTTCATCAATTCTAAGATCAAATACACTTTGCAATGGCTACTAACAACCCACAGTGTAAAGCAAAACAGAGGCCAGGGCAAATTCTTCAGTATACCTGCACTAAATAGGGCCAGCTTCTCAGGATGTTCACCATGGCGGGGTCCCACAGAGCACGCATCTGAAGAAAGCTGAACACATTCTCACGGAGTGCCAAGTACAAAAACCTATGTTATGGGAAGATATGGTTGCTATTATTGTATGGTTAAAATTAACCAGAAATGCGGTTATTATTCTAAGAATGTACTAAAGCCAATAATTGTGTGCTGATAAAAGATTGTAGCGAAACTCCTTTAAGAACAGCCAAAATGTTATTTTGAATGTAAATATTTATAAATATTCGAGTATGTATTTTAAATATATATATATATTTATTTAAAGTAGAAATTTTCATTATCTAAGAAGAAATGTTTCATTAAACCCAGAGAAGTATCTGCCCATTCCTGACTTTCAGTGCTAACGTTGGGGAGAGCACTCTGTGGCTGAAGCCAGAAACCTGGCTTGAGCTCTCGTTTGGACCCTGCCTGTCTCCTCGCTCCATCCACCCAATTACCCAAGTGCATTGCGCCTGCGGCCTGTCTTCTCCTCTTCTCTGCCTGAAAAACTCCCATCTTTCCTTCATAATTCACAATTCTGTGTAGCCCAGTCTGACTCTCCCAGATGGACCGAGGCCTTCTTAATATACCTGAGTCATAATTCTCTTATAGCATATGATCGTTACAATATTATCATTCTTTGAACACCTCCTCCCTCGGGAATGGGGTAGGTCAGACAGAGCTCATTCGGGTTAGGGAAGGCCGATGGGGCAAACCTGAGCCAACGTCCACAAGAGGGAGCCATAGATCAGGAATCAGAACCAGAAACAAGCTGTAGACTCAAGAGGTCAGATTGAAATGGTGCCTTGGGAGGCACTGATGAGACGTGGGAAATGCGGGGGAAGGATAGAAACGAGTACAGGTTGGCTAAAGGAAGCGGGTCCGGAACAACTGCCATGAACATTGGCGGGTCAGAGGCTCACCTTCACCTGAGAGAATTCTGGCGCACAGGGAGGGGCGGGGAGAGAGGTAGCTTTGTGGTGTCCTTTTTTTTTTTTAATAAAGGCACCAATCCCATCACGAGGGCCCTACCACATCTAAACCTATTTGTATTTACCACCCAAAGGCCTCACTTCAAAAACTATCTCATTGGCGGTTAGGGCTTCAACATAGGAATTTTGGGAGAAACAATTCAGTCCATAGCAGCTAGGATGCCATGAAATTCACGGTAGAGGAGGACCTTCACAGGTGAGAGGGTGCTACAGAAGGGAAGAACAGGGTTCCAAGGAGAATTTTTTCAGTGGTTGCTAATCTAGTCCTCAAATTTAAGGAAAGAGCAGACAACAAGAAGGGGGCCCAAGGCAGGGGCAGGAGCAGAGTGAGTGAACTAGCAAGGAGAGCCAGTAGAGTTAGGACACCAGCTTTGCAGGATGCGCAGATGTAGTAGCACCTGGGGGGAGGGAGAAGGCGTTCCCTTCGGGGTGTTGAGCCCAGGAAGAGGGCAGATGATGTATTGAACCTGTTCATAAAGGAGGGAGAAGGTCTTAGACACAAGTTCCCAGCAAGCACTCAGCAGTCAGTAACATTTGTTGAGTAACAATGAGTATAACTGTCCTGCTTTTAACATTGATTAATCAGTCTGATCCATGAGGAGTGATTTTTTATTTCTTTACTTTTATTTATTTTTTTATCCTCACCTGAGGAAATTTTTCTCATTGCTCTTAGAGAGAGAGGGAGGGAGAGAGAGAAACATTGATTGGTTGCCTCCCATACCTGCCCAGATCTGTGATCACATGCTCCCAGATGGGGAAGCTGAACCCACAACCTAGGTAGGTGCCCTGACCCGGGATTGAACCCGCATCCTTTCTGTTACAGGATGAGGCTCCAACCAACTGAGCCGCATTGGCCAGGGCATGAGGAGTATTTTTTAAAACTAATTATTCTTATAAAGTTCTCTCCTATTACCCAGTTTCTAAATTTTCTTTTTCTACTACCATATTTCCCCTCCTCTTCCTCCTGACTCTCTTTGGCTATAAAGAGGTTTTGAATCCTATAAACCAAGGAAGAGAAAGGGATTGAAGCTGACAATCAAGCTGGATGCTTTTGAGGAAATCAGAGGAAAAGGCTTGATGTGGAAAAATCGACTGTGATTTTCATTTGGCCATGGAAGCCTTCGATCTGTACCACAGGCGTAGTCGAAAGTGACGAACCATCATTTCATTTTGGCGGTGGAGTGCGTGCCATTCACAGCTCAGTAAATGCTGTTCGGGCTCTTGTCGAAGGCTCGGTAGGATGTTATGTAATACAGGAAGAAGCCTACAGGGACAGCAAGGCCACTCGATGCTCTGTAGCACGTCTTATCTTCCCACTCACTGCCTTGCCAACGCGGGCGTGTGCACGTGGTTCTTCCCCAAGCTGTTTCCGCTGGCCTCCTGGAGCTGCCTCCTCCATCCTTGGCTGTGCTTCTGGGAATCTGTCAGCTAGATTCTCCTCACCATGAGGACGTTCACTCAAGGTCAGGGAAGCTTGTTGTCTCTTCCCCGTCAATGGATTTTTATCTAAAAACTGCTTTGTCCTGCCAAATGGGAGGAAATCCTCATTGTTTTTTCACACTTGAGCTTCCCTAACGCAAGCACTATCTCAGGAGTTGTGATTGAGGCGCATAGTTATTTCACGCACGTTTTGGTTTGTTTTTTCCTGGAATGATGATGAGATCAAGGCCTGTATCTATGAAACAGTGAGAATTTCTGGAAGTGTAAGGTGTTTATCAGGATAGATGGAGGTGGTTTGAAGTTATTTTGCTCCTTTCCAAGTCTGTTATTCCCTAGGCACTTTAACTGCGTGGCCTAAAGCTTCATCACAAAAATACTCTTGTGATAAAACTTTCCAAAGAGCAGAGGTCAGAAAGCCTCAGCTCACAATCTAGCCTGGGTCTACTAATACTCAACTCCTCAAATTTTCAGGATTATTAAAAATGCAGTTGCAATAAACCTTTATCTGTTTCTTCAGGAAATTGAAAGGCTACCATATATAATGTTAAGTGCAAAAATACTAGATCTCAAAGACGCTCTGATAAGAAAAATAGTATTGAGAAGAAACTGGCCATAAAAATCATGGAATTTTTGAATAATAGGGTGAAAATGGCCTTAATGATCAATGCAATAGTCAATACAGTGCCAACGAGGAAACTAAGGCCACTCAAATGACATGATTTGCACGTGGTGACAAAATTCATTGGTGGCGAACCAGGACAAGAACACAGGTCTTCCAATCCCCAAAGCCCAATGCCATGCTAAGAAAACTGCAGCCCACTGAACATCTTCCCTTCCAAACTGCACGTGGACGAATACATGTTTTGTATTAAAATTCCAAACTAGTATTGTGCATAGATTGAAGGTATATTTCCTTAAACATTTCCAAACAGGTTTCTTTTTTTCAGATTGTCGCATTGCATTCTGCCTTTATTCTTAACTCAAAAGCTTGGCAAAAAAAGGAAGTCTGCAGAATTTTTTTAAATGGAAATTAGCTTTGCCTCTGAGACTTCAGAGTTCCCTCAGACCTCATATCATCTTAGCTAGTTTGATTTTCTTTTTTTTAACTCTTTTATTTTTATTTAACTTAGCAAGTGCGTTCATCACTTGCCTCCTTGCCACTTGAAACCCTTCTCTTGTTTAGCCATAAAGATCCTCATTTAACAGCTAACAAGAAAAGAGGTGCAATTGGAAAACTGTGACAATTTTGCCAAATTGAGCGGTACTTCTTAGAAATTCAGAGAGAATGTGAATTCTCTGATTGTAAGCTATTCACTTGTTGTCAGGAATAACCACCACCCTCTCTAAACCCTTCCATCAAGGTATCTAAACCTAATGTTTTTTTTCCAAGGTCAGGCATGGTCATCCCCTTGGAGATACCAAATAAATATCAATTAAATTAGAAAGATGAAAGATTATTAGAAGGAAGATTTTATTTCTCCAGGTTGACTAAAGTTCCAAAGGATGAATATTAAATATAAAGTATTAAAGGACTTTAAGTCAAATGTATTTTGCATTCTTGCAAAGTTCATCAAAAATAACTGCTGACATGCCATCATCCAACAGGTTCAAAGTACTTTCTATTTGGTACAAAAAGAGAGAGAGAGAGAGAGAGAGAGAGAGATCCTATGTTCTATATAATCAGGCAGTCTTAAGAAAAGACTTTGATTTTACAGAAAGCGTTTTTCTCCCCCAGAATTAAAAGGAGGAAAAAACAAAAGCTGTTGAATGGAAAAATGATTGTTGTCATGTCGGTATTAAATTTGGCCACAAACAACATTGATATACTTTATGTCCAAAGCAGTATCATTGGAATTGTTATAATGGATGAATAATTATTTTGCAATATAACCATGTATTTTACCAAAATATCTCCGTTATGTAATTGAAAAGTGAGCAAGTTTAAAAGCAGTGACTCACGACCATCCTCTACTTCTAAAAATCCCGTGATCCACATACCTATTATTCAGAAGCTCTAGATCTTTCTTTTTATTCTCCACCTTTGTCAGCCAAATCACTTTATGGCTTTTAAGTCCATAAAGCTTCTGAATCCTCTACAGCTTATCTCATAACAAAAGTTGACCACCGGACATGCGGGCCTGGACTTGTGAAAAAACATTAATCCCTCCCTAATACGGCGATAACCTGAGTCAACAGTGAACACATTAGTGAAATACAATAGATGATTTATAGAGTTATTCCAGCTAGCCCCTGAGCATGAGGCATCTTCTAGTTTTCCCATTGTTTCAAGTTTATTGGATTTGTTTGTCAGGACGCTGAGTGGACATAAAAGAAAAGGCAATGAAATCATGAGTTGATTGGCCCATCTAAAATTATTCCTATTATTTAAAAAAAATACATAATATTAATTCAGTTTTTGGTTTAAGAAGCCATATCTAGGTATAGACTTTGAGCTGTAACAATAACAATACCCAAATCTTTAAAAAAATTACTAAAATGCTCTATATCAAGCACTTTTATTGACTTTGGATGGTCTAAAGTCCTTGGAAGAAAGTTAAAAACCTCTAAAAAGGTAAAACAAACTTATACCATCACCACTTTTACCAAATAAAAAATATCATGCATTTTTTCCAAAGCAAAATAATTAAGGTGAAGGTTAGGATGGTTTCCAAAAAGACCCAGTGATTATATATCCCTGGTCTCTAGTGTCCCAAAGAACTATTATGCCTTATCTCTTTGCTTTACTTTATTGTCTAATTGTGCTATATCTATTTAGAAAGGGATTGGAACTTACAACTTGTCAAAGTTAATCAGGATTCATCATGCTTTTGTAAAATAGACTCTTAAAAGGATAGAATAATCATTAAGTTACACTTGAGTAGCAGAGTTCTTGCCAGATTCTACTGGTGGCCTCTTTCTATAATTGGCTTATTATTGGTCCAGGCTTGACTCATAAAAATCTGTTATTGGTAATAAACATCAGGAGATTTTGGTAAAGCATAGTAAATTCTTTCACATTTGAAGAGCTGTATGGTAGGATGTTGCTAAACAAACCCACTTGAAAAAGTTTTCAGATGACCTAGAGTTTGACGTTATGACAAGGACAATTAACATTTTCTTTACTACAGCAAATGTTTACTTGGAATTTTGCTTAAGTTTCATGATTTCACATTAGAACAGCACTTCCAATATAGTCTCAGAATTTATTAAGCAATATATTATTACAGAACGTATTTCCCTACCACTATGAATCTTGATAGAAATACTAAAAACACCAATACATTGTTCATTTTTAGGTACAAATTTTTACACAGAAAGTGCAGCTAAAATAAAGAATAAAATAGAAAATCAAATAAAGAATAAGAATTTTTACTTTTTCCTTTAATGAATACCTATCATTTTAATTTTTTTTTAAAAATAAATCTAATTCTAAATGTAATCATCCTAACTGTAATCAGTTAGGGTAGGCAAATACACTATGAGCAGGCCTTTCTTGATGTACTTATAGCAATTCTAACATGTCTCTAGAAATAGTCTCTCCATCAGTATAGGGAGGATATAATGAATTAAGTTACTTGACATAGAAAAATCTTTGTTTAACATTGCATATAGCTCGAGTAAGTTAACAGTTATAGCACATTTTTTCTCACTCATTAAAAGAAAGACCCAAAACTTCTTTCCTGTACTCTCTTCCTTCCTTTGTTATGAGATTTCTTTGCAGGGATTTTTAATCTCCCCAGTTGCCCACGCTACACAGAAAAGGCATAGAAGAGAACTAAAGCAAGCATCCAATGACATCAGAGTTTATGGACTTTTGCCTCAATTATCTAAAACTTCAGAAATACAGTATCTGTTCTGAATTGCCTAAGCAGTTGCTTCAATTTCTCCCATTACCTCTTTAGTAGTCTCAGCATACTTCCCTAATCTTTAAAATGGGACCCACCAAGACCGCATTTTTAAAAATAATCTTTAAAAAGACTCTACTGCTGAATACTTCTTTCCAGTTTCTGATGAGGGAGAGCAGTAACCTTCTATCCCTGAAGAGCTGTGACAATGTAACTATAAAATATCTCCTAGCATTTGGGCCCAGCAACAAGCACAGATAGAAGTCTAGAATGGGCTAAATCACGGCCGTGACTGTAACAATAGAAACGTGAGAAAACGCTTGCTCAGAAGCTTATGGTCCTGTTTTCACAGGGGTGGAGGAGCCCAGAGAGGATGTATTTCTCTTCATTCATCTTGAGCAAATGTTTGCCTTGGTCTATTTTTGC
The DNA here is from genome assembly GCF_021234165.1 of Pteronotus mesoamericanus. NCBI lineage: Eukaryota > Metazoa > Chordata > Mammalia > Chiroptera > Mormoopidae > Pteronotus > Pteronotus mesoamericanus. The sequence continues at coordinate 3,391,157 of NW_026555302.1, forward strand.
TTCCTCTTCCACTTCCTACTAAACAAGTCACACGAGGATCAGTCATGTCAATATTTAAGGGACTCATTTAGCAGCTGCATTGTCTCCACTTCCTGTAATCACTGAGCACCAACATGGAGCTGTTTTCCACTTTCCAAATAAGTAGTGAGCACAGTTACCCCCGGCCTTACTGCCCCTTCCCACAATCAACCTTCACATTTTCCAACCAAGCAACCGCTAACGAAGGCTCATCAGTTCTGGAATTCTGCTCTGTCGGTGTTTCCTGCTCAGGGCTTCAAAGAAGCTCAAGGAAAGATATCAAATTAATGCATTAATTCAAGCTACTGACCTCCAGAATCAGAGTTCTTGAATGATAAACCAGAATCTGCATTTTTTAGTGCTTTCAATAATTTCCTCTTCCCACTTGGAGTCCATGTTAGTCAGATATTGGCTATTCTCAGTTGACTCTAACTTTTCTCCTTTCTATTGTCCCTTTAATTGTTTCTGCCTTTTTGCTCCCCTTTCCAAGAGATGCCTCAATTTTATCTTCCAAGTGTTCTACTGATTTTTTAATTCTTGCCATCTTATTTTTAATTTCCAAGATCACTTTTATGTTCTTTTTTCATGATGCCCCGCCTCCCTTTTTTAAACAGATTTAACATTTCTTTTCTCTTCAGGGATGCCAAAATTATTGTTCAAGAAGCAGGGGGTCATGAAAGTTCCTTACCCAGACTTTCCATCAACACCTTGTTCTCAGCTTCCAGCCTTGCCTTTACTATCCATGGTACCTGGAGCCTGTCCTACCTGAACTGACTTTTGTGTACACACACACACACACACACACACACACACACACACACACACACAGACCCCACTCTACCCCAGACACTTCGGTTCACCTTCCTCCTCTTTGAGTAGTTATTTGTCGTTGCTCAGACCACAGACTGTCTCTGGGGTCATAAAAGGCACCTCTTTCCTTCAAAATGGTATACACTGTTTCTTTTTATTTTCCTTGTTCAGGATGAATTTTAAGAGAAGAGGGGCTAGAAATATCTTTTCCCTCCTGCTTCCACTTCTCTTTTTAAAAATATACTATTCCAAAAAAAGTTGTCTTTTAAATCTTTATCTAAAATTATTCCCCAAGCCAATCATCTTCATGAGCTACTTCTTTTTAGCAATTTAGTGCATCTGAAGACAAGTGAATAGATTTTGTAAATCACACTCCTAACACTTGCTTCACTTCCAAACGTCTATTCAACCAGGAGTTATAAAGTGCTTAGTATTTGACAAAGGCTGTGCTAGTCTCTAAGGGTAAAAAAGTAATTAAGAAGGGTCTCTTCTTTGAATAGGTTTGTAGCCTCCAGGGGGCACAAGCACATGAAAAACTGAGGACCAAGAATAGTTAAGGGCTTATGGAGACCTGAGTAAATGCTAGACAAGGTTCACAGAAGAGGCAGGGTGAAGAGGTCGGGAAAGAGCCCGATCATGAAAGACAAGCTGGTGCAGCCCCGGGCCTGCTGGCGCAGTCCTGGGGGCTGGAGGCGGGGCATCCTGGGCGGATGCTGTAGCAGAAGCTGAACCAAACCCAAATGCAAAGAGCTGGACACATTCAAGAGACAGTCATCCATTCTGCACAGACAGCCAGAGGAGACCGGTAGACACTAGTGAAGATAGAGATGGGGGATGCAATGAGGGCTCCAGGTCTACCCACCCCCCATTTTCCTCCAACCCCCAAGTCCAAGCCAATGGCTTTACAGTTCTCTCATTATGTTTGCAGAATCTGTTTCCTAAGCCCTGAATCTAGTCCAGTCTTATGTGTTCCTTTGGCCAATTAAATTCAGCAGACATGACAGGGTGCCAATTCTGAACCCAGGTCTCAAGAGACCTTGCATGTTCCTGCTTATGCTTTCTCTTGTACCTCTGCCATCCCCATAAACCATGCCCGGGCTGGTCTGCTAGAGAATAAGGGAGACATGGTCCAAACCAAGTTGTCCAGTTATTCCAACTAAGTCCACCCTAGACCAGGCAAGGCCAGCCAACCCCCAGACACAAGAGCAACTCCAGCCAACTTCAGGAGAGCCACCCAGTGGACCACCTCAGACAAGAGAAGGATGAATCTTTCCTAAGTATATGTCTGAGACTTTGTGGTCGTTACACAGCATTATTGAGGCAATAGATAACTGATACAGAGAGGTGGTCATTAGAGGGGGTGAAGGACTTTGCCCAATATACTAAGGAATTTAAATTGATGCTTATGAAATAGAAACCCCTGAGGGTGTTCAAAGGAGACGGGTATTACCTGACTTGCCTTTTGGAAAAGTAACTCTGACTGCAAAGTCTAGGTTGAGTTAAAAATGGAATCTCTTGTGCTAGTTTAGGTGAGAGATGGTGAATGCCTGAATGAAGGCAACATCAGTGAGGATGGTGGGGGGAAGACCAACCACCAGAGATGTCCAAGAGGTAGATAATATGGCAGATGGTCACTGATTGGTTGAAGAAAAAGAAGGAAAAGAAAGGTGTAGTATATTTCCTAGGAATGGGAGTTTGATGCCATGAAATGAATTAGAAGTAGGTTCTGGGAAAAAAATATACTAAGTTCATCTTTACTTTATTAAATTTGAGTCCCCATGGGATAGTCAGATAGATGTTTGGCACTCAGCTTTATGTACAGACGCGGGGGTCAGGCTCAGGTCAGGATTTTTGATAGTAATACGATCTTCATACTCTAAGATGGTCAGGTAGAGTCATGAAGTTGGATGGAATCACCCAGGGGGCGGATGTTTACTGAAAAGAGAGCAAAGAACGGGTAGGCACAGGAGTGTACAATGTTTAAGCTTTTGCTGATGATGTAGGGCCAGCAACCAGAGGGGGAACGGAAATACCAGGAAAACCAGGTACCTCAAAGTCAGAGGAACATTTCAAAAAGGGAAGAATTAATGGTATTCATTTGGAGCAAGTTGTTTCTCTCTCATTAACCATACACATCTATCAAACTTTTAGAACCAGAAAGGGATTTAAAGATCAAGAATTCAATATTGTAGTTGCATCTACAAAGTGATTTTTCAAACTAAAATGAAGTAACTTTATAGGAGTTGGACCCTGCCCATCTGACAGCAAAATGAAATGTCAAAGTATTTATGAAAATATTTAAAAGAATCATTTCAATACCTACAGGGCCATTTTTAAGTCCCATGAAATTTAGGAGAGAAAGGGAGAATTATTCTTAGCATCCATAATAAGCTCTTTTCTTTTTCATTTCAGGTGGCTTTCCCTAGAGAACACCAGAACAGATGTTCGGTGGACATAAAGGTCATGTCCCTCTGGTGCGGGACACTCAGCTTGTCTGAGTATTTATAACTTGCTGTTCACATCAGCTGATTTAAAAACAAGCCAGGAAGCATTTAGGCCAAAGGTGCAGGGACTTTCAAGGGGCCTGCATTTTTTCATCCTTCCGATAGAGTACCTCCATTTTCATCTTGCCCTTCTATGGGGTAGAGACTAAACATAGTTAAATTAGTCTAGTGTATTCACGTTGTTTTGTTTAATTTATACTCTTGAACAACTGATCTCATGAGCTTCCCCTTATAATGGATATAAGGGACTCCATCCCAGTATTTAGAAGTCATTCAAACTGGGGGGTTTTGTAAACAATGACCCCTGAATTGTGCTGCTGACTGCGGTCTACTTTGCACAGTTTTTATCAACACAGTAAACATCAAGGGACAGCGAACTCTACCAGTAAGTAGACTAAGGTTCATTTTAGGTCTCCTATCTTTAAGGAAGCTTCTTGAAGGAGGAGAATATAGCAGCTGCTCTAACCACCAGAAGGGGCCATTTCATCAGTGTCAAGGCTGACTGTAATTAAGCAAAACGACTTTGGGTACCAGCAGGCTTCTCACCTGGTGATGAAAGGGTTTGCTTATTAGTCTCAGACGAAAAGGGCCAGGAACTTTTGTTGGCGGGGGCTTGGACTGAGGGAACCCTTCAAATGCTTGATCGCCCCTGGGAGGACCAGGAGAACTCTGGCAGGGCACTCACAAACAGCTCCTCAACACCCCAACCGCTGTTCCTGTTCTATCACAGCGTTCATCCACAGGAAATAAGCGCTATTTTCTCTCCCATGAACAAACTAACACATTGCTAAGCTGCAACACTAAACACATTCTTCATGTAAAATGAGCCTGAAAGAGAAGCTCAGAAAACTTAGGGGCCAGGGGAGAGATTCTATTTTAGCTGTACTCACATTACTGTATTTCACCAGTTCACATCCATGGAGATATAGATGGTTAAGAACAGGAGCTTTTTAGAAAAAAGAATTGTAATGTCTATGCCGGTTTTAGTGGCCAAGAACAAAAGCCCAACTCAAACTAACTTAATAAGGACAAAGGAATTTCTGGGGGCACATAAGCAATGGCCCAGCCAAGCACTCCCTTCAGAAATGGCTGGTTGCAGAATTTAGTATCTTGAGGATGCGGTTGTCCCTGTTCCACCTCTTGGCTCTGCCTTCCTGTGTGTTGACTGCATTGTCATGTAGGCCCTCTTCTTCCTGAGAACCAGAAAAGCCGGTGTTCATGCTGCCTGTCGCTACCAGACCCAGTAAGCAGGGACAGGGATTGAATCTTTGTGGGCGCTTCATCAGATGGCTGGCAAGCTGAGAAGATGGCGGGTATGTACCTTAACAGGCCCTTCTTAGGGTTCCATTCAAGCCAGCCTTTTTATAAGGAAGAAAAAGTGTAGGTAAGGGGTTTGGAATTCAAGGGGGAAAAAAATGTAGGTGAGGGATGTGGAATTCAGGAAAGAGGTTAATCAGGTAAAAGCTGCAATCCAGCAATTTCTCTAACATCCTTTCATCTGTTGACTGGTGATTTTGTATCTGGATCCTGTATTCTGTGTCCTGGGTGATTTTCTTTATCTGTGTCCTGGGCAGCAGGATGTCTCTCCCTGGAACACAAGGGCTCAAATACCACCTTGATTGCTTATGGTCTCTTCTGGAAGCACAAAGGTTAAATTGCTTGTGGTCTCCTGGAGGCAGATGGGCCTCACCTTCAGTCCCTGAAACAATAGCTCTTTACATGCATTAATTACTAGGCTTATTAACTATTACCTAAAATTAAAATTTTCCTACTCTTGAGTTCCCCCGTCAATTGTAGTAGGCTGGCCCAGTGAGCTTCAGGTTTAAATGGCTTATCTTACCCTGAGGGACACCTCCCAAAGGAGAACTCCTCTTTTCTAAAAGCTCAAGCCAAAGTGTAGCGCCTGACATGGCACCTTGGGATACGTGCCCATCTGGAATCAGCCCCTGTAATCTGCCCATGACCATCCCTGCACAGCCCACGGGGAGAGACGAGCAGTCGTGTGGATGCAAGGAGTGGGAATGAGGGAGGGCTGTTCTCCAAAAAGAGAAAAGGAAGAAGGGGAAAAAAATACTCTTGGAAGACGAGGGAAGAGACACTAGGCATACAGAAATCCTTTTGTCTCCTACAATTTGTAGAGCAGTGCTTGGAAAAATAAAAAAGAGCTATAGGAATAGAAGATAAAAGAAATAATAAGCATAATAATAATGATCATGATGATCACATTTCTGAGACCCCAACTGATGATGTAGATGAAGATGAGATTATTGTTATTTCAGTATATAACTGCCTGTTCCTTGTACAAATCGTTTGGCTTATTCACCTCCAAATTTGGATATAAAGGATGTCAGTGCTGTGTGATTATTAATGAGAAATCATGAAAGAGGAAGAAAACATATTCGGTGACTCAAGAAAATTGACATTTGGTCATAATAAGTAATTTTGTGCTCTAGGAAGTGGGTAGAATTTTACTTTATAGAATGTTGTGTCTACAGCACAAAATTTGACAGAATCATGCTGCTTTGTATTGTACCCTCTCTGTTTTCCATGGTATACTTCCTTTTTCACTTCGAGCCTGTTTTCACGTTTATGTTTGGTGACCCTGAACTAATTGTGCAGCTTTTTGGACATGCCAGGCTTCCTCTTCTCTTTGCAGCTACCACCTCTTGAGTAGGGAACAGGACCCTACACTCTGCCATCCCTTTCCTCTCTTCTACTCTCCACCTGGCCCCCTCTGACTTGTCCTTCTCGCCTGAGGTCTCCTCCAATGAACCTTCCGTGACCCTAAAAGTTAGGACACGTGCCCCCTATCATTTTCCAGAGCCTCTTCGGCAATTCAAAAATGTATTTTCTTTGTGAAGATTATCAAGGCAAAATCTTCAACAAGCCTTTGATCTACTTAGCAAGTCAAAAATAACTCACAGGAAAAAATTAGAGAGCAATTTAGCCCTAACTGACATTGTACTCGTTGAAAGTACATGAGGAGTTCACCAAAAGGGAAAACTCGGAAAGGTTTCAGGGAATGGTGTGTTTTATTCATCACAGCGCTCAGGACCTAGAACTGAGAGAATAGCAGATGTCAGTACCTGGCCCACAGAATAATTCGGAGGAACGCCTGAGGAATAGCGGAGGGAGGCGTGGAGGGAGGCGTAGAGGGAGCACCTAACAGAGGGCAAAGCGTGAACTGAATTTGAACACATAAGGCTGAATAGATGATTATTGTCTCTAATTTGAATCACACAATCCCTGATTTAAGACAGCAGGAAAGAAGCAGCTTTTTAATAAAGATGCTAGAAAGAAAGCAAGAAGAGACTTGGAGGTTTAGAGCAGTGAGAGTTAGGGAAATAGGAATGAATCTCGTTCACAGAGAGCTTTTGAGTTTCACACTCTTATTTCTAGAATGTCTCAGAACAAATATGGCATGCCAAAGCCTGAGACTGTCTGCAGTGGATTCTGTTTTAAAGAAGTATTATTTTTAATCAAGTCAGATGCTGTAAATTTTGATCAGGGGCTGAGAAATCATACAGTTCTTACCCAAACAGCATCTCTCAGACAAGGGCAGGCTGTATTTCCTATGAAACAGAAAACAATGCATTAGAAGCATGAACCTAATGAAGAGTTTTGGGTGATTTATTGTTTATCAAACCACTGGACTGTGTATATGGGTCATAATGAAATAATCACTTCATAGGAGCTTAATACACCCTGGGAACGACCCTGAGTGTTGTACCCAAGGAATCTAATCATGAAACTGGATGCAACGCTGTGAGAGGAACAGGAAAACAACCCAAGCTGTTATCTTTTATTGAGTCTAGTTTCTCATAGAGAATCCTGAGAAAACAAAAGACATCTTGTTTGAAGTGTTTTTGCCTTCTTCAAGTTTGAGAAAAATAAAATCCCTTTGAAGTCCTTACAAATTAAACATTGCTGAAGACTATTTCTTCCTTCATATCTGAAATATTTACTAATTCTATAATTGGACAATTTTGAAAAAAATAAAAAATAAATTAATTAATCAACATCTACCTGTGCCCAGAGCCAAGCATTGCAGAGGATACAAGAGACACCAACATTACCTGAAAGCTGGCTGGAAATGTAGATTCCTAGGCTCCACCCCACATCCAATAAATCAGAATCTGCATTTTAACAAGAGCCCCAGGTGATTTGTAAGAGCTTGAGAGTTTGAGAAGCAGTGTTATTGGAATCACGTGGGTCTTTTTTTTTTAAATTGTTGTTCCGTTACAGTTGTCTCACCTTTTTCCCCATTGTTCTCCCCACCCCATCCCTCCACCCCCACAGTAAAGCCCCGCCATTGTCCATGCCCATGAGTCCTCTCTTTGTGTTCCTTTGCTTGTCCCTTCCCCCCTCCCCTCCGGTCACTGACAGTTTGTTCTTTATTTCCAAGTCTCTGGTTCTACTTTGCTCATTTGTTTGTTTTGTTGATTAGGTTCCACTTATAGGTGAGATCATATGGTATTTGTCTTTCACACCATATGTTTTTGTTTTTCATGCTGTTGCCTAGAGCTGAGTCCCAGGAAGTCCTATTAAATTCGTAGGGGGCGCATCCTGGGTATTGGGAATTTTCTGAAGATCCTATGTGATTCCAAGGTGCAACAAAGTTGGAAACTACTTTCTAGGAGTTGCTGCCCCATTTGTCTTGACCTTTGTCCAGCCTGGGGCGCTCGCTAACATGCAGATTCTGATTCTTTAGGTCTGAGTGAATTCTGATAACCTGCGTTTCTAACCAGTTCCCAGGTGATGTCAATGGGATTTTATTTCTCTTGTATCTTTCTCCACAATACCTAGCTGCAGGCACAAGTAGGTGCTAATTAAATAATTTTTTAGTGGCCCATTTATTTTTCCAATATAAATATAATTGTATCTATGGCTATTTCTCATATGTATGTTCTTAAAAGGGCAGCAAAAATTCAAACTCCTAAGGAACAATAAGAAAAAAAATGAATGTTAAATGTTCGCAGCCTGTTACAGGTTAAATTGTGCCCCTCTGCCCTGAAAAGACACAATGAAATTCTAACCCCAGAACCTCAGAACTTATCTGAAAACAAATGTAACTGCAGATGTAATTAGTTAAAATAAAGTCCTACTGGAGCAGGGTGGGTCCTTAATCCAACGTAACTGGTGTCCTCATAAGAAGAGACGGAGAGACTCAGAGACAGACACACAGGGCATGTGACCACACAGGTAGAGAGGGCAGTGATGCATTTATAAGCCAAGGACTGCGGGCAGCCACCAGAAGCTGCAGAGAGACGAGGAAGGGACCTTCCCAAAGAACCCTCAGAGGCAGCGTGGCCCGACCGACACCTTGGGTTCACTTGATCTTGGCCAAAAGGCCAAGAAGCGATGTCACCCTGAACTCAAACTTCTAGCCTCCAAACTGTGTGAGAGCATGAATTTCTGTTGTTTTAAGCCACCCAGTTCGTGCTGACTCGTTGCGGTAGCCCTAGGAAACTGATACGCAGCGTCTCTCTCTAAGACTGCACAGGCCAACATTTTTGTTTTACGCTGTTTCATTTGCATTCAGGACGTGTGGGTCGCTGTCCATTTGCAAAATCTAAATTGATCTGCTAATGGCGGCTTCCAATTTGGCTCATCACTTACTGTTACATACAAGGGAAGGAATCATAAAGTAAGAGAAAAGCAAGTAAATGGAAAGAGATCTACTGAAGGAAAAAGCAAAGGAAAGGAGAAGACTGAAAAAGGAGAGGAAAAGAACATACACTTCATAGAGTTTACCATGAATAATCTTAAATTCAAGGAAAAGCACACAAGTGCTCAGAAATGAAATTATCCCTTAAAGGAAATATGTTGCTTTGTGATCATACTGATCTATATCAAAAACCCAGCAGCATCTGTGTGACTTTAAAGACGTAATATAATGTTCACAAATGGTACAACGGAAACACCAACGAGAACGCATTTTCCTTGAGGTCCGTGTAAGAAGTCAGCGTTCCGCAGCCTGTCAAAAATATTCAATGAACAGCAACTATTATTATTCAGAAGGCAAAAGAAAAAGCATTGAGCATAATTTCTTTAGGAACCTCTCCTCTAGCCCCCTCTTCCACTCATTACAAAATCAATGTATTTATCAGTTCAGCTAAATGTCACCTTAACCCCAACTTAGGAGAGAAAATTTGGAATTGTTTAAATTAAAGTCATGGTAGCAACGGCAGCGAACCCTGCCTAGGGGAGGGGCCCACAGAGCTGTCCGGGGCCATACGGTCAGGCCCAGGACCCGGGGCACCGGGAGGGAGGAAAAGGCTTTTAGCAGCTCGGGCAGGGTGGGTGGGTGGGCAGAGTGGGTGGGTGGGCAGAGGCATGGAAAACAAGCTTCCCTGCACAGTCTTCCTGTGGGGCAGTTCTGAGTAAATAAAATGGTTTTCCTTTCAGAGTATGAGAAACATGTCCCATCTTATTTCTAAATTGTTCCTCATAAGTACATCTGAGCAAAGACCTCACTGATGACAACTTTATTATTAATATATTTTTGTACGGAATAAAAAGGCATAAAAGTTGCTTTTAACCTTTATTTATCACTGAACTTCACAGTGAGAATAAACTAAGTTCAAATTTAAAATGTTTTGAAGTCAAGTAAATTTCAGTTACGAGCCAGTATTTTGCTTTTTTAAAAATGGTCATTGGACAAGAGGAGAAAAAAAAGTAGTGAAGTTTATTCTATTGGAGACAGAAATGGGAAGCTTGTTTTCAATAAGGAGACAACCTAATTTGTTCCTTTTGTTTTGTTTTCTCTTTGTCAGAAGAATTTCTAAGCTACCACCAAGCAGAAAAATAACTATATACTTTAACCTGAAAAAAATTATTCTCAAATGATTTAATTTCCTGGGTAATAGGAAGAATATAGTCTATTTACTAAATAAAGGAGAAATTTCTTTCCTTGAGACATTTACTTGTATCATTGTGCTATTGACTGTATGTGACTCCCCACCCAAAAAATTCATGTTAAATCCTAACCCCCAATGTGATGATATTAGGCAGTGATTTGGGGGAATGATTAGCTCATGAGGGTGGAGCCCTGAAGAACGGGATTAGTGCCCTTATAAGAAGTGACACGTAAGCTTATAGGAGACATGTAAGCTTGCTTCTCTCTGCTGTCTGCCATGTGAGGACACCAGGTGAAAGATGAGGTCTATGAACTTGGAAGTGGGCCCTCACCACGCACAGACACTGTAGGCACCCTGATCTTGGACTTCCCGGCCTTCAGAACTGTGAGAAATAAATGTATGTCATATAAACTATGCAGTCTACATATTCTTCCCACATGGACTAAAACAGTGTTATTATATTATTTCTATTGTATTATAATGTCTCTCTGTACAGGTCTCACTACCTTTGAAATCCTGGAGGATAAAGATAATCTAATTCAAGATTTTTATGCTTAGGGGCCTCTAGTTCCTCAATATATGTTGAGTGAACTATCATAAAACTCTGCTATGAGCAATAACATTTAGAGTTAGGATTTAAACTCTTTTAACTTCTGGGGCTCAAGCCATAAATACTTCTGGGAAGAAGAGCTTGGCAGTGCTGCCGCGGCCCCCTCTGTGGTCCCTGGGTGGAGTGGCAGGAGGGCGGAGGGACAGGAATTAGAGGCAGAGGAGGGGTGGGGGTCAGGCAGTCAGGTGGTCAGTACCCAAAAGCTTTCTTTTTTTTTTTAATCCTCACCTGAGGATATTTCCAATGATTTTAGAGAGGAACGAAGGGAGGGAGGGGGAGAGAGAGAGACGGACAGACAGACATTGATATGAGACAGAAACATCTATCAGTTGTCTCCAGTGTGCACCCCGACTGGGATCGAACCCACAACCTTCTGGTGCACCAGATGATGCTCCAACCAATGGAGCCGCCCTGCCCACACTACCCAAAAGCTTTTTTTACTCTTTAAGGAAGTTCCTTCATTCCAGGCAATAAAGGATCTCTAGAGGCTTAAATAAATGGAAAGTGGTTATTTTTTTTAAAGGTGATTCTCATTTTAATGTATTCAATCAAATAATTCATGAGCTGTAAATTTCCTAAAACTACATGAAAATCCATTCTGCTTTTTTCTTGAGAAAGATTCACAATTCCAGGTCATTTGAAAAAGAAACATGTTTTCAAGAAATAGCCTAACTATATATATATTTATACTCTCTCCATATAATATAGAATATATATACATATATATATATTCAAAACTACAGAGATTTAGAAACTAAAGAGACTTACACCTTTGAGTTTATTATCAAACAATGGCTGACTTTTAGGGAACTATTTTAAAGGCCTAACCTGGAGAAAGTCCTGAACAGAAAAAATGACCAAAGCCGTACTGACAAGACTGCCCAAGTTTGAAAGATAAGACAGAGTAAAAAATTAAAGTTATTGTAGAAACAAGAGCAAAAATGCAAACCCCAGGATCATGGACCTGAGGGCAACCCTGGACGCCTGCTGCCCCAAACCAGCAAAATGAAGGCCTTCGCTGCCTCAAGTAGCCTCAGTGGCTGCCCATTCTCTGAAGGATAAATACAGATTTCTTAACTCAGTACACAAAGTTCCTCTCAAATCTCATTCTGTGCCATTCCCTAACAAATATCCTTCATTCCAGCCACCAGTGATTCCCAACTTGGACTCACCTGCAGACCTCGGAAGCCTGTATTGCTCGGGCCTCCCCTTGGACAGATTACATCCGCCCGGACACCAAAAGCTTTTCGAAGCTCCTCAGGTAATTTCAATGTGCAGCAAAGACGGAGAACCTCTGGGCTGATTGTTTTGAAATCTCCATGTGGGGCTCCAGAAAAAAACATGACTGTACTGATTCTTCTCTCTCTGAAATAAATTATGGTTTACAATTTAATGTAGATTAATTATTTGCTTTCATAGCACTATTTCCCCAAATTATCTTAAAGGCTTTGTTCAGAGGATTAAAAGTCACAGAACACAGATTAGCCTCTCGTTCAGGAACAAACTCGTTTCCAATCAAATCACATTCTTTCTGTCTCCATACCCAGATGGATTCAGTAGGGTAGAAAGAACAACAGAGTGCCAGCAACTCTTGCTTACTTTTTTTCTGTCAGCGAGTACAGAGTTTTCAGGTGTCTGTTAAATTTAGATTTAGGGAAATGACTGCTCTTCCCTTGCCAAATTAGTCAATTAACACAGGAAACTGATACCAAAACACGGTATTTAAAATAATGTTCATGAGCCCAACATTCTCTTCCTCACAACATTTATCCTCCTTTTTTCCTGTTTTTTTTTTTTTTTTGAGCTATAAAGAAACAGGGGAAGAGAGGGAAGAGAGGGTGGTGGAGGAAGGAGAGGGGAAAGAAAGAAAGAAGATAAAAATGTTGCCGTTAAGGAAGCAAGAGCTAATGCCCAAAGATCTTCAGAGGACTATTGCAATCAGCAAATGGCAGCCTTGTCCAGGCAGAACACTCTCAAATTGTCCTCACAACCCTGGGTATTTACAGTCTCAATGTCCCCTTGTTATAGTTGTTTCTTCGTATTTTCTTGTCCATAGATCCCCATGGTGCTCCTCGGCAGCCGAGCTCCTGAGTGCTCGTCAACAACAAAGGAGAGGGTGACATCCTGACAGAGCTCACCTCACTCTTCCGCAGAGCAGCTCTGCTCTGAAAAGCAACTTTGTTTCTGTCGTAAACAAGAGGACCTGAAATCACGTAAAGCCCCACACAATAATCATATAAAGTCATATGAAGAAATAGGTCTTGGACAATCACCTAACAAGGGTTGTCTAGCTCTTCAGCTATTCCCACCTTGATACCTGTGCCTCCCACCTTTTTGTCCCCTCAAAGACCCTTCCTATGTGGATTCTTCCATAAAACGTTTCATCAGGCAGATAAATTGCAAAGCTCATATTTTCTACTGGCATGAAGAAATATAGGATATTAATACAGGTAAGTAAAGCAACTAACTATTTAATGTGACTCAGGGTCATTCTTTTGTGACTTATTTCTACCCATTATTTTACTCCTAAACAAATTTAAGAGTCTTCTGTTAGTTCTGTTAGCAAAGGAATAAGTGTCCAGTTGTACCATCTCTCTAGAATGTGCATTGATTATTAAGCCCAGCAGAACTTGTGATCTCGAAAGTGCTCATGGAGGTATTCTTCCAGCTGCTTCTTGCTTTTTGTTTGCAGGGGGTGGGGGAGAAATACATCTCCCAGTCATTTCCCTCTACTACACCAATGGAAGCTGTTCTAAAATATTTATTTTCTGTCTTCCAGCCTTTCTTACAAAATTGAGTCAACTGGTTTCTGCCTTTTTCCACAGCACTCTCACCTTTGACCAAAATGCTCTGCTTCCATTTCTTGTTTTCACAAAATTCCATTTACTCTTCCTCATTCAACTCCTATAGTTTGTGCTGAGGGTCCCTCTTGGCTTCTAGTTGTAGGTCCTTTAAAACACTAGCTTTCTCAAAACCCACATTTATGTCAAAATAGACCCTTCCTTCTTTGACAGAGTACACTTTATTCTCACATGCCATAGAGGTGGGAGTTTTCATGAAGACTAGTAGAGTTGTCTGAGTGATTTGAAGGACGTGAAAAAAAAATGTAGTATTGATTTTTAGATCTACTAAAAGATACAAAGAAGGTTACTAGGCAATTTTGGTGAAATTGGACAGAAGAAAAATATAAAAATGAGGGTGGTGTCCTTTTCTGAGTAGATAACTCCCAAGTGAGAGAGAGAAATGCACTGGAATTACAGTAAGCTTTATTTTTTAAAAAAGAAAAAGCATTACACAATATACAATATGTGAGCTACCAACAAAATAAGAGAGTTAAATCAAATTACTTTTAATTAAAAAATAAAACTTTTTGAAGGAGTAGCTTGAGAGTTCTTCAACTTCACCCATGAAGACAGGTGAGAAGAATCACGAAAGCCAAGCTCAATTCTGCCATCTACTGCCTAGCAGCGGAAATCATGGTTGCTTGAGACCTGAGTCTGTTCCAGTCGCCAAAGTCACTGCTAGAAAATCAACACCCACTTAGAGAAAGGTGGCATAGAAGCCACGGAGATTAAGCCCATGACATCTAATCTCGGAAGCTAAGTGGGGTTGGGCCTGGTTAGTACTTGGATGGGAGATAATGCCCAAGAGATGCAACAAAGCGTGCATCAACAAATAACAGATACTGGGTTTGACTTAACCCAGTGAATAATTACACAACCCAGAGGCTCTAATATAACTTATATGTAACTAATTGTATTCCACCTCCTTGTTAAAGTTTCTGGAGTAAAAAAAAATCTATATAATATCTTTGAATGCTCAGCGACATTGTGGAAAAACAGCCACACCATTTTTCCTCAATATCTCATGAACCTGAATGTCACAAACTGTCCTCTTTCACTCTTTAAGGGAAGATGGATCTTTGGATATAGAAGGAGAGGACTAGGAACAAGCACTGCAGGTTTCCTGTGCTCTGTTATTCTTGAACAATGTTGTCTTTCAAAGACAAAAAGTAGAGAACATAACTTGAAACACTACAGTTTTGCCTCCCTGAGAAAATGACTTCCACATTAAATTCTGCCTTGACTCGTATTTTGCCAACAAAAACCCACAGCACATTATATTTGTAGTCAACAATAACAGACCTCATTCTTATATGGAATAAAGGGCAAGGAATCAAATTTTCTATCTCGATTCCTAATTCTGAGAGCACTAAGGTACACTGACAAACTCTGTAATTCCCATGTGTTGTTGACCTCTTGTTGGTAGTCTCAACCATTGATTTTCAACTTTTGTCATCTCATTAACTACTAAAGTCTGTGGCACAGCAAAAATATATTTTTCGCTGCTCTGACAAAAAAAAAAAAAGTATAATTTTGATTCATTCACACGATGGCTATTATTGTGTTGGCTGTTATCATTTTTAATTTCACAATCTAAGGAAAAGGGGTCAGTGCCCCTGACTAATAGTCAGGTAATGCATGTTTTAAAAATTCTTGTGGCACACTGGTTGAAAATTGCTTGTCTAGACTTTAAAGGAAGAAGCAAGCATTTTGCAAAGATTGAGACATAGTGGTTACAAGCCTAGGCTTGTAGTCAAGAAAGCGTGAGTCTGGCTTCTGGCTCTATTGCTCATGAATTCTTAATCTTGACACACTCAGTTTCCTTCTCTATAAAAATTTTTCTTACTGGATTACTGTGAGAATGAAAAGAGATAACATATGCTAAGAAATTAGAATAGTGCCGGCACACACACACAAAAATCCTCAGTAAGTAATTATTGTTATTGGTATTATTATAACCACTTAGACTTCAACTTTTGACAGTATAACCACAACCCCATACTCTTTGTGATATTTCATGGTTTCAAAAATTCTTGCTTATTTAGTTAATTTCACAGGCTTCTGAGATAAGCAGGTGTAATTATGTTCCCCACTTTATAGATAAAGCCATGGAGACTCTAAGTCATCAATGGCTCGCCCAAGAGTGAACATGGGGCTGGGGAGCTGCAATAAGAACTTAAAACTCTGCAGCTGCTCTGAAGAGAGGGTCTGACCACTGAAATGCTTAATCTTGCTTAGGCTGGGACCGGTGAGACAAATGCCAAACCCGGATAGTTTTATCCTGCTCTTCAGGTAGCTTGAGACAAAGAGTTTCAATTACTAAGAATGTCCTAAATCTCGAAGGAAGAATTGGCCTGTCATAAACATTATCCAGTTGTACAAATGGGTATACTTGGATGCATCCATTCCCAAGTTTAGATTCGTGTATAAACACTGAACAAATGCTTCGCTTCCTCCCATATAAAATCCCAAGCGGCATCAGCATCTGATGACGCCATTGTCTCTGGAGACTCCTACTCAGAGGAGGAAGAAAAAAACACATCACTCGGACACAGACGTCCTTCACACAGAGGACGTCCTGCCCCAGCGGTGCCCTTCTCACCTCTGTCGGACACAGCCTGCGCCTGCTCACCACACACCTCTGTCCTCACTGCGCTCTGCCCGGAGGGCCTTGCCCCCTCGCCCCCGACCTCTTCCAACACAGGCTTCCAGGCCCTGCGCAGGTAGCACCTTCGCGCCAATGTTTGCCTTCGCTGATCTCCTGAAGGGATGAATAGCTCTTTCCCATTTCTCACGTTTCTCTTTATTGCACTTACACATCTTTTTTCATCAATGTCTGTGTGTGTCCAGAGTCTCCGCTGGACTGAAGATTCCTTGAGGGCAAAAATCATACATCATTTAACTTCAGAGCACAGCGCATGTGTTTGATCGATGAAATATACTGAGTTTAAAAGCTGCAGCTGGCAGGCTGAAGCTGACTAATATTATACCTCAGGCGTCTGTTCAGTACAGGCCTTTGCAAATGTCCATGTGTCTGTCGCAGAAGGTTCCTCACAGCTGGCAAGCACCAATCCAAAGGTGAACTCAAGAAAGAGCCAGAAACTGTACCGCACACTGGGAGTTGAAACATGAAAGTATCGAACCACTTATAAATTACATCCCAGGAAAGCAACACCTTTCCCTTCAAGTTTTTTTGTCAAGTAATAATAAATACTTAAATAAATCAGGGCACACAATGCATTTTGTCTTTTGACTGGTCATTGTATGGCTTTGAGTAAACTTATGAAATTAACTATGTTTTCTTTTTCTCAAATCTCAATTGTTAGTGTCTCTACTATACAGACTTTAGCATGAGAATATCATAGAGTCTTGTGGTGTCATTAACAGCTGAACTTAGAAAACACGGCATCCAGTGTTCAAGTGAACCTTTCAGGCAAGGTAATAAACTCTTTCAGGTGCCCTACCTTACAGGAACCTAGAGTTCTTACTTTTACTTTCTCCCAACCACAACAAATGGGTGACTATTTCTGCCTTTTTAAATTTTGTTTAGATCTCTTAATTTTTTGGTAAAGTTTAAATATAGTCTTTAAGTCTTGGATTCTAGTACTCCAATTTCAAAATGCATACAGTCCTATCCCTAAAACCATCTTTTTCTCCATTGTTTTCTTAACGTTTGTGCTGAATTATCATTAATTTAGCGCCTCACAAATTCATTTAGCATTTACCCCGACATTCTCATGAAGATTTAATTTATGATGTTTGTAAACATATTCTTTCTCCAAAATAACAGCACACCCATATGTGTTTCTTGAGCCAGCTAACATTTCTGAAAGAAATATATAACTTCATGGCTGTCCTTTCACCTTGAAATGAAAGATGGTGGAAGAAGTAGAGGAAGGTTAGCAAAGAGCTGGGAAGAAGAATCATAGGTTATCATATATTTGACATGAGGAATCCTCAACACTCAAAACCCTCACGATTCTAACTGTCCTTGGGCTCCCTGGTGAAAACCGTCTGCTAACCAGAAGCAAGCCCACAGTGCTCAGGAATAACTTGCATTCTTGGGCTGGAGAGCAGCCAGTTACCCTGGGACCAAATTCCTGTTTACTTTGTAGTGAATGTGGGAGACAAGCTGCCTGCCAGTAGCTGCGAAAGCGGTAAAAACACAGCCCGAGGCCGTCACAGGGAGGAAATCACAGAGCAAGTTAATTTGTGAACTTCAAGGACAGAGATTAAACACTGGGCAGCGAAGCTCGAATGGTGGCCCAGGCTGGAAGGAGAAGAATCTGGGCCCAGAAGTCCCCGCAAGAGTTTGGTAAAATATCTGCAGAATGAATTACACACCATTGTTCCCCTGTTTGCTCTTTCTTATAATCACTAGCCTTCAAGTTTTCTCCTAGAAAGGTTATTGATTATTTGTCAGAAACACGAGTTTGTTTCATTCTGAGTCTCTTGTTCTCCCTGATATATATAATACAGAGAGAATTAAAGCCAAAAGGACAGTATTTGCTGTCAAAATGAGTATCCCAGATACAACTTAGGACTCAGGACAGCTCATTATGTATTAGTATGGACCCACCGTATACTTTGGGTGTTGACCCCAAAGTTATTAGTTTTGTGGCTTAAATTCTTTTTGTGATTGAATTTATTTTCTTTAACATGACATCCTGAGGACCTCGTAACTTTTCTATTGGTCAAGAAGCCTGACTGGGAAGAAGCTCCTTGTATGTCTTTGTTACTTTCTCTACTCAGGTACATATTCTGTTACATTTGGGTCATAATCCTGGGATCAGGAAACTTCTACTATGATAGTAAACCACTACTTAGACATTCCATTCAAAGAAATCACATGTGAATGTTATGAGACCGGGTCACTAGGTTTTAGTTGTGAGGCCCTGTAAGGGTTTGGGTGGCCCCGGAGGAGGGGTTAGGGGTGGGGGCTTGAGAAAAGGCTCGCTCATGTCCTTGACAGGCTACAGCATAATCAGGGCACCATCACTGAGTGTATGTGGGCACTAACCTGTTATTCTTCCCTCTATAATGAGTCTATTTTAAACATAAATGTAAGACTCGATGCCATTCCAAATACCCTGAAACTTATAACCTTGCTTCAAAAGACAGCAAATAAAGTATCTCAAAAGATGCATATTGTTGGGATGGCTGAATTTTTAAAGTGTGTCAGCAATATCAACATACAACTTAAAATGATATATCCCCATTTAAAAATGTTTTTAAATTGTTATATTGATCAACATGTGTCAACTGCTATAATTGCCCTGGCCGGGTAGCTCAGTTGGTTGGAGTGTCATCCCATACACCGCAAGTTTCCGGGTTCAACCCCCAGTCAGGGCACAGACCTAGGTTGTGGGTTCGATTCCCTGGTCAGGGCACCTATGGGAGACAACCAATCGATGTTTCTCTCTCACATCGATGTTTCTTCCTCTCCCTTCTTCTCTCTCTCTCCCTCCCTTCCCTTCTCTCTAAGATCATTAAATATATCCTTGAATGAGGGTTTTTAAAAAAATATGTGTTAACTGCTATAGTAACCAACCTCATCTGAGTAGGTTAACAAAATAAATATCTATTTCCCATTTAAGTGAAGTCCCATCTAGACATTCCCAATCAGGAGGCTCCCTTGTATGACTCTCTGGTCACACGGAAGGGAAGGGGATGTGCACAGATCACCTGCAGCGCCCCCTGCAGGAGGCCGGCTGGAAAGTGCCTGCATCGCCTCCCCCTCCTCCTCCTTCCCGCCGGCCAGTGTTCCATCCCACAGTCCCACTTAGGTGCTGAGCACTGCGTGCCCAGTGGATGCTTGTCCACTTGTTCTGATTTCCTTGCTAGTTCTTGTTGAAGTTCCTTTAGTTCATGGTCAAATATCGAGTCACTCTATCTAAGACAGGACCCCGAGCATGTTTCTGACCAAGAGTGGCCTCTACCATATCCACATTTCATGGATATGTGCCACCAGCACGTATTAAAATTGGGACACAAGAACTTTTTTGCACATTTCTTAGGAAAGCTGGGAGTCCTTTCTGCCAGCAGACTTCAGTTAGCGTCAACTCTGTCTACCGGAGATGTTCCTTCCACACCAAAGGACTTACTCTACTCATTCTCTGGAGAAATGACAGAGTTGAAATAAAGGAACTAAAAAACTTAATTCAAGTATTGTCACTGACCAAGAGCAACTAGTCAAAATTCATACTTTTGTACTAAACAGACCTTCCATGCAAACACATTTTTTAATACTTACACATGAAAAAAATTGACTTATACCTAACCCTGTGTCTTTTAAGGTAACTTAAAAGCAATATTAGGGGAGTCAAAGGACTTAATTATTATTTTTTAACATTCCAAAATATCTAAAGATGATCATGTTTTGATCTTTGTCAGAATTGCTTGGGAAGACTAAAACATCCATCTGCTTCTGATTGAAATCCAGTCAACTTGGTGTCAAAATAGTGGCTAACTTTTGAGGATATTCTTATTAGTAAATACTGAGAAATTATTTGTAACCTAGTGTTTGTGGTTTAGGTGACAAAATCTTCCACACCATGGGGAGCTGGGCAGGGAAGTAACCCAAAGGTCTCTGGGTGGTGCTCGCTCAGTCTCATCGGCCAATTAAAAGCTCAGCCAGAGGCTGGGAGAAAATGCACATGTAATTTTCCACATCGCAGGGAGTCTGCAAACCACCACCAAGGAAAAGGGGAAGCAGAAATTTCCCTGGAGTGTGCAGGCAAGAGAAGTAGTGGATGACAAGGCCTTTTAGGGCCTGAAACCAACTAGTGTAAGAGCCCACAGCCTCCTCTTAGTAAGTGTGAGTGCTAGCTTCTAAAGGCTATAAATGCAGGAGTATGATCTTACAAAGCTTTGTTCTTTTTCAATAATTTTAAATAGATACGTAAATATTACCTACTTAAATGCGGAAGTATGCATATATGCATGTATATGTATGTATTATATATGTAAATGTGTATATGTATGTATGCATACATATACATATTTATTCCAATTCAGAGACTGGAGTGACATAGACTTACAAAGAGGTTTTCTCTACAGTGCTGCATTAGCAGAGGAATTCATCTGCATTATTCCCAAAGAGTCAATGGAATATTTTTTTTGTGCAGTCTTTGAAAGTAACCTGCTATATGTCGAAGGTCAGGAATGAGAGAACTAGATGCTACCCAAAGCAGTACTATGTCATTCTTGATATCCAATTATTAATACTCACCCCTCCTTTGTACTTACCTTCCTGCCATATGTATCTTTCTATAAACCCGTTATATAAATAAAAACTCCCACCCACCCTTCGACACTATGGTATGTGACAGTGGGGCTGGGACTCTGCAAATCACATGTCTGCTTTGCCTGCTGACTTTCAGTTTCCACCAATAGTGGCAGCTAGAGGGAGGCCCCTTCCTGTTCCTCCTAGCAATGGACTTCCACCCTAGGGTGGCCACTGGCCTCAGTTTCCTGCCTTATTTCGCTATTCTTAGAACTAACCTAAACTAAAGGCTCGTCCTTAGAGAGGCAGGTACCAGCACTACCTGGGAAGTCTTCCCAGCTCTGAGCTCCTGAGGTACCAGCCCCTGCTGCGCGGCACCCAGAGGGCCCCCTCCCATCCCACTCACACGTATGGGCTTGAGTTTCAGGGCCCCAAAGACAGAGCTTAGTGAGAGATGCAGGAGAGGGAGCCAGTAAAGACAAGGCTTAAGACTCTGGTCTGGACAGGTGGTGGCTTCTTACAGGTACTCCTTCCTCGTTACTCCAGTGTCCCCTTGTTTTCTTTTTATTTCTCCAATGCCTATGTAAACAACTCCTCATATTAAATTTTCACTGTTGAAATGCCCAAGGTGGGGTCTGTTTTCCTGGACCCTTACTGATATACCATGTGCCCAGAAAACCACTTTATTTGGCTGCCTAAAAGAATCAGATGCATCAGCTTTACCCACATATGGAAAATCATTCACAAGTATGAACTGAGCTTCTTAACACACAGGCATAAGATGTTAGGGAAATGAGGAGGCATAAAACCCAGGTGAGACCCTCTCGGAGCTCATCTTACCCACCACTGTGTCCCAGACACACTGGCCTCCTCTCAGTTCCTCAGGTACCTTGCTTCCCTCCAGCTCAGAGTTCCCGCACATGCTGTTCCTTTTGCCTGGAATGCTCTTCCTGACATTCATCTCGTTCACATTTGTGCCTTTTGCAGATCTAAATTCATTTCTCACTTCCTGTGAAGAACCTTCACAAACCCTCCAGGGGAACTCAGGCATGTTCATAGCACCCTGTAATTCTTAAAAGAGTAGTATTTAAATAAATAATCAAGTAATTACCTATTAAGGGCTAGAGTGTAAGCTCTATTAGAGCAGAAACCATTTCTGTAAAATACTGCCTGTTTTGTAACTCTTTCTCCAGTTCTTTCAACTACAGTAGAGTGAAATAACAATATGCATACAAACAATAACTCTCATTGAACGCCCAGTTGGTGGCAGGGGCTGTATTAAACATGTCACATGCATTACTTCACTTAACCCTTCCAACGACCTGAAACTATAGCTACTATTATCACATCAAACAGAGAAGGAGCCTAAAGGCATGGAGATGGTGAGCGTCTTGAACAAGACTACATGGCGGGCCTGTGACGCTCTTACTCCACAGCCTGTGCTTGCGATGATCATGTGAGGGAAGGGGCAAAGCTGACGGTCTCACTGGGGATTCAAAGCTTATGCTTTTCAGGCAGGCAGCAAAGGTTGTGTTTGAAAGAACGAGTGCAGACATTCTGTGTGACCAGACAGAGAAAGGGCAGGTCCCAAAGGCAGGCTGCTCCAAGGGCCTGGGATCTCGGCCGGACCTTGAAGGCAGGGCTGCGCTCGATAAAGGAGAAAGAAGGGGGCCTCTGAGGCAGCGCAAACAGCTCCAGAAAATCTCCTTGAACTCTTTCACCTTCAGATGACTTTGAAAAACAAAGAAAATTATTGGAAAAATTATAAGATGTAATTTTTTTTTTTTTGTAGGGATGATACTTTTAAGACTCTTTCCCCAGAGACCCAAAATAAGCACTGTTACCAATTTGTCATAAAGCACTTCGAATCCAAAAAGGACAATCACACAGAATGCTGGAACACAGGGACGGAAGCCAAGGTGAACTGGGGCAAGAGGCAGGCCGCCTGAGAGGGCATCAGAACGCGATGCCTGCCACCGGCCGCTGCCAACAGAGTGGAACAGAGCCACAAACACTCGCCGAGGAGCATTTGTCCGGCAGAGCCAGGCAGGAAATCTATGTTCCAGAACTGACATTGGGCTGGAACTCAGCATTCTCTGGATGAAGCCCAGAATAAAGGGAAGGATGCAGGGTGGAACTGACAAAATGTTCCAAGCCAGAACCAAAAGAAGTCACTTACAAAAACAGGTCAGTAAATGGAGCTGGTATTAATGACAAAGCGTAGATGGAGGCAGGTACCATTGAATGACGGGCTTATAGAAAATGAGAAAGTTTAAGGAAGGATCAAAAGACACTTGGATTTGGGCTCATTTTTTTTTTCTTACTTCACTTAAAAATAGCAGAAAGTTCAAAATTAACATGGTCCTTAATGGTCTCACATCCAAATAAACTGAGCTGGGCTTCTTACCATGTAAGCCACCTTGATTTTCATATTCCTTTGCAAATGATCAAATTTTCCTACCTTAGAAAATAAAATAGTATTATTTATTATTGCGTGGGTTGTTTTCCTTTATTCTCTTTAGTTTTATTGTTTCAAATTTTTAAGTTTTGATAAACAGTTCAATTTTGATATTCTGTTAAAAATACTTCCAGACATTGATATATAAATAAATTGAATACAATGAATACACTGGTGTATGTACATAGTTTTTAAAAATTGGAATTATATACTATATGTTGTTTTTTAAATCACTTTTTTACTCATCAGTATGTTTGGTCCTCTCTCTATAATAGTAAATATAGTTTTTCATTATCTACCATTTATTTTTAAGATGGGAAAATCCAAGTCCAGAGAAATAAAACAACCGGTCAAAGCACCAAAGCAAATGATTTAGAAAAAGCATTCATTATACATAAATTTTTATGCAACACAACACAAAAGAACCTAAAGCCAATGTAGACCTTGATCATCAGGTACTTACTATACACAAAATACATAGAAAGACCCACAGAAACTACAAGGCCTAGAAAAAGCAATATCGCTACAAATATTTTTAAAGTAATTTATGGTCTACAGAGCACTTCCACAGAAATCATTTGATTTTTCAAGCCAATCCAATGAATCGGCTAAGTCAGCTATTTGATTAATAATTAATGTTAAGCATCTCCCTTTCTATTGTATCATTTCCACCTACTTAAAAAACTCTGCCTCATTCCTCTGCTCTCCAATGACCACAAACCTTATTAACTAACAATTCAGGACTTGCTCTATCCATTTCCTGATCCAAATATCAATTATTCAACCTATTCCAATACATATACCAACATTATTACTCTATTGCCCTCCAGTTTGTTAAATCCAATAGACTTTTCTGTCCTCATGTTTCTAAAGCTTTCAGGAGCATTTCATGCATGTTACTACCTACCTCCTTCTTCTGAAAACTCTCTTTTCTTGACGTCCATAACACTGCATTCCTCTTGGTTTCTTTCAGAAGTACTGGCTGCCCTTTTAGTTTCTTTTGCCAAATTCTACTCAACTTCTTCAGGTTTAAGTGCCTTGGGAATTTTTCCTGGGTCACGTGCTCTTCTCTGCCTATATTTTTGCCCATGTGCTAATGGCCACCAAAACAGCATCTCCAGCCCTAATCAACCCCAACTCCAAGATCCAGATTCGTATTCCCAACTCCTACTTGAATGTCTAATGGAATTTCCAACTCAACAAATCTCAAATACTATTTCCCCTCCAACAACAGCAAAATCTAGGAATGCTTGTTCCTTCAGTGTTCATTGCATCAGTAAATTTTATTACTATTTATCTACTGCTCAAGCCAAAAATCCAGAATGCTCTTATATTCTTCCACTTCCATGGCTCCCTTATACCTAAGCTCTCCAAGTCTTGGAGAGGCTCTAACTCCGTAATAGTTTTCCAATCTGCTTTCCTGTTTCTGCACCCACTGCTAGCATACCAGACTCTGGAACTCCTCCACTTACTAGCTGTACAATCGTGGGTGAGTTCCTTAATTTCCCTGTGCCTCAGTTTTCTCATCTCTAAAATGGCCTATCTTATAGGGTTTATGGGGTAGTGGAAATTAATAGGTCAACACATATAAACTGTTTACAATAGGAATTGGAGTTTTTACATTATAATCAGATAGCTCTGGTTTTAAGTTGAAAAAAATCAACATTCCCCTGAAAAGCTTCCCAGAATCCAGAGTATACACAAAATATTATCCACATGTCCAGGATATAATCCAAAATTGTTTTATATACAAAGAAGCGGAAAAATATGAACTAATTTTTTTTATAGGCAATCAGTGGAGACTAACCCTGAAATGATCCAGATGTTTAAATTAGCAGACAGGGATTTTAAAGCAGCTATTATAACTAATGGTGATATTACAAAGAAAAATATCTACATAATGAATAAAAAAGCAGGAAAAGTTGGCAGAGAAAGATAAACTATAACAAAGAACCAAAATATATTGTAGAATTAAAAAATACAAAACTAAAATTTAAAAAATCACTGATGAGATTAACAGCAGATTGTAGGAGACAGAGGGAAGTGAACTTGAAGACAGAACAATAGATTATCCAACCTGAATAACAGAGAGAAAAAAGTTGAAAAAAATTTACAGAGCCTTAGGGACCCATGGGATAATATCAAAGAGTCTCATAAAGAATCAGTGGGATCCCAAAGGAGAACGGAAAGAGGCTGGGGCATACGCAAGTGTATGTGTTTGGCAAACTCCTGTAGTGCATTCAGATCTGTGCATTTCATATACGCATGTTACATGACAAAAGAAAACAAGAATAAAAAAATACAAATTCCTAGCTAGTTATATTTATGCCAAAGAATTTAGGAGTAAAGTGTATTGATACTTGCACTTTGAAATGCATCAAAAAAAAAAAAAAAAAAAAGATGGCCCAATAGAGAAATGGTTAGAGGGGAAAATATATGACAAGCAAGAATACTAAAAGGTTAATTCTAGAATCTTGGAGGTAGAAACATGGTTTGAAACTATGATAACTTTTTCAAGTTTTTTGTATTTTTATAACAAAATAATGCAAAATTTTCAGTTCAGGAATACATTTTTAGTTTCAGAGGTTTTTTGTTGTTGTTGTTTTTTGTTTTTTGTCCAAAACAAATAATTCATGGGAAACATTTGATTACAAGGATGTAAGTTGTTATAAATGCCTTAATTATTATTATTTGAGCCACTTTTATCTTTCCTGGACAACCATAATAGTCTCCTACCTGAATTCTCTTCACTTTCTCTCTTTCCAATTCATTTTTTCTTTCCACAGCCAGAATGATATTGTAAACAGGTAAATCTGGACATGTTGATTCCCTGGCTTAAAATGCACTTATGGCTCCTCTTGCCCTTGGGATAAAGTGTGATTTCCTTATAGCCTACAATGCCTGCCTCCACAGAGCACCTGCTCCCTCACCTACCAAGCCCGTTCCCAGTGGCCGACTTTAAACTTGCTGTCCTTCCTGCCTGTGATGTGCTTGCCCAGCTCTCTGGGGGCTGACCAATTCTCACTCTTGAGCTCTATCTCATCATCCTTTCTTATTTCCTTCTTAATTGTAATTATCTGGCTTTTTTAAAATGTATTTGCTCATTGTTTGTCTTCTCAGCTAGAGCTTGGTACGAGTTGAGATTTTTCATTCTTTTTCACTGTTTTCCTTGGGCCTGAAGTGGGCTCTGATTAGACATTAAGTATTTTGCTTGAGATCTCAAAGTTACTAAATTGCAGAGCTGGGACTCAAACCGAGTTGTCTTGGGCGTTCTTTCATGATTCCAAATGGGTAGGAAGAGACCAGATATATGATGTCTACCTTCCTGGCGATTCTCATCCACTGAGGAAGAGATCAAATACAGAATCAGAGTGACAAGTGGTTTCAAGGTCCAGAAAAGCCCCCCACTTCATTCTCTTATTAAAAATATTTTTAACTTAATTTTTGGGGTTTATATTGGTTAATAGGTTTCAAGTGTGCAATTCTGCAGAACATTATCTGTATATTGTATTGCTTGTTTAACACCCATAGTCTAGTCTTCTTCCTTCACAATTTACCCCCACTTTACTGGCTTCTACCTGCCCCCGCCCCCATTCCC
This sequence comes from Pteronotus mesoamericanus, assembly GCF_021234165.1. Classification (NCBI taxonomy): domain Eukaryota; kingdom Metazoa; phylum Chordata; class Mammalia; order Chiroptera; family Mormoopidae; genus Pteronotus; species Pteronotus mesoamericanus. The sequence goes on from NW_026555302.1 coordinate 3,418,083, forward strand.
TCTGGGAATCACCATACTGATGTCTGTGTCTATGAGGGTTTTGGGGTTTTTTTTTTGCTTAACCCCTTCACCTTTTTCACCCACTTCCCCAACATCACCCACCCTGACAGCTGTCAGTCTGTTCTCTGTATCTATGAATCTGTTTCTATTTTGTTTGTTAGTTTATTTTGTTCATTAAATTCTACATATAAGTGAGATCATATGGTATTTGTCTTGCTCTGACTCGTTCTTTCACGCAGCATAATACCCTCTAGGTCCAGCCGTACTGTCCAGCACCAGAGTGCTGGACCATAGAGGCCTGTGAGTCTAACTAAGTTTAACTGGGGGTGGGGGGAGGTGTGTAGTAAACTCATCCAAAGCCCACAAAAAGCTTCGGAAGTTGATTGGTTATTTTGAAAAAGCACCTGGTCCCTCCCAAGCCCAGGCTGATACAATCCTAGGGGAACACCCCCCCGCCTCTCCCGCCACACACACATTCTCTCTTTCTTTCTCTTGTACTTGCATCCGCCTGTGTTTGCTCTCTCCATGGCCTGTGGCCCAGCGGCCACAAGGCCCGTGGCCACCCGGGCCCCTCACGTAGGTTCCAGGAGGGAGTGGGGATGCCACAGCACAGCATGGACTGCCACAGAAAACACAAGCCGAGCCGGCCAGATGCTGGCCTCGCCTGGCCTTTAACCTGGAGCGGAAGCTCTGGGTGCTGGCTTTTGTCTTGGCCTTGCCGAGGGCATGACTGGGCTTTTCCAATGGCGAGACAGATGGAGATGAGATATTGGGAAGTCACCAGGGGAACCCCCTTAATGTCACATCCTCAGTAAAGTTCACTGCAGAGCCCCGTCCTCCGTGCGTCTCTCAGGAGATTCTTTTCCTCAAGATACCACCAGAACTCACTTTCCGCCGATAACATGACCTCCAACATTTGTTTCCCAAAAGGCCCTGTGACTCTCTCCTTCTAGGCTATTTCTCCTGCCGGGAACACTGCCCCATCGGCTCTACGCTGCCTTCCTCCCACTCCACACACATCCAGGTTTCAGCTCAGACGTCATTTCCTCTGTGAGAGCTTCTTTGACCCCTCCCCCGCCTCCCCACCACAGGTTGTATGTTTTACCATCTGTTCCCAGGGCCCTCGCTGGACCTTGGTCAGGGCCCTGAAATCCAGCGCCCGATGCCTCCTGTCCTCACCAAAACCTGGCCAGGGGCTTGAATATACTAAATGCTTAATAAGTATTTATTGGATGGATGGACAAACAAATGGAAGTGTGAACAGCTTCCCCAAAATAATTGTATAAACTCCCTTACATAAAATAAGCTGGACTGCTGTTTATAGATGGGAAACCATAGCCAAAATGCAGAGGCCTATCGGTCGCAGGCGCTGGGGCGGAGAGTGAAGATCTCTCTTTGCCTGCAGAGTTCTCTCCACGGGACGGTTAGTCAGCTTCTTTTAGTTAAGCGAGTTTATTTGGTTATTTTGGAGAACTTATCCATACAGAGAGCAGAGAGAGACATTCTAGTAAAGCTTCAAGTGACGCTAATAATTCAGAAGGATAGAGGTCTAAGCATAAAATCTATTTCAAATGTTCCCCTAGAGTAGCTATAGTACTTCAGTACCAGGTATATTTGCAAGCTTTTATTCATAAAGGATTTGTTTTATTTAGGGTGTCGTGAGTGACACAGCTTTTGCTGTGCTTTTCACAGCCCTCACCAGAGTTCTGACGCAATTAGCTTCTTAACTGGCAGTTTCTAGGACTGATGGCAGCTTTGAGGAGACAGGCAGAGAGCACTGTTGTGATTAACGATGTGAGCATGATTTAAAAACACACACACACAAACACGCACACACAGCACAAACTCCCATTCTTCGGAGAGCAAAGAAAAAATACAATTGTAATATATTTTGTAAAAACAATTGTAATATATTTGTTGAATTCAAGTGCTTGGATCTTAAGAATATGTATTAGTCTCTGGTCACTATTGCGCTCCCAGATGACAAAAATTTCTGTAGAAGTACAAGCTACAGCAATTCCCAGACTTTCATTAAGTGTCCAGTCAGCTCCCTGGTGGTCTCTTCAAGGAACAGGTTAATATAGCAAGGTCCCTAACTGAGAACATGGATTTAATATTTTCTTCCCAGGGAGGTATAAACATACCACAAACAAAATATAATCCCCTCCTCTAATAATTCTGAAATTATTAGGTGTATTCCCTTTTAAAGTTTCACAAGTATAGCACCAAATTCTGCTCAATGGCGAAAGCTTATTTAATAGGCAATGAATCTCAGTCCAGGTACATAAGAAATGCTGCTATTGGAAAGCTGTTTTTAATGTTCAGAGCACAAGAAAGCACCAGGAAGAAAAATATTATCATGATTTCAACTACTTTCCTACCACATTTATTGTGTCTATAGCTGCGCATGCTGGGTGAGTGCTGTGGGAACATTTGTCAGAATATTTTTCTGACTGCATCATGTGACATGATGTGACTCACAGTACAACTGGCTGCCAGTGAGAAGCAAGAGGCACAGGGCAATGACACGCTGAGGAGGACATAGACATACGATTCCTGGAACGTACATGACCCTTGTCTGGTTGAGCATGTGACACGGAAGGGCTGGGGCAGGAAACAGCTCTGTCCAGACTGAGTCACACTTTCTTGACACCAGCAGTAGAGGATGTCTTGTCCCGTGGTCAAATCTATTTCTAAATGTGCGTGATCTGGCACTAGACCTTAGTCAGCTCTGCCCAAAGAACTTCCTTATATTGGACTTCTAGAGCAATGCTATTTAAAGAAAAGATTAAACCAGCAATGAGTATGTAGATCACTGATCAAACTTTCAAATGATTAATAACTGAACTCGAGGTGAATAGGGTTTGGCCAAAACAAACAAACACTGCATTCATTATACCCCTCTCTCTGTGTTCCTTTCCACATCTTGTTTCCTCTTGCTTTATGAATAAGACTCAAGTCCTCTTTTTTTGGTGCCTTCTCTACCACTTGTCTACCTCCAGCCTCTATCCCTGACTATTCACCTACATTGTTGCATATGTAAATTTTGGCAAATTTTTCAACATCTTGGAACCTCAGTTTCTTCATCCATAAAATGGGGATAATAATATCATGTCTTGGGGAAAGTGTGCTGTTGGGTGCTCACCACCATGCTTAGCTAAATGGCATGGGTCTCAAGTTTTCCCCTCTGCCAGTGCTTCCTCCTTGAAGACCGACCCCAGTCCCAACTCACAGTTGGAGATTCCAGCCGAATGCACAAGGACACAGGCACTGAGCACCAGCCACACTCACCTGCATTCAAAGAAGGAGGGGCGCAATCCACGAATAACAGAATGCACACTCTAAATGCGGTACTGCGGATGATGAGGCAGATTCAGCCTTTGCGACATTGCATTTCACAGGCTGAGATTACAATAACGAGGGTGTACCAAGTTTCATGCTAAAACCTTATTCACGAACCCGCTGTCTGCCATCATAACAGGAGGGTAGACTTGTTCCAAGTAGAGGAGTGAACTGTAGCCAACCTTTGATGCATGAAGGACAGCTGATCTGATCTGAAGCTCCTCTGGGGGTCCTGCAAGGCCACATATCTGTCACATGAACCATTTTAATGTCAGCTTTCCTGCTCTGAGGCTGAGCCTGGGAAGGAGCCATAAATTACTTTCAATCATGCACATGCTCTAATCCGGCTGGAGGAGATGAAATGTCAATCTGCCTCCTGTCGGGGAGCAGGGGGAGGCCAGATATAACCCAAAGCATCCCAAGCAGCTCTCTCAATCATCACCTTTGCTTGTCTCCTCACTGGTAATTAACCTGTCTTCTCCTTGTCCTCCAGTTTCCTGCGGAGGAACTGGCAGTGCTGGTACAGAGGTTCAGCCTTGGGTGCAATGGGGACGGCAAGGCTCTGATTATAATAAAGACCTTCACATCTGCTTAGTCCCTAATTTACTTATTCATTCAATCCATTAGCATTTTATAAGCATCTATTGTCTCACCATGTACCCAGAAAGCACTAAATTCAAGGCCATTCTAGGAAACTTTCTTTTGTTAGAATAATTCCCACTCGTGGCTGTGTCTAAGTTTCCTGTGGAATTTGGGGGGTGGGGATGCCTATGCCTGGGCCCATCTCTCCCAAGATCCTGATTTGGTGTTTCTAGTGAGGTACTCAGAGCTTTACTCAGATGTGTGGCATAGTTCCCTCCCTTCATTACCAATTGCCATTCATGTATGCTTTCTTTAAGCCATAGTCTCTGGCCACAACCATGGTCTATTTGCCTTAATTAATGCAGCTAATTGGATAAACTAAATCAGGACCTCTCTTCTCCCACAAGAACTATCCCTTCATTGGGCAAACACATATAAGCCCAGAGCCAGGTGCTTGATAAACATATTACATAGCCATGGCCAGTCCAGCCCTGGCTGGGCTATTTTAACAATGGTCTTCTGGAGACAACAGTCTCCACATGGAATACGCTAGAACGGACTTTTAGTCCCAGGTAAGGTGGTGCTTGCAGAGAGATTTCCAAAGCCAGGCAGCTGAGCTGCCACTTAATCTGACCCTAGGTCAAGTTGGCCTACAGCACGTTCTCATGACAAGGAGGGTTGTGGTATTTCTTCCCTAGCCTCTTTAGAAGTAGTAGCCTGGAGTTTGGCCTCTTGTTTAAGCATAGAAACCTGAATCCTAGGACAGAACATGGCCTTAGGAGACCACCAGAAAATCTAAAAAACAGAATAGCAACTCCCACATAATCAGGAGTTGGCAGAGAGCATTGGATAAGTTTAGAACGATGATTATTCATGCCTGACTTGAATGTTCTGCCTAATTTTCATTATACAGTTGACATATTCTAAGTTTGAGGTTCCTGTGCCCAAATATTTCTTTCTTAATAATCTGGAGTTGGCCTTATTACATTGTCTAAAACATGTGATTCTTTATGATTCAGCTCTGGAATGAACTACTGAGAAAAAAATCTATGTGATCTTGAGCCCAAGACATCTAAGTAAGTTTTGGATGTAAGCCTCCCCTGAACACAAACTTTGAAGGTGATATTTTCTCATGAGCACTTCAGTACCTGGGAATTCAGAAGCCAGTAGAGATGCTGAGTTTGATATGCAGAAGATGAGCAAGAAATAATAGTAGAATTTAATTCTTTAATTCTGATTGAAAAGAGGAAGATGGAAGACACCAAATTGTATAGACCCTGGGATAGAAAATTCCATGAATTGGAAAGTAATAACCAAAGCAAATGCCTGTTAGACTAATTGGAAATTTCAAATGAGCTGGAAAGAGTTGAACACACGTCATGTTTGGTTTTCTCATACCACCCCACCCCAATCATTACAAGGCAGCAATGGAATTATCGATAAAGTAAATATGCTTTGCATCATTGGAATATAGCACATTTTTGTTGAATGAGTGACTAGCTAGATAACAAAATCAGAATGCAGAGTCTCTTGTGATTCCCCTAACACACTTTAGACTTTACCTGTTCCTCCCTGGACTGTGACGTGTCATTGCATGCCTTGCGTGTATCCAGGCTGTTGACATGGAGTCAATCACTCAGACTACAGAGCTGGGCATCAGGGGTCATGAGATAAAGCTCATTTCATACATCTGACATTTTGAATGTCAGAACAGTCAGAGATTAAATGGAAGGAAATTTGAGACAAAAAAAGAAAGAAGACAAGCCAAATTTGAGGTCACAAACACAGAAGACCAAATTTTAATTCTTGTACTTAGTCATGTTATTCCCTCTTCTTATCTTTCTTCCTTGACTCTTCTGTTTCTTCTGTACATATGTATATATATGCATACAACTTAATATACAGATGTACACACATAAACAAAATTCCTGTATTTCTTTCCTTCCTCAATTAAAATAGTAATATCTGTCCTACTTACATGGGAGGAACATGAAACAGATAAAATGACACAATCACTTTCTGTTGCAGGAAGACTTTAGCCTGGGCACAGTTAAGAGTTGCAGGCCAGAAGTAAGTAGAGAAAGCAGGGCATCATGATAATGAGAGGAAAGTCTTCCAGACCACACTCAGCCAAGAATGTACTTTTTTTTCCTTCTGAAATCCAGGATGGTCTATACAATCACTCTCATGATTTTTTTCCCTTCTTAAATCCGGGATGATCTATACAATCACTGCTGCAGAAAACGCTTCCACTAGAAGCGTTTGGTGGAGAGAAGGACTAGGCATTTCCAAGCATTGCCAATGAAGCGCTTAACAGATATCTAACACTGAAGGAACCTCTCAGGTCTAACATTCTGTGCACTGACTTTGATTCATGAAATTGAAACTAAGGAAATAGAAAACCAGGAGGACCATAAACAGACTATGTTTTTGAGACCAAGCAAAAAGCCTGAACTTCGAACAATTGCAGGCTGAAAACTCAAAAGCTCTGTGACTCTATCGGCACTGCGATTCTGAGAGGGACCAGTCTGATGGTGAACCAGTGTGGACAGATTTTGATGGAAAGAGGTGAGGCCCAAGAAGAAAATTGAAAACATAGAATGTCTAGACCAAGGGAAGATAGTCCCTTGCAAGGAAAAACCGGTAGTCAGAACCAGAACTATGACTTGCCTTCCTGAACCTGCATAGTTGACTCACTCAGACATTGGCATCACCAGACCTTAACCTTGGCTTCTCAAAAAACACCTGTCTAAGCTGGTACAGGTCCCCTGCAAAGTGGTGGGAATCTATTCTAGAGCTCCAATTAAGTTGATCAAGTATACATTTCTTTTCATAACATTGCGTGAGCAAAGTCAATTTTTTTTTTTTTACATGTTCTCTATCCAACTAGACCATGATCTTTTGGGGAAAAATTACTGTGTCTTACTTATATATCCCCAATGTACATAGTAGATGCTCAAAATATTTATTGAATGAATAGGTCAACTGAAAACTAAAGTGGCCTCAAAATAAATTGTTGACAGCCATGTATTCATTCACTTTGTATTTACTGAATGTCCTGCTATTGTGCCACCTACAGATAAAAAAAAATAAAAGGCGACCCACGTTCTTAAGGAGATTACATCTCAAGGAGGAGACAGGACCTACGATGGAGCAGTAGGAAGATGGAAAGAAGAGGCAGGCTCAAGAGACTGCAAGGAGATCAAATCCATAGGACTTGGTGCCTGTTCCTCACTTAGATGCAATGGGTAGATGATAAAGAAATGAGGAGAAGAGCTCTAATTAAAGGGAGAGGATACCTAGTCTAAGGGGAAAAGCCATTTGAGACAAAGAAGTCAGTTGATGCAATGAAAACCAACCCTCCACCCCAAAAGGGACCTAAAGTACAAGAAAGAGTAGGTAATAAGCTCAGTGGACCTCTAATAATGATGAGTTCTCTGCATCCTAGGTCGTTTTTTAGCAACTCAGAGGACTTGAGTGTCTGCCGTGCCATACCTCGTGCCCGCTGATCCTAGGCCCATCTACAAACGCCACACACAATGCGTTCGATTCCTCTTCTCTGTCACAGCCCTCCCAACACACGCCCGCCTTTTCTTGTAACTGAGGTTCACATAATACGATTTCCAGACTATTCACCATTCTTGTCATTCTCATGCTCTCAGAATGACTGATTGCAAAGTAGAAACTCTGAAAGAACATGAAATACAAGAAAATCATGGTTGGGAGGACCAGGGGAGGCAGAATGGAAGAGGAAGAATTGATTCCCTGCCTGCTTCTCATTGGGTTAGGCCCCTTTTATACAAACTGAAATGGGGCCCTGCAGTTAACGGCACGATGCCTTGTTCTCCTTCAGTTCGCTTCCCATTTCCTTTCTGATACACATTCTCTTTGAAGAGGTCAGTCCTCTTGCCCTTGAAACATATAATTGTTTTGCTTTTCCTATTATTCTGCACTAAAATGCTTATTAAAATTATATTACAAGGGACATTGGAATGAGATATATATTTTTACATCTTAAGATGTCCAAACATTTCCTTTGCAGCAAATTGTAAAGAAAAAAAAAATGTGAACATTTTACTGTGTCATACGCTACAGTTATTTGTACACATTGAAGGGAAAGGAAGGAAGAGCTATAAACTCAATTTTTGTTTACATACATAACTAGCCTAATAGTTTATTTAAAAAACAGAAACTTTTCAGTCAAGGAAGAAAGTATTTCCTCTAAAAATTAGAATCTGTTTGGAAATTATCTCTTCTGATTTAGACTTTCATCTTTCTTCTAACATTTCAAATCATGTATCTCTTAAATAACATATTCCCTTTTCTTAGGTTGGAGAGCTTCAACAAGGCTCAATTTCCCTTTTCTCCATAAAATCCTTTATCTTATGATTCAACTTTCTCTCATCTTCTCACATTTTATAATCACACTTATAAATGGGAACCCAAAATTTCAGAATCAAAGTTACAGTGTCTAAACCAACATCACCTTTCCCTTTTTGCGTTCTTGTTCTACACATACAGACCTTGAGAAAGAGCTAAAAGAAAATAGACTTCATTCATTATCAATACCGTATGATTTTTTTTTCTCGAAAGGAGCTTTACTTAGTATCACCATGCACCAAAACTAACACCTTCTCTCTTAAAGCAAAACCTAGCATAAACTGGACAAGCCCCCCTCCCAAACATGTTTTACATTTTCTGCAGTCCCTGTAGCCTTTAGAAGTCAAGTCTATGATTGGACAATACTGTTTGCAAATCTCCCACTGATTATGTTATCAAATCTGTTTAAAATTCCATCCCAGGAGTTCTTGTCTGGCAAAGGTGAGGCTGGCTGTCTGTTTAATGAAACAATTCCCTTAAAAATGTGCACAGTATACTCTGAGAACTTAGCAGAACCTTGAACCTGCTTCAGCAAAAAATTCTACTCCCACCCCATGCTGCCACAGTCTGAACATATTATCCTTCTTGAGTTTCATTTTTGTATTACAAAATAACACATCAGCTGATATTTAGCATCTTGCATCTAGTGCATTCTCTTAACTTCTAGGTGGCCTGTGGCTCATTTCATTGCATAAAACTTTCTTCTCCAGGATACTAGACAGGCTTTGTGTAAGAGAAGGGGACAGGGGGAAGTGATCAGGGGAAGGGGAGGGGGCAGGGGGAGAAGGGAGGAGAAGAAGAAGAGGAAGAATAAAAACAAAACAGGGCTGCTGTTAAACATCATATAAGGAAGTGGTTTCCTTGACAACCATAACCACAGGCAAGTTGTTAGAACCTCTTCCTCATTGCCTGGTTTGCTTAGTTGCTACAATACTTCAAAATATTTTGATGTTTTCAGGTACTGAATATCTGAATTTATAGAACCAGCAGGTGATAAACTCTCCAAACAGTTGTAAAGTGTTAAACACTAATTATTTTCAACTATTAGAGTTTAGCCTTGTGACACAGTCTCTATAAGCTCAAGTGCTGAAAGCTTGGTATTTAAGATCCAAAATAAATGAATACCCCCCAAGGACACAATTTTTAAAAAAAAATATTAGTTAGAGATGCCAAAGAAGTCAAAAATACTGCTCAACAAGAGAAGTGGCATTAGGTGTTATTAATTCATAAATAAGTGCCAGGTGTTAATTCTGTAATAGAAAAAGAGGTGAGCTTCAAGGTTATTAACAGAACACCAGCAATTAGGTCAAAAATACTCCCAAGAGTATCTCTCTTGACAAAATTAGACATGAAATATGGAATATCAATAAAACAATTACTGAAAAATTGCAATGTAAAGAAAATGTCTCATAACTTCTAAGAGTCAATGGATCTCTACCTTGAATAAAAATATTGCCCCAAATACCAATTTTGCACCAATAATATGGAAATATACAGCTTCTATGGATTATAAAAATTTTTTTTAAATCAGTAGGAAATTATGCATAATGGTCTAAGCATCCCAGGATAAAAAAAATTACTAGCAAGAGCATATAACTCTTATATTGTCCAATTCTCCTTCTGAAGTATGTCAGGGACAGTATATAATAAAAAAAAAAAAAAACACAGTTTAAAAAACACAGCTTACCCCTCCCCAACCCATTATTAATTTGGGAGTGACTTCAGGCTTGCTAGAATCAGAACAATTGGACTAAAATAAAATATATAAACAACTATGCTTATGTTCACATGTGTTCGTTAAGATATAATTGTGCAAAAATATGGCCTTGGAAATTTAATCATGAAAAGTAGTGGAAACTATGAGAAGTTGGAGGTCTGGGTTACCAGATAGTTTCAGTGGCAGGCAGAGGTGACAGCTTCACTCTGAAGCTCTGGGAGAGAGTCTGTAAACTGGGTATGAATTGAGAATAGGGTTGGGGGAGGCAGCCAGACAGGAAGGAGAGGACAAAGGGAGGGAAGGAGGGGAGGAAGGAGGAAAAGAAGGAGGGGACAAAAGAAAGGAAGAGAGAGAGATGAGGAAAAAAACGTAGGCCAAGCTGCTCAGCGTTGGGGACATTCAGCAATGCTCTTGGGACAAAAGTAAAAGTCAGAATGAATTAAGCAGAGATCCCAGGTACCATTACTAAGGCGCATGTGAGGAGAACAGTGTCAAAATGAAGCCAAAAAGATACAGCCGAGGCCTCGTCATAAAAGGACCTCAGTTCTCCATGGACCCAGAGAACTCAAAGAGAGTAAAAAATATTGCTCAACAAGAAAAGTGGCATTTAGGTGTTAGTAATTCACAAATTAGCCAACTTTGCACCTACTTAAATTTTTACCATACCGTTCTACAGAACAGAATGTTGGGGCTCTTCCGTTCAGCCACATGTTGGGACAGAACCGGGACTGGACGGAAAGCTCCGGCACCACCACAACTATTCCCTGGCCCACGCCCAGCGGAGGGCGTCCGCTGACCCGCGGCATCCTCGCTGGAATCCCCAACAGTGGCTCGAGGAATTCCAGCCATGGGTTCTAGACGTAATTGGCCACATAGCAGAGTGAATTCCAGAAAGTATTTGTCAGGCAGAATCTCATCAAATTCATTGCTTTCAATACATTGAATACCTGCTTGGGCAACACCACCATGGAGAAGTGTCTGAAGGAGAGAAAATCCAGACATTTTCTGAAACTCTAAAACCTACCCTTAAAATGATGCAGGCCAGCAGAGATCTTCCTACCTAGACTGTTTCATTGAGTTCTTCCTACATTTTTATTATTTTTATTAATTTTTGTTTGGAAATGTATATAACTATATTTCATCTTCTTCTGCAAAAACATTTAAAGATAGGATTTTTTTTTTCAATTGAGCTGCAGAGCTACAACATTAGCCTTTATTTGAAGAACATTATGAAAAACACCTCTATGAAATGCCTACCAAGGTACCATTGATGTTATTTATTATATTTCTAAGGATCCTCCTTAAAAAAAAAAAAACCATGAAAAAATTGCCCTCTTGCCATGTACAAAAAAGCATGTGCATGTGCTTCTCTTCTCTCAACAGTCTGTTTTTTTTAATGGTTTCTTTTTTTTTAAAGATTTTAATTTACTTATTTTTAAAGAGAGGGGAAAGGACGGAGAGAGGGAGAGAAACGTCAATGTGCGGTTGCCCCTCATGTGCCCCCCTACTGGGGACCTGGCCTGCAACCCAGGCATGTGCCCTGACTGGGAATCGAACCAGTGACACTTTGGTTCACAGGCCAGCACTCAACGCACTGAGCCACACCAGCCAGGGCTCAACAGCCTGTTCTTACCTTACAGACACTGACTCGTGTAACAGACCAGACCATGTTTCTCTCTGGGCACAGAACCAACTTGTGGCCCTTGTCCACCCGCCACACAGAACCGCTCAGCATGCATTTTCTGGATTCACTCCTGGATCAATTTTTGTTTTTTTCTTTACCCCTATTTTCTCTATATTGAAATATTCCCACTATTCCCACTTTTTCCATTTTTGAGTCAGTTAATGTAGTTCATTGAGTAGAAGGACCCTGAGTTCAAGGCCCCACCCCCCCTGCCCACAGATGAAGAGAGCCAAGCACATCGCACTGGGGCTGGACAAGGATCCCACCCGCTTCGGTGCAGGCAGGAATCGGAGGCTTTCTCATGGAGGAACACCCTAAGAAAGACCACCACCGCCTGTCAGAACACCTCATCCAGGGGAGGGCAAATTTTAGAGACTGCATTTTGGAGTGTCATGGAATACCATCCAATTCTTCCATGCATTCATAAGATAAAATACTCAGCACTTTCTCAAAAATGAAAATAAGAACCTAGAGTTCGTGGGTAGGCTGAAATGTTTACATGATCCCTTGTAGAGGATGGAAAGAGCCCAGTCCCCTAAAGGAAAGTGCTGGCTTCCCAGGCTGGCTTCCTGGAAATGCCCAGGCCTATCTCTGCAGCAGAAGGAACGTACAGCGACCACGTGCTTCCGGAACTTTTGGGGAAACCACTCATTATCCCCCTAGCTTGTTCTAATGTCATTGGCTCTCCACAAGGACAGAGCCTCACTGTCTGTCTGACCTGGCCATTAACTTCAGCCTCTCTACCTAATTCTGCTCTAGCCCTTTCCTTGACCCACATTTTGTGTTCACTGACCCACATTTTTGGCTCACTGTCCCCAAGGTTCTACATGTTGCAATATATACCTGGCCTGGGTGACCGGGACAACCCACCCTCCCCCTCTCCACAGCTACTTCCCTGATCTAAAGTGAACAACTCATCCTGGCTTTAAAATGAAAATTCTCACATCCCTGGCAACCCCTCAATCCTAGGCAAACAGGGACAGTTGGTTGCTCTACTCTCAGCCTGCATTGTACATTAGCAAATCGATGGAAGAAGCAGAATCTTATCTATTTCATTCCTTACCTAGTGTACAGCTTTTTAAAAGACAGCATTGTGCACAAATATCATGAAACTAAATTACCTATGCGCATGAGTAGCATGGAGATATTCAAAGCAAATGTGAGTCTCACTCTCTTTCCCTGTCAGCCTGCATGTTTCAGAAACGCCTCCGTCGCCTTTTACCTGAGTGCTCAAGTACCATAATTTTTAAAAATTGACCCAAAGAAAACACGGTGGAGAAAGAGTGTGTGCTGTCTAAAAATAAACAATGAATTCTAAACCCACCTCCCAAAATGATTTTAGGATGGCGCAATATTATGCCCTCTCCCTATCTCCCCTACCCTTTGTGTGTAAATCTATGGATCTATCTCAGAAAACAAAGGAAAAAACAAACCTCTGTGCCCGGGGAGGCCCAATTTTACAAAACAGGAAGTGACCCAATTTCTAAAACATCCTTGCTCTCAGCCCTGGTGACGAGGAAGGAGACCCCAGAAGCATGAACAGCCCGTGCACACGACCGGGCTCACATGTCACAAATTAGTCAGCGAACGTCTATGCATTTCTCAAGTCACCCAAACTCAGAAGTGCGCACAGAAAGACTCTTGTTACATTCTGGTGTCAGCTGTCAATTTCTGAGCAACCAACAGGGTGACCTAACCACATTCTGTGCATTTCTAGTGAAGACTATTTCCTTCTACTGTTTAAAGAGAAATAAATTAACACACAGGCACTTCAAAGCTCTGACCCTTAAGTTTCTGTACTTGTTTGATACAGTGAAGAAAAGATATATATAAATAGTGTACACTGGAATCGAGTGTCAGATTAAGTGGATGCAGTGTACATCCAGTTGTGCTCCTAATTCTGGAGGTAATATAATCATTTTGTCATACATGTTGGATGCTGAGATTGATTTTAGGATTTTGAGAGTGTCAGGCTAAGCTTCTAATTTATTCCCCAAACTGCAACCCTGAAAACAAAAACCAAAGCACCTTCAGCCTCAGCAACATCTAATTTATGGCTGAGTTGCCTGGCTGTATATTTCAGGCCCAAGGCAACCCCTAAGTGGGGTAGGCAGGGGGCTTCTCTATTAAAAGGGCAACAGGGGAGCCTATAAGTCCCAAAGCAGATGTCCAAAGCTAATCAAGGAGAAATCCCAGGGAGGAGAGAGTCAATGCTTCTCCTAGGCAGGCCTGTGGCTCTTTAATTAAACAGACTCCTGACTTGACATTATAGTTAATGCAAGAGAGATGAGCTTGGCTATGAACAAGCAAAAGCATGTTTTAATTGCAAAACTTCAGATAAACTGTGGAAATGATTAACATGGATTATCAGCTGGTAGACATCTCTAGAGATTTCAAGCCTCTAGGATTCTCTAAAATAACTGATTTAAGACAAGTTGGCAAAGCACATTGTGCAATAGTTTCTCTAGTGCAATTTCATTATTCAAAGGAAAACAACTTAAGTAATTTGCATTGCACCACTTATATGCAATCAAGACTTAGTCTTCCTTTCAATGGAGTATAAAAATAGAAAACATTATACAAGTTAGAGCTGGAAGACTCTGGCTATCACTGTTTCTTATTTGTTAAGCAATGGAACCCTTTTTTTAAAAAAGGTAAATCTATGTAACCTCCATATATCTAGAACAGATGAAAGAAGTATTTTATTGATACAACCTTACTCTGTAAGTTCACATTTCTGTTACATGCTATAAAGCTTGTCACTAAGAACAAGAAAGTTTTTTGGATGAATGAGATCAGGATTTATAGACGACTTGCAGACTTAAACGTCGATCTTAGAATCTCATTTATTTTCTGTTTTCTTTGCAACCACTTTTGAGGGTGATGACAGTGATTTCCTCAGATAAATCATTGCGAATGGTGACAAACATTTTTATCACAGCTCTTCATGCAGCCTGAAGATATTCTTTAATTAAATAGAGCAAAAGAAGTTCAATTCCAAAGTCTACACTAAAACAACATCGACAACATATCGAGCAACTGGGGTCTCCAAAGAAGTTTTTTGATTGTTTGTTTGTTTTTAGTGATTGTGATAAGGACAGCTAGCTGTGCTCTTAACGAAAATCAGCTCCTCCTTCTTTCCTGCCTGGGTACACAGCCTTCTTTGTGGCCAGTGGCTAAGATCCAGCCAATGAAATGCGAACAGAACTGATATGCACGCACCACTCCCAGCCCCGCTACCTGCAAACCTCCTGCGGGCACGTCTCCAACCCTTTCTCCTCAACAGCCCACTGGCTGAAAAGAACTCAGAGGATCCAGAGAGGAGGGCAGGGCCTTAAGATGGAAAAAGCCTGGCTTCCCAAAGGACCACTTAGAAGGCTACTGGCAGACCAGGAACAGCTTTAACAGATATGGAAGAGCAAGAAATAAACTTTTACTGCCTTAAGCAACTAAAGTTTGGAATTTTGTTATGGCAGCCAGCATTTTTTACCTTCACCAATATAATGGTTAAGGTAGAAATGGAACTAATGCATAATTGAATGTTTGCAGAACCCCTGAAACATTTATCCAGAAACCACAATTTGAAAACTAGAGCTTCGATCTAAACTTCTAGAAAGAGACATATCTTCTTCGGTGCAGGGCAAAGACAACTGTCTCTCAGAGCTACCAAAAAGTCAGTGTGGGCTTTTGGTAACTGGTGAGAACACGAATATGATCAAGATAATTTCCATTTTTATGCAGTACTGTGAGAGACTTAAGGTTCTGTTCCCTCCTACCCCCAACCATTATCACCCTGCCTCTCCCACGCTCCATAAACCTCAGGCAATTCACAGGCTGCATCAGCAGCTGATGGGGGTATAAGGTAGAGCAGGGCCTCTCCTTTCTTCCAATAAATCTCTGCAGTGGGGGCCCCCTTCTCTGCCATTCCATTCGTGGTGAGTTAGCCACAGTAAGAAAGGAAGCTGTGGGGATCAGGAAGACCAGCAACGGCAGGGTCAGAGATCCAAACTCAATTTCCACATCCACTACTATTGTTTTAAAAACCACTTTACAGAGGTATGACTGACATACCAAAGCTATATAATTCTTTCTTCCCGACGAGGCGGCGGAGCGTCCTCCCCAGCAGATGCAGGGATACAGATCTTGGTAAAGACCCTGGATGGGAAGACCATCACCCTTGAGATGGAGCCCAGGGCCACCACTGAGAAGGTCGAAGCTAAAATCCAAGACAAGGAGGGCACCCCCCGGCCGGCAGAGCCTGATTTTGGAGGCAAACAGCTGGAGGACGGCCACACTCGCTCGGGCTACAACATTCAGGAAGAGTCCACCCTGCACTTGTGCTTGGTCAGCGGGATGGCACTGCCGAGCCCTCCCTCCTCCAGCGGGCCCAGAAGGACACCTGCGACAAGATGATCTGCCGCAAGCGCTACACCCGCCTGCGCCCTCCGCGCTGTCAACTGCCACAGGAAGCGCGGCAACACCAACAACCTGCCCCAGAAGAAGGTTAAGGAAGCACCCTTCCACTACCATCTTGGCCAGCAGGGCGGCCTTCTGCCTGAACCCCACGGCCCTGGGGCCTCAATAAAGTTTCCCTTTCATTGACCGGAGCGGCAAAAATAAAAAGCTATATATATTTCATGTAGACAACTTGATGAGTTGAGAGATGAAACCCATAAAACCATCACCACGATCTATGCATCAACCTATCCTTCACCTCTAGAAGAGTTTCCTCCTCTCCTTTTATGTATTGTTTTTGTGGGTATGTGATAAGAATGCTTATTTAATATCTACCCTTTTAGTAAAATGTTAACTGCACACTATGGCATTCATAACTATAGCCATTCTGCTGCGCAGTCTATTTCTGGGACTCACATTGTATAACCCAAACTGTGCACCGTTCGACTAACACCTCTCTGTTTCTGCCTCTTCACAGCTCCTGGAAACCCCCATTTCACTCTCTGCTTCTAAGAGTTTGACTCTTTTAGGTTTTGCATACAGGGCGATGCAAAAGCAGGTTTACAAGTGCTTGTCTGGAAAATAATACAATAATTAATAAATAACAATGCAAGAAGAAACCCTGTTTCACATACTCACAGCTGTAAACCTAGGTTTGCCCCACCCTGTGTAAGTGGTATCATATAGTTATTTGTCCATTTGTGATTGGCCTATTTCATTTAATGTAATGTTCCCCCATTGGAAATGGTAGGACTTCCTCCTTTTTTAAGGTTGAATAATATTCCACTGTATGTATATACTACATTTTCTTCAACCATTTACCCATCAATAGACTCTTATATTGCCTTCATGTTGGCCATTGTGAATAATGCTACAATAAACATGCCACGTCTGCTTCTCACCAGCTATATGAACCTGGGCAAATCACTAAATCTCATCTACAAAATTAAAAATAAGATCATTGTGAATATTAAGTAAGATCAAATATGTGAAGGTTATTTACAAAATGTAAAATATTGTAGTTATTGGTGATGCTCAAGAACTTAGAAGATGTAATCATCTTACCAAAGGGGCATTGCAATAAAATGTAATTTTTAAAGCACAAGATTTTGAGAAGATATAGGGTTAGCCCTAGTGGCTTAGTTTCCTGGCATATAAAAGCCCAGCAGACTTCTTGTAGCTGGTATAGCATCCCTCAGCGACAGACAATCAAACAAGTGCACCAGATAAAAGACACCAAATTAAATTCAAATTTCAGATTAACATCAAATATTTTAGTAAAGGAATATTTTAGTAAAAGTGTGTTCCATTCAATATATATCGGGCATCTTGTATTTTTATTTGCTAAATCTGGCAACTGTAGATTTGCAGCAGAAACTCCAGGCTTCTCCTACCATTCTTACCTCACTTTCTAAGGTGGTAGCATTCATATTCCAGGCAGCAGAGATGAAGAAGAGAGCAAAGTGGGCGTGAACACTGTCTCTTAAAATAAAGGCTCTTAAAAGCTATCACACTGCAATTCCACTTGCGTCTCATGGTTTAGAATTTAGTTGCATGACCACATACCTGCAAGGGAGCATGGAAAATACAGTCTTTATTCCATGCTCACTTAACAGTTCCCTTACTGTAAAAGTAGGGGAGAACTTAATATTTTAGAATAACTCCTAGACTCTAATATATGCCTGTTATCAAAAGTTTCATTTTGTAAACATTGGTGTCCGTCTTTGAAGCAAATTTCCTTTATCCTCACACTTTAGATAGAGTAATGTATGTAGACTTGCTTTATTACCAGATAAGCATTTCATTCTTCCCTAGGCAAGGTCTACAGACAACACCAATAAAGTGTGTAAACTGTCAAGGGAGGCTTGGTACCGCAGAGTTAGTGGTGGGTATGGCAGAGAGAGGCTCCTTCATGGAGGAGAAATGACTTAGCCTTGATGTGGGGTAGGATCTGGGAAAATGCAGGTGAGGAGGACATTTGTGGGAGGGAAACAGCTAAAGTAAAAGCACAGATTTAGAAACTGGCACAGAGGTTGAAGAAATGGGGGCAAGCTAATCTGACTACACAGTAATGGAGTTATTACAGAGAGGATTTCAAAATTTCCATTATTCCACTCAGAGCCCTCTCTCCCAGCTTAAAAATTACATCTCTTAATTTTTTTTGAACAGCTGATTATAAGTTGGTTACTAAGAGGCTAAAAGACCGATTTCTTTTACTTCTGTAACTTTAGTTGAACCATTTCAATAAATATATATATTGATCATCCCTGCTGAGATAGGCACTGGGGACATTCAAATTAATGAGAGGTTTGGTTCGGAAAGATGTGTGAACAGTGACAAGATGATGTGGTAAGTGCAGTAATGGAAATATATGTAAAGTGTCAGAAAACCTTTGGGAATTCTTCGCGGGATTTATGGACTCTTCACAGAGTGATTGTTTTGGAGTCATCAAAAAAAATAGATAAGGGAGGGTCAAGGGAAAAAAAAATCAAGGAATAGCCCCTTCTGGTAGAAACCATGAAAATGTAAAGGCATGGAATCTCTGCAGAGCTTGGTGAGATACAGGTGCAATGATGAACGTCAAGGAACGTTAGGAACATTCGTGGAAAAGGAAGTCCTCAAACGACAAGCTAAGTTCTGGACTTCAGAGCACGGATTCAGACAAAAAATGGGTTTGATATCAGTCCCTACTAACAGCAAAGGCATATGGTCTTGAATATGTCATTTAGTCTTTTCTGAACCTTATTTGCCCCACCAGCAACGTGGAAATGAGGTACACACCTGTTTTGACTGTTACTACTGTTAGTGTGTGCAACAGAAATTCATTCGAATTTTTAAACAGGGATTGTACATTAGGAAAAGCTATTGAGAGGCAATGCAGAGTATGAATTGGAAATACAAACTACTGGAGGAAACAAACCTCCAGTCCTGATGAGAACTGGAGTTAAAGAACTGAGAGTAGGCACAGAGGGAAGAGAGTAGAATCAGCAAGTTTGCCAGGCAAGTACTTGAGAGGAGTAGGGAAGAGAGCTCTCGAGCTTATGTGCATAAAGGTACGAACAACAGGCAGTTACAAAAGAGCAGGAAGAATAGCTAGTATTTCCTGAGTGCTTGATACAGACCAGGGATTGTTCTAAGCCATGTATAGTGGGTTGAATAGTGATTCCTGAAAATATGACCATGTCCTAACCCCTGGATCCTGCGAGGCTGATCATATTTAGAGAAAGGCTTTGCAGTTGTCATTAAACCAAGGGTTTTCAAGACACGAGCATTTTGGCAGATACAAGTGGGTCCTAAGTCACAAGTGTCCTTATGAGAGAAAGGCAGATGGAGATTGAACGCAAACAGAGGAAAAAGAAGAACCGCCCCCCTCCCGCCCCGCACCACCACCAAAAGAGGAGGCAATTGAAATTATTGCCACCACAAGGCAAGAAGTGGTGTGAATTGGTCCTGCTCACATTTCATTGGCAAAATCTCAGGCAAATGACTACAAAAAAGGATGGTGGGTTTTGGGGGCGGGGGGTTGTTTTGTTTTGGTTTGGTTTTTTGCCTTGTTTGGGTTTTTTGCGGGGGTTGCGTGCGTGCGTGAGTGTCTGTGTGTGAGTGGCTGAGCTGCGCGCGCAGGCAGAAAAGGAAAAGGAGCTGATCTGTGCTGAATCACAAAGGTCCTTTATCAAGGGTTGCACAGGCCCAGCCAGGGCCTCCTCCCACGCAAGGCTCACCCGTGGTCATTTCTCAGAACCCTCTTCTGTTTTCCCACTATGAGTTCTGCTTTGAAAACTGTTTTTCTGCTTAAAAGAGAAAAGACACTCTGAATATACCTTCTTCTTCCAAATTCTCTCCCTATTTAAGCTTTATTTCCAGAAGGGTTTCAGAGGAAAGGAAAGGGCAGAACAACCCAGCCACACAGAGATACACAGCTTTCCTCAACTGCCCCCAACTCAAAAAATAAGCAGACACAAATGAGCTCCCTGAAGGACATCCAAACGTTTACTAAACAGAAATGATCCTACGTAGGAAGAAGTGGAAGCAATGCTTAGGAGAACAGATTCTGAGATTTGCCGCTGCGTGCTCTGGCGAAAGCAACTTAACCCAACACCAGCCTATAAATAATTAGTTACTCCCAGGAAAGTGGTGCTTCTGTAGCAGGAGTGGTTTTCTTTATTTGGTTACCTTTTTCCCCAAGAGACTTGGTATTATATTTTAAAAATAAATTAGAAGCTAGAATTGATCAGGGACCATTGCAAAAATAGCTGCGCTGACCCAGCCTTGAAGTTAAGTCCACAGAACTAGTCAGTTCCCTCTGTTAAAATCCCCTTCCTGTACAAAAAACAAATGTGTGTGATTTTTATGCCGCAAAAATATAGTTTGTTGTGACAGAAAATACAAATTAGGTGTCTGGGGTGAAAAAGAAGTTGTGTTGTGGAATCATGAAGGAATGTTAGATATTCAATGAGTGAATATCCTGTAAATACAGAAGGCAGTGAGGGGAAATGAATCCAGATGCTATCAAAAATATAATTTGTAAATATTTGTTTTAAAGCTAAGGCTTAAAAAAAAAAAAAAGTTGTTCCTTGATGTTCTAAGTAACTAGGAATGCAAAACGAAGACATCTGAAGAGACCAGATTTTAAATGCTAACCAACAGAGCAATTTTCATACAGTATGAAAATGAACATTGAGAAGAAAGAAGAGAAAGGACAAAGTAAACAGGCACGTTTTTTCTTTGAAATATCGAAGTCTTTAAAGTCTTTTGATAAAAACAACTTATATTAAACAATATGACTGTTAATTGATACATTTTTCTGTATACTTAGGAAACATAATCACATATGTACAGCCAATATGCTTTTCAGAAAGAAAGAAGGAAAGAGAAAGAAAGAAACAAAGAAAAAAGAGAGAGAGAGAGAGGAAGAAAGAAAGAAAGAAGAAAAAATTTTACTGAAAGAAGGACTCGCATTCACCTAAAGCCTCACAAACCGTTTTTTACCCCCTTTAACCCTGAGTATCATCTTATACAGACTGAAAAGAGCTTAATTTCAAGATTTCCAAACTTTTCCCGGATATTTAGGGAACCATATTTTCAAATTCAATAAAGTTGGTATTAAATTGTTACCAAAAGAGTAGATATTATATTTTAACTTCCCCTAAATACAAATACACAAAATAAAATTAAACCCACAGCCCTCTGAGATTCTGTTCACAACCCACATTCACAGTGAAGTAGGGCATACAGGGCATCTAACCCCTAAACTGATAGACTCAAAGCTGACATCACAAAGACCTAACAGGAACAGAGAAAAGCAGGTAATTCCATTTCAGGCCTAAGAAAATTGAGCTTTGTTCAGCTGGTTTCTATTGCATCTATTTTGTTGTCCACAAATCAATCATTATCTTTATAAGTGATGTGTCATTCAACAAACATTTACTTAGGACTCACGACATGAGGTTAGGGCAATGAACAAGGTCCACCACATCCTTTTTCTTCCAAAGTTCACAGCTTAAACTAGAGGCAGAACTGGGGAGATGAAGGGGAAATGTTTCTTAGCTGTAAGCACTACTGGCATTTGAGGCCTGACAATTATTTGTGGTGTGAGCGCACACTGAACGTTACCACTAAACGCCAAGAACAAATCCTAGTCAACAGTGATAACCAAAAGCATCTCTCTACCTCTCCAAACCTCTTTGGCAGTGGGAGATATCTTCAAAGTTCTTGGATGAAGAAAAGAAACATTCTGTGCAAGATAAGAACACCACCCCATCTGGGAGAGTGTCTCAGATTCAAGACATCCTAAGAATTCAAAAGCAGTTCTAACAGAGTTTGACCCTCCAAGAAAGGAAGGGTTTTATTTAATACCAAAGTTATTCAGTCTCTATCATTTCTTAGTCATTCTGCCTTTGTTCTTTATCTCAGGAATTGAGAGAAAGGGCGAAAAGGCCAACATGCAGGCTATGAAGTCCTGTTCCTAGTGGGGTTAGCACATATTCTGCTTGGAATTTATATTTGCTTTTTTGTTGTTGTTTATTTGTAGCAATTCTTACATGCTCTGGGGAAAAACAGTGTAACGGAATGATGCTTTGGAACTGAAGAAACGGTGTTAAGGTCTAGATCTTTAAAATACTTTATCATAGGTCACTGATTCATTTCATTCTTAAGAGCTGTTATAAACACTATGGACTTAGAAGTTCTATCTTGTGTCCTCTCCTCATTTTTCCAGAGTTGGTAAGCTAAAGTCCTTCTCTCCAACTGCCCTTGTGGTTTGTAAACTAGATCAGGTAAGGGGCTAGCGGTCCACATTTACACAGGTTTAACGTCTACGACCACCAGCGGGCTTAGCTTCAAGCACAGCTGCTACAGGCAACATTACTAATAATTCACCCAAGCTTAAAATAGAGTCCATAAATTATAAGAGTAAGCCCACACTAAATGGTAGCTATAAGCCAGGCACTCTTTTCGTGCACTACAGTCTGTACCTACAGATAAAAGAGTTGACACCCAGGGAAATTAAAGGAACCACTGTTTAAACACTGCCACCAGTATCTGTGCACCATAAAGACATGGATGAGATACTCGTAATATGGACATGACTTGCATCAGTTCGAAAATTCAATACAAATTCCATTATGATAGAATGAGCACAGGTTAATCTCACAACCTATTAAAATTCATCTCAATTCAATTCTAAAATTTCCCCTATTGATTGTAACAACAAAAGCATATCAGCATAATAGTCTCACGGCAAATCAATAGTAATGCAGCAATGATATACTCAACACTGAGATACAACAAATTAACAATACCTTAGGCTTCTCTTCCAGTCTTTTGAACTAAATTGGCTATAAAATTCACATTATTTTTAAACTTTACAGTATTAAAGTGACGTGTTTTTTTTTTCTGGGAGCTTGTATAAGCTTAGAGAATATATATTAAACTTGTATATGATACCATACAGTAAGAACACTTACAATTGTCTTTTGCTTTTGTGAATACCTATAAGTCCATATGTGTCTTGTACAATGAACATTAATGCATTAACGTGTTTTTGATTTTAGCTTCATAGTTGATAGGCGTAAGTGATTAAGGCGTGTGGAAAGCTGTTATTCCAGGAACTGGAGTGCATTCGAGATGGTATCTGAGCCATTGTGCTCCAGGGAGGGACACAGATAAAGAATTATTGATCAGCAGATAAAGAAGTACTAGGAAAATTGCCAACTGCAACTCTTATCCAATTAACCTGTTTTTTCAAACCCCTTATCTACCCTTCCCTCTCCTTACAAAAAAGGTCACTTGAGATGAGATGTTAAGATGGTTTTTGAGGGTACATAACCTTCTGTCTTCTCAGATCGCTGGCATCTGAAGAAAGCACTCATAGAGATTCAATCCTTGCCTTTACTTAGTGGTTCTGGTAGCAACAGGCAGCACGAACACCAACTTTCCCAGTTTCATTTTTACCAATAACCATTAATCAATTTTAAGAGGAAAAAGGCTTAATTTTACAAAAGTATGCCACTTGGACATTTTCTAATTTTGAAATTTTTAAATTGAATTTTATAATAGAGTTTACAACTGATAACAAAAACTGATCAGATGCCCACTGTACAACCTAGAAGGGCCTAATTTTCTTAAAGCTGGCAGCCTAGGTTTAAATATCTGCTTCACCTCATGAGTAAGCTTCAGAAATAAAGCAAAAACAAAGGCCACTTCGAAGTAGCACTCCCCCTGGAGAAAAATTGAAAGACTATATGGAAGCTGCCCTTTTTCATTAAAGTGCAGAAGCAGTGGGAAGACCTTGGGTTTTTGAGTGAGACAGACTTACGCTTAAATTCCACTTCTAGCTGTTCTAATGGAGACTCGTCTCTTAAGCTCTCTATTATCTCATCCATGAATTAATTAATGTAGGGGGAGTGATAATACAAAATTGGAGATAACATATAAGTACCAAGCACATGGTAAGCACTCAGTAAAGTCCTAGAAATACCATCACTCAACTAAAAGAACAAAGGCTGCGACTCATTTTTTAACCCTCTGTGAATCTGTCTTAATAAAAAGAGAAGAAAGCCCCAGCTGGAGAGCGATCATATATCTGGAATTCGCTTATTATGACACAGAACCTTTAAAAAAATTTCCCCCAAGTTGACAAAAAATCATCCGCCATTTGAACATCAGATCCTTAAAGCAGACACTTGAAGGGAGGAGGATCGCAGAACATCAGCGGATTTGCGGATGGGGCTGTGCAGACAAGCTGGAGGTGAGGCAAATGGAACTCCAGCGGATTATCTTACAAATGTGGTTTCCACATTGTCTTCTGCATGTCTATCTGCCTCGCTGCCTGAGAGCGACCTGAGAGGCTGAAACTGGGTCATCTTTATCTCAGCTTGGCCACAGGGCCCAGCAGAGACTTTAAACGTGGCGTTCAGGAAGGGCGGGAGAGGTGGGAGGAAAGGACAAAGAGGTGAGGGAGAAGGAACTGGAGGGAGAGGCTGGAGAAGGAAGCGAACACGTGAGCGAAAAGAAGGGGGACAATGAGAAGAAAGAAGAAGGAAGGAGAGGACAGGAAAGGGCTGAGTCCCAAATGAGAATCAGAAAATCATATTCTGTAAAGTTAGCTCACATTTGTGTTTTTTGTGATTTTTTTTTCTTTTTTCTTTTACATTTTCTCTTAATTAGTGTCTGTTCTGTCTGTTGTTTGGTTCACCTAAAGGAAGACTAAGAAAGCTTTAAGGACTTGGAAGGAGAGGTACCGGCGTCAGTGTTAGTAGCTGCGTCAGCTCTGAGAGTGAGTCTGGGGCTATGCCATCGGGGAGCCAGACGGCCACCCCATTAAATGTATCCCTGTGACAGTGAACCTTGTGCTGTAACTCCCACGGGACATGCTAATTACAGCCTGCTAACAGGAGGGCACAGCCAGATCTCACCCATGTGTCTCTGTGATCCTCGGACCATCTTTTCCTTTTCCTTCTTTTTTTTTGGTGGGGAGGGGGATATTTTTATTTTTTGAGTCTGATTATAATTTCACAATTCAACCATCATAAATACTTATAATTTTTTATTTCCTTTAATCAGGCAAGCATTTAGCTCGGCCCTTTCATTATATACATCTAGAATCTCATTGTTTTTTTCAGTACTTTTTCAATTACAGTTTACATTCAATATTATTTTGTATTAGTTTCAGGTATACAGCATAGTGTTTAGCTAATCATGTGCTTTACAAAGGGCCCCCTTCCTCTCACCAATATTTCAAGTACCCACCTGGCACAGTAACTAGTCATTACAATATTATTGGTTATATCCACTATGCTTTACATACCTGGGACTATTTTGCGACTACCAATCTGTAACCTTAATCCCTTCACCTTTTTCACTTAGCCCCCGACCTCCCTCCCCTCTGCCAACCATCAGTCTGTTCTCTCTATCTGTGAGTCTAGTTTCTATTATGTTTATTTATTGTTCTTTAGATTCCACATATAACTGAAATCATATGTTATTTGTCTAAAAATCTTTGCTCAGTCTCAGCCTTTTTTGCTTTACACACTGTTTTCTGAGATCCTGCATTCTTTCCTTTTTCTTTTTTTTTTTGTTACAGATTTTATTTATTACCAGACAGAGGGGAAGGGAGGGAGAAAAAGAGGGAGGGAAAAAACAATTGGCCATGTCTTGTGCACACCCACCAACTGGGGACCTGTCCTGCAACCTAGTCATGTGCCCTGACCTGGAATCGAACTGGTGACCTTTCACCTTGCAAGACAACACCCAACAAACTGAGCTATAACGACCATGGCCTGAATTTTTTCCTTTAAATTCTATTTAATATATGGCTGTAAAACCTTTTGCTGCCATGCTCCCTGCTTCATAACCTTCTTTAAGCCCTTTGTCCTCACCTTTCACATAAACTTTGAGTTGATTAGTTTTGGTCATAGTGCTAAGGGGGCTAAGGCCAAGGGTTAAATATCCGAAAAAGCTTATAAGTCCCTGGACTCACAAACATTAGAGCATGAAAAGAACCTTAACAATGGCTCAGTGCAACCCTCTCATTTTACAGATGAGATCATTAAGGTCCGGAAAGATCAGGTTTGTGAAGAAAGAAACCACATCTATACATGGCAACAGAATGACCTTTAATCTTGGGTAATTATCTTGAAAATTCTTGCTTTTTATTTCCAGAAGTAATGCAAGAATGTAGATTACATCACATAATCATCACCCTCTTGGACGATGCCAGGAAACCTCAAAGCCCTTTCAGGTTCTTGTCCTCTAATCACCAGTACGTTTCTCACTGAAGTATTTGTCCTCATCCTTAACCCCAACTTGCATTTCTTTCTTTTGTCCTAAAGAGGGGGAAAGCCATGAAAAGATCGCAGATGGTAGGTAGAGTATAGAGGTGAGATGCAAGGATCCTAGAGACAGATGGGGTTCTAATCCCAGCTCGTGGACACCTGTTAGCACTCCTACTTTGGGCGAATTTCTTAACCTCTCTAAGCCTAAATTTTGTAGCAGGAGAAACAGGGATAACATGAGGTTCTACCTTGCAGAATTTTTATGAGCATTAGCTGAGCAGCTCTGAACCAGCCTTCTCTGTTCACCATTTGGCCTTTATTTTTGACCTATGTCACAAAGCTAGACTTCCCTTTCTCAAGGCGACTTCCTTGCTGAGTGGGAGAAATCTGTTCTCCTTTGCTGACTGATGACTTCAGCTGGAAGTCCCTCAGTCCGTGAGGTGAAAGATGTTCTTACAATAGGGAACTGCAAAAGGGAAGAGACGAAGATCTCGATCCTTCCTGTTCCTAAAGGTTTCTCAGCAGCTTGTGGAAATATCCTTTCATTCTCCCCACCCCCACACACTAACCAGGAGCCACCACATACCAAGGGCACACAGGGCTATCATTCTTGGGCCAAATGACATCCTATTTTACCACCAGAGTACATATATATTTCACATGTTCTCTTCATCTTTATAGTATATCTTTCTTATACCATGAATCATAAATATTTAATTCTATTATATATTCAATTGTGTATTCTTTTTGTTGATTACAACATAAGCATTTTCATAGCGCTACATAAACAGGTATGGTTGTTACTATACGTTCACATTTCTGGGAAACGAGTGGTTTTCCCTGGAAAAGGTTGGTCCCAGCTCACCTGACATCTCAAACACGAGAAATACTTTTAAATAGCAGTTAATCCTGCCGTAGAATATTCCAACATTTCTTTTCAATGGACATCCCCCCAAAATGGCAATAGCATTTCTTCTGTCCTAAGCAGTTTTGCAGGTGTTACTTCATTTAATCCTAATCTCCTTAGGTCAGTACGGTTACGCCCATTTATCCAATAAGAAAAAGGAGGCACAATGGAGTAAAATACTCTGCAAAATGGCACTCATCCAGCAGACAACAGAGCCTGGGTTCAAAGCGGGTCTATGGGATTCTGGAACTTCTGACCCCAGCATCCTAATTTACAGAATTCCACACCAATGAAACACGTGTCAAATGGTTTCAGGGACAACTACAACAGAAAGTTTTAAACCTAAGACGCTTGAAGAAAACCAGAGTTAAATAAATAGGAGTTAATGTGCTAAGACTAGATTTTATTCAGAAACAATTGCAACAGGGATAAAGGAGTCTCAGGATAGAGCTGGGCTCGACTCCGAACAGAGCATGGACAAGTGGGGATTTATAGTCAAGGGTAGGGGTCAGTGGATAGAAAATTACTAAGGAGATTACTTACATCATTTAAAAGGGAGAAGACAGATTTCTGTCAAAACGGACCTGACAAAATTCTTGCCCCAGGCATGCCAGGGTCATCAGGTGTCCCCTTGGGGTTGCTGGGGGTGGAAAATGCTCTCAGATATTGAGGGTGGTCAGATATCAAGGTGGGGGGTTCTCTCTAAACTAACTTATCAAGATCCTTGGTACAAGTGGGTGATACAGGCCCAACAAGGACAGACACCAAGGTCAAGGCCTAGAGGGCTTAAAGGAACCTAGTCAGAGTCTGGTCAAGGAGAGAATTGTTTTTTTTAATCCTCACCCAAGGTCTTTTATTTTCATTGCTTTTGGAGAGAGAGAAATGCCAATGTGAGAGAGAAGCATCATTTGCTGCCTCCAGGAAGCACCTGGACCAGGAATCGGCACCTTCCAGACCAAGGATCATATGCATGTGGACCTGGAGTCACACGTGTTTACGCCCAGACCAAGGACTGAACCCACAACCTAGGCATGTGTCCTGACTGGACTCGAACCCCCCACTTTTCGGTTATGGGATGATACTCCAACCAACTGAACCGCACTCACCAGGGCAAGGAGAGTATTTTTGTTAAGACTTAGCCAGTGACTCTGAAACTCAATCACTTCTTACCGGCAGAGATGACTTAGAGCAAAAGCCCAAGAAACCTATGTGTAGTGGGTCCCACTCGCCAACATCCATGGGCTGTGAGAGACACGGAGTGGTGTGGCTGCCGGCATTGTTAGGGGCCTGGCTTGAGCTCCCACGACAGTTCAGTCGGGCAGTGGCTGAAACCACACAGTGGCAGAGCCCTTGAAAGCCTTCCCTGAGACATGCTGCGTACATATCTCTATTAAGTCAGTGACAAGCTAAAACACATGTAGAAAGTACAAAAACTGTCCAAATAAACGGAACTCGGAGGCTTTCATATTTTATATAAAAATTTTAAAAGAAAAAATATGCAAATGAATAGAGAAGAATACTATTCAGCCTGAGAAGGACAACAATATGGAGGGAACATGAGGACATTATGCGAAGTGATGTTAGTCAGACAAAGAAAGATCGCATGATAACACTTACATGTGGAATCTAAAAAGCTGAGCTCCTAGCAAGAGAGTAGAACCGTGGTTGCCAGGGGTTGGGGTGGGGGAACAGGAGGGATGTTGTGTAAGGGCACAAACCTGCAACTAGTGATAAGCCAGTCCTAGGGATCTGATGCACAGCACGGTGAATATTGACAACATTACTGCGTGATGACAATCGAACTCGCTACATCGAGCTCTTAATTATTCCCACCATAAAAAAACAGCTATGTGACGCGATAAAGGTGTTAATTATTGCTACAATGGCATTCATATTATAATACATAAAGGTGTCATATCAATATGTTGTCCAGCTTAAATTTGCACAATGTTATATGTCAAATATATTCCAATAAAAATAAAATATATTTTCCAAACCAAAAAAAAAAAAAAGGCCGGCACTATGTGTGTGTACATTTAGAGATATAAATATACATATTGTATCTACATGAGGAATGAGATGTGTGTGCGCACATATGTCCCCCAGGATTAAAAATCATCTGAAAAGACCAGGGCGTCTGTCCCTGCTAGTTTGAAAAGGCCGGTGCTTTACCACTTACAGCGCTGGGAGTACTTGAACGGTGTCCCATGTCACTGGGCAGCGATGGCAGAGACCTGTCTTCCCAGGAATCTGTTGTTCTCGAGAGAACGGGCTTCCAGGCAGCAGGAGGACTTGTTAGTGTGGGCTATGGACCCCGGAGCAGCAGCGAAGTCTTCAAGGGGAGACTGACTGAGATACCGTGTCCAGAAACGCCCCTGGCACCTGGTCATAAGCTATCGAGTCACTGCAGAGGACTCAGGGCACTGAGAGCGAGGGCAGTGAAGACAGGCGGCTGGAGTTGGAGACAGTCGCCCCCAGGTTCCACCCTGGCGCTTAGCTCGCCACGCCCCCGCTTACGCCACCACACTTCTCGGAGCATCAGTCCCGGTTTCCGTTTCTCGCCTTTGCTCCCTGTGATGAGGCTTCGTGCCTGAGTCTGCGTCCGCCTCCAGGGCCTTCGTTCCCAGACCCTCCCTGTCCCATCGCAGCAGCCGTCCCTCCCCCACCCGCCCACCTCCCACCAACCTCACACCCCGCTCACTCTTTCCCTGCCCACATCTGCCGTAAGGTGCTCCCTCTGTCCGGCCATTCATGCTGGCTCAGCTCCCCGCCTCGGTATGTGACCACGAGAGAGCCATCAAGTCCCAAGTCAAGACCCAGCAGAGCTAAGGAATCATTCCTCTTTAAAAATACTTCTTTCAAAAATTACAACAGCCAAAATATGAAAGCAACCCAAGTGCCCATCAATAGACAAGTGGACAAAGAAGGTGCGGTACACGCACACAATGGAATATGACTCAGCCACAAAAGAGAATGACATCTTGTCATTTGCAACAGCATCAGTGATCCTAGAGGGCATGATGCGAAGTGAAGTCAGTCGGTCAGAGAAACACAAGTACCACATGCTTTCACTTCTATTTGGAATCTAAAGACCAAAATAAACAAAATTGAAACAGACTCATAGATACAGAGAACAGACTGACAGCTGCGAGTGAGGAGGGAGATTGGGGGACTGAATGAAAAATGTGAAGGGACGGAGAAGAACATATTGGTGGTTACAGAATAGTCTTCGGGATGTAGAGCAAGCATGGGGAATGTAGCCTATAGTATTCTAATGTGTGCTGCCAGGAGGGGACTAGAAATACCAGGGGACACTTCTGTGAAACATATGGTTGTCGCACCACTATGCCGCACACCTGAAACTAATATAAAATAATCCTGAATGCAAACTGTAATTATAACATTTTTAAAAATACGTCAGGAAGTCCCAACAGCCTTGCCAGAGCCAAAGAGAATTTCCATCTCAATAGCAAGCTCTGTAATTCCCAATCCATCCAGCTCTGATTTTTAACAGTTTTAGGTTTAAAACTACTTTGTGGGGATTTGGTATCAAATAACTGGTATATACAAGGAACCTAATGAATATTAGTTCTTTTCTCACACATCATATATAAGGAATGCCATACCTTTTGTTGAATAAACAACCTCATGCCTTTTCTCGTTTAATGATGGAGTTCTTAGTCTCACCAATTTGGGTACATTTAATAAAATTTACTGAATATATTTTTTACTTTTAATATGTTAGGTAGTCTGGTTACTTTGAGCCACACATGTTTGGGTTCTTTTTTTATGAGGCCAAGTTTTTTGTTGTTGTTGTTCTCCTATCAGGAGATAATGGATACAACAAATTGTGAAACAAAGTCGTCCAAAGGCAACACACAAATGTACATACCCAATTATGTGTTACCCACAGCTCCCAAGCACATCACCTTTGTTGGAATCCTTTCTGCGGCTTCTGGAAGCAATTCTAAAGAAGAGGTTTCTTAAAGACTATAAAATATACAGGTATGGAGGGGCTAGAAGTTAGGGTCAGCGCACTAAAAGGGTGAAGAGAAGGGTAGGAGGCCTTGGCAAGTGATGTAAAGCGCAGGCAAATCATGGCAGTTCCATCTTCCTGCAACAAATTGCAAGCATGCTCAGTGCCCTACACCTCAGGTAGACCCCCGGTGGGCCCGGGGCACAGTGCTTCCCCCAGACAACCTCGGATTCGTAGTACAACACGTGCAATCTCCTGTCAACAAGCGGAGCCATGAAAATACCACTGACCCTTGGGTCCCCTGGCCTGTGCCCTCAAAAACATCAACGTGGAACTGAAAGCAAACAAGCACTATGCCAAAAAAATTAAGTAACAAGTAACTTTCAACACATGTTATGTCTTTCCACATTCTGGGTGTTTTTAAGAGAGAGATCTATGCTTGTTCATAAAATTATTCATTGTTTTCCAACAATAAAAGATAAACTTGCAAATGATATATTTACTTATGGAATATTTATAACTTTTAATATATGTAATGATATGGCAATGTTTTTGCTATATTGTCAATCAAAACAGGACTGTTACAAACCAAAGGAAAATGTTTATATTTTTTGAGATGGTAAAACCATGACTCTCATACAGATATAAACACTTGTCAAAGATTTTTATTTAACTCATTATTGATTATTAAACAAGGGAATCAGACAAGTGTTTTGCAAGTAGACAAGAATTATCCGCATTTGCAATAATTTTCAGGTATCTATAAGCTTCAGAGTTGAAAAATCACTTAATTAAAGCCAAGGTTCTTATCCCTATAGCAGTGTTTTTTACTCATTTTTCATTATTGTCTTCTGAAGCTGACTTTTTAGACATTTTTACCTAATCCTCTCCCCCACCCCCAAATTAAATACTAAAGAATAAAATCTTCTTGAGAAGAATTAAACTTTGGAGAGCCACAAGCCACTGACAATAGCTTAAGATTTTTTTTCTACACCTAAAGAACCAATTTTTCCCCCCGTTGGGTGACTGGGAATCCATGTCCTATAAGACAGATAATCCCCAGCGGCTCCAACATTCCACTGCAAGGATATATAGTAATCTCTTTATGATGTCACTTTTTTAAAACCACTATACATATTAAATTATATATTATATATGGGGTGGACAAAAGGAGGTTTACAGTTGTGAGTTTATGAAACAGTTTATCTTGTGTTATTATTTATTAATTATTGTATTCTTTTCTATACAAAAAACTGTAAACCTCCTTTTGCCCACCCCTGCATATCACATACATATATTATACGTGTACTTTAAGTACATATGACATATACAGGGCCTTAAAGGGTAGCTGCTATAGAGGTTAGCAAACTAAAGCCTGCAGACCCAGTCCAACCTGCCTTTTTTCGCAAATAAAGTTTTACAGGAACACAACCACATAGGTCGTTGATGAATTGTCTCGTCTATCGCCTTTGCAGCCCGACAGCAGGGCTGCGTGGGTGAGACAGAGAATGCAAGGCCTGGGAAACCTCAAATATTTACCGTTCCTCTGTTGACAGGAGAAGTTGCCAACCTCTCTGGTTTATACTAAACTGTTGACAGTAATTATCTTTGGTTAATAGGATAATGAGCTATTTGCTTTAAAAAAATCTATATTTCTTATAAATATTTTACCAAGTGATGGACAAAAACTTAAAAACTAATTATGGAACATCAATTGTGTGCAAAGAACTTCAGGAACAAAAGGATAAGATATGGTCCCTGACTTTTACAAAACTTCTGATCTGAAATTGCTGAGGTAAAGTGGTGTGTTTGCTAAAGGAAGGTCATTCCAAACTCTTATTGACCCAAGTGAAAAATAGAAGTAGATAGGAGCAGTTAGCAGGGAAAAGGTGTTAGTAAATATGAGCTGGTCAATGTAAATTTTTAGGTTAAACTTTGGCCCCTGCAGCCTAAAATATTAAAGGGAAAGCAGATTTAACAGTCCATCGTGATTAAAGTTTTACTTCAGGTTATTATAAAAATAAACAAAAAGAATGTGTTTGCTATAAATCTCTGGAGAACATTATATTTTCTCTACATTTGGATTTTATATCCACTGAGGTTATGAAATTCAAAGTCATCCTAAACGCCCCTGTGAGAAGATAATGTAACATGTCAGGACTCGGAGCTGTTCTGATTTGCAGATATCGCTACGCTTTTCCTATCAAAGTTTCAAGACATTGCAACTTAGAGCAATTCAAGGTTACGCGTGGTGTCCCACTCTGTTCACCCTTTCCAGCTTCCGAAACACACTTCCCCAGGGGGATCTTAACGGAACGACAATGTCTTCGCCCCCGTAGACGCTGTTCTTTAAGACCCAGGCAAATTATTTTTCCCATTGCTCAGTTCTAAGAATAGGACGAGAGCAGAGGTCTGCCAATCCAGGGTGTTTAGAGAATAAAAATTTTACTGAATTTTAACATAAATAGGTAAATACATTAGTGAGTCTTTAGGGAGGAAAAAGTATTTTTGGGTTCAAAATTCTCCAGGAAGTCACTATGATATTATTAACATTATATCCAAATTAATTCAACAATTATTTGAACACCTAACATTTTAGTCTTTCTCAATTATGTTGTCATAATGCACTATTGTGTGTCAATCAGTTGGGCGGTGTGTCGCCAGTAATCTGCCACTAATAAAGGTTAAAGTACTGAAGTTTGCAAATTACTTATGTACTTTTTCCAGAAATTAAAACTGATTCAAGGTGATCTCTATAATGACCACTCTCATTCATCTGCTTTCTAATACAGTTACTAAATGAGCAAAGGAAACATCAAGGCCAATGATGTGGACAGTCCCATAGGAAGTATCGGCATGTGAACCATACCGTGGTGTAAAAATAGGGTTTGCGCTGATAGCCAAATGGAGAGAATCGTGGGGAAGAGAAAAAAGGAGGGGGAGGAGGAAAATGAGGAGGGGGAGGGGAATATGGAGGAGGACTGAGGGCAGTGGGAAAGGAGGAGTAGGAAAACGCTTTCAGGAATGAGAAGGAAGGAGGAGAACCCAGGGGAAACAAAGAAAGAACAATCAGAAAAGAGGAGAGACTGGCCTCATGGAGAAAACCTGGAAAAAGAGGGTGTGGCCAGCAGGCTCAAGTGCTGCTGAGAAATGAACATGGGCGACATGAGGCGATTAAATGTCCCTGGAAACGTCAGTAAGAGCAGAAGGCAGGCATGAACGCCTGGACTGAAGACAGAGTTAAAGGGGAGGAAATAGAAAGAACATCTATAGACTCTTCCCTACTCAAGCTTGGCCTCGCTGGGAAAGAGGAGAACAGGGTGGTATTGAGAGAGGACACAGGGCAGAGGGAGGCACTTTTAAGGACTGGAGAGAGCTGAGCAGGTGTATGGCTCCAAACAATCAAAAGGGGTAAGTCGAAAGTATCAGATAGAGAGGAAATAATCAATAGAGCAAGGTTCTGCTACCAGACAGGACAGAGGAGTCAAATCAAAGGATTGGTCTTAAACAGGAGAAGGCACACCTCTTCCTCATAAACTGGAGACAGAAGGGAAGAGTGAGTGCATTTGGAGGGCAGTTTGTTGTGAACAGAAAGCCAAGGGGATTCACACCCTAGAGACCTGCTCTCTCATTCCAGGAACGTCACAATCGTCAACTGAACGGGAAGGGATCAGGGTGGAACCTGGATTGTTGTTGAAAGTGGGAGGAGGGGATGAACTGAAAAAGGTAAACTCATTGCTCCACGGGGAGTCACCTGACGCTCTGACTGACAGGAGAGCCAGAAGAAGGAGGAGAGGATCTCAGGCGCAATCTTAGCAAACGTGCACATTTTCCAGAACAGAGAATGACAGAACCAGCAAAGCCATCTGAGAGAGGAAGGCCATGGGAGGGGGAAGAAGCTGCGTTGCTGCAGAAGCGTGGCAAGGAACACTCGCCATGATCAACAGAATCCAAAATTACAAAGGGCTCTTGATAAACATGGGGAAAACCTACTAGATTTGGCAACAAGAAAGTCATTAACAGCAAAGAGCTTTTCTACAATGGTAAAGATTAAATTGGATTTCATGTAGTGGTACTGAAGAGTTGAAGAGAGTTATAGGGATGCTTTTACCTTTTTGAGAATTTTAGAAATTAATAAAGTGTGCGATGGTTCAAAGGAAGAGTTTGAGGGATGGTAGTGTTGGATTATTTTTCTATATGAGAGAAAACTGAATGTACATGTGTATGTCTATGTGCGATTATATGTTTGCAGGTGATATATGTACATGTTGGGTACCACTGTAAATCAACAACAGAGCCCCCTTGAGATTGTTGTAGAAATTAAATGGAAGTACTTTATGAACTAAAAATACCATATTCATATTAGGTATTATTATTTTCATTATATACCAATTCTCATTTTTCCAATGCAAGAAACAGTATTATGTTCCCTGCCATTCAAAATTCCATTGGTGTTTTATGTGAATGCAGTCATGAATCAATAAACTTCATCTTCAGGGTTCTCTTCTCCTCGCCACAAAAATTCTTGACACCTCTGTAAGGTGATCTCCCCAGACACACTGAAACCAGCAGTTGCCATCTTAGAAGTAGAACAGAGAAAAATGGAAAAATTACATTAAGCTGATTTCTGTGGTCCTCATATGCCTGCAAGTTATGAGAACAAAATCCAGACTGGTAATGAACTTAGTTTTTCCTTTTTGCTCGGGGATCTGTGGTTAATTTAGTGAAACACATATATCTGACACATAAGACTCAGGTAAGGCTTAGGTCAAGTTATAAACATGAGCTTTTTATCACATCCTGACAGCAGGAGAAACTACATCTGGAAAATGTCATTATCAGAAGAAAACAGTGTGTTTTGCTTTGGGCCCTTTGCCTTAAGGTTTTCGTCACATTTTAAAAACCACTAATGAGGTAAAAAGTTTGTAGCTAATAGCCAGTAAAGTAATTAAATTGTATATAGGCCAAAATAAATGAAATGCATTAATTAGTAAGATTGCATTACACACTATGATTTTGTCCAAATATTTCTGGAGCAGATTTTCAATCTCTTGATATGAAATCAGTGGGCCTTTGGAACAGAGCAATCTTTCTGTTTTGTTGTTTTATATATTTGGGAGCAAATAATTGAGCTTATCTGAATCTTCATCTCTTCATATATAAAATGGAGATAATGAGAATTATCTTTATATCTGAATATTCACACCCTTGCTACTATTGCACACAGTAGACAATGGACATTTCACCCTTGTCTTCATAGAGCTTTGGATATTCAAAAGGCAATTCTACTAAAATAGCATTGCCATTTCTTAAGCATTGAAAAACTTTGGCACACAAAGATCAGCTCTGGGCTTGAAACCAGGAACAAGGGGAAAATCTGAAATTATAATCCAAGTCACCAAAAAGTGACATAGGATAACAACAGACTCTGAAGAGACCGTGAACATGGGGACAAGATGGAAGTTGGAAGATTTAAATGTTATTTCAATACATTTGCCATCACCCTGAAAATGCACTGTCTTTTTTAATGTTTGGGAGGATTTTCCTAAATATTTTTAAATAAATTTAAATGGTTCATGTCTCTCCATTCCTTTTCATAGAAATTAATATGTAGATTGTTAAGTCTGCATTTGAGAAGCTGTAAATAAAAACAACTTTTTAAAAAGATAACTCTATATAAGCCTATATCAGCTTAAGTGAGGCAGCTTCAAATTGGAAGATGTATATAAAACTATCAGATGTAATACTTGGCTACCCCATATTTCCTCACACCTAGTGAATTTCCTGGGTTGTCACCTAAAAATCTAGTCTGAGTGAAAAGATGCTTCCTAACGACAAGGACAATCTTTCATGCCAGTCTTACACAAGGATCACACTGGAAGCCAATCTTCCAAGACATCCTTGTCATAGGCTGTTCTCTGCTGAAGACCTGAACAGCACTGTAAAGTGCTGGAAGAGGAATGAGTCATGGGCGACACCTGCCACAGGCATTATCTTCAAGGTAAATGCATGTCATGAGACAGGGCCACAGAGCCCTAAAATAGTCTGTACCTGTCACATAGTTCCCCAAAATAATTACTCAAGAAATAGCTCTTTCTAAAGGGACAAATTACCCCATCAACATAAAATGACAGCCATGAGATGGTTCGATAATGTCTTTTTTTAAGAAAAAAATAATTTCCTGGTGATCACGCTGACATGAAAATTATCAATTAAAATTAGATCAGCTAAAGGAAGCCAAGAATTGTTTTCTAAAATCTCTTCCCAGTTCCAGTCCATGTTTGAAGCCCCTCCCACTGAGGGACTGCAGAAGGAGCTGGTCAAGAGAATCCGTGGGAATCTAGCACCAGGTAAGCCAAAAAGCAAGTGCCTTAGAGAGACCAGAAGGACTGCAGGCTTTCCTGGGGGGAGAGGCCACAGCCCAGGTTCTCATGCCTGCTGGAGAGACATGTCCTGTCACGGAGCACAAGAGGGGATGACCGAACACAAAACTTTACACATCGGTCCCGATCAAGAATGCTAAAGTTCCTCCAGTTTATAAGTTTTCCAGAGTTGCCATTACAGGTTAACACAAAATGGGTGGCTTAAAAGAGCAGAAATATATTGGTTCACAGTTCTACTAGCTAGAAGCCTGAAGTCAAGGTGAGAGGAGGGTTGGTCCCTTCTGGCGTCTCTGAGGGAGACTCTGTTCTGTGCCTCCCTCCTGGCTTCTGGAGGTGGCCAGCAATCCTTGGTGTTCCTTGGATTGCAGATGCATCACTCCGGCCTCTGCCTCCACTGTCACATGGTGTCCTCTCCCTGCCTGTGCCTGTGTCCAAGTTTCCCTCTTCTTACAAGGGTGGGTGTCAGTCAATGGATTAGGTTCCACCTTAATCCACTATGACCTCATCTTAACTTGTTTACATCTGAAAAAAAAAACACCACTATTTCTAAATAAGATGACATTTGCAGTTACTATGGTCAAGGACTAGCATATATAACACCTTTTGGGTCACACAACTCAACCCACAACACTGGGTCTTTCAGAAGCAACCTGGCTACCTATTACCAGTATGATCTGGGAGCTTGTGGCACAATATGAGGACAACATAGAATATTAAAGTTCAAAGCAACCTTAGAAACCACCAAAACCAATTACATCACTTTGTAGATGATTAACAGATCTTCCCAGAGCAGCAATTTGCAATCAGACCCAGGGTACAGTCAATTGTGAAGAACAAGGCAATAAACTCTTACTGATAAAAAGTGCTACGCAGTGAGGATGACTCACTTTCCTTATACACAGGATAGACTGAACACTGTGTCCATAATCATCTCATTCAAAGTGACTTGCCTTTCTTGCGTAGCAGAGAGGGAGGGCTGGGTGAGGAGACATGCAGCTAGAGGCTCTGGGAGTTGCCTGTCATAGGCAGCCCATCTTACCCCTGCCTCTAAGGAAGTATATCAAGCATGAGAAGGACATTCAGGCATGTACTCCAGTATGAAAAAGGCTGAAGACCTCCATTCTGCAAAGCTACTTTGCCAGGCAAAGACAATATGATATTCCTGTGCTCTTCCCAGTTGCCAGGCTGGGAATTGTGAGTAGAGAGTTTCGAGGGAAAATTTTGTCCCACCTCTTTAGCCATCTCTATTTATTGCTTTTCCTTTTTTCAATGTAGCAATCTTTAGGCCTGTCCTAAAAAGTAGAGAAATAGGGGAAGCAACAGAAAGGAGGATTTGAGGGAAGTATGCAAATAGCACATTAGAGTACAACCTCAAACCAGAAGGCTTAGTCAGGGCAGGCTGCAATGGAGAGAAAATGCATAAGAGGCAGAATCAAAGGAAATTTTTTCCCATGGTCTGCTGAAGACCTGCCTAGACACAAAATGACTGTCCTCAGTCCTCTCCCTTCCAGAAGGAGGAAAAGAAAGAGATGCATAAGTTATAAAGAGAGGGAGAGAGGACAAGAAGGACACAAGCAAATGTCAGATGCCTACTGTAGGCCAGGAAACACGCTAGACATGGAAGATTGTGTCACATTGCATCTTCACAGTCTAAAGTGTTAGGTGTTATCCCCATTTTACAGATGGAAAAATCGAGGACTAGTGCATCTGAGTACTTAGCCCATTGTCACACTGCTAGTCCCCAAAAGAACTATGATGAAATCTAGGACTCTGATCCAAGGCAGCTCTTCCCAAAAAGAAAAATGGAAAGAAAGAAGGTCAAAGTCCCTGTTTCAGGCTGTTTCTTGGAAACAAAAAATTCACATGCTTTCAGATATAAAAATTTTCTTAAGAAGAGTAAAAGGTAGGATAGATGAAAAGGTATTATTTGGGTGCTGCTTTTGATTAATCTCTGTACAAGAAGATGACATTATACAGATATGAAGAAAAATATCTTTGGATTAGTTTAATGGGAGACTGAAAAACCACATAGGGCTTCACTGAAATTCAAGACCAAACAATTTTCAAGTAACAGAACAAAACTAGGTAATAGATCCATTCTTTATTTTTACATTTCATTTTCTCCATCTTAAGATCAAGGCTATAGAGCCCTGATCCCAGCCGTGGGTAGGGTCTGAGCCCTCAGCAGGCCAGAGCTCTGATGTTATACTTTCTATACGACACTCTACACAACAGTGAGTCCTTGTCCAGATTGAAACCATAGCACCAGTCCCAAACTACAGGAGGTAGCCTGGAGGATCATTAAGAGTTCAGTGTATGTAAGGCAGCCACAATGTATAGACAACTTTAAATAGAAAAGCAAAACAATCCTACCTATATAATCGTCTTCCTTGTGGGTCATCTGATTGGAAATGGATAGTCCAAGGTGAGGATGATGAAATCTTCCTAAGTAGAGCCATTTCATCAGTCATTACAGTTGGCATAAATACCTGATTAGACAGTAAGGAAGTCTTTTTAAAATTGGATTTCTTCAATGGATGGCGTAAGGGTATTCTGAGTACTATTACTTTAGGTCATAAATTTCAGCTGATGACTGATGCTGATGATTTGCCTTATTGCTCCAAGGTCTAAATTGTGACTCTAATTACTAAGTTCACCTCCTGACCCCAGACACTGCTGCAACACACTCACCCGTAACGGTGATAAACACACTCCTGGGCCTGAACAACAACAACAACAACAACGTGATGCAGCATTTCCCTGCCTTTCCTGTCACAAAGTGTCTCTCTTACCTAAATTCATCCAAAGTGGCAAGTCATCTCCTTTGTCATCTTTTCAGTTAATCTCCTAATGGCCACTTCCATTCTACAGTTACCTACACATTCATTTTTAATCCTGGGTTCCAGACTTTTAGTTGAAGCTGCCTGTGGACAGGTCTACGAGATGGCCCCACAAGCACCCCACAGTCAGTATAGCATGATGATTAGGAGCACATCCCATACAGGCACATCCCTCTGGATTCAAGTCCCAGCTCTGTCTCTTGGCCGTAGTGAGACTTTGGCAGCTGGCTCCTCCTGAAGCTGCAGTTTCCACTCTGTAGGGTGGAAATAATATGGCACCTGCTTCATAAGGTGGTTGTGAGAATTAGCATAAAATATTTACACAGTATCTGGCTCATGGTAGGTGCTCCATAAATAAATATAAGATGTAAAACTGAACTCATTATCTCTACCTGAAAATCTGTGTCCTTCATTCAGTCCAATTCTAAACTCATTCCTGGCCATCTTCATTATGTACAGTGGGCCACTTCCCACTGTAGTTCTGTAGTTCTGTGTGTCTCTGTTCTTTTATCTTTTTTAAAGACTTAATTTTTCTAGAGCCATTTTAGATTTATAGCAAAATTAAGAGGAAGCTATCAAGAGATATCCCAGATGCACCCCGCTCCCATACATGCATAGCCTCCCCGTTATTCACATCCCCCACCAGAATGATACCTCTGCTACAACGGATGAGCCTACATTGATGCATCATGATCACCTGAAGGTCATGGTTTACACTGAAGTTTACTCTTGGCGTTGTACACGCCAGGAGTCTAGACCAGTGATTTTCAACCAGTGTGCCGCAAGAGGCACACTAGTATACTGCAAGAATTTTTAAAATATGTACTGACCTCTTTTTCCTTTACAATGTTAAATTAAAAAAAAAAAAAAAAAAGACAACAGCTAACACAGTAATAGCCGTCCAGTGTGAATGAGTCAAAATTATATCTAATTTTTTTGGTCACATTTGCCAAAAATATTTTTTTTGGTATGCGCCAGGGTTTTAACATCAATTAATCTGTGCCACAAGATGAAAAATGTTGAAAATCGCTGGTTTAGACAAATGTATAACGACATGTATCCATCATTATAGTACCACACAGAGTAATTTCACTGCCCTGAAAATCCTCTATAGGTGCTTCACCTATGCCTGCATGCCTTCCCCTGGGAACCACTGATCTTTGTGTTCTGTCAGTAGTTTTGCTTATTCTAGAGTGTCATCTAGTTGGGGGGCGGGGGGAACCCAGCCTTTTCAGATTGGTCTTTTTCACTTAGTAATATGCATTTAAATCCCCTCCATGCCTTTTCATGGATTCATATCTCATTCCATTGTCTGTTGAACTTCAATTTATTTATCCATTCACCTTCTGAAGGACATCTTGAGTACTTCCAAGTTTTAACAATTATGAACAGAGATGCTTTAAACATCCCTGTACTGGTTTTTGGGAGGACATAGTCCTCAGCTTCTTTGGGTAGATACCAAGAAGCGTGATTGCTGGAGCAGGGGCTAAGAGTATGTTTAGTTTTGTGAGAAACTGTCAGGCTGTCTTTCAAAGTGCACGCACCATTTTGCATTCCCACCAGCAATGAACAGGATTTACTGTCGCTCCACATCCTTCTTAACATTGGGTGTTATCAATATTCCTGATTTGGAGCATTCTAAAAGGCATTTAGTGGAATCTCATTGTTGTCTTAATTCGGAACTCCTTGATGATACGTGTGAAACATCTTTTTACATGCTTATTTGCCATCTGTTTATCTTGTTTGGTGAGGTGTCAATCTTTGGCCCATTTTTTAATTGCGTTGTTTTCTTACTGTTGCGTTTAACAGTTCTTTAGGGGAACTTTTAGGGCATACACAATTGGAATGGCTTTCGCCAGGTAACACCTCAAATTGATGTAAGCTGATAAAACCTGGAAAACGAGGAAGGGGCAGCGGTGGAGCGAGGCCAGCGGAGGAGCAACCTGGGGCTCGCCCCGCCCCCGGACCTGCAGCTCCTCTTGGCCGCGCCAGGCTGCGCAGACCTCCCACCCCGAGGGGCGAGGAGGGGAAACAAGATCTGGAGGGAGCCCGCAGGAGCGGGAGGAGGACGCCGGAGAACACGCAAAGCCCGAGGGGCGGAAGCAGAGGCAAAAGCAGAAGAAAAGAATAAGGCTCCGGGAACAGAGGTCCGCGGGCCTCCGTCTCCCTCTCCCTCTCCGGGCACGCCCGCACCCGGAGCACGCCCGTGGGCGGAGCGTGCGCGTGGGCGGAGCGTGCGCGTGGGCGGTGCCGTCCTGCCGCATTACAAGTGCCCGCGACTCGCGGTTCCCGAGTCTGCGTGCTGGGGGCCTGCGAGCGAGCTCGTGACCAGCGCAGGCTCTGTTCCTGCCGACTCTCCCCGGGGCCACCGCCACTACCGCGCCGCGACTCCTCGCGTCCACCTCCGCCTCCGGCTTGCGCCCCTCCAACGCCCGGTCCTCCTGCTCCCCAGCCGAGGCCAGAAGTGCTCGAGAAGGACCATGGCTGACGTTTCCAACATCCGCAAAGGGACTCTGAGGCAGAAGAACGTGCACGAGGTGAAGGACCACAAGTTCATCGCCCAGGTCTTCAAGCAGCCCACCTTCTGCAGCCAGTGCGGTGACTTCATCTGGGGGATTGGGAAGCAAGGCTACCAGTGCCAAGGCTGCCGTTTTGCAGTTCACAAGAGGTGCCATCAATTGGTTACTGCTTCTTGTGAGGGTGCACATGAGCGACGCCACACTGATGACCCGAAGAGCAAGCACAAGTTTAACACTCGCACTTTCCGAAAGCCCACCTTCTGTGATCACTGTGGCTCGCTGCTCTATGGGATTATCCGTCAAGGGATGAAATGTGACAGCTGCCACATGAACGTGCACAAGCGATGTGAGATGAACGTTGGTAGCCTCTGTAAGATGACCCACTCGGGGTAGAAGGTCTACCTGAAGGCTGAGGTCACCGATGACAAGCTCACATGTATCCAAGCTGGAAGTAACAAGGCATCTTTCTCTTGCTCAAGATAATCTCAAGACCCTGGATTCTTCGCAGAAGCCTCAGCCGTCCATCCACTTTGAATTCAGTGACTCCTGCAATGAGAAGCCACCTTAGGATGGGTTTTGAATGTCTGCGTCTCTGGGCCTCTTTCAACATTGTCCCATTGGCCTATAGGACGCTGACATTGACTGAGCAGATCATTCTCCTGCAGGATTTTAATTGCTTCTAATGATAGGATAATCATTTAAGCATAAGATTAATTGCCCTGACATTATTGCAAAGAACTTGATCATCTTCTGGAAAGTAAGTGCATTAGCCAAGTGAGGAATCTCTTAGAAGCTTGCAAATGATTTTTTTTAATGACTTCGGCTGAAAGTTTCTTTTAACTCTTGGATGGGGGAGGAGATGTTCAAGGGATCAGGATGGAAATGGCAACAAAGAGCAGATACCTTTTGCTTCTCCACCAAAAGGTTGGAAAACTTGAGCATTCAATGTTTGGGGATCATTTGGTTCGCCAATGGGAAAAATGTCTTCAAATTTTTTTTAAAAAAAGTTCTTTTTCATTTTGAATGTCAGTTCTTTACCTTTTGCCAATATTTTCTTCCAGTCTGTGGCTTGTCTTCTCAGTCTCTTGATTTTCTTTTCTCCTTCTTCTTCCCCTTCTCCTCCTCCTCCTTCTTCCTTTTTTCAGCATATAGGAGAAGTGTAATATAAAATTATAAAACTTTCCAGAATAAATTTTGGCAAATTGAACAGTGTAATAGAAAAGATCCATTGCTAATAAAAGGTGAAA
The DNA here is from genome assembly GCF_021234165.1 of Pteronotus mesoamericanus. Lineage (NCBI taxonomy): Eukaryota > Metazoa > Chordata > Mammalia > Chiroptera > Mormoopidae > Pteronotus > Pteronotus mesoamericanus. Next base: position 3,462,389 of record NW_026555302.1, read on the forward strand.
TAGAAAACAACATATATTGTCTAACAGATGTAATTGCTATAATTTGGGAGGGAGGGAGGTCCGTCTCATTACCTAGAGTAAGAAGCAGGTGGGGAAATCCTGAGGGTTTTTAAAGGTGAGATTTTAGGAGGGGGTCTCAGGGGAGGATCTCAATGGACTATTCATCAGCTTTCCAGGGGTGTCTTTTCGGGGTCATGGTCTCTACTGATTGGTATATTCTCTAGCCCCCTAAGGGCTGGGGAGTGTCTACCACATGACTAGGGGCAAGACAGAGGAAGAAAGTTCTGAGGAAGGTGTGAACCCCCTGACCACCCATATGAAAAGTTAGGGGGTCTAAAAAATGTGACCAGTGATAGATAGGGGACAAAAGGTCACCCTAGGGACAAGGTCGCACCCTAAATACTTCCCAGTTTTCTAGATACTCTGGGCTTTCTGCCCTAGTGACATTCTATTCCTATTCTAATTATACAGGTCTAACTGCCTACTGGATGATACATTTGTAATCTTTGAGTGATAGACGTTGTTATGTGAATAATGAAAAAGGAAAAGGATATCTTCTTCAAATCAGATTATTAGATACTTGACAAGGATTTATGGGGCTCTTCTGACATTTGCTTGAACTTAAACTCAGCTATAGAAGATAAACACTGCTATTTGAAATTCATGTAACAGCATTTCTTAAATGTTTTAAATAACTTAATACCTTATATTAATAAAGACTTGTATTGACTCATTATTTTGGAATCTTGGAGTCTTTATAAATGCTCTCTAAATTTGCCCTACTTGAGTAAAAAAAAAAAAAATCACATTAGGGTAATAACAAGAGTCCAGGGTTCAAATTCCAGCTTTGCCATGAACAAGCTGAATTCCTTTAGGCAAATCATTTAGCCTGTCAAAGCCTCAATCTCCTTACCCACACAACTACCAGGTAGGAACAGATAATCTCTAATGTCATGTCCAATTACAAAAATCCCTGAGTTGTAGGTTAGGATAAGCATCACTCTTTGTTCTTCTGGGATAGGTTTTAGGACTTGCCTGAAGTCATACATTTGGAATTTGAAGCAAACAAACAAAGAAAAAGTACCATTCGCCTGACCCTCAGACTGGAACATTTACTTCAGCGAATTTCAAACTTTTCAAATCAAAATGCCATAGAATTTTCCCACTATATAAAAACGTTAAAAATAAAGACAGTTAAAGAAAAATAAACTCCACAATGGGTCTCAAGGCTGCACAGTTTTAAGGAACTGTGATGACCAGCAGTGCCTGGTACCATGTGTGCCCCACCAATGTACTAACTCTGCCTCTCAAGGGACAGCAGGAGGGAAAGCAGGTTAGCAGATGAGAGAAGTGAGCATAAGGCATTTTACAGTATTATTTTCATACTAGTTATACAAATACCAAAGTAGACTTCAAGACAATATTACCAGAGATAGAGAGGACACTCCATCACAACAAAGGGGTCCATCCATTAAGAATAAACGACAGCTTAAGTGTGTGCATCTAGTAACAGCTTCAAAATACACGATGCCAAAAATCTACAGGACTGAAGGGAAAAAGAGACAAATGTGAGTACGCGTTCTTCATTCAGTCATTATGGTGGTGAGGGACTCACATGTTGGAAAAATTTGAGTTTCAGGTCCTAGCTAATCATCTTAGTAATCAATGTGTGTAAAAAGCTGTTGTTTCAGGAACTGAAGGTATGACCCACCCTGACTCCAGGAGGCCCGCCAGCAGTTCCGCCTTTGGGCCTCAGGAAAACTGCAAGCCTTTGTGCTCCAGGGTGAGACACCCTGCCCAGGACACAGAAAAAGACCACTGCAGCTTTATCTGATGAACTTTTTCCCTGAATTCCAAACCCCTGACCTGGACTTTTCTTCTCCTTTATAAAGAGGGTCAGCTTGAAATGGCATTTAAGACAGTCTGGTAGGGTACAAACCAGCCGTCTTCTCCGGTCACCCCGACCGTCTGAACGAGGCGGCCGTAAAGATTCAGCCCCCGTGTCTGCTTATTGGGTCTGGTGGGTGACAGGAAGCGCAAATGCCGGCTTTTCCGGTTTCAATTATGTTAACTCTCCTGGTATCAAATAGAGAAAATCAATAAAGATATTGAAGATTTGACCAACACTATCAATCAACTTGATCTACTTGATATTTATAAAACACTTTTTTCAGTGCAGATGGAACAAATATCTAGAAGGACCAATGATATGACATAAGTCACATCTCAAAAATTTCAAAGAAATTAATCATAGCATTTCTCCGACTATAACAAATTAAATTAAAAATATTTGCTAATAGTTATAGGAAAAACCCCAGAATTTGGAGATCAACAAACCTACTTCTAAATCATTCATAAGTCAAAGAAGCAATTTCAATATAAATTAGGAAATATTTCAAACAAAATGATAATGAAGTTAAAATTTGTGGGATGTAGCTAAAATTGTGCTTAGAGGACAATTTCTAGCTTTGGATGATTATGTTAGAAAAGAAGAAACATTTAAAAATAATGATCTAAGCTTCTACATAAAGAAGCTGGAAAAAGATTAGCTCATTAAATTCAACTTAATTAGAAGAAAACAAAATAATGCATAACAATGAAATGATATACAGGCAACAGATAAAAAGCCAAAAGCTAGGTCTTTGAAAAGACTTTTTAAAAGTGATAAATTCTGTCAAGACTGATCAAAAAATAAAAAGGGAGAAAGTACATCATAAATTTACCAATAACAGGAATGGAATAAACACCTCACTACAGCCCTGGCCAGGTTGCTCAGCTGGATTGAGCATCATTCCAATATGCGAAGTTTGTGGGTTCGATTCCCAGTCAGGGTACATACAAGAATCAACCAATGAATGCATAAAATAAATGTAAAAAAAATAGATCTCTCCCCCAACTTCCTCTCTCCCTCCTCTTTCTCTCTCTCTAAAATCAATTTATTATTTTTTAAAAGATTTTATTTAATTTTAGAGAGTGGGGAAGGGAAGGAGAAAGAAACATCAATGTGCAGTTGCCTCTCGTGTGCCCCCTACTGGCCACCTGGCCTGCAACTGAGGCATGTGCCCTGACTGGGAATTGAACTGGCAACACTTTGGTTCGCAGGCCCACACCCAATCCACTGAGCCATACCAGCTAGGGCTAAAATCTTTTTTTTTTTTAAAGACATCACTAGAGACATTATAGACCATACACGAATAATAGGAAATATCATGAAAAACTTTATGTCAATAAATTTTCTGACTTAGATGAAATGAGAAGGGTCTATTAAAAACATAAATTATTAAAACTGACACAAGAAGTAAAAAAAAAAACATTCTGAACAGCCCTGTAACTTTTAAAGGTATTTAACTTTGTGGAAACATTTAAACTTTCCCACAAAGAACCTTTAAGGCTTACATGGTTTCACTGGTGATTTTTATTAAACATTTAAGGAAGAACTGATACCAATTTTACACAAATTCAAAAAATAAAGGAGGAGGGTAAGAAACTTCCCATTCTATCTTACAAGGTTCAGACGAAACTGATACTAAAACCTGACAAGACCATTACAAGAAAAGCACATACTAAAGACTTTACTGAATATAAATGCAAAATTTCTTAACAAAATAGGAAATCAAATCCAGTAATATGTAGGATATAATTCATCAGGACCAATGTGCTCCTTCCTGTGCATGCAAAATTAGTCATTCAGTGTCACTCACCATAATAGTATCTCATTAAATGCACAGACTATGACTAAATTTAAATGCATTAATGTGGAAAGCTAGGAAAAGAAGAGAAACATTTTAAATCTGATAAAGAGCATAAAAGTAAACTGTTTTCTTTCCTCTGCTCTCACCAACTCTTCAGACACCAAATATATGAGTTTTTTTCCCCCCCACACTGACCAATTATCTCACATAAGCTGGGTGTCCTACAATTCGATTCGGATACTGTCCCCCGGGAGTTAGTGTCCGATCCCTTGGGTTAAGGGCTCAGCCTCACAGACTGCAAGTTCTTCAGATGCCAAATGCAACGTAAGGCTTTCTGGACCCCTATCTGACCAACTATAAATTGACCCCCCTCCCTCCTCAAGAATCATCATTTTCTGGAATGGCTCACAGAACTCCAGGAAACACATTAACAAAGGATATGGTAAAGGATACAGAGAAACAGCCAGATAAAGAGGTACATAGGGTGAGGTCGAGAAACGTCCTCAACGTAGGATCCTCCCTGCTCCTGTGGAGTGGGGATGTAGCACCCCCCTCCGCGCCCCCCCTCCCAGTGCATGGATGTGCCCACCAACCCAGTTCTCCAAACAGAACTTTAGAGATTTTTTGGAGGCTTCACCACACAGGCATAATGGGTTATTAATTCAGTTGCTAGGTCAGCTGAAAAGTTCCAAGTTTCTAATCATGCTTGGTCTTTCTGGTGACCAGTGCCCATCCTGAAATTATCTGGATGATTTTCCAGACAGTAATGAACCCACCAGGAATTACCTTATTAGGACAAAAGGTGCCCTTATCACCCAGGAAATTTCAAGGGATTTAGGAGCACTGTGCCAGGGGGTCAAAGACCAAATATTAGAACAAAAGATCTCCCAGCATCCCTATTGCTCATGAGATTACAGGTGTTTTAAGAGCTCTGTGTAAGGAATTGGTGGCAGATAATATAATAATACATGTCTCATTATTTTGCATCGCATCTGTTTAAAAACACAGCTAACATATACTTAGTGGTGAAAGGCTATATTTCTCTTAAGACCAGGAACGAGTTTTTCTATGGATGGCTCTCCTTTGTAACTTTGAACTGGAAGTCTTAGCCGGGGCAATAAAGGAAGGGAAAAATAAAGGCATAAGTATTAGAAAAGAAAAGTTTTAATTGTTTTTATTTGTAGATGATGTGATTTTCTACATATAAAATCTTAAGAAATCTATAAAGATGCTAATATAGCTAATAAATGATTTTGCATGGCTTCAGGTTATAAGGTCTACATAACAAAATTAGTTATATTTCTATATATTATTAGCAAACAATTGAAAAATAAAATTTTAAATACCACTTATATAATTACTCAGAAATAAATTTAACAAAAAATGTGAAAGGCTTCTATAATGACAGCTATAAAACATTGCTGAGAGAACTTAAAGGCTTAAATAAATGGAGAGACATATAATGTTCACAGATTGGAAGACTCAATTCTGTTAATATGGTAATTTTCTACAAATTTATTTATTGATTTAAAGTACTCACATGTAAAGCCCAAAAATTCTTTTTTAAATAGACATTAACAAGCTGTTTCTAAAAATTTATATGAAAATGAAGAGGGTTGAAAATAAAACAATCTTTAACAAGAAATGAAAAATTAAAGTATTTATACCATCTAATTTCAAGTTTTAGTATAACATGGTAACTAAGATGGTATAATAGTAGTGTCCAGATATTCAAACACATCAGTGAAACAGAATAAAGAATCCAAAAACAGACCCACAGACCCATGCTAAATTTAAAAAAAGAAACTGATTGTTGACAAAGGTGTCAATGCAATTGAAAAGTAGAAAATACCTTTTCAATAAATGGTGCTAGGAAAAATGTATTTCCATAATGAAAAGAACATAACCTGAATTACCTTACACCATACAAAAAAATTAAAGATTGATCATAGAACTTAAAACGATAAAGCTTCTAGAGTAAAATTTAAGAGACTGTTTTTATGATCTTGAGATAAGCAAGGATTTTATAGACAAGATTAAAAAAATTCTAATCGTAAATGAAAAATAATCAAGTGAACTTTATCAAAATTAAATACTTTTGCTCATCGAAACTACAGTAAGAAAAATGAATAAACAACCCAGAAACTGAGAAAATATTTGTGACACATATATATATCTTGTAGAGGACTTATATCCAAAATATATAAAGAACAACCACAAATCACCAATTTTTTAAATAGGCAAACTTGAAAATATACTAAAAAGGTGAGTAAACAAGACATCTAAATGACCAAGAAGCCCATGAAAAAGCACTGAATATCATTAGTCATCAGGAAAATTCAATTCAGAACCACAATATGATACTACCACATACCATTTAGGAGGCTAAAATTTAAAAACTGACTATATAAATATTGGCAAGGATAGGAAACAATTAGAACTTTCACGTTGCTGGTGGGAGGAAAAAATGCAGCAACCACTTTGGAGAAACATTTTTGGGTTCTTCATAAATTATATATATCTCTACTCTATGACCCAATAGTTCTACTTGTAGGAATTAACCCAGGAAAAGTGAACACATGTTTACCCAAAGATTTTATAAGAATGATCGCCCCCTGACTGGTGTGGCTCAGTGGTTTGGGTTGAACTCTGCAGACCAAAAGGTCGCTGGTTCTATTCTCAGTCAGGGCACATGCCTGGGTTGTGAGCCAGGTCCCTGGTAGGGGTTGTGCAAGAGGCAACCAATTAATCTTTCTCTCACACATCAAGGTTTCTCTTCCTCTCCTTCTTCTTCCCTCCCCCCTCTCTAAGAATAGAATAGAATAGAATAGAATAGAATAGAATAGAATAGAATAGAATAATTGCAGCAGCTTTATTCATAATAACCATAAACTGGGAACTAAAATGTCCATCAACAGAAGAATGTTTAACAAATTGTGGTATAATCATAAAATAGAATGCTGCACAGAACAACATAAATGAATCTCAACTACCTCAAAAACATTTTTTTGAGTAGGAGAATCCAGACTAAGAGAGCAATTGATTTACAGAAAATTCAAGAACAGGCTAAACTATTGTAATAGAAATCAGAGCACTGGTTAGCAGGGAGGCAGGGGGAGGGAGGAAAAGATGAAGGGAGGGAGGGAAGGAGGGGATTGATAGCAAAGGCGTATAAGAAAATTTAGCAAGCTGTAGAAACGTTCTACATTTTTTTTAAATCCTCACCCAGGGATATCACTTTTAGAGAGAGAGGAAGGGGTCAGGGGAGAGAGAGGAACATTGACTGGTTGTCTCCCATGCACTCCTGGACCAGGAATCGAACCCACAACCTAGGTATGTGCTCTGACCAGGAATCCAACCTGCATCCTTTTGGTGTAAGGGGCGACACTCCAACCAAATGAGCCACCTGGCCAAGGCAATGCTCTATATCTTTATTGGGATGTTGGTCACACAGGTAGATATATTTGCCAAACACCATCAAAATGTACAGTTATGAATCATGTACTATACACATTTTAAAATATTTGATGTGAAAAATAAAGCATGTTCTACTTTTCAGAACAGAATTATAAAATTGCTAAATTAGGATGTGATTAGTCATGGTGCAAGATAATTTTTGCTCTGGATACTTGCTTGGGAGTTCCTTTAAATAATAAGATCCCTTAGTATGCTGAAATTGATTAGATTTACAAATACATAGTTTAAAACAGCTTTTGGGAAATACATGTTGCATGATATCAGCTCAAAATTTGGAAAATGTTTCAGTCATCTTGCTTCCAAAGAATCTCTCAGGAATTTAACTTAATAGTCCCAAAAGTGTAGATAACTGAGACCATTTCCAAGGAAATAGTCCTCATACTTGATATGTCACTATTGGTGAGCTAGTTGTGTGATTTTTCTTAGAACATGGGAGGAAAATGTGTTGCAGAAAACCAAATGAAGAGGATCACAAGAAGCCTTTGCATGCACAAGCCAGTCTGGCTACATACGACATTTCCTTGCATGGGAAATCATCTCTATTTTTATCTTGACATATCTATTGCTGTCATTCTAAAAGCTGCTTTTGCACATAAAAATTGCCATTTCACACATTGCAAAACACTTAAAATCTCCTTCACACATCCAAAAGAAAGTCATATGATAACAGAAAAATTGGTTATATTTTTATCATTACTAAGAACTGGTAAAACTAAATTATATTAGTTTATTTGAGCTTTCTATATTACCTTATTAATTTGCTATGGTAAATATGATCTATACACGATATACTGTATAACTACGATGTTTCCAATTACCTACTTTGCCAATGACCTTTTCACTATTTAAAGTCTAACCATACCATGATTTACATAAAAATAGAAAACAGAGAGTCAAAAAGATGTAGCCATACTCTGCTACTTGGGACAATGCCTCTTTTCCTTAGCAACAGGCAGACACCAATCCGACCAATGGCTTCCTGTTTCAAAACTCAGCTGAATGGCACTTCTTGGTTTCAGTATAACTCATCACTGCCATTGGCCCTCCCTCTGTTGCCCTGGCCAATGTCAGAGCTCATGGCCAAGGTCGAGGGAAAAGAAGGAAACCCACAGGAGATCCATGAATCCGCCAACAGTGCTGGGCTGGGTTCTATCTGCAATAGCGCTCCCAACAACAACCTCATCATTCACTATACTTAGCTAAGACTATTAGGTAGGAGACAGAAGAAGCAACTTAACCTCACTGAACTGAGACACTATGTTCAAAAATTAGTTAATGTGCACATTTGGTATTTACCTGGTCCATCTGAAGCCATATCCAACTTAGTTATTGAAGAACCTCAGAATGCTTTGAAGAAATGTCAATGTTAAAACCAATGTTGTCTATTTGGCTTAAACTCTAAAAAAGAAGTTATGGAACACTTAGAGCAAGACCTAGCACACAGTAGGCTATCAATATGTATTTGTGGAGAGAATCAATGAATGATGCAGGATTCTAGTACATTGCTGAGCAACTAAAATACTTATGCATAGAGTTAAGTATTATTTATTGGTCCCATTTGAACACGTATATTTACATAAAATAACAAGAGGAGCTTGTTATCAAGTATTTGCTGCAGGGCTGGTAAAACAGGGATATTGTTTAAAAGATACTGAACAGGCAGGTTGCTCCCTACCCGGTAATTCACGACCAGTTAAAGTTTTCAGAGGAGGAATAAAGAACAAAGAAGTTGTTGTTCCGCTTTAACTTGCAAATTATATTTCTTAGTTCCATGTTGAGTTTTGATCACCAGGTTTTGTTGCGAAGAAATGGAATTTTGCAAACTCAAAAGGCTTTCCTTGAAATAATAGGAGCCAGAGCTTGAAAGAGAAAGCAGGGAAATGGAGCCAGGGAGAACTCAGCATAGATAAACCCCTGGGCAAGGATGCAAACAGGAATCGAAACAGCCAGACAGACCTAGGGAAATCCAAGTACGGAGGGACGTCTTCCTCATTTCTCAGGGACGTCTTCCTCATTTCTGAGGGCTAGCCTCGAACAATGCAATCTCGAAAGAAGACTAGCATGTTACATGCCATTTTTAACATGGTGCAGGGTTAATAGTGTAGGAGCAGTAGCGGATGGTACCTCACACCACAATATGTAGAGAGCAAACAGATGGAAATCTGGGCATCCCAAGAAAAGCAAAGGCAAGCATCCTGGAGTCAGGGTAAAGGGCCACCGTGAGCCGGAACTTTGTATCTAGAGACTGTGACAAGACCCAGATTCTTCAGGGGAAGAGAACGGTTTGATGCCAAAACCAGGCAGGACCAGTGATATTTCAACGGCGACCCGCTCAAGACACCCAGGGACAAACGCTGACCGGCCACGGCCATCAGACATGAGGAGACACAGAAGAGCCCAAACAGCATCCTGCCACCAGGATGACCCATCTTTGTCCCTGTATCCAGTTCACATTCAGGAAGGGAAGGGGAGCAGCGTGAGGCCCCGCAAGAGACAGGGGACAGCTTCATAAGGAGTTCGAATGTTAAACTCATTGCATTTCTATCTAAAAGACAATATGGAAATGACCTCTTTCTTAGGAGAAATTTTCAGTGTTCCACCATCCACAGCCCCATCACCATGACCAGAAATGAGTTTAAAAATTGGCTTAGGTAAGTTATATAAAAATAATTCTAGTTCCTTTCTTTGTGCGTCTGAGTGATAGTGAAATAATAATATTAATTAGTGATGGCTATTATGATGTGCTGGGCACTGTTCTAAGCTCATTACAGCTATTAATGCACGTACCAATCACGACTGTTCTAGCAAGGAGGCACTTTCCTTGTGCCTGTGCTACAAGTGAAGAGATTGAAACACCAAGATCGCACAGCTAGTAAGCGAGAGAACCTGGACGGACACACGCCAGGCAACCTGGCACCGGATTCAGGACTCTGAACTCCTGTGCTAAACTGCAGGTATATTAGAGTACATTCGACTTTGCAAGCAAGCAAGCAGTGTAGCTGGGATTTCACTCAGATGGGCCTAGCCACAATCATAAGCTCTTTCACCACAATATGACTCTTTTTTTCCTTTTCCCTTTCTTCTGATAACAGAACCCCTTTTCCTTTGGGTACCTGCAACTTTCCATCAATGGCTGTCAGTCAAGGATCCTCTCCAAAATCAACTAGTCAGTGAACCTTTCTGTACCTTAAACAGCAGCTGGTTACAGGGACCAGCAAAACACCCAGGCAAGATCGAAACAGATCTGGAAAGCAGAGCAAAATCTCTCCTCGTCTGGGATTGTAGGTGCTGTGGTAGACATTAGTCAATGTTTCGGGTAGCGAGCCTCTGAGTCAACTTCTGTGAGAAATTTACCGGCTTTGAAGCAGAGAGAAGCCAAATATTCCAGACATTCACTTTCTCAACCTCCCTTGCAGCTATGTTGCAAGCATAACAAGCCACCCCAGGACAACCAGATACACAGACTCTGGGTTTTGATTGAAAATTAATGACCGAAAGAAATGGAAACTGCACAAAATCTATTTTTAAAGGTGATACGTGGGTGGCAGGGAGGTTGTTCTTCCAGCAACCGTGACGGAGGCCCGGCGTTGCTACCAACAGGGCAGGTTCCGTGGCTCTGTCCAAGCGCTGTGGCTGGTCCCTGAGCCACGCGTGCCAGAAGATGGGGGTGTGGCTTCTTTCTGGCTGGAGCGGCAGGGTCTTCCCCTCCAGCCCTCCTGGAGATCCTGTGAGCTATCTGATAAATCTCTTTTAGTAAACCACTGAAAATATTCACTTAGTTTTTTTGTGCTTGAAACTTAAAATCGGCTTTAGTTTTCTATTGCTGCTGTAAAAATTACCACAAACTTTGCGGCTGAAAGCAACACAAAATTATTCCCTTCTAATTCTAGAAGTCCGACGTCCTAAAATCTCGGTGCAGCAGGGCAGCACTCCCTCCTGGAGGCTCTAGAGAAGAACCCATTTCCCTCCTTTCCTCAGTGGCCAGAGGCTTTTTCCTTCCATCTTCAAAACCAACAATGGTGCATCTCTGACTATTCTTCATCACATCTCCTCTTACTCTCCTTTCTTCTACCTTCCTCTTCCACCTCTAAGTACCTTTGTGGTTTACACTGGCTCCATCTGGAGACTCCAGAATAATCTCCCAACCTTAAATTCAGCTCATGAGCAACGTTACCTGCATCTGCACCCTTAATTCTTTGCCCTGTAATTTAACACATCCACGGATTCCAGAATGAGGATGTGGACACCTTTGGAGGACGTGTCCTGCCCATCACAGTAAGTAAACAGTGCAGATACCGATATCGGCTATGCTTACCAGCAACAGATGCTGAAGGAGACAGGCAATCTAGAAACAATCAACAGACCCAGTTGTGGCTGAAAGCAATAAAAATCCATTTGGTGTTAACAGATGAAATTTGGAGTCTGTGGCAGCCACGGTCATATGAGTAATCAGATTGTTACCAGTGGTCACTTGGCGTGAAGAGGTACGGCATTGAAGCAAGGCTTTGGAAAAGCCAGGATCATATAAGTGCTCTATAAAAGGAATGAAGAAATGGAAAGAGAGTAAAGATGGTGTGGTTGTTGTTAGTGGCATTGGGTACCTTACAGAAAGGAAAGTTCAAACCTAAAATTACTATTACAAATACAGACCAATAACCAGGGGATTCCTATAGTGGTTCTGAATGTATTAATCTCCTAGTTCTTATCCTGCAGGCCTCTACTGGCCCAAAAACAAATTCAGAGATTGATCTCAGATGTTGCAAGCTTCCAATGTCAGTTAAATTTACAGCCTAGGCAGATCTCTGAGGTGAAACTAAGGGCAGGAATAATAAAAGACTAGAACCCCAAGAGTTGGAATAAGGACACATGGGAAGACCCAGATGACCGCGCTGAGCCCCACCGCCACTGAGAGTCTGTTGCCAGTAGAAAAGTCTCAAATCTCCCTTTGAATAACACCGTACCCGTCTTGCTTAAAGGTCGCATAAGCTCTCACTTGGCTGTTTTCTGTAAGCCAGCGATGCTCCAGTGGGAATGAGCTCCAGCGATTTCATTGAAAACACCAGGATCCTGGCGTCACAGAGGCTGAATATTGATCTTTGTTCAAAGGCAAGGTAGACAAATGTAAGATTACCTAATGGGCAGTATTATCGGATTTTCAAAGATGCCTTCCAGTGGCTAATTAGTTGTGGGGCCCCTCAGTGAAACAGTGGGTAGCCCACTAAGATCCTATGTGGTTTACATAAATTAAAAACCTCTAGGTCTGGCAAACAAAGGGCCGATTTGAGATACTGTAACAGGAAGCCACTTTCCTCATCCATTTCTCTGACGTGAAGCATTTCACAGAACTGCAAAGGCACCTTCGAGGTAGAGACCTGCAGTCTCATGACAGCAGGTTTTATATACCTCCCCTTCCACTGGCAGCGGTAAGAACGGGGGTGTTAGACCGGTGGGGTCAGACCAGACCTTGGTCCGGCAATCTCGGTACTTGAGCTCTGGCTAGGACAGCGTTCAGAGCAAAGAGTCAAATTATAAGAGAAAGTTTATGTAGAAAGCGACAGAGGTAGAAGTGAGCCATTAGAAGAAATGGGCACAGGAAACAAGTTAGAGGCAAAAAAAAAAAAAGGTCCTTGGGATTTAGGAGAGAGGAAGAGGATGGAAATGCAGTGGGGAGGGGGAGGCATACTCCTAGGAGGGGGTGTGCTCTCAGAAGGGAGGGAGCTGAGTCTTCCGACCTAAGGGCTTTTAACGGTGGAGATTTTAAGGGAGGTCAGAGGTCATTAGTCAATGCAGCTGGTCTTGAGGCAGCCTTGGCATTGCTTGTTTGGTTTTGCTGCTTTCCTGAAGCTAAGATACAGTGAGGCCTAGAAGTTATCTCTAGGGAGGAAAGGTCAAGGGAGGACTGGGGATATGAAAGGTCAGGGGTCCAAACAGCATGGAAAGGCTACCGTGGCAGCGGCAGCGAGGTCCTTGTTTTCCCAGTTTTGCCTGTTGCTAGGCGTCCAGGACTTCCTGCACCTGGCCAATGGTCCTTGCTCTGCTCCTGTCTGCCTCACGGCCTAGCACACTTCTAGCCTTTCCTGTGGAAACCATGGGACGTGTGACCATTAGACAAGATAACTATGCACTGGAGAAAAGGTAGCATCCAATCCTTTAAATCTTTACTGACTTTGGTATTAAAAATGTGCTAATTTCTGGAGACCCATCCTGTGGTATACCATTCATAATTAGCAATTGTAATATCAGATAAGCTGACTGACTCATAGGCCAGGGTAGCTGAAAACCTGCCATGTGATTACATCCCCAGTTCTGAGAGTATAGTTGGAATAGGAATACCAAGAATTGGATAGAAACACTATGAACTCCTATTACTAATGCAAAGATAGCTTCACCATCGCAGACGTGAAAGATGCAGAAGTGGTGATTCTTATCACATCTCCATTTACCTTATTTTGATCAGTGGAGCAGGAAGATGGGTCCTTTAACGTAAGAATGAATTAGCATAAACATAATCAAATAGCTCCTCTCATTGTGCCTGCAATTCTCGAGGAAGTTCCTTTGCTTAAGCAAACCAACCTAGACATTTGTACCTGATATATAGCTATTGATCAGGAAAATGCTTTTATTCTTTTCTTCAGTATGCAGATGCCAAAATCCCTGTCTTCATGTTCCCTCAGTTATGTCAGCTTATTGGATCTGCGCTAAAATCTGGTTGATGGATCCCTTAATAACAGCATCTCGTATTTCACTGATCCTCTGTATGACCAAAATAAAAGCATATTACACTAAACACCTTGGTAAGACAATGTATAAAAGAAGAAAGGAATTCAAAGATAGTATTGGGATCTGCAACTGCAACTTCAGTGACATTTCTGGGGGCCCACTGATTTGGGACAGATTGAGACAGCAACCCTCTTTTGGATTTGGGAAGCAACATTTTTGTAAATGTGCTCCTGTGACCCATTTACTGGATGACCTAAAAAGCTGCTTTCTCTGAGCAAGGCACAAATCCGTTGAGAACTTTCTACCTGGTGGAAACCACAGCGCAAGCAGCTCTGCTCCTTGGCCTTCAAGACCCATCAGATCCAACAGCGCTTAAAATATCAAATGAGGCAAATAAGGATGCTGAATAGAGCCAATGGCAAGTCCCACAACAACAGCCATGTGTCGGCCCTTGAGTTTTGGATAAAGGCCCTGCCCTTTTCAGCAAGCCATCATTCCCCTTGTCAGCAACACCTTGCTGCTGAACCCTGGCAGAGACAAGTGTCAGATCACAGGACACCAGCTGACCATTGTGTGTTACCCCATTTGCCTCGCTGTCAGCTGAGTATGTCATGTGGCTTTTGGTATCAGGTGGAAGTTTTTCTACGGGCTTCAAAGCACACACACTCCCTGAAAATGTAAGTTGCATACGTGTCTACCTCTGCCCTGGTGCTGGCCCTCCTCAGCCCACAGTTAGGACTTCAGGAGAGTGGCTAGGGAATAACTGGCTACAAAGGCAGAATCATGAACTGGTTTACAGAAGGCTCTATGTGCTATCCTGGCACCAACTGAAAGGCTTGCTTAAATGTTTCACACCCATTTAGGGGTGCCCCGAGGGACAATGAAGAAGGGAAATCTCCCTGTGGGTAATAATGATGATTTGAGGTTGGATCTATATAGGATCATTGGAATGTGCTAATGGCTTGGTCAGATGTTCAGATGGTTGGAAGGAATGAGATTAGAGGATTGCACGGTTGTACCATCTGGACTATAGGTATTTGAACATGCCTTGTTCACCATTGTAATGAAAGATTCTGAGGAATGATGATATTTGGCATATGGCAGGCCTCCGTAAATATGTATTGCCTGAATAAATTAATATTGAAACTGTTTCTCTTTATTTCTTAGTGTAAAAAAATGCTGAATGAACTTCTTTTTCACTAATCCTTACCAGAATCATACAGTAATAATTATTTCTTTAGGATACATTTCTCTGAGTATAGGTACTGGTGCAAAGAGAAGACAGATTTTTAAGGCATTAATATTTATTTCCAAGTTGACCAAATGGAATCAATTTACTTCATCACTGGCTTTTCAGTAGGCTTTTCAGTAGGTTTTTCATGAATGCTTATTTCTCTATATCCTTGACAAAACTGGATATTTTATTTAAAAAAAATATTTGCACTAGCATAGCTTTAAAAGGTTCTCTAATTCTCATAGTTGTTTTATTTGATTACTATTTAGGTTGCTCATTTTCATGCTTTTGTTTTCATTTGCAATCCTTGAGCAATGGCCTATTACTCAAAAGTTGTGCTTTGTTTTTTAATCAAATAGATTGTGGGAACTTTTAATCCCTATAACATTCATTCTATATACATACTGTATAACACCTAAAGCTTAGAGGGATAATTGTTTTTAAACGTTGTTTTTCCACCATCATGTTTAAGTCTGCTCAAAACTGGGGAGCTCATTTGCTACTCCAACCAATGGACAATATTTTCAAAGGATCCAGCAGTCTGGTAAAATCAAACAGCAAAAAGGCTAGAAGAACTGTAATTACAAGCAATTTTCACAGGTCAAAAATGTAAGCTCATTAATGTTTTACTGAGCAGATGGCATTAATGAGTAACCAAAGATGCACGTTCATTATTATTGCCACCCCCGCGCCGACCTTATTCCTCTGATATAAATGGCTCAGGCGATGTCAGGCACTATCCAGACAATGGGACTCAATAATTAGCATGGTACCTGGGTCTCTCTTCCTACAGAAACACTCAATGGGGTCAATAAAGAAAGGTGCATACTATGAAAGAGAAAAAGAAAGCTTCTTGCCTTATAAAAGAGATAATTCACCTTAACATTATTTATAATTGCAAAAACGTTGGGGATTTCCATTATAATATATGGCTAACTAATTTATGGGACCACATCTAACTAAAGAAATAGGCTGCCATTAAAAATAAAATGTTCACCCAAAATTGTCAATGGCATGGGAAAATGTCCCTGATATAATTTAAAAATTTTTTTAAAACAGGCAACTGTACATGCACTAAAATCACAATTATGTAAAATATGTGTGACTATAGATGTATGCTTAAAGGACCAGGAGGAAATACACTAAAATATTTATCCCTGTATAGTGAGACAATGGGTAGTTGGTTTCTTTTCTTCTTTTTTCTCTTATAATGACAAAGTATTACTTTTCTAACCAGATACAAACACCAGAGGTCACTTTTTAAAACAGAGCAGTACATACAAAACTGATTAGCGTCGCACATCTATTGAAAAGAAGTGAGACTGGGGCAAGTCAATGAGGACTTATTTTGTCTATCCTTTCAAAAGTCTTTAAAACAAGAATATACTCTCCTATTACTTGTATATAATAAAAATAATTTATTTTTTAACAGGAGAAAAATGGTGGAATATTCTTTGGATATTTTCTTCATTTAGTTTCTTTGCATTTTATATTCAAGTGTAAGCCTCTGTTGCAACATTGCAATTTAATACTGTGAAAGGCAGTCACCTAACTATGAGAAAAATGCCATTCTTCCTGGCCAGGTCTACCACTTATTGGCTGTATGACCTTGGGCTAGTCACTTAACCTCTCTGGGTGCCAAATCACTATATTTAAAACATTGAGCTGGTACTCTCTCGGCCATCCACATGATATAATTTATAAGAAAATATTTGTAAGCCATAAAATACTCCTCCAATGCAAAGTATCAAAAGTAAACTGCCACAGAACAGCAGGGAAATGTTCCCAGGGTTGTTTAACTTTGCCTTCTGAACACGAGGAACTGAAAGAGTGAGGGAATGGGAGAATCTATGGAAGTAGAATGATGAAAGCATAGGGTTGGGATGTAATAAACCTACCCACCCCAAAAAGAGAAAAAAATCTAAGTTAATATCTCCCCCCACCCAAAGATGCAGAAACTGAAATTCAGAGAAATAACTTGCCTTTCAGAAATTCACATGGAAGTGAAATAAAGCCCCAGATTCCAATGTCTTACACACTGAAAGTACCAAAAATATGCCATTAATGTGCTGGACACTAGTGAGCCATATTAAAAGGTCCGCAGTGGACAAGCAACTCTTTGCTCCAAAACCACAGAGCAGACATCAGTTCACCTGAGGATGACCAAGCTCAAGTTCAGAACAACCTGAGGAACTCTGACCGCTCTTTGCGTCGAGCCCCACGTGTATCTACAGACATGTGCCCTTGTTCCTACAGACGAACTAAACGCCTGAGTTACAAGCAAAGACCGTTCCTTCCCATTTGTGTACTATCTCTATTACTTCTTGGCCTTACTCTACAAATCTCATTTCTCACGGCCATATTTTCAACTTTTCCCTTTCTCCCTGTGTTGGGGGGGAAAATGCTTTTGACTCCACTTTCTCTCACAACTATCACTTCGTTTCTCTCCTTCCCATTAGAGAAACTCTTGTGAAAGGTGTTATCCAGGTTTGCCGTCACCATTTTCTCTCCTCCTACCCTCCCTTAACACGTTCCCTCAGGCCTTTGCCCCCACCACTCCCAAACGCCCTCCCTGTTGCTACATCCAATGATCAAGCCTAAGTCCTCATCTGACTCACTCTTTCAGCGGCACATGATACAGTTGATCATTCCCTTCCCATTAATAAATATCCCTCTGTTTTATCCCAAGACACACGTGTTTGGTTTTCCTCTTACTGCTCTGCCTGCTCCTTCTCAATGTCTTCTTCCTTCTCTTTTAGCCAGAATTTACAGGGCTTGGTTCTTGATTCTCTCCTCTTCTCTCTCCCCCATCACTCTCTGGGGATATGGTCTGGTCTCATGTCTTTTATCTGATGGCTTCCAAATGTACGAGTAGGTCTCCAGCTCAGACTGTCTCCTAAACTATTACCTTGTTCAACTCACCCAGCCACTGAGTTCTGTCATCCTGCAATGGATTTCAAATCTCTGTCCCTGGGGAACTATAGTAACCTCGGCTCCTGGTCCCTGCAGAAGCTTAACTGAAAAATCTCCCACAGGTACTGTTATAATTACAGTGCTCTTTTTTCAAAGCATGCAGTCTCCAGAGT
Organism: Pteronotus mesoamericanus; assembly: GCF_021234165.1. Classification (NCBI taxonomy): domain Eukaryota; kingdom Metazoa; phylum Chordata; class Mammalia; order Chiroptera; family Mormoopidae; genus Pteronotus; species Pteronotus mesoamericanus. The sequence continues at coordinate 3,480,598 of NW_026555302.1, forward strand.
CCAGCCCGACTCATAGTTCCTCTGAAGTTAGCTTCCTCCTATAGAAAAGCACTTGCCCCTCCTCTGGATATCCATCAAACCTCTTATCTATCCCACTTGCTCAACACTGACTACCTTGTTCCCTGCATTAGAGATTCTTGGGTTCCCGGAGGCACCAAGAAGAAACCCCAGGGAAATTTCCAGACAGATTTTACTAAACTTATGCTTGAGCACAGAGAGGCAGCTCAGAGGAAAGGATAGTGCTTTGAACTGGCTCGGGGGCTGGCTCTGCTCGGCTGCTTTTAGAAGCTGGGGACAAAGTGGGCTTATGTGAAAGGTGGGCTTTCCGGAAAAAGGCAGGTTTGTGGGATTTTCCATTTCAGGATCAGGCAACTTCCTTCTCCAGCTGCGTTCCCTGGCAACTCTGTTCACGCTTGCGCTTTGGGGACAAGATGGCAGACCGCTCATTACCGCCACCCTTAGAAAGCCTTACAACTTTGATTAGCTGTGCATGCACATCAGTAGTTTCAACATCGGCAGTTCAAAGGGAGGTAAAATTAATTACACCTGCGTTTCTGAGCGGGGAGTGGAGAGCTAGTGACGTGCTGGAGGTCAGCCCTTCTGGCGTCCGGTCTTAACTTCGCTTCTCGGCCACCTGGTATTTCCTACTCCCGGGCCCAAGTCCCTATGCTGTCTCAACTGTTACTATCATTTCTCTTTCATTTATAGGATGGTACCAACACTGGGGACCAGGGTTGAGCTCTATCTCAGATATTTTGAAACCTCCCTCAAGCCGAATACAGTGTGCTTGATGCTGAATGGTTTTCCTGTTTGGGGGCAGGAAGCTGAAGGACAGAAACCGAAGCTGGAAGAGGGCCGAGTTAGATAAAGTGCACATTGAGAGAGCTCAGCGGCCAAACAGGGATGGAGGAGGCCTCGAAGAACATCTTTCCGATCTTCCCTAGAAAAGCTACAGAAATATTCCCTAGTCAGATAGTCTAATTCCATTTCATCAAACCCCTCTGAGAAGAAAAGGTTCCCTTTAATGAATACATCTCAAAAAATAGTTTCAAAGATGAACATATACGATTCATTTGCCGTAAACAACACTGGTGGACTTGCTGACCTTCTTCAGCATATTCTTCATTCACATGTATCTTCATTCTAGAAATATTGTCTGAATTTTTATTTCTTAAAGAACAAGTTGATTGAAAAAAATCAATTTATATTCTTGACACTCCATATAGCCACAAAGTAGTGTGTCACTTAAATACTCTATTTCATTGACACAGTCACTCAGGAAGCCTTTCGACCTAGCAGAAAGAGAACTGAATTGCAACCTGGCCACTCAATATAATGTATCCCAATCTCTCTAATACTTACTACCATCTACTTTGTTCTTCAAGTATTTATGTTTTGCTTCTTCCTCATTCTTATCCAGCCAAAATGTGATCTTCATAAGATCAGAAACATTGTTGTCTGCTTCTTCAACCACTACTTGAGTATTGAAACTTAAGCAAATCATTGAGCTTCATTGGGCCTTAGCTTTTGCATAGGTAAATTTTAAACATTGAACTAGATAACCTCTAGCTTCTCTTTGATTCAAAAATTTTAATATTTATACAATATAATGAGAAACATAAAAGACAAGGCCAATTGGGACTTGTGGTAGCCAAAAACCTTCAATCAACTAAGGTAGCTACTCTAGCTAATTGGACATATTCCATAAAATCTTTACTTTTTTTAATTAAGTGATGAAGAAATATAACGAGCAACTCTAGCCCTACAATATATATTGGCCATTCTTTCATTGCTACTAGGTTTCCCAAGGCTAGATCAGAATCTCTTAATGCCTAGGACACTTTAAAAGTTGACTTTAAGCCACCTGCGAAACAAAGTGTTGATGGTTTGGTTCCCAGTCAGAGCACATGCCTGGGTGGCAGGCCAGGTCCACAGCAGGGGGCACATGAGGGGCAACCACGCATTGATGTTTCTCTCTCTTTCTTTATCCCTCCCTTTCTCTCTCTAAAAATAAATAAATAAAATCTTTTAAAAAATAGAAAAAAGTAAAAGTTGACTTTAACTCCCTTAAGATCCTATTTAATAGACCAAGATAATTTTATTAAATGATCTACAGTGGTTTGTAGGTTTGAATTATCTTTTTAAACTCTTTCCCCTTATCCATTTTTTCTATCAGTCTTCCCATTTTTAAAGTATATGTGATTCCCATTAATGTATATTTGATTCCCATAATGTATATGTTTAGAGATAAATTAATGAATGATTATTGATATTGTAAAAGACTTAATTCCCATCCTCCAAAAAGCAGTACTTATATAGTCTTAAAATCTTTAAGGAAGGATTTAATTTATAAACAAAAGAATATTAATTTAAACACAGCAGTTGAATGAACCCGGAGACCATTGTAAATCATACTTTTGTTTCAAGTAATAAGTTGCAAATGCAAAGAGAAAGATATATCATTAGGAAGCTAAAAGGATGATTTGTGAGCTCACAGAGAGGGAACAAATGATTAATGTGGGCCATTCTGGATTCACAATACCAACTTAAACTTACTTAATTTTTTGATAGGAGTACCAACTAGATTGACAGAAGAGTACTATAGATATGAGAGGATCAATATTTCCAGATAACTTTACTGACAGCATGGTAAAATGGGGAATGATAAGCATACAGTTAGGCTAATTTCATAATTGGTTGAATGGCCTACCCAACGATGTCAACCAATATATTTATATCAACTTAGTGGGGCTTAATACCATAGTCTATTTACAGCCCTTTCTTGTGGGGACTTGGAGGATAAGTCACAAAAAATAAATAAAATTAAATTAAAAAAAGGAGTGGGTAGCAAAAATCTAGGTAGAAGAACAAATACATGGGATAATAAAGTAGCAATCCAAGATGAATTCAATAGAACTAAATCATGCAATTAATTTTCTAGGAAAATTATATGAGTAATCAGGAAAATGTAAAATAACACCGTATACCTCTTTAGTACTGCTAAAATTAAAAGGAGTTACAACGACTAATGCTGAAGAAGATAGGAAAACTTAGAACTCTCTGTATTACTAGTAATGATATATATTCATACAACCACTTTGAAAAAATTTTTGGCAGTATGTCCTAAGCAAAACATTTATATACCTCATGACCCTACAATCCCATGGCCAACAGATATGAGTACTTATAGTTTCCAAAAGGCAGGTATTAGAATTGTCATGGTAGCTTTATTAAAAAACAACAAAAGAGTTGAATAGCTAAGTTGTGGTACAGTTCATAGTATGGAATATTACACAGCAATAAAAAAAAGAGAAGTCTTCTGCCGCATTCAAAAATATGAATAAATTTCACAGATACCAATGTAAGAACTAGAATTACACAATTCCATTTATATTAAGTTTAAATAGGCAAATTAATCTGTGGTCAGAGAGGTCAGAATAATTGTTACATCTGGGTAGCTGTTGACTATGAGGAGGCATCAGAGAACCTTCTGGGTGCTGGAAAATTTCTATATATTGATCTGGGTGGTGGTTATATAGGGGGATTTATACATGCCAAAATTCATAAGAGTGCTTCTTATTTCATACTGTAAATTATTTCTCATCATATATATATGAATAAATGAAGAACTTCATTTAGATTCAAATAAGCAATTCCACAGAATAGAGGAGAAGGATCCAAACAGCCACACAAATGAAAATACTAATGAGTTTTAATTTTGTACACAGAGTCTAGGCAAGTGGCATGGATAAAAGCTAATGAGGTCTTAATATTCAGAAAATGTCGTGTGAAAATGATCAATCCCACTAGACCTTCTCTGCAATGTTTAGACAGCCCATGATATTGTGATCACTTTCCTCTGCAATGCTTTAAGGAAAAGATCAACAAATTGGTATGCTTCCAGAGAAAAATAACCATATGTTGAACATATGAGGAAAGTCTAAAAGAACTAAGGCTTTTTTTTTTTTTTTTTGGGGGTCTGGGGAGAGAAAAATGGAAATAAAGAAGAAAAAACAAGACTTGAAACAAACCATATTTATACTACATGTCCTCAGAAGGCTGAAACAAAATTAATAGGTGGAAGTTACAAGTAGGTTGATTTTGTTTCAACATGAAGAATTTGCTAAATAATGGAGCTCAGCTAGTGCATTAAGTGAAATGTCCTTCAAGATCCCTGTTAATTCTGCATTCCATTACCTTTCAAATCAATATTAGTGCATAAACTGGGAGAAATTGGTAGGAGTAAAGGAAATCCACAGGCAGAAAGTCACCAACTATATGCTTCCACTTAAACAAGAGGCTTCTCACCTCCACTGGTGCAGTAACCACTCAAAGGCTGCATCGCTTAGAAGGGCTCTCCCAAGTGGGTTCAGCTCCCTTCCGAGACTGATAAAATAGAGTAGGAGTCTCTTGACAATGATTTTCCTGATTACCCATAATTTAAACTAAATCTTTATACAAACTGGTTTTTTAAAAAATTTTCTCAAACTATTCCCTGAATGTGGATGATAAGTGAGTAAAAGGCACAAGATCAGTGTTACTGCTCATGCAATTGGATAAAGTGCACTCCGGAATCATTGGAGCAATTTAAACGTCACTAGCAGCAAATGCTTGTATCTATTCTCCCACTCCGTTACCATTGGATTTTACCATTAAAACAAATTTTTTTTTTTGCTACTTTAGTAAGTCATAGAGCTCTGAGTTGTATCAATTAATATTTCTTTAATTAGAAATGAGGCCAGATAGTGAGTCCAAAGTCCCTGAAAGAGATAAAGCACCACACAATCCCAAAGTCATCCCATACTACCCATCATGCTCCAGTGGGGCCTGTGAGTCAAACTGCCTATTGCCCTGACAGGGACCTCCTCTGTCCTCACAAGGCCCGGCGGTTCCACAGGAGGGCAAACACGCACCGGGGCCATCTTTTCTTGGCACTAAGTGCACGTTACATTGTGGTATGACTGCTCCTCATCATCCAGCTATGCTTAGTCTCAGGACCAGTGTGTCTCTCCACGTCCTAGTAACAGTAAACGTTGCCTATCAATCTAAGGTGGGCGGCACCTCTTGGAAGAGTTCACAGAAACTGGTGTGTCAGTGCGTCCCCGTGACGACACTGCTATAAACACAACTGGCCACCTCCACATGGGGGCCCTGGGGGTAACTTTTTCTTTTGCTGGTCTGTAGTTTCTTATTTTTCCACAGTACACATGGAGTGCTTCTGTAAGTAGAGAAAATAATCTTGTTAGAAACAGTGCCAAGTGGGAGGAATAGGAATAGAGAGAAGGAAAAAAAGATTATATCTCTAAATTGTATTTCCTTTGTTTCTTTTTTTTTTTTTTTTAAAGACAAGACTTTCATAATGCCGTTGCTGCATAAATTGCTCAAAGTCACAGATCAAAGTGAGGCAAAAAGGGCAAACGTGGAAAGACTCAAAGATCACAGTAAAGGATCTGCTTTTCTAAGTCCGGAGTCGGGAGGAGGAGGGAGCTGCCCATATGAATCCACTTCAAAGCCAGTGCATCCTGGATTTTATGCAAACCCTTTTCTGTTCGAGTCCTGAAAGGTTCCGAACACCCAGTTCACTGTCTATTACCTGGAAATACTAATGTGTAATGTAACAAAAGGCAGGGGGAGAATCCACAGGCACTTTGACCTCATCATAAGCTGCTTAATAACCCTTCTGCCTCTACGTTTTCATGTGCAATTAAACCTCCAGGGAATTTATAATTGGGGGAAAAGATCCAAGAATGGTCAGTGACTTGCCCTCCCTAACTTCTGAGAGGTCACTATAGCTTCCAAAGCTTGACCCACATAAAATTCAACACAAAGGCTGTTTCCTTTTCCTCCCCCTCACCCCAGCCCATTGAACCTGCATTTGTGAAACACCGAGGGTACAGACTCTTCCTCTTCTACCTCGATCCTTCTTCCTGCACTTGCAGCCAAGCCAAAATGCTGGGCAAAGGGACAATTCTAATGAACCTTTGTTCTATAATAATAGAAATATCCATTTTTACTAATGCATACTGGGACATAATTATTAGGGCGTAGCTCTTTTAAAAATTAGACCTAAAATTACTTCTAACTGTAATGACTGGAGTAAAAAGATCTGACAACTCTCAATTTAAAGATCAAAATGTACATTTAAAAATATTCTGAGCACTTCTTATAAAAACCACTTACAGATATAGAGAGAGCACACTATCCTTCAAGAAAAACAGTGGATACTTAGGGAAATATAATAATAAATGCAGGGGGTCTGGGTACTTAGAAAATTGTATACAGAGGGTAAAAATTTTGAAATAAAAAAACTATGTTTAGAAAAACTTTAATAAAAATCTAATTAATAAAACTCCAAAGATGACCTTTAAAATAACTGAATTGAACTTTGACAACCTATCAAAGTTGTAAAATTTATTGCACTGAGGCCCCAAGGATATGACATGAGAATGGGTTTGTTTCACATTTATCAGGTCCCAGTGCTCAAGATGTAAAAGATGACAGAAGGGGACATGCTGACCTGTGCCTGAAAGGTTAAGTGGTAAAGTCGAACTAAAGACAAATGCGGTTTGACGGAGAAAGGCTGGCGAGAAAACCATGGCTCCGCTGGAGATGAGATTGTGCAGAAAGAGAGGTGTGTTGACTGAGGGGAGCGGGGCGGGGAGTCCAGGCCCTGTGCTGATGCTTGGGAATCAGCCCTTTTACCAGCTACATGACCAGATTTAAAATGGGAACTTCACTCCCCCTGTAAGATCTAACATGGCCCCACTCTAAGGCAGCCAGAGTAACACAGAAAAAAAATCGGATCTGAAAACACAAATCTGATTTTGTGAACACTCTGCTAGCTTCTTGTTACTCTTAGAACAACATCCAAACTCCTTGTGGTGACCTTGAGCCCGGAACGATCTGGTCCTGTGCAGCTTCCAGCCTCCTCCAGCCCCCTTCTTTCTGCCTCCCTTCCCATCCACAAAAGGCCTCAACGCACTGTCATCCAAGAAGATGGCTTACAATCAAAGACTTAATCATATTTTCTTTTAATTTCCTAAAATGATTATTTAAGTCTGCATTGTTCCAGAGCGCTTTAACACAGCTCATAACCATTGTTTAATCAACACAATCGCTAATGTAGACATGCAGTTATTTTGACAAGCCTAAATTATAATTACTCTTCTGGTCTTGGTTAGGTTCCTCGGTTGCATACATTGTTACTCCTGATTACCCACATACCCATCATTCTTAATTTTGAATGATTCCGAGAGCTAAGACCTGGAGAGTAGACATTAACATCTCCATAAACGTCACGGAGCAAAATATCTGTCCTTCTGAAAACCCAGGCTCACCTCCACAGCAGAACATCATCACACTATTTTAACACAGCGCAGCTTTCTTCTTCCCTGTTGAAGGGCACTGGGTCTGCTGAATGATTTTATTTTGGTTTGGTTTTAATTGCAGCACTCGCAGTTGGGGCCCAGCTCATGAACGGCTCTTCAGACAGGCCCGTGGCCCATCTTACCAGCTGCTGCGTCGTCTCACAGCTGCCAAGAAAACCCTTTGCTGTTTCAGCGTTCCAGGTGAGAGGGTGAAAACCGCCAGTTCTGGGAGCTAAAGAACCAGAATGCTCCACGTGACCTCAGCGTGGACACAGCGAGGTATGGGTGACTCACGATGGAGTTCACGCTTTAAAGCTAGTGGTTGTTGACCAGGGGCCTACTGATCTAGGAATGCCCTGCCTTATCCTGCTGCTGGCTATAGGAGAGACTTCACCCTCTGAAGGGAAGATATCAGTTTCTATCACCACCATTTCTCTAAGATTTACTGGGAGCAGTAGACGCCTTGCTTGCCCGGTTTCAAGAACGCGGGAGGTAACAGTGGGAATGGGCTTCCCACTGTACTCAAATAAGTGAGCTCTCTCTCCAGGCTTAGAAGTGTACTTTGGCCCTTAGAAGAATTGGTCCATCTTTCAGGCCTCTCTTCAGTCTTTAGGTCACTTTGTCTGAAACCACCAGTGTGTAGCACTATCAGTAATGTGATTGTTGTTTGAAGTGTCTATTGGACCCTTTGTCTTCACTTTAAACCTGGGTCACCCTCGCAACCCTGCCATCCACCATGCCGCTGGCAGGCAGCTGAAGAAAGCTACTGTTCACCAATGACTTTAGACCTGCTGGCTTGGACCCCCTTCTTCTTTCTGATCCTCCCCTTCTTTCCACCTCTGCCAGGTTTCCATTCTTTGACTGAATCTTCCATTCCTTTTCCTGTTGGCCCCAAGAGTTCATCACTGAGTTTGATCTCCCCTTCCTGACCTTTGGGCCTCTCTAGAAAATTTTCTCCTCCCTCTTTATTCATTTAATGAACTTACTCCCCAGTGTGGTCTCCAGCTCACTTAACAGGTGGCCTCAGAACAGAAGTTTAAACAGTAGGAGTTCAACAAAATGTACGACGTCTGTCCAGAAGGTATCCAATGATGTAATGTGAAAATAGAGACATTTATTGAAGAAGATACAAGATACAAGAAACACTGTATGTAGAACAACGTCATCTCATTCCCTTTCAAAGTAGGCATTTTGGGACCACACAGCATTCTCCCAATCACCACCAGCTGCCTGCTGTATTTTCCTGAATCTTATCAATGATCTGAAATCTCTTCCCTTTCAAAGGTGGTTTTAGTTTTGGGAAAAGCCAGAAGTTGCAGAGTGCCAAATCTGGGCTGTACTGGAGCTGAGTCACCTGGGCGATTTGATGTTTCACCAAAAAATGCTGCACAAGACATGATGCATAACTGGGCATGTTTTCCTGATGAAGCTGGCCATCACCAGCTCCCCACAGCGGTGGCCTTCAGAATTATCCGAATAGCTTCTGTGGAGGAATGTTCAAGCTTAACTCACAATTTAATGCAGATTCATTGCTCTACTCACTCAGTCATTTTGAATGTGATGGCCACACAGTACACATGCTCACTCAACAGTGTCTACCACCCCCACTGACTAGCACAGTGAAGTCATCATTGTTCACACATGCGCATTCCAGTCCATTCTCCTTGGCTGCCAGGTTCCATGATGTCACACAAACCATTCCCGTTATATTAACAGTGGCTCGACTTTTTCAGGACAGACCTCGTGTAATTTGCCAGCTCCGTCAACTCTGAAGGCTAAACCTCCAGTTCTTCCTCTCTCCTACTCTCTTATTCCATAGCTCCATCTTTTGCACCTGAAAGTCAACATCTTAAATTCAAATTGATCTTTCCTCTAAAATTAGATTCCTTCTGGTCTGGATTTCCAAAATTAGGTTTCTCTCTTTCTGTTCTTGGCACCATCATTTTCTTCCCTCACAAATGTCAGGATACTGGCCTCCTTTTTCAGCTCAAAGTGGTCACACAGGCCGTTTCTGCCTGGAGGACGCCTGCCTTGCTCCACACCTGGCCAACTCCAACGCAGTCCTCAAGTCTCACCTTTCGCATCCCCCAGCTCTTCCCAAGTGCTGATTAAGCAGATCTTCTACACCATAGCACTTATTACCATTATGATCTAAAAACTGACTTGTGTGATTGCGTATAGGGAGTTAGGAAACTTGCATTGCCCCAGTTCCGAAGCCATAGGAGGCTATGGAGTATTTAACACGTAGCTAGTAAAACTGAGCTGTGCTGTAAGTGTAAGACACATAGCAGAGTTTGACAACGTAGTACAAAGAAGAATGTAAAATATCTCGTTATTAATGTTTGTGTTGGTTTTAAGTTGACATAATATTTTAGACATATTGAGGTAAGTAAAATATACTAAATATACTATTGCAATTCATTTTGCCTGCTCTTCACTTTTTTAATGTAGCTAATAGAAAATTATAAGTTGCAACATGTGGCATAACCATCACTGTGAAGTGACGCAGCGATTCCACGTGTCTGTGTTGTATTACGCTGAGTTCCCCGTGGTTGGCATTAACAGTGCTCTGCATGAGGAAGGAAGAAGCCAAGCTGTCCTGTGATCCCTGAAGCCTAATCCAGCAAGAGTAGTGCTGGTTAGTCACAGGCAAGAGCACAGGGATTAGAAGCTGGTCAGCCAGACGTGTCAGGTGACAGCTAGAAGGGAGCATCTGTGAGCTGGGATGCTGAGAAGGTGGCCCCACACCAAGGTTCTTAGCACAAACACCCATTTTACCTGGTAAAAACACCCATTTGCCATATTATCATTCGTACAATCCACAGCTCCTTAGCTCATGCTGCTTAGCTGAACTGCAAAAGCAGCAGCTCACAGAGTCTAAATGGGGTATTTTATTGGTCAACTGTTCTGAGCCTCATCTCACAGAGCTGAGAACCAACCAGATGGCGTATGCTCCAAAGTGCCGCCATCAGCCTTAAGCGTTCTCCAGGACACAGACAGAGCACTGGACGGGAAATAGGGAGATGGGGTTCCTATCTTCTCTATCAGGTATTAATTTCAGAATCACTGGGCTATCATGTGTTAGACCTGTTGTTATCCAAGCTGGAATCAAGGCAACACTTGGGACCCTGTTAACAGCAAATGATTTAAACGGCATCAGCCCTATGACTCAGGGCTTTCAACTTCCCTGTGTCTGAGGCCCCTTGTGGCCCAAGGAAGCCATGGGAAGCCACAAGACCCAAAAGGACACTCGAGCTTCCATGAGACCTTCCCAACCCTACATCCATATCTCCTCGCTTACCCAAAAGCAACAGACACATTTTTAGACTAACACTGAGGAAGGAAAAGAAATCAAATTTAAAACAATTTAAGGGTGGAGGTGTGTAGGAATGAGCCAATGTACTGAGCTAGAATGGTCTGAGCAACAAAACACAATGTAATAGTATTGGATTGCAATCCATACAATAAAATGAGTATCTATGAGTCTACTCTGAAATGAATAAATAAATAAATTGAGGAGAATAGAGAGTTACCTAGTCCATGTAGAAGAATTCTTGTAATTAAAGTAGAAGAAACAAGGGAGGGAGAAAACCCCCATCAGAAAGAACGCCACAGTAACAGTCACGGCAGACGAGATCCACAGAGGGAGGCTAAAATTGGGGGCCGCACTTTGAGGAGACACAGGACATCTCCCAGGCTTCAAAATATTTCCCCCAAGATATTTATTCGTTATAAAGAGAAAAAGAGTAACTTTACAGAAGAGAAACCCAGCAGATACCACCTTATTCCCATTGCGAATCTCATGGGCACAGACATTACTTTGTATTCTTGCTAGACGTTTCTAATCTCTATCTCTGCTCATGAGAAAAGCGACAAACCAAATAGAGGGAGATTCTGCAAAATAACTAACCAGTTCTCCCCCAAAGTGTCAAAGCCACGAAGGACTCGGGAAGACGGAGGACGCATTGCAGATCAGAGGGGACTAAGCAGATGTGTGGGATCCTGGAACAGAAGCGGGTCACTAGTGGAAGACTGGGGACATACAAATAGAATCAATAGTCCAGTTAGAGGTGTTTCACCGATGGAAATTTTTTGTTTTGACAATTGTACTAGCACTGGGCATGATAACAGTTGGAGAAGCTGGGTAAAGGGTGTACAAGAATTCTCTATACTATATTTGCAACTTTTATTTCAATCAAAATCATTTTGAAATCAGTTGAAAAATGAAAGTTAAAAGTCTAAAGGAGGTTTAATTTTAAACCCCAACATGACAGGAGATGTTAAAAATGTAAAAGACAAGCATATTCAATGAAATAAAACCTCAAAACTTTACGTATATAATCATTAAGGATAAAAAAGAAATATCTGGTAGAAAAATATGTGCACCAATACAAAAGCCTGCGACTATATATCTTTACATGGAGAGAGACACTTTTATAAATAATATAAATTGTTAAAATATTAAAATACCAATCACTAGATTAAAAAATGAATCCTGACACTCCACAAAACAAAATAAATCAAAAAGAGAAAAAATATGGCTCTAATATTCATCCTCATTTATAATTAAAGAATGGAAAACTGAAACAATAAAATAGTACTGTTTCACCTAACAATTAGCAAAAATGGCAGTCATAGTATCACCAAATAATGAAAAAATGCCCCCAGAAAAAACTGGTGCTCATATATTGCAGTGCCGTTCTGCCTGTTTGACCAAGCCTTTGATTGACCTAAGTCTTTTAGCTGCCTTTCTGGACATCCCAAGTCCCATCCTAGCCTGATTTAAGCTATACCCAGGGTATAGCCTGCTTCAAGACAATTTTTTTAAAATATGGCCCCATAAAATAAAAAAATTGTAGCTTCTATCAAACCACTTAATTATTTAATTTCAAATGCATTCATTTATTCTGTAGACATTTTTCAAGTGTTTATTATCTACCAGCATTTTTCTAGATGCCAGAGAGAAAAAAGAAAGCAAAATATATTTAAAAGACTTCCACCCCCATTTCATGGAGTATATATTCCAGTGGAGTGGGAATAGTAATTTAAACTACATTACTGAATGTGAATAAATACATTATATTAGCATTGTGAAAGGGGATAAGGGCTACAGAGAAAAATAAAGCATAAAGGCAGAATAGGGAATATCAGGGCAATCAGGGAAGGCTTCACTGAAGAAGTGATATTTGAGTAAAGACCTGAAGGTGATGAGAGCATAGGCCTAGGGCATCTGGGAGGAAAGCGCTCCAGGCACAGAGAGCAGCCTATGCAGAGGCAGGAGCACGGCCGGCATGTCAGGAGAACAAGAAGTGAGCCAGCGTGACTAAGAACAGACAAAGGGACTGGAGTAATGGGAGATGAGACCAGAGAAGGAGCAGGATGGGCAGATGAGTTCGCACCAGAGTGTAAGTCAAAGGATGCACGGCCCTCTCCACTGAGAAAGTCTTGTATGAACAACATGTCAGGCAAATCAAATGGTGGGTGAGCGACATAACGGATTTACACGTGGAGACAAGCTCCGTTGGCAGGCAGACCACAGGTCCGCGTACCCAGGCAATGCTGCTGAAGGCCACCATAATGTCTTTTGGCCTTTAGTTAGTGACAGAGGGAGCCCATTGGAGAGTTTCAAGCCAAAGACTGATTTAGTCTGACACATTTCTGCAGAGTCGCTCGGAGCCTTGCATTGAGAAATGCTGATGACTTGAAGCAAAATCAGAAACAGAAGAAATGGTGTGAAAGGATTGGGTTCTAGACATATTTTGAAGGTAGAGTCAACGGAGTTCTCTGACAGGTTGAAGGGGGAAGAGAAAGAGAGGAATCCAAGATGCCATCAAAGTTTTTGGCCATTACAACTAGAAGGAGGGATGAAGCTGCCATTAACTGAGATGGGGAGACTAGGAGCAGGTTTGGGGACAAAATAAAGAGGATTTTGGTTTTCCATGGTAAGTCTGAAATGTTCATTAGGCCCCTGATAGGAGATATCCAGTAGGTAGTTGAACTTTACAGCTTGGTGTTCAGGGACCTAGTCTAAAACCCCTACTTCTTCCTTATTCTCCAGCCTCTCCCAACTAAATCTAGATCTGCACAAGTCATTTCTCACAATAACTTATAATAGTTTTATTTTAAAACCATTGCTGGAGGGAAATTTCTGTGCTTAAATATTGTTAAGACTTAGGACTAGGAGTGACTTAACACTGGTTATTTATTTTAATCATCGCAAGTCAAATAGTATTATTCCCATTATCAGAAAGGAAACCGAAGCTTAGACAAGCCAAATAATTTGCTCAGGCTCACATAGTCAGGAAGTAATTGGATGATGATTGAAAAACAGCTCTGTTCCCAAGCTTCTGCTCTTGAGAGCGCCCTGCTGTTCAAATGCTGGGCGACAACGCTGGGGATGTGGTCAGGGACGCCTACCCGCACAGGCAGGTGTTTTCTTAGTGAGATCAAATGACTGTGAGATGCTTCCCAGCTTTACAACCCTAGGTTTCTAGGAAATTTATTTTGCTACTGGAATGGCTTTGAGAATTTTTCATGTCTTCCCCCTGAAAAACCTCAGGAGAAGGAACAAGTTTCCAGTTCAGCAAGGGGATTAGGTGTTTCAAAATTATTATGGGCAACAAATAGGTTCCCCTTTCCCACCCCTAGGTCCAACCCTAGGACCCTTAAAAAGAATGTTTTAAAAATTCCAATGATATCATCACCACTACCCGCAGTACATATACACTCACCAAAGTGTGTGGCCAAGACTCGGAAAATGAAAACAGCCCATATTTGAACAAAAATCATAAAATCTCTGCAGGCACATTCATTAACACACCGTTCCCTTATTGTTCTCCTTCTCTCCCCACACTGCGCCCTCCCACCAAGTAGCCCTTAACGGCTGTTTTACTCTCCCGCCCACCAAAATGGCTTTTGAGCGTAGGAAAGTATCAGAAGGTCCCTGCTGAGCTGCCAGCTGGGGAAGTGTCACAGGCCACTGAACTCTAAAATGAGCTGTCTTCGTAACAAAGGGCCCCTCTCCCTTGGACCCACTTCAAGGGAATTGCACGCGGCAGCGCCCATTGCTGCTTTTGTATGCCACTTTGATTAAACTGGGAATTGATCTGCGCTCAGGGCTGTTGAGAACGCCAGGTGGTGGATTCTAGAGATAACAGATTATGTGAATCTTTTGTTAGAAACAGACGTCCCATTGTATGACTTAGAATATTTAAACACAAGTGCTAGGAGCTTCCCAGACCCCCTAATGGTCATGCACAGGAGAAAACCGATAAATACCGGTCTCCACTCTCCTGAGGCCAGTGATTGCTGCTGGGGACTGAACATGGCGTCGCCGCTGGCCAAAAATGAAAGAAGCTAAAAAATAAATACTCACGATAAAACAAGTAAACCAAAGCAAAGAAGGAAAAAAGAAATGTGCACAAGATACAACAAGAGTCCATCTTCATAGAGTCTGAATGTCAGAAAAACTGAAATGGTTTATCCTTTTAACTATAAACTCCTTGATGCGGTTCAACCTTGTTTCCTCAGTGTACCATGCAGTACGTCATTCGCTGATGATGTTTAATAATAAATGTAATAATGATACCTAATATTTATTGATCACTTCTGTGTAAATGTATTAGTTTTCTATTGCTATGTATTTCACATACATTGATCCATCTACTCAATCCTCCTAACAATCCTTTAGTTATTGATTTATTTAATTCTCCAAACCAGTCTATGAGGCAGATACTACAATTAGTCTGTTTTTCAGATAAGGAAATGAGGACCAGAGAAGTTGAGTAACTTGACCAAGGTCACACAGGACATGGCAGAATCAGGATTCAATCCCAGGCAACCTGGCTCCAAAGCCTGGAGCAGTCTACATTCTATCACTAATGCAGGCTATTGACTGTAATGCAGACTCGCTAATGAACTCACCTTCTATTCCCTCAGAGCTGTAGTAAGTTCTGGAGTTCTCCCAGTGTATGAGATGAGATCTCAAGCCATTTTTAAAAATTTAAACTTTATTGTATTTTTTCCCATTACCATTTAGTCCTCTGTCAAGCCACTTTGTAAAGAGTGACCAAAGAAAGTTTGAGGACAATTAAGCTAGAGACATTGTGGGGAGAGAAAAATGGACAGCTAAGGCTAGGTTGATGGGAAGATTTTCTGAGATGTATCTGTATATTAAAATCAAATGAGAAATCCAATACTGTAAATGAAATCAGCTGCAAAAAATGAGTATAAAAATTATGTACGATAAAATTTTACATAAATTTTATCCAAATTGATAGAGGAGATGAGCAAGCATCTTCCGCCTGGGCTACATGCCCTTCATAACCTCCTGCCTTTGAGCGCTCATATCTTCCATCCACTGAGTGGTGTTGGGAAGAAGGAAAGGGATGTTGATCACACAGGTACCATCCTCTTTGCAGATTAGGATGTCGATAAACCAGCTTCCTAGGGTTAATCTAGAGAGGACTTGGTACAGGCAGTCAAAGGATTCAAATGGGGATAGACACCCTGAATGGGGCGGGGGAGGGGAGGAAAGCATGTATTAAATCATAAAATGCACATCCATCAAAGTTCAAGCTTCACAAGTCAGTATCTCGAAATTCCCTGGCAAGGACATATTGTAGATTAAGGAATACATCCTTTAATATATAAATATTTTTAACTAAATTTCTTCTAAGTTCAGGCCTTTTAAAATTTAAGTATGTGCCTTTCCTAATTCTGGTGAGATTGGGGGTATTGCATTTAGAAAGGCTGTCTTTTCCCTGATTAAAGCAATCAAAAGGGAAAATCTTGTTGAAAATGAACTTTCTGAGCAATATCCGCCTTGCTGATGAGGCAAAAGGGATCTGACCTGCTCCTGAGCTTCCTGTTTGTTATCAATGAAAATCTGGGTCCAGGAAAAATACCACTTTAGCATCAGGTTGAGTAAGTCTTCTTATAGAAACTGAATAATCTTCTGTGGGAATGAACATGGCTATTTAATATATGAGAGCCCAAAGGCATAAAAATGACTCATTGAAATTAATTATTTGTATTATTTGATAAATTATCTCACGGGTAAAAGGGAATCACTCTAGGATGTTCTATGATACAAACTCCCTGAAACTCAGAGGATGCTAATTCCATTCACAGAATATTAACTAGCACTAGCAGGTGGTGGATTCTAGAGATAACAGATTATGTGGATCTTTCCTTAGAAACAGATCTATATTTAGCACACGGTGAGAGGGCAGGAACTTCACACATTCTCCCTTTGGCTACTAGGCCTTGGCAACCCCAAGTGTTACTGCTGTGAGAAAGGCCTCCCCCCCACCTGATGAATCTATCAAGAAATTGTATCACAAACATCAAAAGTGACACTTCGCCCCTTCTCCATGTAGCAAAGAGCCATTTCACACCTGCTGGCAAAAAATAGTACACCTGTAAATAACATTTTCCAAGGGAAAATTAGAAATCGACTCCAAAGCATCAGTAAATAACACCCAGCGACCACATCGGCTCTACCACCAACTGATACACAGGTCTCAGGCACACAAAGGTAACAAAAATCAAGTTAAAAGGGAAAAGAACGCAAAAGGGGTTTATTATAGTCAAGTCTCTGTCGACACTATTCTTAAAATTAATCCTGCTGGAAAGGTCGACTTTTAATTAATATTTTCAAAGATTTTTTAAAACAGAAAAAAATAAGAAGCACTTCATCAAGTATCTAGTTCTGGATACACATTCATTTCCTTATGCGGGAATGCATTCATTCATTTTAAGTTCTAGGAAAACAGGAGTTTTTGTCTGTTCCATTCATTGCTGTACCCATAGCTCCCAGAGACTGGTACAGGGTAAGAGCGCCATAAATGCTTGCTGAGTCCATTCACTCATCAAACACGTATTGCATGCCTACCATGTGCCAGGCCATGTGCCAGGGCCCAGAAATACAACGATTCGCTCTCAGCCTGTAAAGAACATGCCTCTCAGCTCCAAATTCATTTGAAAGCTTCTTTGAAATACCGTATCTAATGGGCTTCTCACGCTTGACATGACCAAACCGGAACTTCTTTCTCTCCCTGAGATCCGTCCTTCTGCTGGACTCGCCGCTGCCACTCTTGCCACCACCCCCTTCCAGCCAGAGTCATCTCTTAGGCACATGGACCAGGTCAGTTCATTGCCCGACCTGATGATACTCCTCCCGTTGCACGGAGGCCCGCTGACCTCCACCGCGAGCCGCAGCCCTGCCCCGGCTGGCGCCCCGTCGCGCACTGCGCCCCCCTTCCTGCCTGCTCACCGCGCTCCAGCCTCGCTGGCCGTCTTGTGGTTTCTTACCACCTCCAGTGCCTCCTCACATCAGGGCGTTTATACATGCTCTTCCCTGACTAGGGTCCTTCCCCCGAAAAATGGGACCTTTCTCATGACTTAGGCTTCTCTCCAAATGTCACCTCCTGGTAAAAGTGTTCCACGACCGCCCGCCCTAATTGCCGATTCTAAATGACCACTGATGCCGACTTAGTCATGGGGAAACAACTGAGGAGTCTCCAGAGAGGTGAAGCCTGAGCCTTCCCATCTGTCCCCAGCATCCGCAGGAGGTAGGACTGTTCCTTCACTGACATCTGACGGCCCCCTCCTCACTTCCTGATTGGATGCTTTACTCGACACCCAAATGAGCCAGGCGGCTGTGGCCCCGCCCACCCGCGGGGCAGCATCGCTGATTCTCCTGCTCTGGGACGGAGTCAGTTTGGCACGCGACTCTCTGGGTCGTGCCGGGGGTGCTCCACCGGGTTCCCCACGTCACTGCAAATGAATTCTCTTTCCAAATAAACGAAGCCCAACGACTCACTCCTCTATGTATATCCATAGAAATGCATGCAAGTGCCCTCGGGAGACAGTTGAGAGTGTTCATATAAGCTTTATTCACAGTATCCCAAATTGAAAACTACTCAAACGTCCATTGAAAGTACAATAAATTAATAAATTTTGGCATATTTGTGCAATAGAGTCTGTACAGCAATGAGGACCATATATAACAACATGAATGAATTTTACAAATAAATGTAGAACAAAAGGAACCAAACTGACAAGAAAAAAAAAGGCATTTCTGTATAGTTCTATATATAAAAAAGCCATAAACGAGCAAAACTCAACTACAGTTATTATACTTATAAATAATACAGAGGTGGTAGAATGTTAAGAAAATGTAACAAAATAACTACCATATACACTTTGAGAGTGTTGATCTTTGGAATGGAGAAAGGGGGTAGGGATTGGAATGATGTAGACAGGATGTCTCTGGGGAACATTGACAATGTTCTATTCTTCACCGGGAGCCTGTTTACACAGGTGCTCATTTTATAATTCAATAACCTGCATATTTGCATTTTATGCACATTTCTCTACATCTGCTATATTTTGGGGGGAGTAATAAAAACATTGAAGCACATCCTTGCTAGATAGAACAGTACTGCCCCAGGACATCCTTAGCACTTGGTCCATATAAATTCCAATTTATTAAGCATTGTTGTAAGGTTTTCTATATGTACAGCCAAACACAATCCTAGCTGATACAGCATTCAAAGGATGGAGAGAAGAAGAGGGGCAATGAAGGAAACAATGAATGAAAAAGTGTTGTTAGAGTTACTAAGAGAACCAGGAAAGCCAATTAGATAGGAAGGTCAACTTGACACCAAAGACTACCACCACATGGCCAAATAGGAAGAGCACATAAAACGAGGCCATTTTACTTGGCCATTAGATGGTTATTTCCAAAGAAGAAAATTAGATTAATGTGCATTTATATTATATTTAGAGAAACTGTGTATCTATGCTTTACTGACTTAAAAATCTGCACATACTCAAAAAACTTTTTTGTATAATATTTCTTAAGTGGCCAGAGAATCATGCGTTAACACATTTCAGGTATGACAGCAAAGAAAGCCAGTGGAACCTGACTGAACCCCTAGAAAAAGCAGGAGAAATTAGTTGCCATAACTGCTCCCACCAGTACTGCCCTAACCAGAACAAGGCTAATATATTCTTCTAAATGAGATGGAAGATTCTCTAAGAGAAGGAGAAGAGGAAAAGAGGAAAGAAGGAAGAAAGGAAGGAAGGGAAGGAGGAAGAAAGGGGAAAAAATAAGTAAGTCTGGAGGGAGCAATGCAATGTAATTAGCATTACAATAGAAATAAGCATACTTAGCAGTGGATAGATATGCAAGAGAATCAGGGAAGACTTGTCAGCAGAAGTTGTTCACAAACTGAGACCCAACGACAGTGGAATTAGCGTGAAGAGCCTGGGAGGGAGTAATCTGGAGTCCGCTCAGGGAGAAGCATGGAAGTATAGTAAGCAGGTCTTAATCCTTTCATATCTCTCTCTCAAGGTTTCTTTCCACCACGGTGCTCAGACGTATCAGGTAACTCCCCATTCTGAATTCTGCCAACTTGATTTGTCCAATAATATGAAATACTGACCATCATCCAATAGCCACTAACTGAATTTTGTTAATGGCTTCCCATATGTTATATGTGGGCTTCCTGGCAAAATCAGATCATACCACGGTTCCTGGAACAAGGTCTGTTACTAGAACACCGTTGGTGCCACTCATGGAGGCTTGCCAGTGGACGTGGGAAAGAGTTAACTCGGACTCATCCCGGGCTTCCCTTGGGGACGGATGTACAGCACGAAATGTCAGAGCAACTCAGACCACGACGGGGTTTTGTGGCAGCGCCCACACGCTCACCGTGTGCCACTTCATGCTAAGAGAAGCATCTGAAATGACCT
This sequence comes from Pteronotus mesoamericanus, assembly GCF_021234165.1. Lineage (NCBI taxonomy): Eukaryota > Metazoa > Chordata > Mammalia > Chiroptera > Mormoopidae > Pteronotus > Pteronotus mesoamericanus. The sequence goes on from NW_026555302.1 coordinate 3,500,727, forward strand.
AGATTTAAAAGTAAACATCTTTGCTTGTCTCTGTCTAATGTAGAACTGGAAAATGACGGGAACAAGGAAAAGTTCCTTGTATCCATTTTGCCTTTACTCTTCCTGTTTAAAAATTGTTAGGGATGCGTGCAATGCAAAGGCAACCTTTTGTACTTTGAATTTTCAGCCATTTACAAAGGTGAGGGTTGGGGAGAATTTGAGCAAGATTAAAAAATATATATCACCTTGTAACCTGGTATAGAAAACTTCAGAAGGCCTTACTCAAATTACCATCATTAAAATATTCACAGCAGCTAGGACTTCCCATCCAAATCTCTATACCCTGCTAATGAAAGCTAAGGGATGAACCAATCACTTGGACTTTGATCGCAAAGTGTGAAAAATTACTGTGTTTCACAAGATACATCCAGTCACTGAAGTTCTCATGAGCTTTGCACAGAATAGGGGGTCCAACACTCACTAAAGGAGTTAACTGATGAAGGAGAATCCATGGATGAGAGGGAGTATTGAACATTAAATAAAATTTAACTCAAAATCATGGTCCAATTAACTGATGGTTCAGAGCTGATTGACACAAAATGAGCTATTATCTCAATGAAACTGTCAAGAAGGTAAATGACTAGAAATCAGGTTGTTACAACATCCTTCTTCCGTTGGTGTCCTCACACTCTCGCCCTCTCAGCATTTCCCTTCCCTGTCCTCCCACCCCCGGTTTCCCCAATCCCTGGCCTCCAGAATTTTTGTTAAAGTTCACAGACTGCTAAAGGCCCTTGATTCTCTTTATAGCAGCAATGTTTACCTCTTATGTCGGAAGAGTCTGTTCAATTGTCCACTCATGCCTTAATTTACTAGACAGCAAGTTACTGCCCTGCATTGCAGTAGGTGTCCGATATATAGTCTAGGGCCACAAGAAATCAGCAAGGCCACTTTGTCCCACCCTCCAGCTGCTTGGAGTCGCTGGGGAGACAGAGATGAGTAAACAAAACAGCCAATTACAATACAGAGAGATATATATTTGGGGCTCTGAGGACACATGGCCTGACATAGGAACTTACAATCCAGCTGAAGAGAAAAGGCATTTGAAACTTAAAGGAAGTTGGTGTTGTTTAATAGTTCATAATAACAGTTCAAGAGAACCACTTAATGTAAGTGGTTAGAGGATTACGATTACTGGTGAGAGAAAGTTAGGTCTAGATGGAATCTGAAGATGAGAAAGCTTAGCCAGATGGAAAGGTGCAGGGGCAGTTCAAAAGTAGAGGCGTGGCAGGCAGTTAGGCATTAGGAGAGCAGGGACGATGGGCCAGGTACAGAAAGCCACCAGGGTGGAAAGCCTCAGGTGCCTAGCAACAGGCAAAACTGGAAAACAAGGACCTGGCCCCCAGGGTAACCTTTCCTCCCCTAGCGTATTGCTGGTCGCGCAGTTTACACTCCCCGACCTTTCATACCTCTGGTCACAAGGGTTCAGACCCCCCCACCCCACCGCCCTGACCTTTCTTCCCGTGGCATGTCACTAGTCATGTGGTAGACCCCCTGGAGCAGGGACAAGGGGCCAAAGAGTGGCCTCGTGCACTCCCATGCGGACCCTTGCGTGACCGGTCCCTCAAGCTTCGACCTCCAGGGAGAGTATCGAGTTGTGCGTCAGCTCCAGGCTCAGAGAAGTAGCAGAACCAGGCTGACATGAGGACCAGCTGCACTGACGGGTGACCCCCTGCCCTGGTGCCGGCCAATCAAGGGAGGCTGTGGCCCTGAAAGGACACACCTGGAAAGCTGATGAACGTTCTATTGAGACCCTGCCCTGGGACCTGCCCTAAAAGCTCCACCCTTAAAAGCGCTGAGGACAGAGGACCCAGCACAGTCTCCCTCTTGGGAGCCCCCTGCACCTTGCCTGTCCCCCTCAAGGTGAGTTACCTTTACCCCTCTCTCTCCTGGGCTCCAAGGGCCCTTCTTTAGTCTCTGACTTGTTTCCTGAGCCCATTTCTTTTACAGCTCACTTTTTCTGCCTCTGTGGCTTTCTAAATAAACTTTTTCTCAAGTTGGCCTCTTGGCTCTGAATTCCTTATCACATGGAGCTTTTCTCTCTCCTCACCAGAGGCCATATGGGAATATCTTTTCCATTTTGCCCATTCCTTTAAGGCACAACTTAGCAATTCATCATGTCTTGCCTTAAAATCTTACATTTATAGGGCTCTTTTCGTTTTTCAGTTGTCATATATGTGTCTTGTCAATGCTTGTGATATCTGTACTGTTTCAAATGTCCCGCATCCTCAACTAAATTGTAAGTAGTTCCTTAAGAACAGCATCTGGCCCTGGCTGGTATAGCTCAGTGGATTGAGTATGGGCCTGCAAACCAAAGGGTTACCAGTTTGATTCCCAATCAGGGCATATGCCTGGGTTGCTGGCCAGGCCCCCAGTAGAGGGTGCGTGGGAGGCAACCACAGACTGATGTTTCCCTCTCTTTCTCCTTCCCTTCTCTCTAAAAATAAATAAATAAAATCTTTAAAAAAACACAAAACAGCATCTGATTGTGTCTTTCTTCCTAGCACAGCTGTCTGCCAGAGCAAATGTTTGCTGTTTATTAATTATTTAGTAACATGGTATAAGTAAGCTAAAAAAAAAAAAAAAAAATTACCACCCCAAACCACCGAGTCATCAAGGGAAAAATGGAAAAGACTGTTTTCTTTGTTTTGCCTCCAATGGCTCTGTGTAGGGATCTGCTCTGAGAAATCACCTAGGCAGCTTCTGCTCTGTAGGCACAATACGTTTTTTCAAAGAGTTGTGTCCGCGTGACCCCAAGACCATTTGCATTTCAAGAATAATTCAAGCTTTGGATCAAATTTTATCCTCTCCACGGCGATGCTGCTGCCACCTAAATCTCCAGTACGTCTGAAATGTCCACAGAAGACAGAGAAGATTCTCTTCAATCAGCTCCTGAAAAGAGAGACACACTTGGCTGCATGTGGCAGTCAGTTTCCCCCAAAAATGATGGCTGGAAACAAAACTTCTAGTCATAATGAAAGGATACATGTAGCTGACTCTCCTCCACAATATTTTTGAGACAAAAAAAAAAAAAAAAAAATCTAATGTGAACTTGGAGCAAGATTATTTTCCTTGAGGCAACATGAGAGGACTGTAAATTTGCTCAGTTCACTGGTTTACAAAGTCATGGTTGTGGCACATATGGTTCAAAACAGGTTCCAGTTCCCAGGGCAGCCAAAGCCTTAAGGCTCCAAGAACCTGCTCCAAGGTTCAGAAGTGTCCTTTCACTAAATGGAAAGTTCCACTAAAAGTAAAAATAATGCAATCATACCAGCATGCTAGTACTGATTAAGTGATAAGCCTTAAATGCACTTCCACCTTTGCAAACTATCTAGCAGGATCAGGGTGCTGCAGGTGATCATTAGCATTTGCTTGATAAAGCAAGGTGTATATTTTCGATGAAGGGCTTGAAGTAGATTTAGTTCTAGTGAAAGAACACACTACTCACTATTATTAGTAACTTGTGCCTGACAGTTTTTTTCATCATCATTAACTCAACAGTTACTAAGTCCCTGTTATGTTACAAGCACTGAGCCGGGGTGCAGATGATTAACCTCACCTCGCCACCCAGGAACTAACAACTGAGTGGTGGAGGAAAACACGTGACACAGATAATTCTGCTGAACAGTGATAACCGCTATTAAAAACGTAGGCAAAGAGGACAGTGGGTTCGAAGGAAGCTACGAAGAATGTGCATCACTGTGGTGCACGCAGCGCTGCTAGAGGGGACATCAGTGGGCTTAACGGCGCTGAAAGTGAGGCGACTGCAACCATTCTTCAATTGCGCTCTTGAAAAAACATTTTAAAACCACTTACATTTTCCATCAGGAATACTCATTTAGTGATTGCTTCATCAACGAGTCATAAGACCCAAGATGATTTTTAAAAAGCAGTGCGAACTTCACCACCATCAGTTAACCCACTTACCTACTCTCAAAACGGGGACCAGCCCAGCGTGAGCTCAGAGGGTTGACGCTGACCCAAAATAACCCAGAGGAGCTCATGTGACTCTTGACTGCTTTTGATCATGACAGCGAGAAAAGAGCAAGTCAATTCCAAAGGCAACCTACGAAGCAGCTGGACTCCTGTGCGCTCCCAAAGCCCTCGCCTCTCACCTGCCTTTCCAGGCTGCAGTTACCTAAACAGTCGCCCACTTCTCATCAGTCAGCGAACATCTCCCCGATGTGCTCTGCCTTCCTGATCATGTAACTTTTATGTAGTGACTTGCATGTAAGAGCTCGCTTAGGTGTATGAATGAGTCTTTCCACTTCTGTTCACTTTGTCAAGTTGTTTCTTCTATGTCAAGTGCTGTTTCCACATCTTTTTCTTCATCTCCCACCACAAATCCCGGCCCCCTCCCCCGGTTCTTACCGTGTCTATCTGTACGGTAAGCTCTTTAAAGGGAGAGGATGTGGAAGGGGGGAAACAGGACTTCTCAAAATAGACATCTCTACTCGAACCCTGGTGCTATGACCCTATTTAGTCACTTTACTTACTGTCACCTCTGGGTTCGTCTTCTGTAAAATCAGAGTGATTCCCTCTCATGCAGAGCGTTACTGTGAGGGAAAACAGAGATATGTATAAAGTTCCTGGTGTGCTTTGGTGCCAAACACCTAGTCAATGTGCAATAAGTGCTCGTTTCTTTCCTTTCCTAATTCCCAGCTTGAGGCCCTGCTCGTCTGAGAAGCCTGTCCACTCACCCACGAAGGTCCGTTCCCGCCAGAGTGGAGCCATTCTTCCCAGGCTCTGAAGGCTTCTGTGGGAAGAAAACCTGCAGCTGAGGAACTTCTGAAGTTAGGGGAGGGAAACGGGATCAGGTAACTGAAAGGCATTATCAAATCCAAATTGCTCTTGGTTGTTTCTTGTCCATGCCCTGACCAGAGATGGAACCCGCAACTTAGGCTCTGATCAATTGGGCCACCCAGCCAGGCCCTGACCCAAACTGTTTTAAATTCAGCCAAATGAAACTGTAACCCAACTTGCTAAATAAAAACAGTATCAATGACATTTAGATCTTCTAAATTAGCAATTATGACTACTGCATTATTTTCCATTTACCACTCCCTGCCCATTAGAAAACTTCTGAAGAGTTTCTTGTCATTTATAAAGCTGCTAGTAAATTCATTTGATTTTGATGCAGATAATCCACACACTGCCAGAAGGTATATTTTATCAGCACCCAAGTGTTCCACAGCTCTCTGACTTGCTGGCTCAGGGCTCTTGACTCCCTTGTCTGAAGTTCCAACCATCTCCAAGACAGGGAAACACTTAGGTGCTTGAGCGGAAAAAAAGCATGAAGTGAATTCTCATAAACCCTTGTGTACTGCCAAGCGCGTGTTCCACAATTCCACTTCCTGGTACTGGAGTCCATCTGGCTTTCCCAGGTCAAAGGCTGCTTGACCCCCAACCTCCCAAAGCTGTAGTTCCACAGTCTGAAAACTGACTTTTTTCAGCCTCCTCTATTAGCTTCTTCTGTCTTCATGAACAATAACCCTAGTCCGATTCTGTTTTCCTCTCAACCCTCTTTCCTAATACCCTTTTCTGTACCACCGAACACGTGATGCCTCTGCTTCCAGTTCCTGTACTCTTGGCTACTTCTGTCAGAACAAACAAAACACCCTACCGTGCATGTGGCAGGCCCGTTCCATTCTAAGCACTTCCAATGTATTAACTAATTTAACATTCACAACAACATTAAGAAAATAGCCATTATTATCCCCATTTCATAGGCAAGGAAACTGAGGCTCAGAAAGGCTATAACAGGTAGATTCAGGATTCAAATTTGGGCAATGTATGGTTCACGGAGCCAACGCTCGGTGTGTTTTCTTGATTCCTTGCTCAAACTGAAACCCCAGGCCTCACAGACTCTCTATTGCTGGTTTTGTATAAAGTATATTTTTAAAAGAAATATACCCTTGTGAAATCACTGTCTGATTCCTTCACCCCTCCTCTCCGGACCCTCCCCCTTCCCCCTTTACACTGTCTGATGTCAAATAAATGTTGTTTGATTAGAGCCTCAATGTGTCTCCACAACTGGATAAATCCCCCAGTAGAAGAGAATGCTTCCATGTCATAGCCTGAAGTCTTTCCCTATCTTATCCCATCCCCAGCTGAGAGATGTGCCTTCTCTTTGAGGTCACCAATAAAGATGCAATACAGAAAAAAAGAATTTTTTTAATATGTATTATTCTGGATTGGACCATAAACAGCTCCATACAGTATTTTGCTTTCAGAGAGGGAAATAAAACAAAAGTCGTTTTGTAAAAGACATCTGTAGCTACACACCACAATCTTTACTGCCTTTTAATGAACTTTAATAGATCTAGCACCACTCTTTCATGCCCTTGTGAACCAATGAATATTATCAAAGTACAAATTTTTATAGATTTTCTACCAACAATGAACATGGAAACGAACTTTTAGGATCAAGATGTATCCTCTGCTTCTGACACAGCCCTATGACTCACAGAATAAGCCACGTTTGTTCCATTCAATCGTTCAACAAACATTGATTGAGCTCTGCAATACCATAGTGAGCAAGACAGACAATATTCCTCCCCTCGTGGTGCCAGCATGGGACATAGACAATAAACAAGAAGCACTTAATTGCAGATAATAATGAGTGCTATGAAGAAAACCAGACAGGATGATGTGAGAGAAAGCGAAGTGAGTAGAGGGGAAATTCGCTTAGATTGGGTGGTCCTGGAAGGCCTCTCTGATGAGGTGACATTTAGCTAAGACCTGACCGCCAAGAAGCAAGCATGTTTCCAGGCAGAGAAAACAGCAAATGCCAAGTCTTTAGGTGGAAACAAGAGCCAGGAACCCCTGGCGCTGGAGAGTTCACCACTGCATATGCCTCTTCTGACTTTATGAATTTTACATGTAAGTCTTGTCAGCCTTAATTCTTGTGGACTGAAGATGATTTTCCATCCCTCTTATGACTGCAGTTGCCAGGTTCCCAGGGCTAGCGTGTCTTTGTCCTCTCCGGAGGACTCCGAGCTGGGCCAGCTGCAGTTACCGAGCCTTACCTGTTGATGATTAACACCCACAGACTGTGGAAAACAGATTGTGCGCGTAGGTCAGCCATAAAATTCTTACTAAATAAGTCTGCAGGAGATTTAGGCCAGTTACTGGGGAGCTGGGCTATGCACCCCTGCATAACCTCCACCTTGCTCAGTCCTTCACCCCATCTCACCTGGTCGCTAAGGAGCCTGTGTTGAATAACAACCTTTCTTAGTTTGTGGGAAGCCAGCGTTAACAATTGAGCATTGTCTTCCTCATTGTTTTATGTTGAAATCCTGCTAAGACCCTCGGGCTTGTGTGTTATACCGGATGAGTCATTTAGTGAAAGTTCTAAGATTTAACTTGATCAAGAGATAATTTACCCAAAAAAGATGAGCTTTAGTAGAACGTGCCTGATGAGCCTATCTCCCAGGCTTAAAAATCATCATAAAGTTGAAAATAAACCATACTCCATATTAGTGATAATTATATCCTCTCAGTGGGAACAGATATACTTTCTTTGCATTCAACCCATCCACTATTCACACATAAGTTCATCAGGCACTAACTGCACCCTTGTCTCAGACTGCTCTCCCCTACCCAGTCTAAGTCTCCACATTCCCAAGGCTTTGGGGAGCTCCCTCACTGGTGTCACCGTTGCTAACACTAGGGTGTGAGATTCTTTCTCACCTGTATCTTCACTCATTGGTCCACACACCTCTGAGAATGGTAAGATATCTCCCACTTGTTTGTTCGTAAATAGCTGTCACAATCTCTTAATGAAGAATTTTTTTTAAACACCCTGAAGATTTGTGCTTCCCTATATTCATCCAATTTTCTTCTTTCTGTTCTGTAGCTTAGGCTAGTTTTCAATCCTAGAGACATGATACCTCCTTGATGATACAAGTAAGAGTCCAAATAGTCAGAAGACCACAATTTCAGTCTTGTAATTATTTATTCATTCAAAAAAATATTTATCATGTACCTGTTATGTACCAGAATCTGCATCACCAATAGGTTTTTCACCTTGGACTAGTGGCTAAATTGCTCTATGCCCCAGTTTTCTCATCTGTACATTCCTCTATAAAGAGGGTATTGTACCAGGTAATCCTAGTTCTTTGCAGTTCTAAATGTCTTCGCATCTAAGTCCAATTCTAATCCCCATATTTTTTCTCAATCACACTTGTCTCTAAGTAAAGTGACTTTGTCATATAAAAATTTCCCATTATAATAAAAGCTCATACTGGTTATGGCTCCTAAAGCATTAACATAATTCCACTGAGAGAAAAAAATTACACTAATCATCACTAGAAGTCCAATGCGCTATCCATTCCGCCACAGAGCCCACTACGCTGATCAATACTTCTGGGGTTTAAATGAGTATTTGCAAGGATAATAAATTATACTATATGTATTCACAAAAGAGTCTGAAAAAAATAATATGTTATAAATGGCTTAGAACCAGTTTCCTTAAGAAGAAAACACAAGTACATAACCAAGCACTGAAAACGTCAATAAAAAATGTAAAATTCCAAGCTGAATAGACAATACAAAAAAATAGGTTACATCAATATTGCTGGTAATATTGTAAAGGTTTCTGAAATAATAATTTGACTTGCATCAAGAACCAAAAATGGGTTGTGCAGATTAATTACAGTAATACCCTAATCTTCATTTTTCTGTCTGTTGATTCTGGACTCACCCATGTAAATTGCTTTGACCAATGAGCTTACTCTCTTTCCAGTCATACGTCTTTGCCATAGCCATGAAAGAACATGCCCAGGTTAGCCCGATGGGTGAATGTAAGAGACATGTGGAGAAAAGCCAAGTCTCTCCATCTGGAACTGGCAGCTTCCCTGAGTGAGGGAGCTGGGGCTGGGAGTTCAGAAAGGCTAAAGCAGCTAGAATTTGTAGGGAAAAATACCAGAGAAGAGAAAGTTCTGGAGATCTGCAAAGGGCCACCTGGAGTCTTCAGCTGAGTAATGATCACCCTGTGTGTTAGGGAACTACCCAAGGTCTGAGAAACTTCCACCCAAAAATATCAGAGACGCAATTCCAGAGCTCACACAGAGCTAGAAATAGTTCCTGTTCCCACCAGCTAGAGTAGAAAACCTTGTAATTAATGAGGCATCATGCTAATGAGTGACCTGAAGGATTTGTCCCAGGCAGTGGAGTCAAATCTGTTCTAGACAAAATTCTGCTCTGCTCCCACCTAGCAGAACTGAAAGGCAAGACTGAAGAGATCAAAGTGTTTCCAAGTAACTCAAATGGATCCCAAAACAAGTCTCTAGAATATTTACAGAAATACAAAAATATCCAGTTCCCAAGAAGATACAACTCATCATTTCTGCAACCAATGAAAATTTACCAAGAATATTAGTTTGTTAAGGCAGCTGTAATAAAATACCACAAGCTGGATGACTTAAATAATAGAAATGTATTTTCTCACAGTTCTGGAGGCTTGAAGTCTGAACCCAAGGTGTTGGCAGGGCTGACTCCTTTGAGGGCATGGAGGGATGTGAGAAAATGACCTGTTTCAGACCTTCCATCCTGTCTTGAAGAGGCCATTCTCCTTTTCCCCGGGTCTCTTCACATGGCTAACTCTGTCAATGTGCCTCTTCCTAAATGTCCCTTTTTTATAAGGACATCAGTCATATTGGATTAGGGTTCATCCTAGTGACCTCATTTTAATGTGATCAACTTGTATTAACCCTGTTTCCAAGTAAAGTCATATTCTGAGACACTGAAGATTAGGACTTCAACCTATGAGTTTGGGGAAAGGGGACATAATTCAACCCGTATCACCAAGCATGCAAATAAACAGAAAAATATGCCCCAAACTGAGAAAAATCAAGAAGTTGTATAGATGGCAGAATTAGGATTTGACAAAGACATTTGATCAGTTATTAAAAATATATTTTACTTGTTTAAGAAGTTAGAGGAAAGTGGTATGATTAATGTTACAAAGAGACTTGGAAGATATAAAAGGACTCAAATGAAACTTATAGAGATATAAAAATATAATGTAAGATAAAAACATACTGTAAGAGATTAGTAACAGATTAAATACTGCAGATAATCAGTGAACTTACAAACAAAGAAAAAGAAATGATCAAAAATGTAACTCGGAGAAAAAAAGACTGGGGGGAAAATAAGCAGAACATCAGTGAGCTGTGGGACAACATCAAACAGCATAATATCTATATAAATAAAATGCCAAAGGAAGAGTGGGAGACTTAAAAATTATTTGAAGAGATATTAGCTGAAAATTTCCAAATTGGATGAAAACTAAAACTATAGAAGCCCAACAAACTCCAAGAACAACAAACATGAATAAAACCACACCATCATGTTGTTATCAAATTGCTTCAAACCAATGATAAAGAGAAAAATCTTAAAAAGAAGCCAGTGGAAAAAGACACATCTACTAGAGAAGAGCCAAGATAAGAATCACAACAGACTTCTGAAAACAACAAAACCAAGAGACAATTGAGCTCTGGCAGCATAGCTCAGTTGGTTGGAGTTTCATGCCATATACCAGACAGTTGTGGGTTCAAGTCCTGGTCAGGGCACATGCCTGTGTTGTGGGTTCAATCCCTGGTTGGGGTGCATACAAGAGTCAGCCAACAGATGTTTCTCTCTCACATCAATGTTTCTCAATGTCTCTCTCTCTCTCTCTCTTTCTCACCCTCCCCCCAACTTCTTCCCTCTCTAAAACTGATGGAAACATGCCCTTGGGTAAGAATTTTTTTTTAATTTTTCTAAAGAGACAATGAAGCAACATCTTTTAAGTACTAAAAGAAAAAAAATCTGTCAACCTAGAATTCTATACTCAGTAAAAATAGCTTTCATAAATGGAGGTGAAATAAAGACATTTTCAGACATACAAAAGCTGAATTTATCAATAGCAAACCTGGCCTACAAGAAATGTTAAGGGAAATCCTTAAAGCATAAGAAAAATAATACCAAAGAAAATTTAAGTCTATCAGAAGAAAGAAGGGAACCCAAAATGGTAACTATGTGGGTTCTAAAGCTGGTAGGAAGAGGGGAGAAAACAAGTATATACACTGTGAAGAAACTCAGGTATCTGATATCACTATCTGAAAGAAGAATCATATATCTTAGAAACCAACAAAATTATATATTTCCTAAATCATATATTTTGGGAACCAGCTATTATGAAAGTCATCCTCACCTGGGAAGCAGGTTGCTCCTTTGAGAGCATATGTAAACCTTACCCCATCATTTTGCACTGGTTAAATGCTTCACTGCTCTTTGCAAATGAGCAAACAAGCAAGTGCTCTTCTGTAATAAATTGGGAGCCAAAATCATGAAATGCTGAAATCATCATCCTCAAGTTAGCTGTGGCTATTTTTAGGTCAAGTTTTGATATGAGGAGAAAGGAAAAAAATATATTCTAATCCTCTTCCTAGGAACAGCTGTAATCAGCAGATGCCTGCAATGACAAAACTCATGTTATGAAAGTTCTTCATTTAAAAATCTATTCAATAGCAACAACAAAAAGGCATCAGTGGATTTTTACTTGTTGAACCTCTGGGAGGTTGCCTATCTCTAAATGGATTGTCATTAATTTTAATAACATACATGATGAGGCAAACAAACAAAAATACAAGAAGGAAAAATTATCATGTTGAAAGAGGATGTTTTATAGCCTATTTGCTTCTTTTATGATATCAATATATATAAAGAGATATTACTATGGAAGTATGAGTTTATATGTTCTGGCTTTTGTATGTATTAGTGTCAAATCCCGCAGACTGCACCCTAGCATTAGAATGATTTACTATTTTCCTCTGTTCCATCCTGCTTCATTAAGTGCCCTAACCCATTGTCAGAGTTTCATTTAGTTTCTTTCTACATTTTCTTGCTCTCCCTTTGGCAAATAGGTAAATAAGCTACTGATAAAAGTCTTCATTGGTCATTCATTCATTAAGATGATATTTATTGGCAACTCCCATGGACCAAACAAGATTCTAGACAGTGAAAAAAATGGACAAAAATCCCTGCCTCCATGGAGTTTACATCCTAGTAGAAGAGGGACAATAAACCAAGTAGAGACTGAGCCACGTGGTGATTAGAGTGATAGGGGAAAAAAACGAATCAGCGGAAGGGAAAAGGGAGCAGTGCTGGGGAGGGCTGGCAGCGTGGAAGAGAGTGAAAGGTCTTACTGAGAGCACGACACTGAATAAAAACCGAAAAAGTGTGTGGAGAGGGGCCATATAAACAACTGTAGAAAGAGCATTCAGACAGAGGGACCAGGATGGGCAGGAATGAGAAACAGCAAAAAGGCCAGAGCAGCTGGAGTGCAGGGGATGAGCAGGACCGGTCAAGCCACTGACAGAAGGGACAGAGGGGCAGGTCCTGAAGGTCTTGTAGGCCATTGTCAGCATTTGGGTTTTGACTCTGAGACAGATGGGAAGTCATGGGGGTTTGAACTGAGGAGAACCAAGAAATGGCACATGGATTTTAAGTGATCCCTCTGGCTGTTATGTTCAGCATAGACTACTGAGGATGAAGGGGAGGAACAGGCAGACTCTGTAGGAAGCTCCTGGAGCAGTGCAGGCCAGGGAGGATGGAGGCGGAGGTTCCGATCCGGGCTTGCAGCAGCCGTGGCGAAGAGACCCGCTAAAGATGGCTGCCCACCCAGCAGTTCCGGCCGAGGTGCCTGGGTTGACAGTCGTACGTTCTTGGAAAAGGCTTTTTAAAAAATATTTATTGCCTTTAATAAAAATTTCAAAACTTTTCGAAAGCCAGCAAGTCAACATTTCCACGTGGGAGACTGGAGTGAAAGGCTATTGCTAGTGGAACTGCAAAGATAGTGACGCCCCTGTTTTTTAAGGGCGGAAGTTTATTCACTGAAGCTTCTTCTTAGATGACAATTAAATAGGGACTCTGCCTTGTTTCTCTCCTGGCTATGGAAAATGGTTTCTTAAAGGCAGTAAGCTCACTTCCTTGCCTCAGTAAATGCTACAGAGTGAGCAAAATTAACTCAGTTTTTGATGACTAAAGATTTGCATTAATTCAGTATCCTAATTTTTGTTTAACAATTCATATTAAACAGAAGTTTGGATATAGATAGACATGATACATGAGACTGACCTGAATTTATACTGAAATCTAGGATATACTCTAGAGATTGGGTATTTTTAAAGAAGTGTTATAATCCATGTTTGTTTTTTCATTATCGCACATTTTTATCCTAAGAGCAGATTATAGATGAACTCTGGTTAATGAATTATAGCTAATCAAGTGGGGTTTTTTTTCCCCCTGTGCCCCAGCCTTTGATGCTACAGCTGATTATAATACACACCAAGTAATTACTGAAATGAATCATCTGGGTCTGAGATAAACATATTACTAACCTCAACCACGTTATTCAAAATATAGATCAAAACACCCCCTTCCATGATAAGCCGGTGCTTTTATAGCCTTCCCTGCTATTCTCTTGCCAGCAGCATTTTTCTGGACTGACAGACGGTTAACCAGATTTTCAAACCAAGGGTTATTTATATCCTCTGGTGCACTTCAGTGAAATTAATTTGAGTTGTTCTCCTTTTTCTCCAGCTTCTCAATAAATCTCACTGGCAGTTTAAATAGAAATATCAAGTCAGGTTGGCTTGTGGTAAAAATCACCACTGTTAAATGTTCTGCCCAGAGCTTGAATGGTAAAAGAAATGGGGGAAAATGAGGGCTTCCCTGTAAATATGAATAAAACAAAAATCAAAATATGTGAAACTTCACTGTATTATGGGTAAGAACAACATTCAAAAAAAAAAAAAAGTGTGGAAAACACACCCTGTCAGTTTTCTAGTGCTGCCAAAACAAACCATCATGGACTGCGTGGCTTAAACAACACATATTTCTTTCTGAAAGTTCTGGAGGCTAGACTTCAGAGACCACGGTGTCAATGGGTTTGGTCCCTCTGAGGCCTCTCTCTGGGGCTCATAGAGGGCATCTTCACAGGGACTTCACCTTCTACAGGTATCTGTGTCCTGATCTCTTGTAAGGACACAGTCCTATCAGATGAGGGCTCATGCTAACTTAATTACCTCTTTGAAGACCGTATCTCCAAATCTGTCACAGTCTGAGGTACTGAATGAATTGGGGCGGGCAGCACAATCTGGCCCATAACACACACTATTTAGGAAAAGTACATGCTCCAAATCTGTTGTCACCTGTTCACTGTTTAATAAACCAGAATTTTTTATTCTTTGCATGCCGAGGACAGGCTAAGTCCAGAATATAGCATGTGACATCCTCGCTCCGCATGTGGAGAAGGATCTCTAAGTCTGGGGAGCCACCCGACCCGTGGGGGAGACAGAAAGTACTCGGGGCCACTGGAGGCTCGTGCGCCCCGCTCTGCACTCAGGGGATGGTCATTAGCCGGGCTCAGTATGTGCCTCATGAAGAACCTTCTTTTGCTAGCTGTCCCAACCTTTTGCTCAATCATGAAGCCAGATAGAAAGAATTGCTTCGTGTTTTCTGGAAGACACTGCCACAGAAAAGGACACCCCTTTGCACTTCATTTTTTCCACCCACATTTATAACACTACAGCTTCCCCCTGGGCCAGAGACAGGGACCAAAGTCCAAATCACGCCTAGTACCAGGAAGGCTGGTGTTCATGGTGGCCGTCACTTTTTGACTCCCGTGAACCTAAACCTGGCTTCAGAGGCTTTCTCAACACAAACACTAACACGGCTGTGGCTGAGGGTGGCACTTGAAATGAAACTCCTTTTTCATCCCTGGCCCGAACAAAGTGGGCTGCTAGAAGCTATTGCTTGTTGCTCGTTCCACTAAGCAGCCCCTTCAGCCAGAGGTTTCTATTATGAACTCAGCTGTAGTTCTTGCTTGGCCAGGCTAGAATTGGGCTCTGTGTTAATAAGAACCAGTCTAAAAAGGCAGGAGTGAACCCAGGTTTTATGGAGCCTGAAGTTTATAGTTTGTAGAAGGGGAGCCTCCTTTAAGAAAAAGAATGTAATACGGGAGATATCAGGGGGAAAGCTCTATAAAGGAAATCATTATCTAAGCACTATGCTGTACACCTGCAACTAATACAAAATAATATGAATGTAAATGGTAATTGGAAACTAAAAGAGAAGGTAAAAGTAGGTAAAACTGTAGAGAAAAATGTGGTCTCTCTCAGGGACTTTGAAGAGTCCCATGCGAGTGAGAGGCCTAACACGTAAAAAGAAAGGAAAAAGCTGCCTCAGCATCACTCTCCTGTAATGAAAGTTCACTCCCTAACTTCCACGGCCCACTCACGCTCCCCCTCGTTTAGCTCCTGTATGTCTGCATCTTATTCTAATTGGGCCTTCCTGCTACTCCCTTTCCGTGTCCTCCCGTTGGCCTCGGTTCATGGGTGGCAACAGGATGGGCCGGCCAAGAGACGTAAGACTGGGGCTGAGCTCAAGAAGCACCCGGACCCCAGAGAAGACTGTTACCTCGTTTAGAAAAAAGCATGCATTTGTTTGATCTGCTTCTGAGACTGAAGAGAGGTCAACGTGGGAGCAAACTGGAGACCAGGATCCAGGAGTTAGCAGATCAAGGCGATCCACCCCCTCTCCTACCACCGAAGAGTGTGGAAGTGTCTGAAAATGGGGAATACAATTTATCTAAAGAAAGCCCAAAGTCTTCTAAAGGAAAGGAATGAAGACTACTGCATATTTTCCCAGGTATCTGAAGTTATAAAAGTTGATGGACGGAGTAGGTTGTCTTTGTCCAAGGCTGGATGCCAAAAAAAAAAAAAAAAAAGGCAATAAGACTCTTGGGGGGAAAAAGACACCATAACAGTTGAGTGAGACTCTACCAGACGACTGGTTCTGGCGCTAAGATGGTCAGAGGGGACACTAGTTCCAGATCCACGGGGCGATCACACCATCTAGACTCCTCAGAGACAGCATTGGTGCTCTCCCCAGAGTAGCTGTGAACAAGCAGGCAGGCTGAGAGACCAATGTTTCCAGAGAGCTGGGAACACAGACCTTCTTCAGTACAGAGTGTTCACAGCTGAACACCAAACTGATGACCCAGGGACAACTTTTACACACAATCTTCTCCCTCTCCCCAGCCTCCCTCCTGACGTACGTCAATCAGGTTCCACAGCACATCCGGGAGCACCCAGAAGCCCTTGACTCCAGCTCAGCCCACAGGGGCCAGTGGCAGTGGCATGTCTGGGGTTCTGTTGCACTCCCAAAATCTGGGGATCCTTTTCAAGCCCTGTATTAAGGAAGCTTTTAGTGCAGTGGATGACATGGATCTGGGAGGGAGGGAAACCTAGGTTTAAACCCTGACTTCATAATACGATCTTAAGCCATTGAACTTACCTCTGGAAACTTCAGTTCCTTCATCTGTTGGCTCAAGTTACTGTGATCAACAGTTGAGTGAATTTGTCTAAAATACATAGCACTGTATCCAGCATATCATGTGCTCACTTAATATTGGTTCCATTCCTTTGTCCTCCCAAGGATTTCCCTGGGAATGTTTAGCCAATGGGAAATTTTAATTTGGAGGATAAACTTAAATTGTGGTCAAAACAGGACCTCTTATCGTCATGATAGGGCTCATCACTAGCATAATCCGCCTGGAAGATATGGTCACACCAAGGTAAAATGAGATGGAGGATTAAAAGGCCACGCCCATCTCAGACTGGCCTTAAATTTGAACACTTTATAAATAGTAGGGAAAACAGTAAGAAAACTAGGCATCAGTCAGCTTGAATTGGATGGTAAAACAACCCCCCTCCCAATGTAGATATTCTGACGGTATGGATTAAGAACAAAATGCATATGGAATGAAATGACTGAACCTAAAGTAACTTGCTTTGCAGCAAGCAGCAGAAAAAGTAAGCAAATTGGCTTCCTGGCAAACCCCCACCTCAAATGGATCACTCACTATGAATTTTTTCCACCTTTAAGTGTATAAGTTGGGTTGCCTCACCCTACACTTATCTATATTCAAACATCATTTTATATTTCAGGTTTTATCTCCCTAAATTTATTGCCAATTCCACCTAGGAAGAAATCATAGCTTGTATTTCTTTTGTATACTTCCCTTGGGTAGGACCACAAGACATTAAACAAAAAGAAAAAAAAAAGAAGGGAGAGAGGGAGCAGAGAGAAAGTCCTGCTTCAAAAGCAGGACTGAACTTTGTGATGAAGTATCCTGCAATGAAATATCCCCATGCAAACTGGCCATCTGCAAACTGTTTGCTGTTGGCCGTTCTGTTGAACTTGACACATCCATCTTCTTCTAATAAATGCTTGTTGGAGAATTCAGCATAAGGAACCATCTGCCAGGCTTGACCTGAGTCATTAGCAATAAGCAAAGCATTCATTTATAGCCTGCATTGGTCATTAGTGACTAATTAAATGTGGGAGGCAAAGGCAATTCTTTCCAGAACAGCTGGTACAGATGAGGACAAGGCAGCAGAAATAACTGCACAACTGGTTCTATAAAGAGCTGTGTCTTTGAACCTAAATCCGGTTGTTTCCTTCTGATGACAGTACCTAAGACAAGGAGCAGGTAACACTGGCAGAGAAACTTGAGAATGAACAGGACTCCTGTCCCCTTAAAGCCTGCTCCATTTTGATGGAGGAAGGGATCACTTCCCCTGCCCAAACATGCTACCTTCTAGAAGTGATCCCCGCATCCCTCTGAATGCCCTTTGCACTTTATACCACTTGTAAGGCTCTGATTCTGCACGTCACCAAGTGTCATCCTTTAGGTTCCTGTCTTTTTATCTTCACCACTGTAGATTCTTTAAGACCATGGCTTTGCCCCATTTAACTGTGAACCTTACGTTAGACCAAACTTAGCACTCTTTGCTGAGTCAACAATAAAGAAACATTGGTTACACAAATGGATAAAATTCTCGTTTTTTAGTCTGAAATATATTCTCTTATCTATTTCTTCACTTCGGCTTAAGCAGCGCAGTCCAATCTCTATTTACAGACTATGTTAAACAAACACTAGACGAGGTGAACCAGTAACAGAAACATGGGTAGGAGGTCAGGAGATAAATTCTTATCCTAGTGCTTTTTGTAATTATAAAAGTGGACTTTGGTAAGTGATGTAACTTTTCTCAGTTACTTCATCTAGAAGTTGAAGGAAAAGAATATCTGTCCTGAAGAATATTCTTTAGAAACTAAAGAAGGGAAGGGAGGGGACATTTATTGGGTGCCTGTTACATGGCAGACACTGGGTTAGGTGCACAAGCCTCGTAAACGCTTTGCAGTAGTCTCCTAGCATTGCAGATTGGGAAACCGAGACTCAAGTAAAATAACTGAGTCATTCAGCTAAGTAACTGGCAAAGCGCGAACACACAGTCAGAGAATCTAACTCCAAAGCAGTTCAGGTAAAACCATTTGACACTTTGTGAGAGCCACTGAGCTGGCACCAGGATGGTTGCCAAGGACACAGAGGTGAACTAAACAGAAAGCTAAGTGTGTGTGAGTGAATGAAAACACATAAACAAGTAATGGTACCAGAGTAGGTATAAAGGATTCCTTCCATCCCACCCGGCTGCTTTTAATGAGGCTGTGAAAAATAAACTACGTAAAAGTCAAAAAGTCTATTTGAAGTGCTTGTGTCTAATACTGCAGTACTGGCACTAGGAAATACACTTTATTCATTAGTTTATTTTGTTGAATAGATTCCACTTATAGGTGAGATCATATGGCATTTATCTTTCACCAACTGGCTTATTTCACTTAGCATAATATTCTCCAGTTCCATCCATGTTGTCGCAAAATGTAGGAGTTCCTTCTTCCTTTCTTTTTTTTTTAAATGCAGATTTTATTTATTTATTTTTTTTAAATGTCAAAATCCATTATAAAATATTAAAAAATTTAAATCCATTATAAAGTCTCAGCAATTAAACCAACATGACACCAGCACAGAAATAATCAAGTAGATCAATGAAATAAAATGAGCATTCTAGAGACAAACACATATATCTGTCTAACAAGGTAATATATGATTAAACTGATATTTCAAATCAGTGGGGAAAATAAGGCTTATTCAAAAAATAAAGTGTGTGGACCACTATTACTAGAAACAAAACAAATATAGAACCCTATAGGGAATACACTTTAAATAAAGAACTCTTGGTCCCAATCCTCAAGAAGACTACAATCTTCACTTATCTAGAAAGTTCACTCACATGAAACAATATATTCCATTATACTAACAGGTAAAATTAATACTGCTAATTTTGCTTTTGAGACTGCTTGACAGCTATTGCAATGAAGACCAATGCCTTGGCAATACAATGAACACAGTATTGTCACACATCAGAGGCTACAACTTTCTGAATGTTACTTCAGCTACTGACAATTAGTAAATAACCTGCAGGTTCAGTAGGTTTATAATAGGAACTAGTCTACTATTCATATTCTGGCTTTGACTATATATTCTTCTGTAACTAAGGGTACTTTTGATTAAGTAATATCTTAAAAGTTTAATAATAGTTCTTCTCACTTGAAACAGTAGTATTTACTTTAATTCATAAAAACTTCCTCTTCCTCATGTATCCAAGAATTGTGTGTACTAAACACGAAATTAAAAAAAAATCAAAATATGTGAAGTAAACTTCAAGAGAAAGTTAAGCTGAAAATCACGGGCTCATTGCCTAACTAATAATTATAAAGTAAATGGGTTGTGGAAGGATGTTTTATATTATTGTTCTTTCAGTATCTCATTTCTGTACTACTATGGGTCTTTTACAAGCAGAATTTTCTTTAATTTCTTACTTCATTGTTGAAATAGTGTTTAAAGTATGTACACATAATCCCTAGGCTTAAATTCAGTGATTCACTATTATTATATATTCATCGTAACAAAAATAATATGCAGTTCGAGAAGGCTTCTCCTTATGTCATACCCAAAGAATTGAATATTTTATTCTATTCAAGAGTCACTTATTTAACTACTTATTAACATTATTATTTCTTTGTTCAAATAGTATTTGCAAAAGAAAAATCTCAAAAAACACATAGGTGGAAACATATAAACCACCACTTTTTAAAAAATTGATTCAAACACATGTAACTCTTCTGAACAGATGAAAGTTCTGTTACTAGCACAGTGTGCTCATATTTAATATTTTACCATTGTTCTGTTAAACAAATATTCTCTCTAGGACAGCCTCGAAATCTCTTCAAATACCAATGCACACTTAAATTAAGAAGACTTTACTATGAGATGAATACTCTCATATTTTGGTGATTGTTCAGGAAAGTTCATTGCCTATGGAAGGAATCAGGAAAGAATGAGGCTGGGATTTCCAGGGACCAATTTTGGAAATGTCAAAGGTTCAAGGGTGTGAAGGGCTTTAGCCTCCCCATCTTTCCCCAGCAGAGCATTTGCATCTGGAGCTCAAACATTAGGCCCCATCCCTCCTCCCGTTCATCCATTTTGCTCTAAATTACTTAGGGATGAGAAGTCCCAATGGAGTAAAAAGTCCAGGACCCATATTCCATCCATTGTGAGTCATAGAGTTTATCCCCAAGTGACACAAAGACATCACTTGTGAAAACAGGACAACAGACGTTACAAGTGGAAGTTCTCCACATGGTCGAGGGTTCCACAGTCGGGCCTACACTGGCACGTGCACAGGGCGCAGTAAATACCGGAACTTGTCGAAAGTTCCCTACGTGTAAGTGTATGAACTGAAAGAGCTGTTCTATCCAAGTGCCCATTTGGGGCCCCAGTACTGTCGTCTGGGGACTCTTATGACCGGGGATAATGCTGGGAGGGACTGCGCCCTTTTTCTCACCACAGACACCTGGGCAAAGCCTACCAGGGTCAGAGGGCACCTGGAAGCAGATGAGGTCTCAAGGCCTGGGCCAGTTCCCTAGGAAACATTCGCTAACTCCCTGTCCCACCCCTACCAGCAAGGGGGCAGCAAGGAAGCATTAGAAAGCATGAACTCATGGCCGCAGTGTGCGTCAAAGGGGACCTTAGGAACACAGCACAGGTAATCTCCAAAAACGATGAGACACTCGAATAAAGTGGATTGGGGCCACTGTCATTTATATCATCAACAGCAGCTAGGAGTTATTGAACCCTTTCAGAAAGCAGGTGTTGTGTTCTGCATATATCATTTAATCCCCAAACCTAGCCTCTGAAGTAGGTACTTAATTACCTCCATCCTATGGATGAGGAAAACTAGGCTTAGAGCCACTGAGGGACGCACCCAAGATCACACAGCTGGCAAGAATCAGCAGCCCTGCTTTCAACGAGCACTGTCTAATACAGTAACTGCTCGCCACATGTGACCATTCATATTTTAATTAAAATTCAGTGAAGTTAAAATTCAGTTTCTCAGTTGCTTTGGCTGCCATTCAAGTCTTCATATAGCTAGTGACTACTGTAGCAGACAGTGCCAACTATGGAACACTGCTCTCCCTGCAGAAAGTTCTGTCCGGCAGGGCTATTTTACCCACTGCCCGGCGCTCAGGGAGATTAAAAAACAGACTAGTTTAAATACCCACACACACATACCCACATACTCCCCTCACTGTCTCTCTGGTGGGTCTAGTGAAGGGAACGTCATCTGCATCATCTGATCCACGCATGACAGGAGGGGAACAGAACAAGGGTCAACAGTATCACCACGAGGGCGGGGGTGGCGGGGAGGGGGTGTCACGGAGGAACGGGGAGCAGCAGAAAATCCCACAAAGCACTGAAGAGAATTCTGTGTGGATAACTGAAGAGATCTGTGAGATTGAGCCTCCTCCATACATGCACATGTTCAAGTTGGGACCCTCTGGTGACGAAAAGGGTAGACATCCACGTCACAAATATAAATGTGGTCCATTGCGCTCACAATCCGGGAACAGTGACATCTCATCAGACACACAGGTAGCGCGGACATATCATATTTGACAGGCAGAGCTCAAGAAGAGTCAGTGCTTCAAAACATTCTGGAGGGACCCAGAACTTCTCTTAGGACGACATTTGTGATAAGAAGTCATAGTTACGTATGACCTGGAGTTTTTTAAGAGAATATTTTTTCTTACTTGTGAAAAGAAATATAATGTTCCATAGAAAATTCTGCTATTTTTCATTGAACATGACAGGGTTCCTCAGACTCCATACAGCTACTTGCCTGAAGCCATCAAGCCTCTAATAATAGCTTTATTAAGTCTGTAACTGCTTCATGTTTTTAGCACAGACCACACGAACAACTCTTAGACCTAATGAAATCATATTTTCACTGAGCTAAATGTCCCACACAAATCTGAAATATAACGCAAGGTATTTTTCCTTTTCTGTAATAGTCTCTATTCATTCCCACGTCGTCTCCTAGAAGCATGCTTTACTGGTTCATTCAAAAGTCCCTTACTGAGCATCAACTTGAGCAAAAGGAATGCATCACATTTCCTATTCTCATGGAATTTTCTACGAGAATGGGAGATAAAGACCAATATCTCTGTTTCGTGGAAGGCTGGAAACTGCCACCAGGGTAGCTGAGGCAAAGCGTTACCATGATTCTGAGAACAGAAAGGTCGCTGCTGCTGGCGTGGCCACTGACGCCGAAGAAAGCCTGTTGGCAGAGATGGTTTCTGAGAAGATTCTTGAAGACCGGCTAAGGTGTCAACAGGCTGATGAGCCGGCAGGGGCCCTTTCGAAGGATGAAAACACAGGAGCCCTGAAAACGCTGTGCATGGGAAGAAAAGGAAAGCCAGACAAGAATTTCCCCCAAGGCCATGTAGCTAGGTGGTGGCCACAAGAACCCAAAGAGTCCAGAAATCCAAGGAAGCCCGTGCAGCGCCTTCCGTCTGCAGACGTCTGTCCCTGCTAGCGGTGCTATGGGAGCGAGACTAGAACTGCTGCGCCTTCCCGTAAGAGGCCAGGGGCCGTCCAGACTAACCTTCCACGCCTTAACCCGCTCCTGCTCAGCCACTGTCAGGACTCTAAGACCCAGCATTCATCTGACCATCCCCCCGTCCGGACCCCGTATTCCTGTGTCCAAACCTTTCATCCTTCTCCGCGCCCTCTCTCCTGGGCCCTCTGGAAGGCCCAGTCTGTCTTCACCTTCTCTGCATGGTTCCTTCACCTTCTTTCTCGAATTGAAACCTTGTTCTTCCTAAGGACACAAAGTTTTCTCCTGATAGACCACGAGCTTTGGAAACTGCTCCATGTCCTCGTGGCTCCCCACGCTCCTTGGAAAGCTTTTAATCAGCCTTTCTGTCTTTTAAAACCCAGCTCCATTGAAGCCCATGCCATCAGACCACAGTTCACGTACTTCCACCTCACACATCATACTTCTCGCACTCCTGGCTCCTGGGGTTTTTTCATGTCCTCACTAACCTCCATTCCCAGAAATCACTCACATGCGAACTCCTTTCATTGTGCCCTCCCCACCCCGCCAATTTCTACTTGCCTGGGAAATCTCCAAACCTGATGAAACTCAACTCTAGCTACATTCTAGTGACTAAAGTTTGATTTTTTGAAAACAACCCACAAACCTTTAATACCCCTCACTCGTTCCACAGTAAGCACAGGACACATCTCTAGCACATTTGCTTTCCAACGCTCATAGACGACTACTTCCTTCTTTCTCCTCTCTCCTCAGTCAGCCCTGTCTTACCTCATTGGGGTTTTTTTTTTTCCCCCTGAGAAATGAGAAGCAATTTAAGTGGCGTTCCCTTGTCTTTCTATATATCTACTTCTTTGGGTACCTGTTCTTTCCAGCAGTTGCTAAGGTAGATGTGTCATTCCTTCTAAAAACGTCCAACTGCTCCATTGGGACCTCCTGCCCCACAACCTCTCGCAGCAGCGTTGCCATCATGTTTCTCCCGCTCTTCTCAACCAGTCTCATCTGGTCTAGGTTTCCTGATCTTCAATATCACCCTTCCTTGACCCAGCGTACATTCTAGTTTTCACCCTATTGCTTTCCTCTCTTTACAGTGGAAAACTCAAAAAAGTGACTATTTCTCCTGTCCCCAAATTCTTACCTTGCAATCTCATCTCGACTACACCAATCAAGGTTCTGATTCTTCCATTTTTTTGCCAAGTTCACTAATAACCTGATGGTGCCACATCCAACGGACACACTTCTACCTTCGCCTCCTAGTGATATTTAGCATCATTGACCACTCCCTGCTTCCTGACACACTTGCCTCTCCTGGCCCCTGAGTCGCCCACTCGCCTGCTGTTCCTCTTATCTCACAGACCTTTTTATTTTTTCACTCTGGCACTACCCGCTTCTCCCGAATCTTCGAACTTTGGAGCAACCTGGGATTATCTCCTTTTTCTCCACCTGTATGTATTCCCCAGGTGACCTCACCTGACTCTCTGGTTCCAGTCACTTCCAGAGGAGTAGAGATCCCTCACGTGGCCTCACAGGCTTGGGAGACAAGCGAGGATGATTCCGGGCAGAAATTCAGCTGCACGTAAGCCAGCATTCTCCCTACCAGGGCCAGACAGAGTCCCAAGGTCCCCTTCCGAGGTTTGCATGCAGAGCCACTTCTCCCCAAGGGTGCCCCTCCCCCAGGGCAGGGCACGACACAGGCTTACCCAGAGAAATCCTCTTTTTTACATTTTCATGGTCTCACATGGGCGAGCCTCAAGTCCCTCTTCCTTCCTCTCCCAAATTCACTTCCCGTCACTGAATATTTCAGAGTGAAATCCCATGCAGCCACCTTGCACATAGACCCCCTGACCCTGCATTAGGGACTTTCTCCCCCCGGGTCAGGCTGCTCCACAGACCCCAGCTTTTGGGTGAGTTTCATTGTGTGACCCTGTAAATGTGTTTTGCATGAGATTCTTATCCTCCACCCACCCCTCAAAAAAAATAATTGACCAGTGACCTTGGGTCTCCAGGTGACCCTTAGGACCTCCAGGGGACCGCAGGACCTGAGGTTCTGGAACACATGAAGTGAGGCAGCACGGCCATAAGTTCAGGGCAGGGGAGGGGAGCAGGAACCCTCACAAATGGCTGGGTTCAGGCATTGGGGGTTTCCCTGGGGAATTGAAGGAAGGGGGAAGGGGATGAAGAGAAACAAAGGGTTTTGTCAACTCTTTTCATGGGTCTGGGGTCTCCAGAAGCCTGGGGTAAGGTTAGGGGGCCCCTGTCCCTTCTTCCCAGTTGGCATTCCCCTGAATGTAGCAACCTGCCCTGTGGCTGATGCTCAGCTCTGGGTTCACTTTGCTCATCAAGCAAGTGGTTGAATGGCGTCCAGAAGTGGGTGGAGGAGAGGGGGCAGTCACAGAATCCCAGGTGTGAGAATGGGCAGGCCGGGCCCCCGGGCATCACAGGGCGGGGGCCGTGGGGGTGGGGTGGGAGGCCAGTGCTGCCCCTGGGACCCCTTACCTCACCCCCGTGCGGCAGTCCCTCTGGCTGACTGGATTTGTGCTCTTCCTTCTCCACTTTAGCCAACGTGGCCACTTCTTCCTGAGCAGACATGGGTGTCCTGAGCTGCCCTTTAAGCACCTGCAGTCCGCTGGGGGCTGGGAAGGGATCCGCACACAGGTATCCATCCACGGCGCATGCGTACACACCATCCTCTGAAATGGCAGCCTTGACACTCACCCCTGGCCACTTCTGGGCAGGGAGGGCTGAGCCCTACCGGGCAGATACCAGCTTCTTCCACAAAGAAAAGTAATAATTGATCACACCTATATTGTTCCATAAAATACTAGCAGGCAATGCACTGTGGCACAGAGAAGTTGATTTCTTCCAAACAAGTAAAACAAAAAGCTTGGCTTGAAAATAATAAAGTCATGCATATAAACAGTATCCCTTCCCCCCCTGCAAAAAAAATTCTATTCTCTTGTTTTCCTTTGCAATAATCTATTGCTATGTCAGATTTCAAAACAAAAGCTAATTTCTATAGGAAGGGAATACAGATTAAATCAAACAATGAAGAAAGAAATAATGTTTGCAAGGTTTAGATTTGAAATCTTATATAGCTTTCCCAAAGACACTGGTGTTTGCTGGCACTTGACTATTTTAGTCCTGAGCGTGAAATTCAAACTCCTGTTCGATGACAAAACTATATACCTATAAACAAAACGAACATCCCATAGGTCTCTTCCTGGTGTGAGCTTTGGATAATTTTTCTTTGCAGCTCTTTCCAATTTTGAGTAATGTATCTCTTTCTCTAGCTATTTTTTTTAAACGCTGGATTTTAAACTGTCAGGAAGGATTCTAGTGACAACTAAACTAAAATAAGGTGTGTCGTGTTCCTGAAAGCATGTTCCACTAACAACGCGTTGGGTAGTAATGATGTTTATGACAAAGTCTATATTTTGTTTGGGTTATGAACCATTTATTTATGACATTTAATAAGAACCAGACATTGCCTCATTACTGTTTCATCCAAGAAGTATGTCTTGCATTGAATTCTGGTGAGGTCTATTTTTTTTCCCCTTAGGGTAGTATGTGTGTTAAAAACAAAAAGTGAGAGTATTAGATGATTTGTTTGGGTCAGTGGTTCTAGGACTATAAATCTATAGCCAGCAAGTATTAATTCATTTTTATCGGAAATTCTGAAACTACGTAAAAGAGAAGTAATGGAACAGATTCCTGAGTCCTAACTGACTATTGTTAAACTAGGTACATAGGAAAGGACCACAAAACAACTGTGTTCCAACTTTGGGTACACATAGTAGCACTAGGGTGTAGACACAGATTATCAAATACCACAATCATTTGCTACTTGATCTTGGCACTTAAGGTATTTTCCTGAGCCAAGAGTTCAATTCGTTAGAGAACTATTCGAAGGGCAGGAATGACCCTGAGTGGCCTGAAGGTTTTGGAACCAGGTAGATCTGCATTTCAGTCTCACCTCTACCTTGTACCAGCTCTGTGAGTTTAGGCAAAATTGATTTGTCCCTTACCTTCAATTTCGTCTTCTGAAAATCAGAGTGATAACATGTCCTTGGCGAAACTAGTGTGAATTTAATGATGTGAATGTATGTACTGTACCTGGTTCTTAATAAATGTTAGTTTCTTTGCCTTGAATAATTTTACATCGGGAATGAGTCGAAGATTTCATCATATCATGACTGCTTACTGATTCACTTAGGTATTCATGGGAGTATCAGCCTCTGTGTTGTCTCTTTTGACACAAAAGGATTTCTAGGGCTTTCGAGCTCAATGATAAAGCTATCCCCATCCGATGACCCATTTCATGATCAGAACTCACAGCTTAGAAATGCTCTTGAGCTAAAATAATTTTTAAAAAAGCCTTTATTTCTGTTTTAAAGATTTTATTTATTTATTTTTAGAGAGAGGGAAGACAGGAAGAGAAACATCAATGTGTGGTTGCCTTTCATGCGCCCCCTACTGGGGACCTGGCCTGCAACCCAGCCATGTGCCATCTGGGAATCAAACTGGCCACCCTTAGGTTTGCAGGCCAGCACTCAATCCACTGAGCCACACCAGCCAGGGCCTTAAGCCTTTATTTAAAAAATAATAATAGTAATACCTTAAGAACAGACATATGGATCAATGGGACAGAGAACCCAGAACTAAACCGATGCTTTTGGTCAATTAATATTGATAAAGGAGGCAAAAACATACAATGGGATAAAGAGTCTCTTCAATAAATGGCATTGGGAAAATTGGACAGGTACATGCAAAAAAATGAAATCAGACCACCAACTAACACCATACACAAGAAAAAACTCAAAATGGATGAAAGAGTTAAATGCAAGTTGTAAAACCATAAAAATCCTAGAGGAAAACATAGGCAGTAAAATTTCAGACATCTCGCATAGCAACACTTTTGCCAATAATTTCCTAGGGTACTGGAAACAAAGGAGAAAATTAAGAAATGGGACTACATTAAGTTAAAAATCTGCATGGCAAAAGAAAGCATCAACAAAACAAAAAGGGAACCTACCAAATGGGAGAACATATTTGCCAATGATACCTCTGATAAGGGGTTAATTTCCAAGATATATAAAGAACTCACACAACTCAACACCAAAAAAACAAACAACCCAATTTTTTTAAAAAATGGGAAAAGGACCCGAATAGACCCTTCTCCAGAGAGGACATACAAATGGCCAATAGACACATGAAAAAATGCTCAGCATCACAAGTCATCATAGAAATGCAAATTAAAACCACAATAAAATATCACCCCACACCTATCAAAATGGCTATTATCAATAAATCAGCAAACAAGTGCTGGCGGGGATGTGGAGAAGAAGAAAGGCTCGTGCACTGTTGATGGGAATAGAGACTGACGCAGCCACTGTGGATGATGGTATGGAGTTTCCTCAAAAAATTAAATAAGGAACTGCCTTTTGACCCAGAGATCCCACTTATGGGAATGTACCCTAAGAATCCCAAAACACCAGTTTGAAAGAATATATGCACCCCTATGCTCATAGCAGCACTATTTACAATAGCTAAGATCTGGAAGCAGCCCGAGTGTCCAACAGCAGATGAGTGGATCAAAAAACTGGTACATTTGCCCAGTGGAATACTGCATGGCCATAAAAAAGAAGGAACTCCTACCCTTTGTGACAGCATGGATGGACCTGGAGACTATTATGCAAAGTGAAATAAGCCACTCAGAGAAAGACCAATACCATATGATTTCACTTATATGTGGAATTTGATGAACAAAATAAACTGACAAACAAAATAGAAACAGAGGCATGAATACATGGAATAGACCGACGGCTGTCAGAGGGGAGGATGCGGGTGCTGGACGAAAGAAGGTGGAGGGCTTAGCCAAAAAACACACCCTCAGGACTCACGGGCAGCGGCAACAGTGGGGCGATGGCCAGAGGGAGGGCGGGGCGGGAGCTGAGTGGAGGCGGGCGAAGGGGGGGGCGTGGGGACAGTTGCAATAGTGTCAACAATAAAAACAAAGTTAAAAAAAAATGCGCGCTTGGCTAAATTTTCTTAAACTAAATATAGTGTAACACCCACTGAGCTCACGTAAGTATGTGCTTCAGAGCAAAGGGAAGGAAGTGGTTATCTCAACTGGAAAAAAAAAAAAAAAGACATGTCTAGGAGAAAGATAAAGAAAATAAGGTGAGATCAGAGCAAACACAAATTCTATCGCAATGGTCCTCTGGCTTCGCTGATAAGCACATGGTAAATGCCACACTGGTCAAAGCAATAGCATTGCTAGCTCGGGCTCCTGCGCTGAGCGTGAGTGTCCTCCCTGACATGGATGTGAAGGGAGGCGGAGGCAAACCAGGCAAGGGAGCTCCTGGCGTGAGCAACACACAAAAATAAATTCTAGGAAGTTTCACATTTAATTATACACAATCACTAGAAGTCAAGGCCAAAGACCATTTTATAAGTCATAGCTAGATGTGGCTACACACAATTTTAACCTGTATGTGTATCAACAGAATCAAAATGAACGACAATTGGTAAATAGAAAACATTTTCATAGTCTTTATTTATTTCAATGTAGGTGATTAACTACAATAAATTTGAAGTTATTGTTAATGGAAAAATATATTGCCAACAAATTCCAATCAGTTAAAAAATCATGGAGAAAAAGAATAACTGTAGGGAAAAGGTAACAGCCTCTAAAATATAGACCATTCCCTGACAAATAAAAAAAAAGCTTAAGCATGTTTTGCGGAAAAATTGGACTATAATATAATAATAACTAATGGTAAATAGCAGTCTAAAAAATGCTGTAGAGACTGTGTAAAGAGATTTCTTCAAAGCATTTGGAGTTTCTCATAATCTCCTCATGGATGAGAAGGCGGCAGTAAACCCAAGTGGATTCTAAATGTGCTGAACAATCCAGAAGCTCAAGACAGTTAAGACACAGTTGTGCCAGCACAGAAGTTCCTCACGGAGTGCAACAGGGTGGTTCGTGGTCTATCTTTAAATATTTCTCAAAAATGAGATGGTAACCCATTTTTCAAGTTTGTGACTCAATCTAGCTGGGAGGTAATAGGAAACACAAAAGAATCAAGACTCAAAGATATCTTGGCAGGATCAGAACCAACCCAGGAGACTGGGTAGGAAAAATTGTTTGTTTGTTGGAGGGGTATCTGCGTGGAGTAATTTGTAAAAACTGTTGGAACACATGTTGAGAGGACTCCTAAAGGCATGCAGGGCTCAGGAAGGAGAGTGCCGAAAGCCACCAACAGCATCGGGTCATTATGTCCATACAACACAGTATATTGCTGTGATATCTTCAAGTTAGGGATTCATTCATTCATTCACTCATTCATTATTCATTTAACAAGTGGTTATATCCATTTCCTATGTGCTCAGAGAGAAAGGGTAATAAAATCACTCAACAATGTCTGGAGCTGTACAGTTGAGATTGCAACTGAGATATTCTGAGGGTAAAGGAGGAATTTATTCCCTCATTTATTTAATAGCTTCTCACGAAGAGTTTCCCATGTGTCAAGCACTGTTCTAAAGGCTTCAAGATATTAAAGTATTGGCTTCTCTTAACAACCTTGTGATATGAGACACTGTTATTGTTGTCTCTGCAAAGGACAGGTGAGGGAACTTGTCCATGGTCAGAGAGCGGCTGAGGGGCGCAGCTGGGACTCCAGCCCGGGCAGTCTGTTTCCAGAGCGGGTACCCCTGGCCACCACTCTGTGATGCACAATGGCGTGCAATATATGTACCCTTATCATACACAGAATACATTTTAGCTTATTTAAAGGTAAATTTTAAATCCTAAATTTAGGACCAGAAAACATAACACATAATATAAACATAGAATGGGAGTGACAGGTTCATACAAAAAAGAAAATTAGTTTGGGATTTATTTCAAGTCCAAGAATAATAATGTTGCAGCTAGGAAAACTAATAAACTTCCATACTTGAAAGACTTGATTAATAGAAAAGAAGAAATGGAAAGGAAGAGGCCCTGGCCGGTGTGGCTTGGTGGATTGAGGGCCAACCTGTGAACCAAAGGGGTTCTGGTTGGATTCCCAGTCAGGGCACGTGCCTGGGTTGCAGGCCAGGTCCCCAGTAGGAAGCATATGAGAGGCAACCACACACTGATGTTTCTCTCCCTTTCTTTTTCCCTCCCTTCTCCTCTCTTTAAAAATAAAACAAAATTTTTTTAAGTTAAAAAAAGAAGTAATAGAAGGGAAAAGAATTAGAATTTATTGATTCTACGAGGTACTAGGCACTTTATATACAATATCATATTTTCCCTTGATTAAATCTCTTAGAGGTAGTTATTTGTGGTAGATTAATTGCACTTTTCAGATATTATAAGAGGAGATGGGAGGAGAATCTTAAGTCAACCAAACGTCTGTAGGGTCCTTGATGCTTTACATTTTGACTCATCAAAATCTTGCATCAGCCTAGTGAGAGCTAAGCCTTAGTATCACCCTTTAGACATGAGCCATCTAAGGCTTAGGACGTATAAAACATTGTTAGAGCCAGGGTTTAAATTCAGACGCATCACGCCCTATGATAGGCTGAATAATGATCCCCGAGATATCCATGTTCTATTCCCCGAGAACCTGTGAATATCATTGTCTTGTAGGAAAAAATAACTTTGCAGATATGATTATGGATCTTGAAGTGGAAATTTATCCTGGATTATCTTGGTGAGTCCTAAATGTAACCACGGGGTCCTTGGAGAAGGAAAGTAGAGAGAATTTGACTACAGAAGAGGAGAAAGGCAGTATGGCCATGAATGCAAGGCCTGCCAGGGTCCCTACAAGTGGAAGAGGTAAGGAACAGATTCTGCCCTGTAGCCTGCAGAAAGAACCACTCCTGCTGACACCTAAATTTTAGTTTCCTAAGACACCTTTTGGACTTCTGACCTTCAGAATGCAAAAAAAGAAATGTGTGTTATTTCATGTTTGTGGAATTTGTTGCAGTGGCAACAGGAAATTAATACAGCCTCCCAACTGAGAGGTCACTAATATAAATCAATTCAGTGCAACAAACACTCAGTGCATTTTTAAGACAGAGTACTTAAACACATCTCCATCAGGAAAAGCCAACAACTGGAGCCATGTCAGACCAGATAGGGAAGTGCCAAACATGAACACCCTCCAAGAACGCTTGAGCCATCATCCTGACTATTCCAAAGCAAAATCTGGAAACCGTGAGCCAAGTACTCCAGCAGCTCTTCCCAGCTGGGAGGAAGGAATAGTGTAAAGGCCAGTCCTTCAGGTAGCCAAGCCGTAAAACCTTGTAGAACTAAATCAGAACTTCAAACTGAAACCCACAAGACTGGGGTGGCCAACACAAACCTCAGTAGAACTAGTTGTACTTCCAGTAGCAAAACACTCTTAAACAAGGACCATGTTACATTTCCAACTCTTGGGGCGAAGCCTGGCCTATGTCTGACAGTAGTCCTAGACTGGAATTTACCAGAGAATGAGCAACTCAGAATAAAAATACTTGCAAAACAAACTCTGTGCCTAGCCCAGATGGAAAAACAAGCTACTGGCTTTGATGCAACACAAACTCCAGACCTCATGCCAGCAATCGCCTCCTCCAGGATTACATTTGGCATAAGATGGGAGTTATAGTAGTTTGAATTACACACACTTTCCAATGCAAAATAAGTACTACCATGCACTGACAGAAAGTTTGTTCCTATCTTCTGTTGTTCATTGAGACAATACTCACTGGCTCTCGAAGCTGCTGTCCAGTGTTACCCTCTCAGGGGAAGTGCCTCAAGCAGGAAACACCCGCCAAAACCAGGGGAAAAAATACAATCTTGCGCGTGAGATTAGCTTTTGTTTTCCTGCCCCCTTTTGATCTTGATGGATATTTCTTCATGAAAAAATGGTCAGTATTAGTCTTCTGAAATATTCAAAAAGGTAAGGCTCGGAGGTATAAAAGATAAGGTTGTCTGGTGTAGGTGGACTGTAATGTGAGGACAAAACAAACATAATGACAATGCTGATGGAAATCTAAGGGGATTTGAGCAGTAAAGACTCGAAGAAGTGAAAATATTTTATAGAAGTCCTTAACGAAAAAGCTATTCTCAAATGTTGAAATTCCAAGTATTTCCTCATTGGTCTCCCTGCATCTCTGACATGGTTGGGTGTCAGGATTGTCGGAAGTCCCGTGAGCCATACTTAGTGCCTTAAAATGATCTTGACTATGACTTTCATTTCAGATCAACTACATCCATCACTCACTAAAATCAAATCAATAGGTAGTAACTGAGCACCACTGATTCATAAAACGCTATGGAAGATACAATAGCCAAAGGCAGTGCCCTCTTAGGGCTTATAATCCACTAAGGAGAAAGCACACAGATACATCAAATATTAAATAACAAAGTTTTAAATATGGATTAAAAAATACAAACCCATCACAGAGTAGAACATGGTAAGCCAACAAATGATTCCATAGGCAATGGCCACTGTGGGGGGTTGAGGGAAAAGAAGATCATGAGAAAACTGCATGAGAAGACTCAGGAATCCAGGAGCTTCTACCATGTTGTCACGTGGGTAACACACAGTAGGGTGTGAGGGCACGAGATGCAGCCAATGGAGCCACACGAACCAAGAGTCAAACCCCAGCTCTGCTACTTGCCAGACATCCGATTTTGGCTGTTACTTAAAGACTCTGGGCCAGTGTAGCTTTCTCTGTAAAATGTGGGTCAAACTTACCTCCCAAGATTGTGCTGTTAAAGTGAGAAATGTGTGTAAACTTCTGGGTAGAAAGTAGATACTCAATAAATACCAAAAGCCTTTTTTCTGGCAGCAGTTATTTAGTCTTCCATAAAATTTTTTCCCGAAATTGCCGCAACACCTATTATTACCCACAAACCTAAAGTTACATTTTAAAAAAATTCTAGCACAGGCAGTGTTATGTGCTCCTGCGACTGCCCCGTGAGGGGTGAGTTTCCAGCTTGGTCAGCAGAGACACCACACAGAAAGTGACTCGCCCCTCAGAGACCTTTAAACAATGCCTGCGGTTGCCATAGGACACAGAGAAGCTACATATTTCCTTAATTTTATTATGTATATTTTCTACACATTAATATTTCAACAGGAATATGGCTTATAATTTGCCAGGAATATCCCTTTGAACAAAATTGAAAAACAGATTGTTTTCTAATGAATGGCATTTTGGCACGGAGGACACATGGTCATGGCATTGGAGGGAATGAGGCTTCCACAGAAAACAGAGGTGGCCTCAAGTGTAGGGGCAAAAAGCCACAGACTTAGTGCCACAGAATTGTACCCTTAAAATTGTTAAAATAGTAAATTTTATGTTGTATATATTTTACTACAATAGAAAAAATTAAGCCACAGAATCAGTAACCATCCCATGGATTAACAAGTCAGTACTGTGCAAGGCAACCAGCCGTGTATAAGGCATATTAAAGCCAGCCTTCCAGGGAAACCAACTGGTTCTCTGCCCTCCAAGCCTGTCTTTGAGGAAGAACATGTATGCAGCCTAAGACATCTCTACAGTGAGTTGCCCACGCACCATAGCAAAGCACGGTCATTCCCATACAAGTGGACAAGAGTAAATAGAAACGCAAGGGAGAGGATGGTGAGCCCCCATGACTTAGTCTTCCCAGTCAAGGGTTGTCAACAGTTCACTTAGTGCGGAAGATCTGGAGAATGGCGTGGGAACCCACGATGGGTTCTTCAAAGTGCTCTAGTGCTTTCTGCATGGCTGTCTGGCACAGAATTAATTGGGGCAACAAATAACTTTTTTTAGAAAGCCAAGCTGCCCCCTTCACTGAGCCCTGCTATTGCTTCCATAAAGTAAGCAGGTCCTGGTAGTTCAGTATTCTACAATTGGTGCTGCTGTGTCATAAGGGGTCTAATCATGTGGCTACCCCCCTCCATGCCTCACTTAGCATGTGGTACCACATGAGATGCATGGGATTGGGCATTGCTTAGAACACTTGGCACTCAGAGGGGCCAATGACCAAGTTAGTCTTTGCAAGACATGCATAGTCTCTAGCCTTGGTTCCTACTTTGCTCACAAAACACTGGGCCAGCTCAGGTACAGCTGGGAAGGAGGCCGAGTGACACCCGCAGAGCAGCTTCCTGTGCCCACCGTTTCACGGAGGGTTACCTCTGCAGTAGACGCTCTTTGGTCAGCACTCACGTGGACACGCCCTGGAGCCCACTCCAGTAGTATCATTTACTTGACTCTTCCCACCTCTTTGCTGTCAGTTCAAGTTTCTCTCCTTCTAGACAAGTGGACCACAAGGTGGACTTCACCGAGTGCTGCCCACTGGGAGGACCTCCCTCTCCCCCAGCCTGCAGGGCAGCGGCTCTGCTGGCACCTCGCAGTCCATGTTTAGCTGGCTCTGGCAGAGCCGCCCGTAACCCGGGCTCAAGCTTTTCCCCTTTTCCTGAAGGAACCAAACAGCCCACAAAGCCACAGGTGTGGGCGCTACAAGCATAATGGCAAATAACAATGAAAACATCTGAAAAGTCCAGAAAGGGGGTTCATTAAATAAAGTATGGTATAAAGACTGAAATAAGATGCCTCCATTTTAAACAATGCTATGGATGCTCAATAAGATTTGTTTTTGCTAACAAGTACAGGTTTCTTTCTTACTTTTTTTTTTTTTGAGATGAAAAATCTGATCGCTATAAGATTAAGCATGAACATACACATTAGGAAACAGTGATTACATCTGAAATGTAGAATTATGAGATGTTGCTTTTCTTTCCTCTGCTTACCTGCATATTTTAAATTATATACTATGAACATATGATTATATGTTATGAACTATGATTTTGTAAAACACCCTTAAAAATAAAAACCTTTTGGTAGACAAAACACTGCCAGCCTTCCTGACAACAAATATGTTTTGACTATCACTGAAGGGTAATGTGAAGGTCCATGGAATGGTTGCAATGCTTTTGCTTACTGTGGAGAGAATTATAAGCTTGGGGGGGGGGGGTCATTTTTGCAGAAAATTGCTTGGAGTTATATTTTAAGACATCCAAGTCACCTTAAATTTCTAGATAACAAGTTCAGTTCTTCCTTGATGAAATATCTAATTCTAGTTGGCAAATAAATTTTTGATACTGAAGAAGTACATATTTATATTATATCCTTTTCTATATTCAATATCTATATTATACTTACATCTGTTTTATTAAGATATAGAAAATACATTTACTTATTTGAATATTGCATGTTTACTATTATAACATACTATTGATCATATCAATGACCTACTTGTTTCAAAATTCAAAATTCTAACACTGTTTAATTTTTTTTTATTATTTACAGGTTTGAGAGAGAGAGAGAGAAACATCAATTTTCATTTCAATTATTTATGCATTCATTGATTCATTCTTGCACATGCCCTGACTATGGATCAACCTTGCAACTTGGCACATTGGGAAGACATTCTAACCAACTGAGCTACCCAGCCAAGGCCTAACATTGTTTTTATAGAGAAAATGTCATCTACTCCATTATGATAGCATCCCAGGTACACTACAGAGGAAACTGTCTAAATGCAAATGTACAATGGACTTTCCTTGGCCAGATCCCCTATAACACAGAATTGCCTTTGCACTCCTGTGTTAGGTGGGATACTATCTGCAATTCTCTTATTGTGCCCAATTTCAGCACCCTCTCCAACAAGTAGACTGCCGGGAGACAGGCCCATATGAATGCATTTACAGAGTCCATCTTTGTCGTTGGAGGCAGAGACTAAGGGAAGAGCAGTGCGGAGTCTGAAAAGCTTTCCTTACAAAGTGTTGTTTTTGTGTTTGATCCGCAGCCTTAAGTGTCTTTCGCAGATACACACTCAGTTTCTTTTGCGAAGTGTCAAAATGATTTACTGACAGAGAATTGCAACATGACAAAGAATGACATGAAATTTAGTCAAGATACATGAAATTTAGTCAAGATACGTGTTCTCCACCGCATGGTTAATGACTATGGCTCTCCCACCCATGAGCACATGCAATGAAGCTAAGGCACTTTTCATGCCCTTCCACGTGGTCGCCTCCCCACCTAGGAGCCATACTTTGATGTACATCCTGCTTCTACATCTAGAAAGAGGGAAAAAAAATGACTATGATTCAAATAAAACGGAACTTATAAAATGAAATGATATAGCCCTGGCTGGTAAGGCTCAGTGGATTGAGTACCGACCTGGGAACCCAAAGATCACTGGTTCGATTCCAGTCAAGGCACATGCCCGGGTTGCAGACCAGGTCCCAAGTAGGGGGCGCGCAAGAGGCAGCCACACACTAATGTTTCTCTCCCTCCTTCCCCTCCTCTCCCTCTCTCTGAAAATAATAAATAAAATATTTTTTTAAAAATAAAATGAAATGGTATAAAATTAATTGCCCAGTGATTTCTGTCCTATGATACGAAACATTCTATTTGACTCAGCATAAACTGGGACTCCTATTTCTTACTTTCCAAGGAGACTCTCTTTGCTTCCATTCACCTGCATGCATGACCCTGATTCTCCTGCTCAGCGTCCTCTATTTCATTCACACGAAAAACTCTCTTTGATCACAGGGACTAACGTGCTGGGAACTTGGGGAGGCTCTCCTGCTTCACAAAATTCACCCTCCTGGTTAGAAATTATATCCTTAGAAATTTGTTTTGGGGAGTCTTAAAGGCTGAAATCTCATGAAAAATAGAGAGTAAATCCCGTTCCCTAAAAAATGCAGGCGTGGGGACGAGGCCTGGGGCGAGGATTTCAGGGAAGAGGGAGCGGGAGCACGGGCAGGAGCAGAAATCTTACTGAAGGGCAAATTCAATCTAACCTCAAATATGAAAGCTTTCCTACAAGCTATTCAGTTCACTCGACTGCTGTTGAAGTTCTCTCTGTGTTCATGTTTAAGGGAAAATGATAACAAAACTATCCAAGTTATAAACTATGCCCTAGTAGAGTCAGAAGAAAAAAAAAGGGGGGGGGGAAATGTTGAAACTTTGGTGGTGGGTGGGGAGCAGGGATGTGTTCTTTTACTGAACTGTGGCCAGGATGTTTCGTTCTGATGGTTCTCCACACTTCCTTCCACAATTGTACCACATCCCTGAAAACAGACATTTCTGATCAGAATGTTGCAGCACCTAAAAAGGTCAAAAGAAGAGTCTCAACCCATGAAGAAGTCACCACGGCCGCCCTGGCCCCCAGCCTCCAGCTCCGGAACAAAGCGCGGCCTTGCCCTTCTTCCTGTCGGCCGGTAGGAGGCTCTTCCAGGCAGAGGCCGGGGGCGGGGGGCGGGAGGGGGAAGCCCCGCGGATCAGTGCCTCCCCCTCCTCTTTCGCGGCCCTTTTCCCAGAGTCCCCCGGAGTCCGCAGCCCGCATCTGGAGTGTATCAACAGCATCCCAGGGATCTAATACATTCTCACTTTATCAGGAAATTGTTGAACATGAAAAAAAAGCTTCCAGCCTTCCATATGAATTGCTAACGATGTAATTTCAGACCTGCGCAGAAATATATTAAATCAGAAGACGCTGTTGAGAGAGGGCACCTTCAAAGTTCCCAGTGCTCTCGTCTGTCCCTCCACAGACCATAAGTGACCCAGTAGTGAAAGCTCTTCTCTGACTCAGGCTCCACCAGACAGCACCTTGAATGCAACATCTTCTGCCTCAAGATTGCAGTGTGGAATTTCCTTGAAATATTAAAAATGAAACTGCCTTTGACCCAGCAATTCCATTGCTGGGAATATACCCTAAGAATCCGGAAACACCAATTCAAAAGAACCTATGCACCCCAGTGTTCATAGCAGCGCTATATACAATAGCCAAGTGCTGCAAACAGCCAAAGTGCCCATCAGTAGGTAAGTGGATTAAAAAATTGGGGTACATTTATACAATGGAATGGATCAGTAAAGTCCATTCCTGGACATGACACTTTAATGACAGAGGGTACATTTATACAATGGAATACTACACAGCAGGAAGAAAGAAGAAGGAACTCCCATCCTTTGCTATGGGATGGATGGAACTGGAGACTATTATCCTAAATGAAATAAGCCACTAGGTGAAAGACAAATACCATATGATCTCACTTATAAGAGGAACCTAACGAACAAAATAAACTGATAAGCAAACAGAACCAGAGACCTGGAAACACGGAACAGACTGACAGCTGCCAGAGGAAAGGGGGGAAGCGGGACTGGCAGGACGAAGGGGACAGAATCCGTCAAAGAACACGGATGAATGACTCATGGACATGGACATGCCTCATGGAGGCGGGCGTTGACTGTGGGAGGCGGGGGGTGGGCTGGGCAGAGGGGGGGAAATTAGGACAACTGTAATAGAATAAGCAAGAATTTAAAAAGAAATAAAAAGACTACCTGTGTTAGTCTGCTTGGGCTGCCATTACAAAACACTAGAGACCAGGGGAGCTAAACAACAGGAATTAATGTTCTCTCAGTTTCGGAGGCTGAAAGTCTAAGAACAAGGTGCTAGCATGTTTGTTTTCTCTGAGGCCTCTCTCCTGGGCTTACAGATGGCTGCCTTCTTGCTGCGTCCTCACACTACGGTCCCTTGACCCTAACCTCCTCCTCTCATAAGGACACAAGTCATATCACATGAAGGCTCATTCATATGACCCCAGTCTACCTCGACCACCTCTCTGAAGATCCTACCTTCAAATACAGTCACATCCTGAGGTCCGGGGGCATTAGGACTTCAACATACGCATTTTAGAAGCGTGCGCCTCAATCCATCACTCTATTCTTCCATCTCCAAAAGTCACAGAAGGGTAAAGTTATTGTTCTTTGATGACAGCTAGGAACATTAAATCAGGCTTTCTTTGAAGAGAAAAGGTCCTACCATCTGAAGTGTGGAAGAGATGTTTCAAAAAGGAGAAACCTGTTGGAGACATCTCTGCTGGAGTTAGTTCTAGGAGGAGGGCATGAATAAAGAAAAGAAACCACCTTGCCCATGGACCTGCTATGACACTACCTAAAGGAAGCTGAGGGGTCTCCTACATTGTCACCAGAAGAGATGCAGGATGGGAAGCCCCTTTCAGTAGGGTATGTTCGGGACTTTGGATAGGAGGCCATGAGGGAGACAGGCTGGGATGACCCAGGCTTGATGACTCAAAACAGTGAGTGACTGGCTGTTCTCCAAGACCCAGGAAGAACATATGGCACCACTTTCATTTGTCGTCCAAGGCAGCTACATTGTTCTGTTTCCTTTTATTTACTTTCAGTAACAATAGTGATAATAGCAATAACTATACCACACAATTGAACTCTCTGCTGCATAGCAGACATTGCATTAATCGCTTTGCATACATTTTTCCCACTGGACCCTCACATCATTATCTCTTGTATAGGAAGAAACTATCAAAGGTTGCACCGCTAGTAAGAGGAAGAGCTGGTATTTAAACCAAGAACTCTGACTCCAGAGACCTTACCTTCTTCTTTTCATCAGTCCACCTTTGGGAGGCAATATAGTTTGGCTAAAATAGCATAGTGGAGAAACACGAGTTTTATCATCACAATAGGCAAGTGTTCAAATCCTAGCTCAGTGACCATGAGTAAGTGGCTCAATCACTCTATATTCAGTTGCCTTCTATGCAACTGGGGATAATTTATGAAAAAGTCCAATTAAAGTAACTCACAAATAGGATCTATCATTTTTATTATTACTATTATCTTCTCAGCTCTATTGTACGATTAAACATGTAATATAAACCAATAAAATTACATTAGCACATAAAATAATGTCTTGCATTGCAAGTTTACACTAATTAGTACTACTAATTTGACGTTATCCTTTTAGTTCTTCAGCAAAGGCAAAATTTACATGAACTCTCATTTTTCAGCCACTTTTAAAAATCACTACTGATGGTTTATTAAGATTGCATTTTCTCAATCCCTTCAACATCTCAATCCTTAGGAAGACTCCATGAATAATTTAAAATCCATGTTTAATGTATTATACATGCTTCTAGAAACTATTTTTATGGGCTGATCCTTGTTAAAGTTCTCAAGGCCTGGAGGCACAGGTGGCTCCATTAAAAATGTATTTCTCGGTATTCTTGAGGGATTTCTTTTCATGTGCAGGGACGGGCACATTCGCAGATAATTGACAGTACATTACATGCTCCTCTACTCACCGCATGTGAAGAAACATCGTTTTTTTGGTCTGATAGTGGTGTGCCAATGCTGTGCGTTTCCTACCCTGACCTATAATTAAAGCACGTGACATAAGACACGGTGACTGACTCAGCTACTCACTGGGAAGTGGTTGAAAGGAGATTTACAGGGATGCATAGACACGGGGAAGAGAAATAAAGAATGAGAAATGTATGCTTCCAAGGAGGGTCTTAGAACGTTAGTCAATAGTGGGATACAGTAGGGAGGCCAGAAACATTCTTGTGCCTTAGTGAGATGCTATGAATGGAATAGTCAGGAAGGGGAGGGTTACTTTTCCCTGGTTATATCTCCATCTTGGGTCAAGATACATCCTCAGTTAGGTATCACCCACTTTTCTGGGGAAGAAATGAAACGAGAACATGGCATATTTTTCTGGTGAACCTAGATCCATAATCTATCAAATGGTTTAAGCTTCATTTACACTTGCCTTGAGTTTGAGGCCTCCTAAGGTCCAAATTGGGCACTGTTATAAATGACTATGATGCTTCTATTTATGCAGTCAATAGGGTTATTCCTTTGTAGAGATGTGAAAAATATGAATATAAAACAAGCGTCAGTTCCAAATAACATGGTCTGGGAGGTATTAATTTTCCTTGGATTAGTACAGATTAATATATTTTTAGAAAGTACCTGTGGATAAAGGTCTTCCTTACTTGATGTTGTTGTGCCACCAAAGATATGAGAGGTCCAACCAGCCTTAGAAAATCCCGTCTTCCCCGGGGCAAGGGTGCCAAGGAAGCCACACGCCATCAGCAATGTGGTTTCCACTCTGCTTGCCAGACAGATGGGCCGTCTGACTTAGGCTTGGCTCTAGAGCTTTCTATCAAAATAGCTGTTTCTTTCAAAAGATATTAATGGACTTCTGTTAAGTGAATATGAACAATATCCCAGGATGGAGGACAAAAAATGAAGGCATCTATTTGTCCATACTCCCTGGAGGAAAAAAATTACATATAAATATATTTTTTTCACTTAGGTTTTCTTTAATGCAGAGTATAAAAGGCAGCTGTTGTGAGCAATGATGTTGATTTCTTTAGTCATTAGGTCTCCAATATCTGGCCTAGGGCATATAACACAGAAGGAGGTTTAAAATATTTGTTCAAATACGGAAAAGATGCGTAAGGTTAAAAGCGAGCAGCCTCCAGCAGCCTGATTCATCTTACAGGATACATCCAAATAGAGAATAAAGGCACTTATTCTGCAAAGCATCGACTCAAGTGAGATGTACCTGGGTAGAGGTCAGTTTTCTCTCGGGGAAGAGAAGCAATTACCTTTGAGACAGGCCTTCTTTGGACGCAGATCACAAGAAAGAACATTATCCTTGCGAAAGGGCATAGCCCTTCACACTTGCAGATCTCTTGATCTCAATTTTATTAGCTATTTTAAGAATAAGGCCCTGGAATTTCAGCAGTAATACCTCATTTGATGGATGAACAGTGAAAATCCAAAGGCATTCGTTGAGGACTTAAACGTTTAATGCTTAAGACCCTAAGGTAAATCCATAAGTGTATAATCACATCCTCGCAGCCATCCTGTGAGGTAAGTACTATTTTAGCTCCTCGTGATGTTGAAGATTCAAAATGGTTTAAGTGACTAATCCAATGTCACATGGCATCAGAGTGGTGAAGACAGGATTTGAACCAAGGTCTGTGTGGCTCCAGAACTCAGGTGCTTACATATTCTTGCTTCTTCCCCTTTCCAGAAGCTGCTGTCCCCATCTGAAATGCCCTACGATAAGTTAGACATGGGCACAACTTCATTACAACTCCCATCAAAAAGGAGAATCTTCTTCTCCACCGCCTTGAACCTGGGCTGACTTGGTGACTTGCTTTGACCAACACAATGTAGCAGAAATGACATCTAGTGACTTCTGAGCGTTGGCTTCCAGAAGCCCTGAAGCTTCCGCCATCACCTCTTTGAACATTGTTGCATATGAACAAACCCATCTGTGAGGCTGAGGGAGACCACGCAGAGGAATAGGCCTGGCAGGCCAGCCTTGACCGAGGCCCAGGCTGTGAGCTGTGAGTGAGGCCGTCCATGACCAGCTGACCCCCAGCAACTGCAAACAGACGCAGAGTTGAGATGAGCTGTCCACCCAGATTGCAGAGCCAAAGAGTAGTGACAAATCAGTGGTGGCGTTTTATGTCCTTCAGTTTGGGGGTAGTTGGTAATGCAGCAGCAGAACACTAACACACACCCTTTCATGCCTTTTTCCTAATAAGTCCGGTGCCTATTCATTGATCAAGTTCCAAAGTCACTCCTCCAAGAGGTTTTCCCTGATCGAAACCTCCCCTGCAAAGCCAGTCTCAGGTTTAAGTTGACGCTCTGCTGTGACTCTGAGGACAGAGAGACCCGCCACCTCCCTGTCCCCCCCCTTCCCCACCCACCGCCTGATCCCTGGGGTTTCACCATTCAAGTTTCATTACTTACGTAAAAGCATAAATACCTATTAAATTTTAA
The DNA here is from genome assembly GCF_021234165.1 of Pteronotus mesoamericanus. Lineage (NCBI taxonomy): Eukaryota > Metazoa > Chordata > Mammalia > Chiroptera > Mormoopidae > Pteronotus > Pteronotus mesoamericanus. The sequence continues at coordinate 3,544,253 of NW_026555302.1, forward strand.
GAGTCCCTGGAAGGGACAACAAGTTTGTGCTTTTGATTTTGCTCTAATTAGAAAAGTATACAGGAATGAAAACTGGCCCTAACACAAAGTCACTTTCTAAAAGAGGAAAAAAAAATTGTAACAGTTTTGACCAACCTGAATATAATAAGCCTTCAGGAATATAGATGAAATAGTTATGTGATCTAATGTCAATGTTTAATTTATTGAGTTAATTAAGCATACCATATATTTAAAATCACATTATATGAAACAACACTCAATTTAGAAATATTTCCTTTTTCTATTCTTCCCATGATGAAGGTATTTGATTCAAAGTTGCCATATGCGTCTTTCGTGGCAAAGGTCCTCTCTAACACTAGGGACACTTTTGAGCCATTTGGCAGTTTTCTAGACATATATTCTCTTCTATCTAAAGTGGCGTTGTTGTTGTTGCTTTCACTTTCATGCTGCCACTAGAATTTTTATCCCAAGCTGCAAGTACTCATTCACAAAACACAAAGACAACTATTTTTTCCCTTGTCCTGCAAGTGTATATTCATGATCTTCACAGTGTAGCCACTTGTAGTATTGCTTTGTAAAGTGTCCTTCAGAAAGCTGTCTTACAATGACACCTAAGGCTTACAATTTGGGGATCTTACCTCCCAAGAAAGAATTCATTAAATTTATGTTAAATTTCTTGGCTCCTTTTTTTTTTTAACTACAAGATTACCATAACCATTTAAAAGTTTGTAATTTCTTAAGGTTGTTTCAAGCTAATATGTCTTCCTCAAATAGTACTTTGTAGTTCAAAATAAGTCAGAAAAAAAAAAAAAACATTCCATAATGCAAAGGACTCTGGAAGGACTAGAATAGAAGGTGCATTCTTTTTTTTTTTTTTTTTTTTTTTTGAGGAAAACCAAATTTCAGAGAGAGATTTTTTGGGGAAAGCCAATTTCTTATATGACACATACTAATACATTCTTACTCTAGAAACTTCAGGCAACACAGAAAATTAGAGAGGCAACAACAAAAACCATCAATAATGCAACCAAATAGAGACTATAGCCCTGGTTGGTGTGGCTTAGTGGACTGAGTGCCAGACTGCGAACTAAAGGGTCACCAGTTTGATTCCCAGTCAGGGCACATACCTGGGTTGCCGGCCAGGTCCCCAGTAGGGGACATATGAGAGGCAACCACACATTGATGTTTCTCTCTCTCTCCCTCTCTCCCTCTCTGAAAATAAATAAATGAAATCTTTTTTAAAAATAGAGATATGATTTCACCATTTTGATTCACTTCCTTCCTTTGCATTATTATATGTATATTAGGTTAAATTCAATCGGCTCTACTACGACAAAATTATAACATTTCCTTTGTTTGAAATTCTTTGTAAGAAAGACATGTCATCCTTCTCTCCCCCCCCCCACCCCGCTCCCCACATTGGCATTTGCCCCGGGGGAGGGGGGACACTGATGTCTCAAGCAGACACGAATCCCGTGCTCCTTAGCATGAATGTTTTTCTATTTCTTTTTCCTTTATTTAATCTCACCAAGTAAAATATACCAAAAGTGAATAAAGGGCAGTCTCTGCCCTCCAAAGAGAGGAAGACCTATAAACAATTAATTGCATAAAATATGGTAAGGACTCGAATACAGGTAGATACAAAACACTATGGCAACACAAGGGAGGGAAGGTGAACCACTCAGTGGTCAGAGGAGGTTTCACAGAAGAGGCGCCATGAAATTGGGGGCTTTTTTGTTTGTCTGTTTGCTTGTTAATTACTTTAAAAGAAAAAAAAAGACTATTAAGACAATTTTGAGAAGGGTTGGGAGAAACCTCAGGACTCTGTCCCCAAGCAGATTCGGGGACCAGAGCACCTCTGTGTGCGGGCAGCAGTGGGGCCGCGCCTCGTTACTCACCAGCAGGAGAACGGGGGAGTTTTCCCCGAGAGCAACTGTGAAGGGGGGAAAGTGAGCCCGAGCACCGGCGCGAAGGGATGGGACCGGAAAGAAGCCAAGACAAGCGCAAGCACGAAAGGCCAGAAGCAGCTCTGCCACTCCCACACCCGTGCGCACCGCGCTCTGCGCTCCGGCTGCCTGTGCGCGCTGGCTCTTCACACAGGCGGGTCCTCCCTCCAGCAGGCGCCTGGAGTGTGGTGCAGGCAGCAGTTACGGGGTGGCATGGAGCCCCCGGCCTGGGTTTGAGGCCCAACTGCCGGCCTCCTCTGGGCTCACCCTCCTGCCCAGGGTGACTAACTCGCCCTCAGTCTGTAGACATGGCCACAGGCAAGGGACAGATGTGCCTCTTCTGGCCACGCTGACCCTACAGATTCTTTCCCTCAGGTTTATTTCTTGCCCTTATTTTTTTTTTAACTTTTTAAAAATCGAGATATCACTGCTTAGTAACATTATATTAACTTCAGCAGCTGGAGCCGGACCCTCGGCCTCCCCGCTGAAGGATCAGCCACTGCACACCGAAACTCTGCGCATCCAGCCCGCGTTCATTTTCTTCAGAGCACCAACCGCTTTCTGAAATGATCTTCGTTTGCTTACTTGTTTATTGTCTGTCGTCCTACTGAAATATACCACTGGAGCGGGAATCTTGTCCCGAAGCCTAACACAGTGTATCCCACTACAGATGGAACAGTGTGAAAGAAGAAATGAACAAATGTAGGGTAAACGTGACCCCAAAATGCGAATTACTATGACACAGCTCTGGGTACTACAGAGAGAAGTAAGGTAACACTCTTCACCTTCAAAGCTCCAGTCTAACAAGGAGAGAGGATAAGAAACAAAATAATTGCAACAGTGTAAAAAAACATAGTGGCAGATGCAGAAATAGGCACAGAGGTAGTACACAGAAAGGCACCTGCCTATTTTTCTAAAAGCAGGGACTTCTGAATTTGATTTTAAAGAATGGATGGAAATTTGCCAGGTAGCTGATGAGGGAAATACTTGGATCTTCACTCTGATCTGAACATTGACCCCACTTCCTGTCCCCACAGAAATTCAGGGTTAAAAATACCCTTTAAGATCATCTAGTCCAGCAGTTCTTTAAAAAGACTGTTGTTTTAAAATATGTCCACAAATTCTCTGATACTCAGTCCTTCCGAGGAGCCCAGTTCCCCTTCCCTTGAGCGTGGGCTGTAGTTCGTGATTCACTTCTGATAAATACAATATGGTAAAATGACACTGTGACTTTCGAGGCCATAAAAGACAAGAGGCTTCCCCTTTGTTCTTTGTCTCTCATCACTCATTCTGGAGGCAGCCAGCGGCCATGTTGTGAGGACACACAAGGCGAGGCACAGAGGCCTCCTCCCCACAGCCAGTGAGTCCGGGGTTCGCCGGCCCCAGTAAACGCCCTGGGATGATGGCAGTGGCGCTCAGGGTCCGCACGGCAATCTCATGACCCCCAGAATCCACAGCGTAGCAGCTCCTGAATCCCAGTCCAACAGAAACTGTGAGATAATAAATATTGGGTTGGCTAAAAAGTTCACTTGGCTCTATTTGGCTTAGTTGCCTCTAACTTCATTTGAAACAATTTTGTTAGATTGTATTGTGACAGCTGTCCTACCAGCCTGCATTTTAAAAAAACTTATCAGAGTGGGTGAATTTTTGTGTGGCCATTTTAATACTGAAGGTAGAAAAAAATAAGCAACATTTGAGGCATATTTGCTTTATCATTTCAAGAAAGGTTAAAAACACAACTGAAATGAAAAAAACAAAAAAGATTTGTGCAGTGTATGGAGAAAGTACTGTGACTGAGCAAATGTGTCAAAAATGGTTTGCAAGGTTTCATGCCAGAGATTTCTCGCTGGATGTTGCTCCAAGGTCAGGTAGGCCAGTTGAAGTTGATAGCGATCAAATGAAGACATTAATTGAGAACAATCAACGTCATACCATGCATGAGATAGCCGACATACTCACAATATCCAAATCAATAAAGTTATTGGTGAAAATGAAAAATGTGTCTTTTACAGGAGAAACTAAACGGACATTTTCGCCAACCCAATATTTGTTGTTTTAAGCCACTAAGTTTCAGGGTAATTTGTTACCCAGCAATGGATAACAATAGGAGGGGCTCAAACAGTGTGTGTTGATGTGACTGATGACTGTTTATAGTGACCCTATTAGAAATTAAAACTGAAAAGTGTTAAAAATATTTATGTATTAATTTGTTACAAGAAATGTAATAAATACAGTACATGTTACTATAGATGACATTTTTATGAAAAATAACAATTTTCCAAAGCAAAAGTTAGAGTGACATCATTTTCCTTTTTGTAAGCCTTCTTCAGGTCCCGTTCCGTGGACGATGGCTGGATGCTTACATTTACTTCTGCATTTAACCCTTTATAAAATCCCAGATTCTGTAGCTCTGAAAAACTCCACTATTCACTTATAAAACATTAGGACTGACAAATATTGCTGATCTCATCAGGGTTCTTTATAACACCCATGACAAGTAGGCACAGGTAACACTTGAACACGCCCAGGGACTGGAAACTCAGGAGTTCCCACGAAAGCTCACGGCTCCCCCTGAACGTCCCTGGTGAGGAGCAAGGTCCTCCCTCTGCTGCGCTGCCTTTGCTCTCCCCTCAGCTGTATGCAACCTCCTTAAGGGCGCATTCAGAACATGTTTAATCTTTCCTTAAGGATAAGACCCTCAGTTTATTTAAGGGTTATTTATAACTTTCCAGTGTATGGAGTATTTTTTGCCCGTGTTCCCTTAAAAAAAAATCCTTTAAGATAATTCAATTCTGAACGAATATCTCAGAAGACTTTATCATGAGAATGCCCTTCTGCCCATTAATTTCAAGGACTTCAGGGCCGTTTTGCCAGACACAGATATCCCTGGAGGCGCTGTTTTCAGACATCAGACTGGCAGAACACATAGATTGGGTATATCTGGGATGGTAAAATTAAAAGAACACTGAAAACAATCAATGAAATCTAGAACAGAGTTTCCTCTTTTCTGCTTAAGGCACAGCTTTTTCATTGCATTCGACATCCAAGTCCTGTGCTTGCCGTTCCTCCCGCAGCATCCTGAGAGCTCTGTGCACGTTTCCACAGGCTCCCCATAAATCCCCCGAGCTTAGCCGTGCATCAAAGTTGTGCACCAGATCCCTGCTTGGAGGTGCCTGGGACATGACGTCTGCTGGTTTGCGAGGGCAGAAAACACAACATTTGGGGTTGGTTCTGAAACACAGAAACAGGTCCAGGAAACATTTCCCAAAAACTACTCAGAGAATAGAGAAAAACATTTTTCATTATGTTAACCATACTCTCTGGGGAGAAAGAGCTACGCTCAGCCAGACTTAAATATTAAGTTTGAAATCCTTTTATATCCACACCAAAATACTTGGCACACACATGAAAAAGTACACTATTGGTGGGGACTGTAAGTTGGTAAAATCACTATGGAAAACAAAATGGAAGCTCCTCAAAAAACTAAAAATAAAACTTCCACATGATCCAGCAATCCAGTTCTGGGTATTTATCCAAAGGAAATAAATCACTACCTTGAAGAGATATCTGCACCCCGATGTTCACTGCAGTCATTCACAACAGCCAAGGGACGGAAACAACCTACATGTCCTTTTAGGGATGAATGGCTAAAGAAAATACTACACACGCACACATATACATACATGCACACACACAAGCACACACAATGGAATGTTATTCATCTGTAAGTGGGAAATCCTGCCATTTATGACAACATGGATGAACTTGAGGACATTGTGCTAAGTGAAATAAGCTAGACAGAGAAAGACAGATACTGTATGATCTCATTTATATGTGGAATCTAAAAATTAGTAGTAAAAGCTGAAAATATTCTGAAGTTGAACTCATAGAAACAGAGAATGGAATGGTGATTATGGGGTCGATGGAGCAGAGGGAATGGGAAGATGTTAGTCAGAGGGTGCGAGCCTTCAATTATAAAATGAATACGTTCCGGGGATCTAATGTAGAGCGTGGTGACTATAGTTAATAATAACATACTGTATCCTTGAAATTTACTAAGAGAGTAGATCTTAGCAAGCATTCTCACAACCAAAAAGGAGAAAATAACTCCAAGGTGACAGAAGTGTTAATTAACCTTATTGCAGTAATCACTTCACTATCTATATATGTATATCAAATCATTATGATGTACGCTTTAAATATCGTATAGTAATTGTCTATCATACCTCAATAAAGCTGGAAAACACATTAAAAAGTGAATATATAATTATAAAATGTCACCAAACTTTAAGTGTGCACAATTTTATTTGTCAATTATATGTCACTAACACTTGGGGAAAAAAATGAATAATACAATAAAAAAAGAACTAAGAAGGAAAAAGCAAATGAATTGGATCTATCGGAAAACCATTTGCTGATATTTCCAATCTAATTCAGAAGGATCCGTTCAGAGCAGTTACTTCATATTACACTACAGGGTTTTTAGAACATAATGTTGCCCCTGAAAAAAATCTTAAATTAATATCACACAATTTAGAGAATTCATTCAGCCATTTCTTGCCTTCTCTCACTGCATAATAGAGAATAACACAAAATTCATATTTTATTCTTAATTGTAATAACTAACATTTATTGAGCACTTACTATATCGAAGACTGTACTAAGAGCTTTTCAGCTTTAGCTCACTTAATCCAAATACACCTACTAAGTACTGTTGCTATACCCATTTTACGGATGGGAGTGCTGAAGTTCAGAAAACATACAGCCACGGTTACAGAACTAGAGGACGGCAGAGAGGAAACTGTGGGAGACAAGAAAAGACCTTTGGGGCATCTGAGGGCAGTGTTCGCTTTAACAGTGACTGGAGATATTTGGAAACTAACAAAAGGAGGAAAAAAACAGTAAAAATTGACAACTGCATAAGAGTGATATTAATCAGAGTCATTTGTGTTGCTTCCATTCACTTTTACTGGGCAACATGATAGCAAACCACACATATCGTGTATGTTTATGATAGGTTTTATTTTACGGCAACAAGTTCTCCCCACTGGACCTCTCAGGCCACATGAAGAAGCAGCAGAGCCAGGGCTTGGATGTTACCCTGACCTGCGTCTGGAACCTGCTCTACCACTCACTGGCTGTGAGGGCGTGGGCAAGCTGTGTAGGCTCTCTGACCTGTTTCCTCGCCTATAAAACGAAGGTAGAAAAAGAATGGAAGGACATGCCTTAAATATTCCATAGAATTTAACACATGTAAAGCACATAGTACTTTACTATTATTTGTATCATGACGACGATGAATAAGCCTGGCCATATGATCTGTTTTGTTTTTAATTAGAGAAAAACAAAGTTCTCACTTCCCTCCATTCTGCTGCTGTGTTTCCAATTAATGTCTCTCTCTCTCTCTCTCTCTCTCTCGGACACACACATACACACACACACACACGTGCGTGCGCGTGCACACACACACACCATTGTGGGACTTCTCCATCCTTCAGCAAATACAGCAATTTGCTAAGAGCAGAAGAAAGAATAAAGGAAGCAGAGGGCTTGGGTAACAGAAGAATGATAATAAACGGGGGAGGCTATTTTAAGTTTATAAAACAACTTCCACTGGCACGTAGCAGAAACAGAGGCAGCAAGTGAAAGGGCAGAAAACTGAACCACCCAGAGACGGCTGGAGAGAAGGCCTTGTCCAACCCTTAGGCAACACTCCCATCTCGGCACACAGAAATGCCCAATGGCCAGGTATAAACATACTGATTTCACCATCAAAACAGCCAAGGTATCTGAACTAAGAACACATTAACTGAAAGCCATTTTCTGGGGGGGAGGGAGGAGGGGGCTAAGGGAAAGAAGGGGGAGGGGCTAGTTAAGGAACGTGTATGAATGACCCATGGACATGGAGAACAGGGTGGCAAATGACTGTGGGAGTTGGGGCGGGGGGATGGGCAGGGGAGAGCAAAGGAGGAAAATTGGGACAACTGTAACAGAACAACAATGAAATATTTAATAATTAAAAAAAGCTGAACAGGGAGAATCAAGGAATAATAGTTCCAGGGCTTGATACTGGCCTGACACATATGGTATCAAACATGCGTAAACTGGAGATGCTGATAGAGACCTTCAGTGAAGTTTGCAGGGACAAATTAAGTGCTCATTAATTTTTGGGCAACTCAAACATCTGATGCTTGTTTTATTAAAGGGGAGGACAAAGTAGGTCATAGGATCTCAGCTTAGGAAGGCATTTGGGCTGGAGAGCAGTTGGGCTGAACATCTGAACCTGCTGAGGAAAAGAGGGTGCTTCTGGGAGCTCGTGGGCAGGAGGACGGGGAACCTTCCCGAAGGCCTCTATAAGGATCTTCACAAAATTGTCATTTGTGTTTAGAAGACTATTTGTTATATTTACCTGAGATGTATTATAGACGAAGAATATTGTCAATGTACCAACTTTTAATGGGTGGATAGTTGGCAAAATATTTATCATTGACTCATTGTTCGTTCCTGGGAGAGCTATTTAAGCTCTATCACTTCAATGTATCTGTCAATAAAATGTTGGAAAATTACAGCGTCACCCTGCATCTTAGGAACATGAGAACTGCATGAGACGGCCACTGTCCATCGGAGAGCGCCACCCAAGCACTGCTTAATTCCCCGAGTCCGTCATGAAAGCCTGTGCTACCGCAGCTGCCCGCAGAGGAGGCAGGAGGGACCCATGGGGGCGAAGTCACAAGCGGTAACTCAAAACGTCAGAAGGACAGAGAGTGGCTAAGAGAACGAATGGTCAGAGATGTCAAAAAAATTTGAAACAAATTACAAAAACTAAGAGAGAAAGTATGAGAGTATAAGACATAGATGAAAGCACAGTACAATATCCAAATAATAATAGAGAAATATCTCAATTGAGGTCCACCGCCCAAAGGCATAAGTAAAAATGAAAGTCAATTAAAATTGGAAAGAAAGGTGCAAAAAGGGGAGGGGGAGTTGAAGTGAAAAAGACAATGTTAAGAAAATCTTAACAAAAACACACAGAATTAAATGAGGAACAAAAAGTAAAGCAGTCATGAATATGGAGGATGTCTTTTTGGGGTCTTTCTCATTCATTACATTTTAATTCCTTTTCCTTAAAAAAAATGATTTCGTGTTATCGCCCATTTCTTTTCTGACCATTAAAAATCGCCTTAACAGAGCCAAGAAGACAGCATTCGGTTGTTGTAATGGCAAACACAAACTGGCCAGCTGAAGGATGGCGGGTTATATGGAGCTGAAGAAGATACAGCTCAAGAATAAGAATGTATCTGTTTACCCAACACTGTCCTGGGAGAGAGACATTGGGACTCAATTCTATCTGGACTCTCAATCATTGCCTCAGGAGGTCACCTTAAGGTCAATCAATGCAATGGATTACTTGAATGTGCAAAATTGAGCCCAAGATCCTGGACCCACTGTAAGGCACAGAAGAGAAGCAGCCTCTGCATCTCTCAAGGCCAGGCTGTGACTGTCCCTGTACGATCCTCCACAGGGCCTGCCAGGCGTCACCACGTAGCCATCGCTGCCTGGCCTGTTACAGACCTCAAATGGATCAGGAATTTCTTCTATTCCTGAGTGATGTTCTTCACCTGTGACTTTAGGCAAAACAGATAAGTTAGTCCTTTTTTAAAATCACATGCTAGGCAAATGAATAAACCAAATTTATTACACAGTTAGCTCCAATTATCTCAATTAATTACAGATATTCCAAACAATGAACTTTTTTCTAACCATACAGATGCCATTGCAATTCTGACCGAAAATCTGTCTGGCCACAGGTAGCTGTGTGTGCATTTCAGATCTAATCTGTCTACAGAGTGTTTATGTCTTCATCTGTCACCTGGTCCTGAGCCAGATGGATGTATGCATGTGCATTCTCACATGTATATATATATATATAGTTACATACAACACCCACAACATTGTACATCCACAGACACCTTCCACATGACCGCTGAGTTTACTTAGTATCCAGTCACTCAATTTATAAGGCTTTACTACCCTTAGTGAAGAAGTTTTTTAACTTCTATTACCTTTTATTTTCTGATTCTGGTCTATAAAATACGTAGAGAAAAACTACTAGGGAGCAAGTTAAAAATACAGATTCCTCGGACTCATATCCAAAGATTTGGATTCAGTAGTTCTGGAGTAAGGCCCAGAAACCTGTATTTTTAACACATTTCTTATTTGGGATACAGGAAGGGACAAGAGGACATGCAACTATGGTGTCATTGTTACCAATACAAACTGCTGAGTTCCAATGTCAACTCCCACTTCTACCCTCTGTGTGGGACAAGTCGCTTCTGCCTTGTTGGAGGGCGGAGAGGGAAGCGGCATCTGTGGCCCTAGTCATGAGGATTAAATGAATTAACACCTGTTAATCTTTGAAACAGTGTCAGCAAGTCCTCAAAAATTTTTACTATTTCTGGCTTTATGCATGTTTATGTATTGCTTTAAAGGTTTTAGGGTTTTTTCCCCCCAAATAAGCATATAACTATTTTTACAATTGTTCATAAAAGTAACCCTCCCTCCCCGTGGGGACAGGGCCGGGCCAGCAGTGCCTCCTCCCATCTACGCATCGGCTCCCCCTGCAGCTGACCCAGGGGAGCTCCCACCCCCAAAGCCGCCCCACCTCTTGCACTCTAACCTCCTAGTTAGAGTGCAGGGCCGAGCTCTAACCTCCTGGAAAACTGGGCAACGTCTGCGGGCCACAAGGCCACCTGGCTGCTCCCTTTCTCTTCCCTCTGACACCCCTGGCTGTTCCCTAGGCGACCGCCCCTCCCGCCCCATTATGCGCCATTATTCACACTCCTGCGCCTTCCTTGCAGAGCACTTGGCACAAGTTCTAATTACATGTTGGTTTGTTAAATTAATGGAGGCAGGACCCGTGTCTACTTGGTTCTTTCTTGTATTTTAGCTCCCACCACCATTCTTGGCACATAGATGACACTCAGCAACACGTTTTAAATGGGTGGATGAGCAAATCACTACCCCCAGGCACGAGGCCACTCCATGCTGCCTGATCCTACCAACGGTCTCAGGCGACCCACCACGGTCAGGGGCAGCCTGCACAGCAGGAGGGTCCGTTTCTTGTCCCTATGGCTTGACATAGAGAAGAAATTCACCTGCTGGCCCAGTACCACTGGACAGGCTACTTCCCCAGGAAACAAAGCTGCTGGTCTGTGCTGGTCCCTGAGATGCTGCTCTGTTTCTTTCCCTCCTGCGGCTGCAGCAACAGGAACAAAGCCACGGCCCATCAAAGGGAAGCGGAGCTCTTCAACTATCACCATCCATCAGAGACGCTGCGGTTAAACCCTCCTACTCCTTCCTGCCACCCAGCCAGGCAGGCCGCCCAGCCAGGCAGGCCGGCCTGGGAAGCCAGTGGACCGGCCACCTGCCCTACCCCTCCGGGTGGCAGGTCCTCTTCACTAGCGATCCATTCAAATTAGCTACGTGTGAAATAGACCATTGCTTATTAGAAGAAACAAGAAATATGTTTCTAACCAAAATAATCCTCATATATTAGTTTTGAGCTTCTTGGATGAGACGTGCTAAAATAAATGTTAGCTTTCATGTGAGTGCAGTAGTGAAAGTGAAATGCTGCAAACGTTAATCTATAAAAATATGGGTATTTTATTCAGTTCCTGCTCTGAATCTTTAGCTCATTCATTTTCATCCTCAAGAAACATATTGACTCATGTTCTCTAGTAAGAGATAGAGGAAGTTGGCATTAAGTTTGTTCTGACTTACTTGCCACCCTTGATATATCACGTCCTCACCTGTTAAACTTTGTTTCAATGTGCTGAGTTCAACCCTGAGTTTCCTTATTTGGGCCTCATGTTATTCCATCATTTCTCAGCATGGAGAGAAAAGAGCAATTAAAATAAGTGCTTGTGCACAAGTAATTCTTCTGATCCTGGGAATTGTGTTTGCTTCTCTTTAATCCTCCCTTTCTAAGTATACCTCGAAAAGTGACTTCATGCATCTTGCAACACACCACGCCCTTTGAAGTGAAGGCTTCCGGAGGGTGGTGCCTCAAACCCTGTGCTGCTACCAGAGCACTTCCATTAGAAGATAAGCATCGGCTACTGCCTCTCGCTCTATCAGTTACTATTGTCACAAAGTGTGACCTCTGTGTCTTGGGCGCCATGTAAAGCAGGGAGAGCCTTCACCACAGGATTTTCTACATCTGTTGAATATCATTTTAAACTATTGTAAACTTCACTTCTCGACTGGAGAAGACACCCACCAGGAGAGAGGGTGCCCAGGGCTGGGGGGCTTGTCCAGATGACTGCGCCCCCCACTGTGGTTCCAGTGCCCGCAGGAGCTCACCGTGGCGCAGAGCCTTTGTTCCTGTTGCTGCAGCCGCAGGAGGGACAGGTACAGAGCAGCAACCTTTTCCCTTTCGTTGCCCCTTTTCTCTGGTATTTTTTATCAGTCTTTTTAGTAAGAGAGAATGTTGTCAGCAACACTTCAGTTTTTTACTGACTCCAAAAAAAAGAAAGAAGCTGGCAGCACAAGGATGGTAACCTGCATTAAGAACAAATTGAAGCAAATGCAAGTAACAGAATTTTTATTTTTTTCAATCCAGTTTCTAGCGATGAAAAATGTAGCAGATAAAGGCTACAAAGAAGAACAAAGAGAATGAAAATTATACTGAGTTTTTCCCACAACCCCATGGTTTCTAATTTTTTTTCCCCTAATACTGGTCACTTCTCCTCAAATATCCTTAATTTAGTTCTTCCTCATCTCTTGGACTCCTTTTAAATTTTTTTTTTTTAACAGCTAAGGGTGTTAAATTCAGGCACAATCTACAAACCATCAATTTCATGTTTTAAGTGTGTAATTGATTTTTAGTACATTTACAGAGTCATACAACCACACTAGAACCTAATTTTAGAACATTTCCATCAGCCCAAAAAAGTCCCTCATGTACATTTCTTTGACTTCTTAGCAAGGAGCTTAGTCTTTGGACCACTTCTCTCTATACTCAGTTCTTGATGAGCTCACCTGGCGACCACACTTTAAGGATGAGGCATATTCTGCACCTGCACCCTCAACATCTCCTCTAAACTTCAGACTCATCTCCTCTTAGTTGTCCGTAGGCATCTCAAATGGCATGCCCCAAACCGAGTTTTGATCTCCCCCTAAAACTGCTCTTCCCACGGTCTTTCCTAACCGGTTAATAGCAGCTCTTTATTCCGGTCGCCCACGCCAAAACCCCTGGGGTCATCCTTGAGTCCTCTCGTTCTTCACAGCCACCATCCAATTCATCCAGACATCCTGTGACTCCACCTGTAAAACAGATCTGGAACGCAGCTACTTCTCATACTTACACGGCTCCCACCTGGGTCTAAGCAACCACATCTCTCACTTGGATTATTGCAGTAACCCCAGTACTGGTTTCCTGTTTGTACAGTTACTCCCTACCTTCTGTTCTCAACAGGAACAGCCAGAGTGATTCTTTTAAAACCCGTCAGACCATGGTACAACTCAAGCCTGGCAAGGACTGCTCATCTCACGGAGAACAAAATCCAGTGCTTATCCCACCTCAACTGTCCCCCGTGTATACTCTGTTTCAGCCTCACTGGACCTCCTTGCACTTCTTCAAACACATCCTGCTCAGGATCTTAGCACAGACTGTTCCTTCTGCCTACAAGATACTTCCCAGAAAACTGTTTGATTAGTTTCCTTATCTCTGATAAGTCTTCCCTCAATCCTAGGTCTCAATAAGATCTACTTTCATCACCCTATTTAATACCATAAATTTGCCCCTGCACTCTCATTTGTCCCCCATACCTTGTTCTACTTTTTCTTCTTGCATGATATTCTTCCCCTTCTATCTTAACAAAGCTGCTCCTAAGTTCAGTAAGAAAAAGCAAAGGTCAAAAAAGAGCCACCATAATTTTGAAGGAGAATGAAGAAGGATGTAACCCCTAACAGATGTGAAACTCATTATAAAGCTGCAGTCATTAAAAGAGTATAGCAATGGTAAAGACATGGAAAAATGGGACCATTCAAAGAGAACAACGGGCCCAGAAATAAACTCATATTCTATACAGGAACTTGGGATATGACATGTTAGCATCACAAATCACTTAAATTGAATTTCTATTTGGAAAAAGATAAAATTGTTGTAGAACCCTATTTTACATCATACACAAACTAGATTCTACAGTGATTAAGGAACTAAATTTAAAAAAAAAAAAGAAAGAAAAACTTTCAAACCTTAAGAGAAAATATATTGGACATCTTGGTAGGAAAAGTTTTCATAAACAACACAAAAAAATGTACCACAATAAAGGAAAATGCTGAAATAATTGACTACATTAATATTAGAATAAATCTGTATAACAGAAGACACAATCAACCAAGTTAAAAGAAATGCCACAATCTAAAAGATGATACATATGTTTGAAAAAAGGACTGGTTTGTAGCATTTATATTTATTTTTAACTACCACTAATTTTAAAAAGACAACTCAATGGAAACACTTTTAATGTTTAAAATAAAATTTAAATGTTGAAATAAATGAACTAAATGAATAGTCAATTAATTCACAAAAGAGGAAATTTATCTGGCCAGTATACATATGAAATATGTTCAACCTTACTAAATGAATATGCAATTAAAATGATGATAGTCTCCAAATGGCTCCACAAAAGTAAAAATAACTCTGATAATACAAAGTGCAATTCATAAGGATGTAGTGGAAATGAAGCTCTTATATATTCTGATTGGGTTTGTGCACTGGTACTAACTACTTTGGAGAACAATTTGGCAAAATCCAATAAAGCTGAAAATGTATGTATTGTACAACCCAGGAGGTCCATTTTTAGAAATGTACCTAGAAAAGCTCTGATATATGCACATAAAATCATGTACAAGTATGTTCATTGCAGCTTTGCTTTTGATTGCAAAAAATAGTGAGAAATAATTTAAGCATCAATCAACAATAAAATGTATATTAAGTTGTAATATCATATGTGTTATAGACTATCATTAAATTCATCATAACAGTACATTTTAAAAACATACTTGTGAGTTTTTATAAAAAACAACATACAACGACATATATTAAATAGGATAGTAACTATGCTAATTATTAAGTAATACAAAATTACATCTGTAAGTGTAAGCATATCTACTAAAAATGTAAGACACATACATGAAAAAATACATATGCTTTGCAGAGGATGACAGAAGTGGCCACCATTTTCCTCCCCTCTTAGAAATCCACTCCCTTACAACATGACTTCACCATTCCTTCTACCACGAAGCAAAGTCTGTTTTCCCATCCCTGAGTCTGGTGTCTGTGACATTCATTCTCACCGACAGAATACAGTGGGAGCAATGTTTTGTCACAGATCCTATACACTTCCATTCTGTTCTCCCTCTAGAACCTCTCTGCTGCCCTGAGAGTAAGCCCGGGCTAGTCTGTTGAGTGATAAGCAACCCATGGCTCAGTCAACCCCATTGCCCCAGACTGCAATCAGCAAACCACGAGACACATGATTCAGCTCATACTAACACTAGCCAACACCGATAGGACCTGCAAATTTACCATAGACATATTAACAAATCCAGCTAAGCTCAGCCCAGCCTACCTCCTATCAGTAGAACCACCCAGCAGACCTGTGCACTCATGAGCAATAATATTTACCTGTTATTTTAAGTCACTAGGTGCTTGGGATGATTTTACACAGAAATAGATACGTGAAGAACACACCATCTTCAGAACAATGCTCATTTAAGGAGAGAGGGGACGGAGGAGTATTAAAAGGAGGGAGGCACCTTCACCTCTTATATTAATTTTTTAAAGATTTTAAAGTCTTCAAATCCTGTGTTAAATCTGGATCATAGTAACCTGAGAAAGTCCATTATGTTATTTTCAAAATTGTGCTGAATACTTGAAATGTTGCCTAATTTGTTTAAAGAAGCAAACCACCAGACTCTCCATGTTTGTCATATTCATACAAATATGCTAGAAGTAGACATAACTAAAAGACTTCCTTCATCATTTGGTTCTCATGCAGACTGGCTGCACAGAAAATTGAAATGTGAGACTTTGGCTTATGTAACTGACCTCATGAGCCACAGTGACTCAGAGGGACCAAATATTATGGTCACACCTCATTCTGTGGTAGCACAGAAACAAGAGCAAGAGAAAAATATCAAACCCTCAATTAATCAACACTCACAAAACAAATTTTCTTTCATTAAAAAATCTATTTTTAGGAGAAAACAGAAACAAAAACAAACAGTAATCAATGATGTTCTCTGACTTACGGGTTAGGTCCTAGGGTCAGACTGAGTCAAGTTAATGTGTTCATGCTCAGTATTAAGGTAGGAGAGTAGGTGTACACTTTTGAGAAATTTTTTCTTTTCTTTTTAACTTTAATTTAATTTTTTTAAGCATATGCAAACAAGCCAAATAACACTCAAGCCTGAGAGGGCTACAATCTTATTAAAGAACTTAATACTTATTGCTGATTTAGCCCACGAGATCCACACTCACTGGTAAACATGGCCACCTTTGGTGGGTATTAGAGATTCGCTGAGCAACGAGGCACAGCCTTGCCCTCCAGGAGCTTACAATACAGCTGGAGAAAAATGAAACTTGCTGTACAAACGCAAAGTCCACACACATCTATCACAATAAAAGCACCTCCTGGCATAAGTCATCACATGTTTTAACCAAGGAATATCTGGGCAAACATACAATACATCAAGTTGCAGCCTGACATAGCAAAACAAAAAAAGTTCATATTTATTTTTCTATTCCCTCACATTTCAACTGAATTGAATTAAAAGAGGAAAACATAATTCCAAACCAAATGTACCATAAAGTTTACTGTTCATGTCCTAGAACTTCTCCATGGTTTTACACCCAGATGTCAAATTCAGTAGTGTTGACTGGCAAAATGATGTACAATTCAGATGTGAGTAGACCGCTCCCCACCCTACCTCAGGGTCCGTACTGATAGAATCATTCAGGTTCACTTTGGAATCTCCAGTTTCAACGCAGAGATATGATGGAGGAAGCTCTCTCTAGTGTCCACTGGAATCTTTTAGGTGAGGTCTGCCAGAAGCAGTTCTTCAAATAACAATCTGCACCGAAACTAAATTTTCTTCTAAACAGTGGATGGACATCCTCATCAGACTTAAAAGCATCCTCCACATCAACGTCAAAGGGACAAGAAAATGGCAGGACAGTGTTGAGACCATAATGAAGCTGTCCTCCACTTAAAACATGAAGCAAGACAACACGATAATCCCACATGACAGGTCCATCCCCAGAGCTTGCCTGCTGTTTCCAGATAGGAGTCATCTTCCTCTCAGTAGACATGAAGACAGAAGTGACATTCTTCTAAAGGATACTGGTCATAGTTGTTGATGTATTCACAGAGCTTCCCAATATTTTCTTCATAGTAGCAGCTGCTGTAGACACAGGTGTCCCATGGGGGGCTGGTCAGCTGGTAGCGGGTAATAGTGGGTAGCCCTCCATGGTGGCTTGGACCAGGGCATGGGCCTGAGGTGAAGGACTGGACCAGCCCCACCGGTGGCTTTGGGGAAGAGGTGGAGTACAGCAATCCACTTGGGTTCTCGGGGCTGAGTCAAGAAATATTTTCATAGAAGGCTGGGATAAAATGGATTTCTAGTTGATATTCATTTTACAAAGAAATACAAACTTAACTGTACATCCCATTCAGCAATGCTGCTTTTAGTAAAACAGAATTGCTCGTTTCCATTTTGCTACAATTTTATTTCAAGATTTAAAAAACTCATCCTGTAAGAGGTCATGTGGGTAGGAATTTATAAAAAATCCATGTAAAATCAGACTTATCCAAAAATCCCAAGTTCCTAATGCAACCTAATGAAAAAGTTCTATTAATTTTTATGTCAAGAAATTTCTGAGCCAATGTCCCTGACTTTGATAGTATCCTTTCACACTAAACTCCACAATCAAATTAAATGAAAGACCACATTTGTACCTAAACTTTGGGGAAAACACATGCAAGAAATAACCAATTTCTCTGCCATTTAGAGCCAGGAATACTTCCTTTACATGAAAAACAACAGAAAGAGTGTACCTGACATCATTCCAGGTGGCGACCGTTGAGGAAAGGCATTTGAGGCCAAAAGACAAGGTCAGGAGAGGGGATCTTAAGAGAATAGCATAGACAAATGGACAAAATGAAGCAGAAGGTGTATACACTGAAGTCAGTCAAGACACATATGTGCTAGGCCAAAAGAATGAATCAAGCCAGCATGTGAATGGAAATGGATTGATTACATTTATAAACAGAGCAGTAAGGCTAACGCTTTACATTTACTTCTCTCTTTTAAATATATTATATGCCCTTTTTTCTTTCTGCTTCTTCTACTGTCCATAAGTGATCGTGATACAATTTGTTAGCTGCTTTTTAGGTTTAATGTCTAAGGAAGAATGACTTTAGAACCTCAAAAATATTATAGCAAAGGTCAAAATGGCAGAGTGAACCAAGGAGCGAAATAGCCTATCTCAATATTAGAGAAAACAAAAATAAAAAACATATAACAATATTGAAAATGTAAACAGTGCTTAACATGATCCTGGTATTCTTTTAAGGTCTTTACACTTATTAACTCATTTAATAATATATCTTAATGAAAAACGCTATAATTGTCATCCCCATTTTACAGGTGTGAAAGCTGAAGCACAGATCACAGCTGGTAATTGGTAGACCTGAAACTTGATCCTAAGCAGCCTAAATCCAGAGCTTGAGTTTCTCTTTTTCTAAAATCACAGTTGACATTCAATATTACATTAGTTTCAGGTGTATAGCATAGTAAACATTTATATAACTTACGAAGTGAAGCCCCCCCCATAAGTCTAGTACACACCTATACATAACCATACAGTTATTACAATATTATTGACTACATTCCTTATGCTGTACTTTATATTCTCATGCCTATTATGCAACTTCCAGTTTGTACTTCTTAACCTCTTCACCCTGTTCACGCAGCCACCCACCCCCTCCCACTTGGCAATCAACAGTGTGTTCTTTGTACCTATGAATTTGTTTCTGTTTTGTTTGTCTATTTTTTTATTCCACAAATATGAAATCATATGATATTTGTCTTTTCCTCTCTGACTTATTTCACTTTGCACAATACCCTCTGGGTCTATCATTTCTTGTAATACTGGTTTGGTAGTGATGAACTCCTTTAGCTTTTTCTTGTCTGGGAAGCTCTTCATCTGTCCTTCCATTCTAAATGATAGCCTTACTGGGTAATCCTGCTTATAGTTCCTTGCTTTTCATCACTTGGACTATTTCACACCCGTCCCCTCTGGCCTGAAATGTTTTTGCTGAGACATCAGCTGACAGTCTTATGGGAGCTCCCTTGTACATAACTTAACTGCTTTTTTTCTTGCTGATTTTAAGATTACCTTTTTGTATTTAATCTTTGGCATTTCAATTATGATGCAACTTGGCGTGGGCCTCTTTGGGTTCATCTTGTTTGGGAATCTGCACTTCCTAGATTTGTATGTCTATTTCCTTTGCTAGGATAAGAAAGTTTTCAGTCATTTTTTTCCTCAAATAGGTTTTCAACCCCTTGCTCCTTCTCTTCTTCTGGAACTCCTATGATGCAAATATTGTTATGTTTGATACTGCCCTAGATTCCCCTTAAACTATCCTCATTTTTTTTTTATTCTTTTTTCTTTCTGTTCTGATTGTGGGTTTTCTGCTACCTGTTTTCCAAATTGCTGGCTCAGTCCTCTACTCAATTAATCTGATGTTGATTCTATCTAATATATTCTTTATTTCAGTTATTCTATTCTTCACTATTGACTGGTTCTTTTTATGGTATCTGTGTCATTTTTTTAATGTTTACTATCTCCTCATTGAAGTTCTCACTGAGTTCATCTATTCCTCCTCTAAGTTCATTGAGCATCTTTATAACCAGTGTTTTGAACTGTGTATCTGGTAGATTGCTTGTCTCCATTTTGTTTAGACATTTTTCTGGAGTTTTGTCTTGTTTTTCATTTGGGACACACTTCTTTGTTTCCTCATTTGGACTGCGTCCCTGTCTGTTTCTATGGATTAGGTAGATTTACTCTATCTCCCAGTCTTGGCAGGGTGGCCTTATGTGGTAGGTGTCCTGTGGGCAGCAGCACAGTCTCTTTGGTCACATGAGCTGGGTGCTCCAGGTGTGTCCCTTGTGTGGGTGGGTGTGCCAACCCATTGTAGTCAAACCTTGACTTCTGTTGGCACATGAGTGGGGGGAACTGACCCTCAGCCTGACTGGCTGTGAGGACTGGCCATGACCACAGTAGATGAGCTACTGTGTGGGGGCTGACCCCCCAGAGCGGGATTCACTGTATGCAGGTTCTGGTGCCTGCTGAGTCCACATCTTTGCATGTGTCATTTGTGGAGCTAATCAGGAGGGACTCCAGTGCGGGCCCATTTTAGCCATTGCCTACACCTGTCTCAGGGCCACTTGCTAGTAGTTACAAAATGATCTGCGGCTGGTGGTTGCCTGTGCTAGGCTTGGAGGCACCTGGAAAATGCTATGCTGTGAACCGAGGCTGGCTGCCACTAGTGCTGGGCCGGGCTGCTTAGCAAGAGGTCCAGGTCATGCTGAGGCCAGTGGCTTCTTGTTTGGGGTTTGTGGTCCTTTCAGTCATTTAAGGGAAGTCCATAGCACGGGCATAGGCCAGTTGCTTGTAACAGCCTCTGAAAGAGATTGTGGCCTATGCCCAAGTAGAGTGAGTTTTCAGGGAATCACCAGGGCGATGTGGGTTTGATTTGAGACTCAGATTTAATGCCCACCTGTGCCTACAGGCTGGGTTAGCAGAGGGTTTAGCAAAGAAACAATGGTGCCTATCTGCTATCTGTGTGGGAAGAGCTTAATAAAGAAACAAAACAGTGGAGACAACTGCTCCTCCACCCCTGCCCTGAGGCCAGACAGTTCAATTCCCTCCCCTACATCCCTGCTGTTTTTTGAACTGCTGCCCAGCACTTACTCAGGGTAAGTGAATCCATTAGTAAGTAAGCTCATGCGTGGGCTGTTTAAGAGGAAGGTACAGGACTCCACCAGCCCTCCAACTCACTTAACAATATCCCTGCTGATTTTCAGACAGGTATTGTGGGGATTCTTTTTCCTGGCACTAGTGGTCTGGGCTGGGGAGCCTGGTATGGGGCTGGGACCCCTTGCTCCTCAAGGGGAACCTCCAGAGCTGAGATATCCCTCCCGATTCTCAACCACCACGCATAGGTGTGGGACCAGCCCGTTTCCTGTCCCTGCCCCTCACACCGGTCTCTATGTGGCTTCTTCTTTATATCCTTGATTATATAAGTTCTGTTCGGTTAGTCTTCAGGTGGTTCTCAAGGGTGGTGGTTCTCTAATTTAGTTGTCATTTTGATGTGATTGTGGGAAGAGGTGAACGCAGCCTTTCCCTACCTGCCATCTTGATGGGAGCTCCAGAGCTTGGGTCTTATCCGCTCTGCTACACCTCTCTCAAACAGACAAAACAGGCCAAAAAAAAAAAAAAAAAAAAAAAATGTGAAAAGGAAAAAGAAAAAGGCCCTCAGTTACCAAACAAGGAAACAGTCTAAGCATATGCCATAAACGTTAGCAAGAGGCATCTAAAAGTGGGGGAGGGGGTGGTGCGGGACTGAATCTACTACTCCTATTCCCACTTACCAGAAACAATATTAATTTAATATTTTGAGTCAAACACATGCAGAAAATTCTTGCAAAAATCCCCCTCTCCCAAATTTGGAGGAAGGCAAAACAACGGAGTACCTAGGCAATGTCAGAAGGAGAAAATGTCCAGGAAGAAACATACCTGCATCAGAGCAAAGTGAAGTTCTGTGCAAATGAAAAATGAGCAAAATAAAAATTAATGGCATAGCAATGGCAAACACATACATAGAGGATAAAACAATAAAATGAGAAAAGAATTGGTAAATTTAATAAAACTGAGCACCAAAACCACAGCGTGAGAGTAGGAGGTCTACAAACTATGACCCATGGGACAAATCCAGAACACCACCTATTTTTATAAAACTCCATTGGAACACAGTCCCATCTATTTGTGTATGTATTGTGTGTGGTGGCTTCTGCAGTGTAATGGCAGAGTTGAGTAATTGCAACAGAAACCAAATGACCCACAAATTTCCACATATTTACCAAGGAGTCCTTTACAGAAAGAGTTTGCCAACACCTGCCCTGGAGAATGAATACATTATATACAGGCTGCCCCTCCAGTCCTGAGCAACTGTACTCCACCTCTGTGTTGCCGCTTTCTGGTCGCACCCTAAAATTAAATGTGCATAAGTGTAATGCAGTGTGAGTTGGTGGGTCACGTTTTGGCCCTGACAACTTCAAAAATGTATCTTTTCACCCTCAGCTTCAACCAAGCGTCTTTGATAATATACAAGAACAGCTAACATTTGCTTAACACTGTATGGTAGGTACTATTGTGCTTCTGCAAGAACGCAGTCAGATGCCACACAATGATGCTTGGGTCAACAAAGGACTGCATATATAGCCGTAGTCCCATAAGAATATAATGGAGCTAAAAAATCCCTATTGCCTAGTGATGTCACCGCGTACCACCACCCTATTTTTAAAATGAATTTAGGATAGCCTCAATGAACGGTATTTATAAAGTCTGCAGTAGTATACAGTAATGTCTTAGGCCTTTACATTCACTCACCACTCACTCACTCAGAGCAGCTTCTAGTTTGGGAAGCTCCATTCATGGTAAGTTCCCCTAAAGGCACTAAAGGTATAATTTTTTACCTTTCATTCCATATTTCCCTATACCTTTTCTATGATCAGATATGTTTAGATGCATAAATACTTACCACTATGCTACAGATGCTTGCAATATTCACTACAGGAACATGCTGTACAGGTTTATAGTTTCCCAATAGGCTATACCATATAGCCTAGGTGTGTAGTAGGCTATACCATCTAGGTTTGTGCAAGTACACTCTGTGATGTTCATACAGTGACAAGATCGCCTCACAACACATTTCCCAGAAAGTATCTCTTACTAAGTGACACATGACAGAAACAATGGTAAAGGTAGCCTACAAATAAAGTTTAGGCAATATTACTTCAGTGGACAATACTTCCTTATTGTATAATAATCCTCCTCTATAGATCAATCTAAAAATAAGACAATGAGGAAGGAGAGTAATCAGTCTCAAAGTTTATAACGTTATATTTTACTTCTATAAACATGTTTGATTGGAAGTATCTTTGTTATAAACATTTTAGATCTTTATTTACTTTATTAATTTTAAGGGGAAAAATAGCAGGCTATAACCCTGATTATGGAAGATTTATAATTCTTTCAAAAGGTTACTAAGTACAGTGCAAAATTATGTTATTGATTTAACTTTGACTAGGAATCAATAGAGAATACATTTTATTCTCACTGGCCACTGGATCGGAATTTACAACATTGAGGAAAATATCCTATAGAACGAGCCTGTTACCACTTCTTCAAAGCCCTGTTATAAGCTTCCACAGTTCCCTTGGGTGTTTTCTTCTTCTAATTACCAAACAGATCTTAAGTTTACTCATTTGAAAATAGTTATACAGTCTTGTATAGAAAGAATTCTTGTTCAGAAATAAAATTTCTCAAAATGTACGTACCTCATTGTAAATTATCACTATTTTGAATATTCTCTGTGACCACTATTTGAATATTAATTGCATTCAACCACTCAAAACATGTCATAACATGCTTAGATACTATAAGCTAATCAAACATGTTAACATTTGTTCTTCAAATATTCATCCAACCCAGGCCATGTTCTCCAGGCACTGTGGGAGGTACCGGAAACTGATAAATAAGCCTGGGACTTTGGGAATTTATAGTCATGATACAGATGCACCCTTCCAAGGTGGATATATGGAACGGGAGTGAGAGTGTCTTCTCGTGTGCAAACTCTGATCACTTGGCAACTGTCTGAAGCTTTTTTGAGAATTCTAGGATAGCCTCGAGGATAAGACAAAATTGCCAAGATCAATTAGCGATGTCGGCTGCGGGCACCTGTGATTTGGTCCATATTGTATGTTCCAATCGCTGGAAGCATTAAAAGAGGAAAAGGCCAAGGGTGAGATGCTGGACCTCAGTATTTAACGTATGGGTGAAGGATGGGGAAGAGCAGCAGAAAACTATTCAATGACAACATTAGGAAGCTAAACAGAAGAGTTTCCAGCAGGAAGCAGACGACAGCACCAAGAGACAGCCCTGGAAGAAGGAAGTTTGGCTAAGTATAATTCATTGGTGACTTTCCTGAAAGCAGGTTCAGTAGAGTGGTGGAGGAGAAATTTTAGAGCAGAGACTACGGAAATAAGGAAGTGATACAATCTACATTAGATTTCTAGAAATCAGATTCGTCACACTTCGCGCTGTTCCTTAATACATAATAATGTGCATTTGGTTTGGGGTTATTTCTTTGTTCACAATTACATACCCTGAAATTACAACTTCTAGGCAGTGTTCCTCTGGTATATCCAAATCTCCATTGTATTATTTTTCTCTATAAAAACATATAATTTTTGGAGTCTGTCTTATTATTCTGATATTACATTCATACACCTGACATTTGCCTTTTTTGATAATTTGTTTAATTTTTATTTTTGCTTAATAGCATCATCTGTTTCAATAACACAAAATATACTGTCACTATATTTACAGCCCCCAGGATATCAAATTAGCATTCAGAATGGCTCCCCACAACTAAAGTTCAATAGCGAGTTTTGGGTCTTGAGTATCTAAATCATTAATCAGTATTTTAAGTTTCTAAAACTCCATTTAGAATAAATAAAATCCTGAATTTGGTTCCAGAATGTCTGTGTTATCAATTCACTAAGGAATGCTTCATCCACATCACATTGCAGTGAAAAAGGAGAAAAAAAACCATAATTTCTCAGTGTCAATATTCACTAAAGTTGGAGATAAATTTATACTCAACTTCCAAGAGTCACAATACTAAAGATATGGTGGGACAAGTACAGCCAGTTCCAATGGCACATCCACAGCCAATTTGCCACACCTCACTGGGCAGAACCTGGAAATACCAGTTTCCTCACACATCAAGGCTTGTTCTAGGGAAAGGATGGAACGCAATGTTTTAGATCAATCTGATTTTACCATGCTTTTATCCATCTGAACCAAAAAATTAGATCTAGAGTCAGAGAAATAGAAAGTAGCTGAGTGGGGGAGAAATAATCCACGAACAGGACGCTGAGACTCGTGACGTAAGGTCTACATCTACTCTGAAGCCCCCGGAAATGTTTGCTTGCCTGGGTCACAGCTTTCACATCTAAAAACTGAGTCGAGTTTGGAAGGTCTCTCAGGTTCTTTCCTGTTCTAACACCCCTCGCCACTGTGAGTCCCCAATGGTAGGAAGGCAGAAAAAATACTGAGGAAAAAAAAACACAGAGACAAGAGGGAAGGGGGGGGGGCAGGGAAAGGGAAGGGAAGGGGAAAGTCAAGGAACATATAGCAAGGACTCATGGACAAAACCAAAGGGGAAGAGCTGAGGGAGGGAAGGTGGGAGGGGGCAAGGGAAAGAGGTGGGGGGAAGGCAGAGACAAATGTATTTAAAAAGTAAATAAATTAATTAAAAAAATAAATAAATTAAAAAAAAACAAAACACAGAAGATCAGATTCAAACTCAGGCAACAGGAGAGGAGGCCCTGTTTTAAAGATTAGATTTGTATTTAGGACACGGAAGGGAAACGAGTATGTAAATTCACTCAGGAACAAAACTGATCAGTCCTCAGGGTGTTTTTTCAGCTGCAAGCCTATTATGAAGCTAAGTTATGCTCAGCTACAATGTGCCTGTATAATCGAATCACCCATGTATAAGTGAGGAAGAAGGAAGTGCCAGCGATGAGTCACCGAGTGATTTAGCTATCTGAATAATTTGTGTAATAAGAAAATAATCTATTGTTATTAAATATTAGGATAAAATTTTTGTCACATAATGTAAAAGTCAAGATCAAAGCTTTGTTGTGGCACATGCAGACTATCAACTCATTATTTCATGATTGTATCTCATTACATCAGCAACATTTTTTTTCCCTTTTATTTTTATGTCTAATAAATATTAAGTCCTCGTTTTGGGGGCAGTTCTTAAATTGAGACCAGCCTAAAACAGCAAAATATTATTCCACCTGTCAAGCTAGTCATTATTCATCCTCTAACTAAATGTTAAAAGATACCCATCTTTTAATTTCCTTCTCAATGGCTGGTATAGGATTAATCAAATAAAAAGTGGAAGGTCGAGTCACTTGTCTTTTTTTTTTTTTTTTTTTTTTTTTTAGAATCACCAAGTGAAATTCAATTCTGAACAGGTGTATCAGTTTCATTTGCATTTACCAAAATGCTGCAAGAATACCCACGCTGTATTTGCCATTTAAGTGAAGTGATCGTCTTTTATTTGATTTTTACTATGTTCCAATTGTACCAAGCATTTTACATAAATTATTTCATTTATCATCATAATAACTTAAAGGGTGAATATCATTATCCTCACTTTACAGATGAGGGAACAAAGGTTTAAGAAAATGAAATGTCAAAGTGGCAACCCCAGGCTCTCAGTCACTTCTTGTGATCCCATAGGAATAAAAGTGTGAGAGATGGAAGCTGGGCAGCTGTTGAATTCAAGGGAATAAAAACTTGCTTGTTCTAGTAAAATCAGGAAAAGCAAAATTCTACTTACCTGGTGACACTTTGGAATATCCATCAAGCCTGACGGCTGACGTATCAAGCCTGTAATTCAACAGGGCAATTATCAAAGATGAGGAGAGTTTGGTTGTGATAGCAATTGCAGCATAAAAGGTGCTATTATCCTTATTTTACAGAGAGGAAAACAAGCCCAACGAGTAAATAATTTCATGAAAGTCACACGGCCTGCAAGGAATGAGGCACATACACACACATAGGTCTTCCAAAGCCAAGTCCACGTTCTTGCCCCGGTGCCACACAGCCTTCCCAATGATGCCGCTCTGTGCCATTTACCTGTTTCACATCACCTGTTAGATTCTTACTAACTTACCAAGACTGTCTTGGACTTGCCTCCAATCTCAAATACTCTGTTTGTCATACATATTCTATAGTTAATATCTGTGACCTTGAAAATAGCCTTGAACTAGACATAGCACTGCTCTATTGCCTGAAGATGAACTGGACCCACTTACCCATAGAACCTGGACATGACAAAGTGTTTACATACGATGAGGCAATGATGTCATTCGTGCTTCAATATGACAGAAGGAGGTGATCACTCTGAGTGATCACTCGGAGCCTGGAACAGACCCGATGCTTGGAAGGAACTCTGCAAATGTTTGCTTAACAAGTGATTTAATCATCACATAGTGACGACTTTGGTTTAGCCAGCAGACTCTAGGTTAGGTGGGGCACACAAGGGTATATCACATGACCCGCTGGGATATGGGAAGAAAATATTAAAATGTTTACATAAAATACTTATCTCTTCTTTTTAAATATTCCACTTTGTTTTATAATGTATATGATATACTAGTCTAGTAGTACCTATAATTTATGAATAAATGTATACATATAAACATGCAAACATTAATATTACATTATAGAAAAGGTTTTATTGGGGGGGATGCATAATAAAATTTTTTTTTGAAAATTATGGTTAAGATCAGTTTAATGCCTTGCCCCCACTCAGCCGCATAAGGGCTCCAAACACCTGTGTAGTGATTCCCCAGCCTCAGTGGGCACGAGACTCATCTGGGCAGCTTGCTCAACATGCAGATTACAGGTTCCACCCCCAGACATACTGACTTAGAAGGCCTGTGGCAAAATCCAAGAGTCAGTTTTTTAACAGCCAGGCAATTCTGCTGCAAGCAATCTCAGAAAAAATAGAAACTCACAAGGCTGCGGTGGACAGAAGACTCTCCCCCTCCCCCACTATCATCTTTCAAATATCTCAATGTGGCTTTGAGAACCAATGGGACAAGGGTTCTCTTAGGTACGAATAAGTGCATATTGGTTATGAGAGGAATGCCTTAAAGAAAAAAAATAATGATAATAAAGAAAAAATCAGCTACCATTTATCAAGCACCCACTTAGTATGCATTATTTCCTTTTTTTAAAATGACAGTTTTATTTAAAGATTTTATTTATTTATTTTTTAGAGAGGGGAAGAGAGGGAGAGAAACATGAATGTGTGGTTGCCTCTCATGCGCCCCTTACTGGCCTGCAACACAAGCATGTGCCCTGCCTGGGAATCGAACCGGCGACCCTTTAGTTCACAGGCCAACACTTAATCAACTGAGTCACACCAACCGGGGCTTGCATTATTTCTAATCATCACAAAAGTCCTACAAGATTGCTACAAAAATCCTAGAAGATCCGTTTCCTCATTTGACAGAAGAGGAAATGGATCTTAGCACAGCTAATAAACAAGTTGCCGGAGATTTTCCATTATACTTTTTCTAAGAGCTTTGAAGCCCCAAAGAAGAAACTTTCTTTACAATTTCCCAACAACCCATCATCCCATGTGGGGAAGAATCTTGATCCTATTTCTGCATTCAGATTCACATGACTCAAAGGTTGCTGAGAATCAAATTTCTGCTTCTTTCCTTGCCAGCCACTGTCCTGTCTTTGTTCACAACAGCTTGGAAAGCCCAGAGATGGCTTATCTATGCTCTACTGTAAAAACCTACCACAACAAAGGTTAATTGAAGGTGATAACTCTTTCAAATGAAAATGCTCTGAAACGTTTGTGTAGAATTTCACTTCTCATGCCCTCAGGGGCCATCTTTAAAATGCAAGGTTTGAGCTAAACAGTTGCGCAAATCCTTCCATCCCAAATGTTAAAAGGATAATTTACCACTACTTTCAGCAGCAGTATAACAGTCATTTATTTAAAAGGCATCTCCTGGCTTCAGCTCCCACCTTCCACTTCTTCTAATGTGGGCTCATTTCCTTCCCACATTAAAGCAAGTGAGTTGCCCTTGGAAAGTCCATACTACCCTCAACTATAGTGACCGTTAGGGGCACGAGGAAATGCAGCAATTTAGTGGTACATGACTCTGGAAATCTCAAAAATCCAATTCTGAAATCCACGTTCATTACAGTCCCACCTTCTCCCTTGGATGGTTCACTTTGAAGGAAGCTCGGTGACTTGTGCAGACACTCAAGCAGGCCCACAGACAGGCTGAAGGCAAAGTGGGAGGAACTGAGGCCTCCAGCCAACAGCCGTGTGAATGAGCCATTTAAGTCGATGATGCGCCATCTTGGAAGTAGACCTGCAAGCCCCACTTGAGCCAACTGTAACTCTGGCTGACACTTTGACTACAACTTCCTGAGAGACCCTAAGCCAGAACCACCCAGTCAAGCCACTCCCAGATCCTTGATGCTCAGAAATTCTGTGAGATAATAAATGTTTGTAAACTTAAGTTTGAACACACATATAAACACAATACAACAGTAGTATCCCTCTTAGAACACACTCTATTTTGCCTCTGAAATAGAATGCCCAGGCTGCCCCCTCAGAGATTTGTCCTGGAAGGGAATCTGGCCTGGACAACAAGACAATGTTTGATGTTGTGTTTTCTTGACTCCTGTTCCTATACCGTGGACTCCCAAATGGATATCAAGAATTATCATGACTCTCCCTTCCCACTGGTAAGTGCTAAAGCAGCTGTGTGCCTGGTTGTTAATCATAAACTCTGTTAAGTGCTGGCCTCTCATATCAGATCATTCTGACCCTGAACTATTTTTCCAAGATTATGTTTAAGGGGCCTGCAACTACATGCAATCCACCCACAATAAAGTCAATGTGCATGCAGATCTCCAGCCTCTAGGAGCTTCTAGGACCCTGCAAGGAAACTAGGTTAGTCTGCTAGTGTGGCAATCATGCTATTGGTTCATTGCTTCTATCCCACTCTGCTAAGATTCCTAGGAATTTACACAAACCGGTGAGGAGGTGAACCATGTATTTCATTTTGGCTCAAAAGGAAGCAAGGAGGATTCTAATTATTCGAACAAGTAATTTGTGAGTCTTTGGACCTTAATGGTACCTCTGTGTGAGTGCAAGTATGACCAGTAAGCTCTATGAATGGTGCATAATGCAAATGTAATAAGGTATAAATCAATCTTGCTTTTAGTTGTTCCCTACATACCTGGTGGCACACCCTCATCACAAAGTTCACTCTCTGACTTCTGTCATGAAGAAAGGACGCAATTATAGCTGAAGAATGAAGCTAAATATATGCCATATATAATGATGGTTGAATAGGCTTTTTTAGACTCCATTGTCTATGTTTTTCAAATCATAAGTTTTTAGTCTGAATGTCTTCTGCCCACATGAAATGGCCCAGATACAACCTAGTAGCCTTTTGGGTAGAGGAGGTTCCTTTTTGATCTTTTCTGTCCTTCATTTCATCCATTTGCATGGAGTTTCAACAATATGAGCATTCAGCGATTCATCATCATTTAATTTTGTACACAAAAGGCAGAGTATGCAATAACTTCTGTTTTTAGATTTTAATGGTTATGTCCCTCTGTGTCATAAAACTTTAATTGCTGGAAATGCATCTTACAGGAGCTGAGTTGCCTGCCCTTATCACACTATTGGCCGCCCACCCCATTCCAAACAGGTCCAAGTTGCACCATTCTGCTACTAAGTAGCTATGGGACAGTGGGCTTCAACTTGCCCAACTTTGCATCACAAGACTTGGACTACACAGTGTTTAAACTTTCTCCCCCTGGTAATATTCTATGAAGACAAATCTTTACTTTTAAGAAAATGCTTGTGAAAAATAAATCTTTATAGTTACAAGTACAAAACGTAAGTAGGCCCTGGTAGTTAGAGCATTGTCCTGATACATTAAGGTGGTGGGTTCGATCCCTGTTCAGGGCAAACACAAAAATCACTCAATGAATGCATAAATAAGTGGAACAACTAATCAATATTTCTCTCTCTCTCTCTCATATAAATAAAAAAGTAAAAAGTAAAATTTAAGTAGAATAAAAATAGCCCAGTCCAAGATACTTCCAGTTAACCTTCCAACATTTCTTTCGATTGTTTACATCATTTCAGAGAACTCAGCCTCTTTCGCCCTCTGAATCTCTTACTGTCCAACGCAGGGCTCTCTCCCCAGTGTGTTCCATGGATGAACACATTTTAAGATGGGAAGCTGTAAAAGAGAAACCTCTAGCACTGCAGCCAGTTGATGACAATAGATTCTAACCTGGCTGCAGCCATCAGCTATGGACTGTGTGGAGAGCAGAAAGGAACAATTGACTATGCTCTGGTCCACGTACACACATAGTCCTCTGTCAGTCATATATCTTCCCTTCCCCTGAAAATGTGACTGTGTGAACCCTGTTCTAGTTTGCTGCCCTATTCATCAGGTGAAGGCAAACACTGACCACCTGTAGACTTTCTTCAGCCTACAAAGTTTTCTTTATCTTCCACGTTCTGGAAGGACCCACTATCCCAGTTTGCCTGGGACTCTCCCTGTTTTAGCATCAAAAGACCCATGTCCCAGGAAACCCCTCAGTCCCAGACAAAACTGGATGAGCGGTCACCCTATTAAAAATGTTGACCCAAGAGTTTGTTTTGAACTTTGAATCAGTTGCTAGACTTAAATAGCAGGTGATTGGCAGAAAAGTCCATATTTCTGGATTCTCCCTTAAAAAAAGAACATCTGGCACCACTGGACCCTCTCTCATGGCAACTGCCAGCAGGAGCTGAGTAACCACTACCCCATTAGACAAGGCACGCTATTTCCAGGGCCCCAGAGGCATCGCCCCTCCAAACTGCTTCCCCGGAGGGAGACTAAACACCAGCCACTCACCACTGCCCTGGGGCTGTTGTCTTCTATGGTCAAGTAGAAACCGAAATGTTCCCTATACCTGTGTTTCTATTTGAAGAGACAAAAGTGAAATATCTACTAATAGAAGCAAGCCTATTTCAGTGTATGGCAATGAAGAATAGCCCTGTCTGTTAATTAAGCTGACAGTACACAGCCCACTGGCCCTTCTTCAGCACTGAGGTCCTGACACACACGATAGAGTCTGTCATTTATAGCTGATGGCTGGTGAGGTCAGTGCCTTTGCTCAGGAACTAGCAATGTCGGCCATTGCACTGCGGGTGCCAGCACCCCGGAGACATTATTAAACCATGTCTTAAATACTATTGGGTTTGCCCCAAAGTTCATTTGTTTTTTTCTGTAAGATGGTTCCAGTAGTACTTAGTTGTCTTTAGCTTCATTTGAAACAATTTTGTTAGAATGTATTGTGACAGCTGTCATATCAGCATGAATTTTTTAAAAACTTATCAAAATGAGTGAATTTTTATGCAGCTATTTTAATATTGAATATGGAAGAAAAATACACATTTTTGGCATATTATGGTTTATTATTTCAAGAAAGGTAAAAATGCAACCAAAAGGCAAAAAGCAGGTTTGTGCAGTGTATGGAAAAGGTGCTGTGACTGCCCAAACGTGGTTTGTGAAGTTTTGTGCTGGAGATTTCTGGCTGGATGATACTCCACAGTTGGGTAGACAAGTTGAAGTTGATAGCAATCAAATTGAGACATTTATTGAAAAAAAAAATCAATGTTATACCATTCAGGAGACAGCCAACATACTCAAAATATCCAAATCAATAAAGCTATTGGTGAAAATGAAAAATGTGTCCTTTATTTTATGAAAAAAAAAAAAACCCATACGCACTTTTTGGCCACCCCAGTAGAGCCTTCCTGACAAAAACTCAATTTCTGCCATTGCTTCCGCTTCATGTAAAAAACCGATAAACCTTATTTTTCTCACTAGGGATATCTTTGGTTTCAGCCTCTCTCATTAACTTCTGTGCTTCATTAATCTTGAAGTCACCCAGGACTCTAAGCATACATACACAACTTGGGGCTGGTAATCAATTTTAATATTCTCTCACGTGGGAATATTTATAAAATGGTCATCTCCTACATAAAAAAAGGCGGGGTGGTATCTTTCCATTCCTGTCTGTGTCCGCAGGAAGTTAATCCTCATCTATAAATCCTGAATAAGCAATCAACCTAGCGGCAGTAGAGATCCCCAGCTTCATACAGGCATGAATGATGCTCTTATTTCTGCTCATCATTTTAATCCCAGCAAACAGCACATGCTTGGCCCATAGGACGCACTTGAGAACACTAACTGAATGAATGAATGAACGCATGAGTGAATAAATAAATGTTGCAGACGAAGGAGTAAGCTTTGAAGTTGACAGGGTAAGAGGTCAAATCCTAATGTCTAATTCTACTAGCTGTGCCTCTTCCTAGCCAGGCATCTGTGAACAAGCAATTTCTCTGAGCTTTAGTGTTCCTTTTGGCATAAAAGAAATAATATCCTTGCCTCATATGGAAGCTATGAGGATTAAATGAGTGTTCAAGGCCTAGCACACAGAAAGTACTCAATATAAAGTAGCTATTTAGCCCTGACCTGTGTGGCTCAGTTGGCTGGGCATTGTCCCATGAAGCAAAAGGTTGCTGGTTTGATTCCCCGCAGGGCATATGCCTGGGTTTCAGTTTTGGTAACTGATCAATGTTTCTCTTTCACACTGATGTTTCTCTCCCTCTTGTTCTCCCTCCCTTCCCCTTTCTCTAAAAATAAATAAATAACATTTTTTAAAAGTAGCTATTTAAAAAGTCCTTCACAAAGGAAACTGTGGAGAAAGAATGGAAGAAATCCTTAAGCTATCTTGAGTGAGAATTGAGGAATGTAGCCATTGTAGAGAGTTTGAAGTCTCCTAAACTTGATAAAAATCACATTCTTAAAAGCATATTCTAATCTTTGTGTGGTTTTTTTGTATCTCTATACTTTTAGTCGAGCTCCCCAATTATCTTGTCACATTGATTTTATTTAAAGTTAGATTTTTAAGTATGTAAACCAGATAAACCAACATCTTTCATTCCAATGAGTTTTTTAAATATTAAAAAGCATGCAGATGTAAAGTTAAGAATAAATAGAATTTGTGAATTTTATTCTTCCAATAAAATGCATTAAGTAAAAAAAATATTTAAATGTATATATACATACACACACTTGCATTATGTGATATGATGTAATGTATACAGTATATTTTATTAAAATAAATAGATTCATTCAAATAAATAAGCCTTTATAGATTTCAAATAATAAAAATGAAATCAAGTAACAGATTCCTTCTTAGGCAATACAAAAATTCTCAGTTTGAGATTCTATCCCATTTAAGCCTTTCCTAAAGACCTGAGTTTAATAACCACCGCCCTAAGTTGGAAATCAATGCACAAGGCCAGCTATGCAAAATAGTGCCCAGGCCGAGCGATCTCTCTTTTCTGGTAGAGCTGTAAGTTATAAGGAGTTCCACCCTCCAGGAGATCTCCGATCATGGCTTTATTGAGCTCGGTTCGTCTGAGAGTGATGCTTTAGGACCGGTGATGCCATTCAGTCACAAACACACTATTGCATCTTTAGGGAAAAGTACTTATCCTGAAATTGTAGGAATGCTACCAATCAGTACTATATATAAGAGACTCTTGACTACATGGCAGATATGAACTTAAAGATCCATTTACCTTTTCTTTTTAAATCACTATCTACTACCACACATGTGTGTGGTGGAGTGGCTCTTTGCGTCCATTCTAATCTCCTTCCATCCAACGTGCCTCCTGGGGGGCAGACTGAGAGCTGAAAGCCACATCCTAGCAGCAGGGATTTGGTTTTAATTTCTCCCATTCATCAGAAGTCCTGGCGCGACAGCTGGAAGGTCAAGTCCGCTAGAGCACACGCTTCACTGTTTGGCTCTCTCTGCGGGCTGACAGTGGTGAGGCGGTGTCCGGGTTTTCTGGGGCAGTTTCCTGATCTGGACAGCTTCTGAGAGTGCAGCCTTCGTTCTCAAGCTAGCTTTCTGATCCTGGCAGAGGTGGCGTGGCGTCCGAGCCAGCAGCCGGCCCTGTGGCTTCCCAAACCAGCCCGCAGTGTCCCAACTGAAGAGCAGCGTCTCCCTCGGGGGTCCGGCCACAGTGTACCTTTCAAGGTTGTTCTTAAAAGCTCAAACCGTGTCAACCGAAGTTCGGTGCCACCAATCTAATGTCAACAGGAGTCCCCAGCCTGGGGTATGGCAAAAGGAGAAACTTTATTCAGGTGAACAATGTGCAAACCAAAAAAAAAAAAAAAAATGCAGCCTCTGGTGGAAACCTAAAGCGTGCTCCTCTGAGACAAAGGGGAGGCTATTTTCTATAAAGAAAGTTCCTGCCCTGGTTCCCACCTGATCCATTTTTATGAAAGTGAGGTTTCCAGATCTGCACAGTCTGATTGGTCCAAATAGCATCCACCTGATGTGTTGACTTCGCATATTCTGGTCGGTTGTTATGTAGCCACTCTGATTGGTCACCGTAGATGTAGGGAAATAGCTGCACTGTTCTGATTGGACAGGCTGGTCTTGGCCATGGGTCAAAAGATAATACTAGGAACTCCTTTATAAGGGTTGACTCAGACCACAGGAACACGGGTCAGGAGGCTGAAGGCTCGGCCTATAGCTTTTTCCTGAAACGCAGCATGCGTGAGAGGCCTCTGTCAACAATGGCTGCTAGACTCTGATTATGAATTTGGGCCCAGTTAACCACAAACGGTCCTTGGTGGATATATTCTTTCTCAGGGTCCACAGCCTGGAGGTTGTCTCCTCTGCCTCCTCAATGGCTCTGTGACCCACACACTGTAATGAATCCCTGTCCATTTAAACTAGCTAAAGTGGAGTCTGTTCTTTGCAGCTGAACCCTGACAAACATAACCCTTAACTCCTCTGTTGAGAATCTCTTTCACGCTGAAATATTGGGAGGCAGGCTTTTTTGTTCAATGATCACACTGACTATGGGTCTGGAACTGTTCTAGACAGTGAGGAAGCTGTGAGGAACAAAGCAGATGAGGGCAGTGCTCAGAAGACATCCAAGAGAAAAAACAACTTCCCCATGTAAATGAACAAGTTCCTGTCAGAGAGACATGTAATAAAGAAACTAAATCGAGTAACATGATAGAGAGGAACTCTGGCCAGCAGGGAAGGTCACGGTGGATAAAGTGGTCAGGGAAGGGCTCTCGGAGCATTGACACATGAGCAGAGGCCTGCGTATCAAGCTCAGGTCCAGCGCATGATAACCTGTGGGTTGAGCTTTCCAGGAGCGGGAACTAAAAGAAAAAGGTGGGAAGGTGAGAGCGAGCTCAGGACATACAAGAGGCGGAAGAAAGGTCAGGGTGATGAGAGCTGAATGAGCACAGAGGAACAGGGTAGGAGCCCATTTTATTTATTCACTCATTCATTAAATATTTGTTGAGCACCAGCTGTGCACTGAACTCTAGTCTGCGTGCTTTCACGACAGCAGTGAAAAAGAGAAGCAAAAATGTCTCTTCTCACGGAGGTTATATTCTAGTGGTAGGGGAAGAAGGGACAATAAACAAATATATAGGTAAGACACATATTGTGTTAGATCAGTGGTTCTCAACGGGGGGTGGTTTTTCCTCCCATGAGACATTTGGCAATGTCTGAAGATATTTTGCAATGTCTGGAGACATTTTTGGCTGTCACAGCCGGGGAGGAGGGAGGAGGTCGCTAGTATTTAGTGGGTAGAAGCTAGGGATGCTGCTAAACACCCTACAATGCACAGGGTGATTCCTGAAAACAAAGAATTACCCCCAAACATCCATAGTGCCAAGGTCGAGAAACTCTGTATTTGATGGTAACGAGAGTTATGGAGAAAGAGGCAGAGAAAGGTGATAGGGAAGCCAGGGCAAGGCCGAGGAAGGTGGGGTGGGCAGTTTGGGGAAGAACACAGCAGAAATATAGCATTTGACGACCTGGCTGGGTAGCTCATTTGATTCATGTGTCATCCTTCTAGGTCAAGGTTGGGGTTTCCACCCCCGCCCAGGGCACATGCAAGGATCTGACAACTAGCCCTGTTGCTCTGGCCGCTAGGAGGAAGGTAAGGACGTGAGCCAGCACGGGGCTGTGACTCGCTTAGCCCAAGATTTTGTTCTCACTCTGCAATACACAAGCCAGCGCTGAGAAAGCTGCTCTTTATCCCACCGGTGTTGGTGCCGCTGCAATGGAAGGAAAGGTGATGCTGAGCTTTGCCTGGAGAGGACAAGAACTGATCTCCTTTTCGTCCTTGTCACAAAGCACACTCGCAAATACACACTCATTTCTGTGGAATGAAGAAGGGCAGTGAGGATACTAGGCTCCACTATGCACACAGGAAGAGAAACATCAGAAGGGGAAGTGAGCTGGCCAGTTCTCTTGTGAGCCAGTGGGGGAAGAGGCAGCCTTCTGTCCTGTGGCTTAGCCCCTGACCATATCCCTCTTCTGCCCAGTGAGCAAACGCGAGAGACAGAGCAGGTCCCAGAGCAGGACTGGGGAAGGTGAACGAAGGTGCTTATATTCAGGCAGTGGGTAACCCAGAAGGTACATTCAGAGAAGGCAAACTGACAGCCTCAGACTTCAGAGCTCTGCTATTCAAGTATGTCTATGTTCTCTCTCTTAGGTGGCATTTGTATACTGTAGGACAACATCTGGGTGACTTGCCTTTCTGTTGATTCTTTTTTTAAAAAAAGTCTGAATAAAAGTAGCTTTAAAAATATCTCCTTTGGATATTTTTTTTTTTCAAAATGGGTATAGTTTTAGGTTGCTTTCTGGAACTCCGTTTACTTCCTTTCTTCTATTCAGTTTAAAATGGCTCTGGGAACAGGAACTACAATTTAGTAGGAACCTTCTGTTAAAAAGAGAACTACTTACATCATCTTTGGGGAAAAAAAAAATCAGAAGGCGCAAGAATCTACATTTCCAAAGAAAGTTTTTTAATAGAAAGCTTCCCACAGTTGCCTTCTGGGAAACAAGGTCCTTAAGCAAGTAACATGAACCCTAATGAATTATTTTCCCTTTACTCTATCAAAGGTAATAGCACTTTGCTCTTTGTCTAGGCCATTCTTGAGAAAGTCTTTCCAAATTCAACTCACACTTTAAGACTAAGTTCACAAAGTATCTCTTCCCTGAAACATCCATGGTTATTCCTCCCAGTGTGTGTGTATGTGTGTCTCCTGTGTCTAAATTCTCCCACTAGACCGAAATGTCCTTAAAGCCAAGGCTCTAGTCTAACATTGCACTTTTGTATTAAAATAGAGAAATTTCATATAATAATAGCTAGAAGGAAAAGGTCACTTGGCTACCACACAGAAGGGGATGTTCCTAGAAGATTACAGATGTGTGTGGGCGTATGCAAATATGCCTCAAAGGGCTACTGCCTAAATGGGTATTCAAGTGCGTTCCCTGTCATGAAGGTTTTCAAGCAGACAGTGAATAATGACTCCAGAGATGCCGTAGAGGAGTTTACACAGCAGCTAGGGAGGTAAGCCAGATGACTTCTAAAGCTCTTCCCACTCTTTATTTCATATAAATAATTTTTAGAAAGTTTTTCCCTACCTGAATAATCTCATTTCACTACTACCTCCAGAGATACTTCCACTGCATTAGGCAGTCTGGAAGCTTTTCCAAACAGCCCGATGAAAACCGCCAGCTTCCAGAATCTAAGGACTGCCTCATGGAGGTCTTCTAACTTTGATGTAACCCCATCCTCACTTTACGTAGTCATCGCAGAGGCCCATGGTGCAGGAATTACGCAAAGTGGTTGGAACCTGGACTCTAACTCCCAACCCCGGACTGAGACATTCAAGTTTATGTGCCAGTTTTGTGTTCACTCGTTCTGTGTGCTTGATCTCTCCAAGCATAAGCCAGATGTCCAGAAGTCTGAGAATGATTCCTAAATCTTATCAGAGGGGAACAAAGCTGCGTGGGCTTTTGGCTATTTCTCTTGCTTCCCAATGAATTTGGCGGACCAAATTAATGGCACAGAGAAAAACGTGTCAGAAAAGCTGAAAACATGTCCCTTGAATGTGCCTCCTGATTGTTGATGATCCTGAAGGCAGCAGCTTCGCCCTCTGAAACACACGCACCGAGCACCACTTGCTGAAGGGGCCTAGGCCAGCACTATGGAGCGAGGCAGTAACCGCAAGACCTCAGGCATCGGTGGGGTTTGGGAACTAAGCTAGGAAGAGTGTTTCATTGTTGTCTGTTGTCTGTCTGTCTGTCTTCTAAAAATCAAAGCACCTATCGCAGTAACGTTAGTCTCTCTGTGCTGTATATGGAAATTAATCAGGACTCAAACACAATATATTATAATAATGGTAAGCTGTTTCTTAATTCTACTTGTTTTATTATTTTGAAAGAAAGACTGATTAAGCAAAAAATACCATGACAGACTTGTCATGTTTCTTTTCACCAGTCTACTTCACAATACGTCTTTTTGTGAGATTCATATAATTGCCCCAGCTAGAAATTACTCTTCTCAATACAAGAATAAATGCCAATATAGTAAATTCTAAAGTATAATAATTACAACTACTTAGAGTAATTCCAGGTAATTGAAAAACAAGTTCTCCATTTAAAATTTTTCTGAGGTGTTTGCAAGAGTTTCTTGGCCATCGTTGGGGAACTATGGCATATGTGTGTGTCTGGGGAAGCAGCTACAGTGCAAAACGATCGAACCACCTCCCATGGTTAACAGCCCAATGGCCACTTCCAAACAGGCTTCTCCCAGGTACCACTATCAGGTACAAGAAGACATTGTGTTGATTCACTGTTGAATATGAATGCACTGCAATAGAATACCCTAATAGGGCTGTAATGAATCCAGTAAAAAAATAGGCTCAAACCCCTGTCAGAGGGAGTAAAGATTATCTACCTATCTATCTACCTATCTATATATAGGGTGGGGCAAAAATGGGTTTACTCTTGTGAGTACACAAACCACAGAGTTTATTCTTGTATTATTATTAATTAAGTATTGCATTAGTTTCCATATGAAAAACTGTGAAGCTACTTTTGGCCTACTATATATTTCCAAACCCTTCCTTATTTCCTTGGAAATATCAAATTTAGGCTTCTGCTGTAGCCTAGCACACATTAATTATTAAATAGTTGTTAGGTTGAATCAAATCAAATATCCTTCAAATCTGGTTAATCAAATGCTATGGCCCTCGCTGGGTGGCTCAGTTTGATTCGAGCATCATCTTATACACTAAAAGGTTGTAGATTTGATCCCCAGTCAGGACACATACCTAGTTTGCAGGTTTGATCCCTAATCAAGGCTCGTACGGGAGGCAACCAATCAATGTTTTTCTCTCACATCAATGTTTCCCTCTCTCTCCCTCCCTCTCTCTCTCTCTAAAATCAATAAACATATCCTCAGATGAGGATTTAAAAAAATACTATGAATTGAGGCTTCTCACTTCAATTGCTATAAATCTTGTGTATTTATACTGGGGACAGAATCAAGTGAGTGATAGGACCCTCAATCATGTGTCACAAGGCTGTAAAGGAGGAATCATATCCCTTTATTTTTCCTGCTAAAAATCCCCTGGGCATGGAAAAACCCCAAACTCAGCACCTCGGCCTTCTTTAACCGGTCCTGCTGGTGTCCTGGCAGACCGATTTGGAAACCATGATTAATCTCCTGGTAAACAGAAAATGCGCTCTGCAGGCAGCAGAAGCCAAACCTGAGTCACCCTCTGGAGGCTCAAGCCTCGGCCAACCAGGCTCTAGCTCCTCCTCCAGGAGCTGGCTCACTTGCAGGTGGTTTTCAGCAACCAGAAGGGCCTTTCCCTGGCGGCAGAGGAGCCCCGGG
This sequence comes from Pteronotus mesoamericanus, assembly GCF_021234165.1. Classification (NCBI taxonomy): domain Eukaryota; kingdom Metazoa; phylum Chordata; class Mammalia; order Chiroptera; family Mormoopidae; genus Pteronotus; species Pteronotus mesoamericanus. Next base: position 3,584,985 of record NW_026555302.1, read on the forward strand.
AAGCAGAGACTGACACGCCACTGCAAGCAACTGACCACATGCTGATTTAACCCAGGTATAGGCACGCATCATCGTGTCCTTGACAGATCAGCTGAAATTGGCTGGAACCAGAAATGGAAACCTGAATATCCTCCCCCACTTCTGCAGGGGTTGGGGGTAACGAGGACAACGTACCCAGACTTCTCTTTGTCACCAACAGCTCCCACTTAGTTTGGACTGGGATCACCTTGTTATTGTGTGAGATGACGTTGCTCCATGATAGACGTGGCCCTGCTTCCTCCCCTTCTGTGCTTCCCCAAACACCACTGGCTCAAGGCTCTGGGTGCACCTCAGGCAAGGGAGAAGATTTACATGGGAGCACCAAAAACAATTTAAAAGTAAAAATTAAATATCCCTGTTCTGAAAACTCCTTCAACCACCCTGGCTCCAGAATTGTCTCACCAGCTGTCCCTTCTCCTCAGGCTCTGGCTTCCTTCTCGACATTTCCACAATTTCTTCAGCCTACCCCCTCTCCCAATTTCCTATCACATCATTATATAAATTTTACCCTGATTTCCCTGTCTGCTTGCAAACTGTGCCTTCACCTTGTACTTTTAAAACAGTTTCCTAAACAAAAATGCCTCTTTTCCTACGAGGAACTTTATGGCCCAGCGTTCAAACACATTTACACACACATACACATGGGTGAGCGTGCGCGCGCGCACACACACACACACAATGACCCTCAGGGACCCAGGAGCAGAGATGCCAGTTCCCAGGAGCTGAGTCCACAGGACTAGAATAGGGCAACTGGACACAATAAGGATTTTAAACTTTATGTATAATTTTTGCACATAAGTACTGCTCTTCCTGTACTTTCCAAGGATGATGTGGTCACCGGAAATATTAAAGATTCTCAGCTGCTGTGTAACTTGAGGCTAGCTGGGCACCAAGAAGCCTCGTTCCTAGCATCCACCACACGTCATGCTGCTTGCTTCCGGCCGTTCAGGTTCTCTCTCTCCTGGCATCACTTTCTTGCTGCTGCACTTTGGCTTGTTCTCTCTCACCCTCAACATATACATGAGCGCGCGCGCGCACACACACACACACACACACACACACACCCCGTTGCCTTCTAGAAAGTTTTTCCACCTTTCCCCTCTCTGGGTCAGACTGTGGCATTTGATTTCATTTTTTCTCCAACTTATTCATTGCCTTTATGTTGCCATTTCCTCCCTGTGACGTACGTTCTCTGAAGGCAAGGACTGTGTCCAGCCCTTTCTTTGTGTTCCCCACATTCACTAGCACAGTTCTCTATGTGCCATAGATACTCAGCAAATGCCTGTTGGAGTGAATTAAACAGATGGCAGGACCTCAGAACCAGAGTGTGATTAACCACAAACATGAGTACCCCTCACTGAGGCCAGCGAAGGAAACCTGGGTCCTTGGAAACCACCCAACTCTGCTGTCTGGACTTTGGTAGTTTCTAATCTCAAATCCAGTATCTACATGTTTTGTGACCTTAGGTCAGTCATTTAACTTTTTTGAGCAAGATACTTTTAAATCTATAAAATAAGAAAGGGAAAAGCACCTACCCTGCTAGGCTCACATAGTAGTTGTAAAAATTAAATGGGAATATATATGTATATACATTCTATATATATATACACACACACATACGTGTATATAGGTACATATATATAATCTGAGAAGCATTGTATACAAGACAGATAAATTATTACAGGTATTATGATGTCCAGATATCTTAAAAAGATCTTGAATATTTTATCAAGTAGCCTAGATCATAAAGACTCTTCTCATATTTATTACAAAGTATTTTCCCTTAAATAAATGTCACTATTATTTTCTAAGAACATTTATTTAGCCATATAGGAAGATTTATTATGGTTCCCTTACTTATAAACAAAATGTCTCCTGTTTTTTTCTCTTCTACCAACAGAATTTATTTCACTTCCTGCATGATCAGCTATCACAGAAAAATCAAGGTACTTAAAGACCATGTTTAATGCTAACGTATGACTAAAACTACAACTATGTTAGAGGAACAAAGTGGCTTACTGCTTTTTTTTGGCTTGTTTCTACATTGCATAAAATGTGAGACTCAATGACCTTGGTTAATTTCACTCTTGATTAAATTTAACTTTTGATTTAATTTTTTGTAATCCTACAGATTTCTTCAATGTCCTTGATATTCAGGGATATTATAAAGGTAAAGCTTCAAATCATAAAAATTAACTTAAAATGCATATGAAAATATGCAAATACCACTGCTTTATAAATTTTAACTGTACTTACCTCTCTAAAACAATCTAGATACCACCGACTACATAATACCTTTTACAGTACTTAGTAAATGTATGAGGTTGATGATTTTTATATCCACTTCAGAGGTAAAGAACATGGGGAGAAAGAAGCAATCAGGTTACAGATAAGTTGATTGTAGACTATAAGTCTTGCACAATATACATATACACAGCATTTACTTATATCTCCATATGTACATCTCCACCATCCATTTCTTTCCTATTAGCACCCAGATTACTTTTGAAGGAAATGTCCTGAGAAATGTTCAGTCCTATAAATCCAGGTTCGTGCCCCCATGAAGGTGAGATGACCGGATCCCTCCTGGGCCCAAAATCATCCCAGCCAGGGGGCAGGCATCTGAGGAGCAAGAAACAGCAATGGCTCTGACCACAGGGAGTTTTCTGGAGCGCCCGGTGTTTCAGCCCATCTCCATGCCTTGCCGTCCGATACCCTATTACTCTGAGCGCACCCTTAGCACCGCCAAATCGTTTGCACCGATAAATATCCTTTAGCTTTGGTTGGTCGGAGTTTTTGTTAACAGCAGACAAGGGATTCTCACCACCATATGACCTAACATTTCTTTTCTTAACAAATAATCTTTGTTAAAATTCTAAATGAATGAAGGAAATGCATGTAAAATCATGTTTAAAAGTTTTATGGGGTATAGACTTTTTTTGTCGTTGGCTATACCCATAGAATTCAGTATATGTATTTTAGGTCTCTCCCTTTTTGTTTTAAGATGTAAATATTTTTTATCTGCAACTTTAAACAAATACTTCAAAACTTAGGTAATTTTTTTTACGTCCCTGAGTTATTCCTTTTTTTATATACTAATTTACATCTTGTGAATCAATCTGCATTCCTCCAAAGTTAGTAAATATTGTGATACAGAGTCTACCTCATATTTTGTCTTTTCCACACAAGGAACTATCAACTAAGTTGCCGACTTAGTTGTTAACACCAGTAACTCAGCACTGCTCATGGAGAGGATTATTTGCCTCTGATTTACAAGGCTTTCCATTTTACACATTAGCCAAGCAGCACCCACTGGTTGCTAAGCAACAGCTTTCCTCTCAAGGACCAGAAATAGAATAGATGGAAGGCCAATTTTTAAAACATAATATACATATATATGAAGTTAAAGAAAGACCCAGCCCCAGAGATTGGCCGTTTGCCCAGAATGCTTGTCATGAATATTGAATTCATAATGACAGTATGTGAATTCCAAATACATTTGATCCACAAATTCTTTAGTAACTACACCCCCTTATATTTTCTTCCAGTATCTTCCTTGCCACTGAAAAACCATGAAGTAACATAGAAACCAGACTTCAGAAGCAACTTTCCTTAGAAAAGTACACTCAGAAACTGTACATTTGAGTTCTGTGGAGCCAAGTCATCGCTACATTAGCATTCCGGCAGCAATGCTGCTCTCCCGGTTAAGCTGCAAAGCTCTCGGAGGAGATGCTCCAACTGGCTAATAATGACGACCACAGGGAAGTGACTGTTTGCTTTTTCCCTCTACATGGTCCTTACCACGAACATAATTACAGCCGGCAGTGCCGGGTGTTTGTGAAATGCTGAGCGCGGTTCTAAGTTCACTAAGTGCATTAATTCATATTAAAATTCTCCATTTTGGCAGATGAAGAAAGAAGCTCAGAGAAGTTATATAACTTACTCAAGGTCATGCATATAAAGCAACAGAGTCAAGATTCAAACTCCAGGGAGCCAGTCTCCAGGTGCCGGCTGCTTCACCAGTCCTTTTTTTTTTTTTTTAATAAGGTGGGTCATGTATTGTCTGAATACCTTTTTGCAAGTTATTCTGTCTCAGGACTCACAGACTTACAACTATATCTGGATGCTCAGTTCATTAGCAGCTTTTCACCACTGGCTTCCATCGGTTTTACAACAGCAGGAAGTAAGAGCATAACAGAAATCTAACAAGTACAGGAGGATCAACACGTGAGTTGATTTTAGTCAACAAAGAACTGAGAGTGCGCCAATTCAAATGAACCCATGGCCACAGGCTGTGTTTACTTGAAATAGGTTGTGCAGCTACAGGCGTTTCTAAGGAATTGCTTTAAATAATGATCACTTCTGGGAATTGATTTCCTTCTCAAATGTATATTTAGTATTTATTTAAAGACTGGCTTAGTAAACAACAACAAAAAAAGGTAAGAATCTCTTCCTCACTTTGGAGCTTAGTATAGAAAAGGTGAGCACTCACCAAATTATTTTTTTCTCTATTATCCCTATCCCAAGGACGTAGGTAAAGTCTACAAAGAAAAGAAAATAATAAACCAGACCAGGAAAGCAGCACTGAAAACTTTGCTGAATGAAACCAGCTTAGGAAAGAAAGAACACCCCAAACGCATTGGTTGACCTCTTTGTGAGGTCACCTTACGCGTTTGTTCATTCATTCACTCTGTGTGAGGAAGCTACACTCGATGTTGGAGACACAGAAACGAAATGCACATACCTGAAGTTCACATTCAAGGAGAGGAAGCAGACGCAAACACCGGACATTGCAGTCTAATGTGGAAGTGCTGTGACTGAGGTGGCAAGAGAACCGGGGGGACCTCAACATGCGAGGCAGGAGGCTTCCATTGAAGGGCCCGTGGGAGCTGGGTCTTGAGGCATGAGTAGGAATTTGCCACATGAAAGAAAAGAAGTTGCAGTTCTAGTTAGAGTTCATAAAATGCTCAAAGTCCCAGGGAGATAAAAGGCGATGGTACACGGGAGGCCGGAGAGGGCTCCTGTACCGCAGGTTATGCCGAGGAGATAGGATGGAGCCGGTGGATTTTTGTACACCGCGCGAGGCAACGTGGACCTTACCCTGAGGGCAACAGCAGCTGACAGAGGTGCTAGAAGACAATGAAGTGCATTATAAATGCGGGTTTATTAACCATGGCGATATAAAAATAAAAACATAACTAAGGAAAATTAGGTGGAAAACAGTGGAACAGTGAATAGCTGTGCTAATTTTCCCAGCTTTCAAAGCAAGCACTCAATAGGAACATCTAAAAATCAGTTGGAAAATAGAGTCCACCTGTACTACCCAGGTATTAAAGGTAACCACTAGAATGGAAGGTAATTCGAGAGCTAAAAAGAAAAAGAAAAAATCAGGAAGTAAAAGAGAGCAATTTAGGTAGAAGTTTCTGTGAGGATTCTTTGCATCCTTTATAGCTGCAAGGAGTCAAATCAAGAATTAGAAATTAGCAGCAGAACTTAAAATAGCTGCCTCTGCAAAAGGAGAGTTGGTTAGCAAATACTTTCTGTTGGTTTTAACACCTGCAGTTTCCTGTATTTGGTGCAAAAGGAGCATGGATGGGCTTTCTTTCTCTCTCATCACTTTCTCCAACAGGGCATTTATCACTGTATTACCTTTGTGCCTCCTCGTAGTCCAAAGAGAGCTGGTTCTCCCCAGAGTGGAGAACGTCTCTAAAGGGCTGTGTGCTGCTCTTCTAGGTTCAGTCAGGCTTTGCTCATATAATGAGAAAAACAGTCTTTAGCCCAGACACTGATGATAAAATATAAACTGCTAAAGGCTTCAATGAGCTTAAAATAATTACTACTAGCAATGCTTCTCTACTTTAGACACAGAAAACCCACGGCACAAGAAATTTCAAACCTGTAATCATAAGTTAATTAAGAAAAGACTGTTAGTCACACCATGGGTGCTAAATTAACAGCTTAATTGTTTTCTGTTTCCTCAGTGTTTTTCATGCATATTAGGGAAGGTTCAAACCTTATGAAAACTGTTAATGACTTAGAATGGAAAAATGTCACAGGAGTTATAACTTTCCCCTGGAAATAACATCTTCGTGACAAAAGTCAAACTAGTTTTTTTTTAAACCACATTTGAAAAAAATCAAAAACAACTTGCTAGAACAGTAAGCTAAAAAGAAAAAGAGCCAGTTTCCACACACAAAAAAAGGATTCATGTTGTCACTCCTTAGACAAAAATGAATGGAATCAATTACACTCTAAGCAAAAACAATCTTTAAATATTTCTCATAGTAGGATCATCTACACAAAACACTGAAGCATAACTCACAAGCCTTTCCCCTTCTCATACAAATATATATAAATATATGACCCTATTCTATGATACTCATGAGTATTAGGGGCTGACTAGGCAAGGCCTGGGTTAGCAGCTCAGCTCTGACACTAACTGCGTGACTTGAATAAGTCACTTGATCCAAGTCTTGGTTTCCTAATAGTACCTACTTCACAGGGTTGTGGCGGGGACTGCCCAGAAGCATGAATGTAAAGTTTGTAGCACAGTACATGGTGCGATGTTAGCTCTTATTCTAAGTAACATTTTACTTATTTGTTTCAACAAAAATATTTTATATTTTAAAAAAGTGCCTTTTGACACAAATCAATATCCCAGGCTGGCAGTTAATGTTTAACAAGTGAAAGCGCAGTGTTTTGTTTGGATAGATGCTATGGGTCCAACAGAGGATCCTGCACAGTAAACACCTGGAGGCGTTATGACATGGCCCAGCCCCTTGCTGGCGGCGTGGTCTGCGCTGGGGTCACCGCCTTCTGGAGGTGAGCCTCTTCCAAGGCATGCCTTTTCAGTAAGCTGTGTTCTCACCAGCAGGAATTAGTTGGTTCTCTCTGGGCGTGAGAAGAGCGGTTTACATGTTAAGGGTAGCTTTTATGAAATCCAAATACCAACAGGGTTTTCCTCGGATGGCTTTATCCTACCATGTTGCCAATTCCAGGGTCAGGCAATCTTCTCTGGGCAGGGACTGGAGGTGGTGGTGCAGAGGAGGTACCGAAATATGGATGTACAGAGAGGATATGTGACCTGCAAAGCCGAAAATACTCTCTGGCCCTGTACAGAAAACATTTGCTGACCCCTGCTATAGAGTCCAAACACTAAACTCAGAGAACCTACACCTTATGGAGTTCAATCTCTATAAACAATAAATCAAAACATTGCTTTCTGCATAACTAATGAGGTGCCCATGTTTTTCTAGTCATGGTTCTGGATACTGAACAGAAAAAGACATTTTCCTTCCTGCATCTATTTGCTTGAATTATTATAGATGAAGTCATTCAAAGTTGAACAATCAGCTTATTGGATGAAACTGAGTTGTCAGTCAATTCAGTCAGAATGATGCATTGTTTGTTACATCACTGGGACTGACACTGAGAGCAGGGACATGAACTCGCCTGAAACCCGCAGACCTCTGGGTCACGCAACGCCAACAAGCCCCGAAAAAGCAAATAACTCCAGGCCAGGAAAACAGCTCGCAAGCTCCAGAAACCAACATTTTCCTTGTTTTTGGCATCAAAACACATTTTTGTTGAAAAACCTAAATGGAACGGAGGTGAACTATTCATTGTCTTTATTCTACCTGGTATGACTACTGATACTTTTCTCTGCATCAGTGGCGAGACAGCTGCTTGTGGGCCCGCGCCCCACGCACGGTCTGCGAGGCTGTAAGGAATGACTGAGCACATTCTCCCTTCTGAAACCTGGGCGGCGGGTTCGGGGGGGATCTGAATCCCAAATTCAGCCTGAAGGTTTTCAATAAGGAACCGCAGACCTATATTCCATTTGATTATGATTACAGCGAAAGCTGGGCTGTGCAGGGGCCGCTACTTTGACACCAGCAAAATTCTTTTCCACGGTGCTCCTGAAGCTGGAAAACTCTGCGTTCGTGTTGCCTGTCGCTACCACAACCAGCAAGTAGGGGCAAGGATTGAATTTTTATCAGTGCTTTATTCAGATGCCTGTGATCTGAGAAGATGACAGGTTATGTACCCTCAAAAACAGTCTTAACATCTCATCTCAAGCCAGGCTTCTTAAAAGGAGAAGAAAGGGTAGGTAAGTTGTTTGAAAAAAAGGTTAATCAGATAAGAGTCGTGGTCAGCAATTTTCCTGGTACTTCTTTATCGGTTGATCAACAATTCTTTATCTGTGTCACAGATATTCCCTCCCTGGAGCACAGTGGCTCAGGTACCGTCTCCATTGCTTGCAGCCCCCTGGGCCACAAAGGGTGAATTGCTTGTCAATTTCCTAGAGTCATGTGCTCATGCATTCCTAGAACAAGAGCTTCCCACATGCATTAATCACTTAAGCCTAACAACTATGATTAAAGCTAAAATCTTTGACTCTTGCATTCCCCTATCACTCCCACATAATGCACCCCTCCAATTTTTTAGTATTTGCAAACAGTATAAGCCTAACATTTGTTCCAGTACACAAGTGAATACATTGTACCAATAGGTTTCTTTCAAGGATTCTGTACAGAATAGGAACACCTCCCCCGTACTTGCCAAACACTCTAAATACAAGCATAAGTATTCTTAAAGTAATATACACTATTCTCATGGTTACCTCTCTCAATTTAAATGAACTTAATTCAAAAAATCATTTTTTGACACTCTACTATGTGCCAGGCACTAAGGTGTGTACAGTGATGAACAGAACAGGCATCTTCTCCTGTAAGAAAACTATGATTTGGCCCTGGCTGGGTAGCTCAGTGGGTTAAAGCATCATCCTGATAAGCCAAGTTTGCAGGGTTCAGTCCCTGGTCAGGGGACATACAAGAATCATCCAATGAATGCATAAACAAGTGGAAAAACAAACTGTTTCTCTCTCTCTCTCTCTCTCTCTCTCTCTCTCTCAAATCAACCAATTAAATTTTTAAAAACTATGATTTGAAAATGGACATACAAGATTTAACTCTTGACTCATTCATTTAATCAAATAAATGTATTGAGCGTCTACTATAAACAAAGCACCTTTCTAGGTGCTGGGAATTTAACAGTAAAGAAAAGAAAAACAATCCTATCATCATAGAGCTTACTTACTAGCTGAGATAGATAATAAGCAAAATAACAAAGTAAAATAAATTAATCGATATAAAGCAGAGAAGAAAATCGGGAGTGCCACAGCGCAGGATGCCACCTCAGATAGGGCGAGCAGACACAGCCTCACTGGGAAAGGCTGGCAGGAACGAGAGAGGGAGCTGTTCCACGGAGACGGGGGAGCAGGTGCAAAGGCCCTGAGAGTAGCTGGCCAACTGGACGGACAACAAGGAGGCTGGAGAGGATGAAATGAGGAGAAAGGGCCATGGCAGACGAGGTCGGAGAGGTGGGGAGGGAGATCACGTAGGAGGCAGGCCACTGTAAGGACCCTGGTTTTAGTCTGAGTGAAACGGAGGGCCTCTGAAGGACTTGGAGCAGTTGGCGGACTGACAAATATCGTTAAAGTTTCAGCTGTAAAAGTATCCAAGTATGGACGACTATCCAGTGAAGGGATTCACCTAGGCTAAGAGGTCATTGAAAATGTCACTGAAGAAGTGGCATTTGGACCTAAAGAACTTGTCTCCTGTGCGCAGTTTGCTCTCAGGGCAAGGGAGGTGCTCCCCGCAGACCAGAGGACCTGCTGACGGGAGGGAGAGCACGCGAGCCCGGCGGCTCGTGGTGCTGCAACAAGCGCCCTGTACGCCATGCGAAGGCCGGTGGGAGGCCAACGGGCAGGTCTGAAGAGAGCAACATGATCTGCTCAAGGTTTTAGAAAGACTGTCTGATTGTTTTTTGTACAAATAGAATAGGCAGTATTTAAAAAAACAAAAAAACACAGGTTATTACTCATAGACGCAGGGAGTCACCAAATAACTTTTTTTAAAAAATAGAAAACATCAGAGTGCCCGTGGGTTTTAAGGAGAGTGGCAGGACACCTCTGATTCTCTATGCCCGTGTACTCATGCGCGTGTGTGTGTTATTATTCAAAGTTTCAAAGTCACTTGATTAGAAGCAAGGACATGTAAGCAGTAGAGGGAATGTGCTTTCTTCTTCTCGTTGAGAAGACGACAAGAAGAGGGAGAGAAACAATGCAAAATATACTAAAAATTTGGGGACAACCTTATACTAAAAAATTTCCTTTGTCTACCTGGAATGCACACTTCGCATGGCATTCAGGACTTTACCTGGCAATTGGCATCAGTGTGCCAGTCCCCTGAGAACAGAGGCCGACGCACCAGTTAGGGCACAATGACAACCATCCAGGCAAGTGGTAAGCAGCCCAAAATTACCGTCTCACAGGGGATTCATGCCTCTACTAGTCTAAACGCAAATGTTAGAATGTAAAATTTAATCGTTAACCTTTGAATTAATTATAAGCATAATGATGTCCTGTGTAAGTACGTCTCCCTTGAAGTCGCAATGTGACCCTGGGTGGCTCAGATTCATTATGTGCCTGTCTATCTGCTGTAGCTCAACTGAGGGCTGCAGCACCTGCCAACGCACGTACCGCTGAGAGAAAGTTAAGAACTGACAGCGAGTTGGGCTGCCCTAACGGGGCTTATTGTGGGAGGAAAGTTCAGTTTGCATTTTTACTTCTATAGAACTTGTTTACAATGTTGAACTTACATGAAAACAAAAACTAAAAGGCCACATGTTGATATAAGTGTCCTTCTGGAAACATTTTTAAGAACACACAAGTTATCAACATACACCCATGATGTGAGTAACTTGGGTTCAAAAAGAAGCCAATGAAAAATGAAATAAAAATAAATCTAATAAGTATCAAAATACATTTTTTTTTCTTTTCAGGCCAGCTCTGCTTCTAGGGCCCTGAAGTTTCTGTACGTGTGTGTATATGCAAGTAGTTTGTGGGGCGATCTCAGAAAGTATTGTGAGGGAGAGCCCTTAAGTTTCTCACACTGCAGACCTGAATTCCTTGGCCTTGATCTATCAGCAGACTCTGAAGACAACCCATTGTCCTTGGGCTCTGGCTCTAACAGGCTCCCAGGAAAGGACGGAACAGTTGCGCGCGCGCGCGCGCACACACACACACACACACACACACACACACACACACACACATTCTCAAAGCGGACTGGCAGATCCCGCACAGACGGCTGCTTGGCTTCTTGCAAGCCCAAGTTCCATGAGCAGATATACCTGGAATGGCAAAGGAATTTTTAAAAACCTGTAAGGAGATACGAGATAGAAATATGACTAAAGAAATATAACATCAGTGACAGCTGCCAGTCAACCGTATGATGTTTTCAACACCGAGATTCAAATGTATCTCCAGGGAGGGCAGTAATGTTAGTCTGTGCCATTTGCCAATGTGATTTGCAAAAAAGGGGGGAAAATGAAGAGTCTGTGCCAGTCAGTCGCTATGTTCAAGGGGATGCTGAAACTATTCAAAGCTTTTCATTTGAAACTTGTCAAGAGCAACTCAGTATCCAAAGGCAGACATTTCAGTTCTTTCATACATTCAGAAAATGTCAATTGAGAACCAATAAATTGCCAATAAATTTCTAGGCTCTTGCTTCAAGAACAGAAGAGCATTCATACATAAACATTATAGAAATCTGCCCTTTAAAAAGGTGACTCTGGATGCATGGAATTGTACACTTGAAAAGGGTAAATTAAGCCCTTTTTGAAAAGTAGGAAAAAAAGTGTAAAGTTAGAGTACAATTAGACACTATATTTATCCAAGTGGATAGAGGCAGTGAAATTAGTAATTTTTAATTAGTAAAAACTAGAAATTTTTAGCCTAAGACAATACCAAAAAACAAAATACAGTTTTAAAAATTGAAAGACAAAAATATGTCTTTAATTTCAGAGTAAAAACTGATTTATGAGTGCCCAGGATAAATGAATAAAATGACTGACATAAGAGGAAAGAAAAGCAAAAAGTAGGAAAGGAAAGCAAAAGATACAGAGAGTCTCTAAAAAAAAGGGGGGAGGGTTAGATCCTTTTGCTGTTGTTGTTAACTTATTGATTTTAGAGAGAGAGGAAGTGGGGAGAGAGAGAAACATCCATTTGTTGTTCCACTTATTTATTCATTGGTTGACACTTGTATGTGTCCTGACTAGGGATATAGCTACCACATTGGTGTGTTGGAACAATGCTCTAACTAACTGAGCTACCAGCTCTTTTTAAAAGAAAATGATTTGCAAAATACTTAGGAGTAATTTGCAGACAATTTATTCTTCTTTTCAATAAAGGCTATTAAAGAGCCGTTGAATCATTTATTCCACTACTTTGTAATCTCAAAAAGACTCTAGAACTTAGTCCTATGAACTAACTAGTCATTGTTTCATGAATTATCATATCTAATTACTATCATGTTATGCAGATCTGGCTATGTAAATCACAGTACTTCACAAGGTTATCTAAAGCCCTGCAGGGTGTTAAAGAAACGATTATTCCGGACACTTGGAGAAGACAGTAAGGAAGACTTGATTCCAGGGAGAACTACAATGGCGTTTGCAGTAGGGGAAAGAGATGGGGCTCCAAACCAGAGAAAAAGTGGGCATATACACCGAGGAACAAAGGATGAGAGGGGGCGGTAGAAGGAAAAGCACTAAGAGGAAGCAGGATGACTAAGGCGGGATTCTGGTTAAACTGACCTATTAGGATTCTTGCTGAAGGCAGGTCAGGGTGGCCAGATATCACCTGGGGCTGGCGGAGGATGACGACTTGGAACAGAAATGGTCTACAAAGGCTGAGGTTTCTTTATAAATCCTTCCCTAATTTCACATGCTTAGCAGACCATATCTTGAACAACTAACCTTGTGGTAGGAAAAAAAAGCTGATTTAGGCACCTCAGTCTGGTTCCTGAGTCCTATGCTACATGACTTTGAATGACACACTTAATTAGCAGTAACGAGATATTCAGGAAGACAAACTTAGGTAGCTGAGTTGCCAGTACACTGTAAATGTTCAACAAAATTGTAGACCCAAGTTAAGAATGGCAAGCAAACCCGCCAGGACACATCCCGGACTCAGGTGACCAAGGGGGTGAAAGGCAGCGGTCTTTAAACCAAGGTACCAGCAAAGCTGGGTATAAATCTGCAGGATTTCTAGGTGTTCATTCACAGGCATGTCCTGTTTTAACAAAATCAGCGTTCAGATCTTCAGCTCCCACATGTTCTCTCCAAACACTGCCTCACTGAAGAGAACGCTGCCGTCGCCTGAGGTTGCCTTTCCCGCATCCCCTTTCCCAGCCAGAGGCCAGGGAACCACTTTAAGAAAGAAAGTGAAAGAAAGGCCTCACTGGGTCCTAACTTTTGTGTGCTTGCTCCAGGGGTGAACCCCAGGCCCCCGAAGAGAGGGACCATGTGGATTTCCTGAGGGTCTCAGATTTCTGGAGAGGGGAGCAAAGCTCAGAAAGACACCATGTCTTCTATCTCAAGTCATGCTCCTTCTCGCCTTCAAATTCAGAAGTCAGGTTGCACAGATGTGCATTAGCCGTGTTTATCTGCAATTAAAAAAAAATGAAGTCAGCCTGTTCCTGACAGAAAGTCTAATATTTGGCCAGATATTTTGCTCTCTCACTTTAGGAACAATGTCTGACCTGAATGAGGCAAACCTACAACTCTAAGATATAAAAGTCTTTGCACAAAGTGTTCAGATGCTGACTTGCAACTGTGCAGAGATACAGAGTTTTACAAAAGCCTTTTAAAGCTTTTGAGAGCAAAATGTTTGAAGACCACTGGTCTAAGAAACAACCTGAGGAAAGATTTTGCTGACTTATAAACACAATGTAATGACAAACACAGGCCTTCTGAAGGAAAAGGTGGCTTTTGAATGGAGTTGGATTGTTCCCATTCTGATCCTCAGGAACTTTTGTCCATTCCTAGGAAAAGAGACCTACAATAATGCTGGTAGATAACATGGAACCTCACTGCCCAGACATCTGTGGGAGACAGGACAATGCAGCAGTTTAAAGGCGGACGATGACACAAGTGAGGGGTGAGGTCCTGCCCTCGTGGTGGTGCTCATCTCAAGAGCCTCTGGAATTATGGGAAACCACGAGGTAGCCAGGGAGACCACAGAAACTCCAAACACAGTGTGATAAACCTGGGACACTTCCTGCTAGAATCGGGAGGGCCGCGCGGCGGGGTTCCCTGTACTTCACCCAGTCTGTAGGACCAGCATCTCGTTGCTGTTCTGGTGAGTCCACTGGATGTGACCTGGGGAAATCTGGAAACTTTCCAGATACATTTAGAACTCATTAAATGTGAAATCATTTCCTTCACTGTCTCCACCTCCGAGTTCCCTCTCTTACCAATTAAAAATATGGGGAAACTGAGGCCCAGAGCAGTTATTAAAGGTCCTGAAGCACTGCCTGTTCAAGGTAGGAAAGGCTCTGTCTGATCTCCTAATTTCAAGTCCAGAATTTTAGCCACAGACTAGATACTACTGGAAATAGACTGGCTCAGAAGGGAAAGACTTCCTTTATATTCTTCTCAAGTGGTTTTTAATGTCATTTGGCCAAGAAGTAGAGTTGGCCTGGATTTGGGCAGGAAGCTGGGTGTGAAGGTGTAATTGTCCCTGACTCACAGGTGCGTCACTCCCCTTGGGCGGCACTTGACCTCCTGGAAGGACCAGCCCACTGGGAGATGCGCTTGGATCTGCCTGGTTACCATGTGTTCAGCAAGGACACAACGGCACTATTTTCCCCTCTCACTCCCAGTGATGGATCCTGCCCTCTGACAACATCGCCCCCAGCAGGGACTCTGGGGTCCCTGTGGGGAACAGAGGCCCCAACTGCTACAGGAAAGAAACTATAAGAGACTCTTTATATGGATAATTTCATTAAGAATTTACAGTGCCCCTCAGCAAAACACAGATAATATGAACATTAACACTGTGTCTCACAGGGAAGATCAACTATATCATCTCCAACAGAAATTCTCATACAGACACTAAGGATTTTAGGAGCTCAGATGGACGCTAAATTTGAACACATACTTCATGTAATGACAGAGCTTTGTAGACTGCTTTGTCAAGTACTCCTTTCTATAGGGTCCAGTGTCATGCCACATTTCTGCCAAGTTCATATATCTAAATAACTCAATGTAAGATGGTTCCGTTGTATGCCAGCTTCTTCCAGACCTATGGGGTTATTACCCTCTGAGTGATTTGATGAGGTCTTCTGAAACATTTTTGTAATAACCTACATTTTTCAAACAGTTGTTTCTGACACAGACCAGCTCACAGCACATTTATGACCGAACATTCCTCCAAGTATGACCTAAAAATGGGGGTGGTAACCATTCAGATGGGGAGCTCCAGTCTCTCTTCCCCAACATAAGGCAGATATTGGTCATTATCTTGTTCCACTGTGTTGAGACTCATTCTAACTCTTCAAAACCTAATGCTCCAAGCAACACTGTCAACTAATTGACATCTAGATTAGAATCTATTCCCAATGCCAGGATTAGATTAAATCACTAGAAAATCAAACTATTCTTGAGAAGTGTCTTTTAACCTCCCAAATCTTATGCTGGGCAACCTAATGTCACATTCCCAATGGTAACATTCTTTTGATGACTCCAAAATTCCATCTCACTTTGTTTGAATGATACATTAGAATCCTAACTTCCATTATGAGTTTTGACTTGCGTCAGGACATCTCTTCAGGTAGGGGAACAGGAACAATTTATCTACTCCCTATTTTCTTTTAAGTTTTTGACATGAGTAGACCTGTGGCTCCCCAAATTATCTAAGTTCACCCTTAGGTTGTTAGTTTGATTTAAGTTGATATGTTCATATTTTATCTGATTATCCTTAGAGTCTAAAAAGCAGTCATTGCTTTGTTATCATTAAATATTGGCAGACTTGCTTGAGAACTATAAGATCACTCACTTGGAATGGATAAATTGTATGAAAAAGTAATCCCAAAATTATTTTATTATTATTATTATTATTATTATTATTATTTTAGGATTTCAGAACCTAAGGGAAATATCTAATTCAAAGTTTCCCTCAGCCTCCTCCGCCCCCCAGCCCAGGCCTGATCCAAGACTCAGGCACCCCCAGCGGGCAGGGCGGGCGTGTGTTCTTTCTCTCGGACTTTCTTTACTCTCTACTGACCATGGTAAATGCAACTCCATTCTAATCTCTACCCTCTATTCCTGCCACGTTCCCCCTTGCTTGCTTCTCTCCAGTCCCATTTGCCTCCTTTCCATCCCAAATGCCAAAGGCCTTTGGGTTTCCATTTCTTCCTGCTTAAAAGACTCTTTCCCCAGCTCTCTGCATGGTTTGCTACCTCCCAGAATGTAGCATACAGAGGAGGGGCTGGCAAGCAAGACTTCCAATATACCTCATGAATAACATTCTAACAAGGGGAGATGTCCAGAGGTGCTATGAGTTCACAGGGACACAGCCTGGCCAGTCTCGGCTGGTCAGGGAAGGCTACCTGGAGGAAGTGAGCTCTACACCAAGGCCTGGAGGATGAGTAGAATTTAATCAGATGAAGGGTGCGTCAGTCAGTGTTAAAGAGCATGTCCAAAGGGCAGGTGTATTACAGAAGGGAGAGGTTCAGTGTGCCTGAAGAGGAACATAGACAAATGAGATTGCTGGGGCCAGGTTTTATATAATAGCCTAGAACCTTGATCTCTTCCATAATTCAGGTAATAGGCTTCTCCCAATTTTTCAGGAAGTGCAAAGGAAAAACAACAAAATTCATTTTGTTATGGCAAAACATAATTTTACGTAAAAATCTGAGAAATGGCTATAGAATGACACTTTTCCACTTTTTTCCCAAAATACAGGATTCATTTTATGATGGCAAAAAATAACTTTGTGTAAAAATCTGAGAAACAGCTGCATAATGACACTCTCCCACTTAGAAGAAACATAGGAATCAGTGTATTATTTGTATATAAATTCTAAAAAGCTTTTCAATCCATTACAAGTGCTCTAATCCTGGGTTTCATTCTTTATACCACTTGAAATATAACACGTTAAAGAAATGACCGCAGTTCTGTGGTATCTTTGAGGGTTTTAAAAAATCCATGTTTAACTTGCCTCTCTGATGTAGGCCCTCAAAGAAGTTCAGGCTCATTATAAGGTATGTCTATATCACTATCCCTT
The DNA here is from genome assembly GCF_021234165.1 of Pteronotus mesoamericanus. Taxonomy (NCBI): domain Eukaryota; kingdom Metazoa; phylum Chordata; class Mammalia; order Chiroptera; family Mormoopidae; genus Pteronotus; species Pteronotus mesoamericanus. The sequence goes on from NW_026555302.1 coordinate 3,602,158, forward strand.
TGGGTGAGAGCTCATCACATTTCACAAACTTAATGCGACCAATAAGAAATGGTGCAACACTAGGAGAATGCCCAGAAATTTCTATATAGTGACACTGTGATCAATTAATGAAGCTAACTTCTCAGTAGGCAATGCGGTATCTTTAAAAAATGCATATAACTAAAGGATTTTTCTCTTTCATGTATATTTAACATGCAAAGTGGATATCCACAAATTTGTTCCAGATAGAGTAAAAACAGTAAAAGTTTTATGATTCAGCAGGACTTAAATCATTTAAGACACTATAATAAGTTATTGAAGAAAGACATTTAGAAATTGACAGGACCTCCTTAATAGCAAGGAAAATGTTAGTACTTTGCAGAGAGAAGAAAACTCTTCCCTAACTTCCTATTCAACTGACATAAAGGAAATCACTCCCAAAAATTCAATTATTCTATTTTTTAGAAGACAAAAATCACGCACAGAAACAGAAGGCTAGGTGCCATGGTTAGACTTACAGTGAACCATGGTCTTTATTCCCATAGCACTCCTCACAAAGCCAAATAGGCTTCCCTCTCGCTCTGTGTAACAGTGTAGGTTTTCAGTATTTCCTTAAGGATGGAATAGAACATTCCTTGAATCTGAACCATCAGGAACCTAAGTGACAAGAGGGTGGAGCTGAGAATCCTACATCCCCTTGAACATCCCTGAAACCATTCTGAGAAAGAGGAAGGGCACCAGTAAGGAAATCCATGTGCTGCCTCTGTAGCTTTACTGCCCCTGCGCATGATACGCCTCAGTAACAACAACAACAACTTCCTTTCTCTATCACTCCAGCTTCCTCCACCACTTACCTCCACTATTTGGAAACATCAGTTTGACAGAAAGAGCCATGGGATGCACAAGTGACTTTGACATTCATTCATCCAACACTTGTAGATGCCTGAGGGCAGGAACAACCCAGTTAAGAGCCTGGGTTGCTGCTATGCACTCAAAGATTCAAAGGACTCATCTCTTAATTCTGCAAATATAAAAGTGCCTTGTGCTGGATTAAGCAACACACAAGTGTTATAAAGATGGTCCATGGTTCAGGGAGATGGGAGAGAAGTTATGTACACTGGAGAAATTTGGGGAGGCCTTAAAACAAACAAACACTTACTCATCACCCACCATGTGCCACATAGACAATTCTGTGAGGCAAGTATTACTGTTCCCATTTTAAAGATTAGAAAACAGAGCCACCAAGAAGAAAAGTAACCAAGCCTAGATTTGAAGTTAGGTCTTCAGGTCTAGTGCTCTTTCCATTTTACTAGCCCACTTCTCAGTAGTGGCAAGGTGCTAATCGGGTCTTGAAGGACAGTTAAGAGGAAGCAATTGAGGAGGGAAGCGCTGAGCGGGGAGAAGGGTGTCGTAGGCCTGTTTGACCCATAAGGGCGTTGGTAAAACACATAGCCACCACCACTTTTCCTTCACATTTTCCTCTCTAATAAGACACTGGAGATGATTGGGAAAGAAAACATTTCACTTGGTAACTCTTTTTGGAAGGGTACCAATCTTGGAGAAGCATGGCTGGGAGGGATTACTCTCAAGGGTGGGAACCCTTTGATAACAGCGCCTTGACTTTGTGTCTTCAGGTCTTTGGAGCACCCAGTTCACTAGAACTATCTTGTAAAATTTCATCATGTTCCCATTGTATTTTACTCTTGTCTCCTCCAGGCAGTAGGAAACATTATAGAAGGCAGAACTGATGTTACAACTCCACTGCTCTGTCCTTTATGGTTTTCTGTTTGAAGTAGCCTCTGGACTTCATATGATAAGTGATCAGTTTACACTAGCAACAGTTGGCTGGCTGGTCCAATGCAACTATGTTGTGTAACTTACATCCGTCAGATATCAAGTTTTGGATGTCAACACGACAAAAGTTCTCTTTCTGGAATAAACTGTATACATTGTGCTATATGTTACCACACTTTTGTTTATACATTTGCTTTTAGTGTTTACCTTGAAAACTCAGCTTACTATAAAGTTTGCTTATTCCATGCCTTACTACTCTCAGCAATCAAGTTGATTTTATAAAGGGTTTTTTTTTTGTTGGTGTTGGTGTTGGTTTTTTTTGGATGAAGGCTTTTGGAAAGCTTAGGTCGCTCATCAGAATTCAAGAGCTGAATATACAATTAGGTTTTGGCCACATAGTCCAAAGCAGCAGCAAGCTTGAAGGTCATACAATGTCACAGCAAGAACATTTGAATAACATGAGAAGTTTTAATTCCTAAGAAATTTTTGAATGATAAAGAAACTATTAAGGGATTTTGGTTGTTGAAAGAAAGTTGTTCTAAAAATTTTAGCAGGGATGACTTTAGAAAATGAGCAAAAGGTCATTAGTAAAATAGTCAGCTTGGCTAATGTAATAGCCAGTGAGGATAATGCAGGATAAAAAGTATTCTAATTTTATAACCTCTGGTTTAAAAAACAAGTAACATCTGAATAGTCGGCATGTTCTGGTGCAAAGTCTTTACTAAAGTCTTACCAGGAAAGTGGAAGATTGGTCTCTGAAAGGGAAACAATTTTTTAGAGAGGCATCAAGCTATTTGTTATGCCTCACAATATCTAACAATTTCCAATGACCTATTTTAATAAAGTTTTAAGATTTCCCCCTGGGTTCTTGTGCTTTTTCTGACACTACCATTTTCTTGTTTCCACTCTTAAGACAACACTAATGTAACTTAAAAATATTTTCAAATGCCACAGAGGAGAAAGAAATTGAGAGAATAGTAACGTTGACTGCAACGGATGAGAGCAATACATGAAATAGACAAGTCAGTCACTCAGAAAACAAGAGGAACCAGTGGACTGGAGGAGGCGAAGCACTGCTTTGCCAAGCCACAGAAAGGCTGTTTTCATTAGGCAAAGGACATCCAGAAAATGTAGACAGTTGATTAAAAATAATGTAATGGGGCATAGAAGTTTTGAAAGGTAAACAAGATTCCAACTTACTATTAATGTTAGAGTAAGACTTGCAATAGAATAAGACTTGTAAATTGTGTGAATTGCTAAGCAGCAATATTTAATTAGCTTAACTCATCATAATTAGAATGGTTAATAAATAAGAAAGGGGACTAAAATCTGGAATGAAATGGGGCATGTTCCTATGCTTAGAAAAGGCTTTTGTATCTGTAGTTTTCTATTTTATTTTTTAAAATTAAAATTATTTTTCAATTATAGTTGGCATTCAATATTATGTTAGATTCAGGTGTACAGCATACTAGTTAGACACTTATAGATCTTACAAAGTGATCCCCCCACTAAGTCTAGTACCCACCTGGCACTGTACATACTGTACTTTACATCCCCATGACTAATTTGTATTTATTAATTCCTTCCTATTTTTCACCTGCACCCCCCACCCCTGGCAACCATCATTTGTTCTCTCTAAGTCCGTTTCTGTTCTGCTTGTTCTTTTTTTGTTTGTTTTTTAGATTTCACAGGTAAGTGAAATCATATGGTATTTGTCTTTCACTGTTTGACTTATTTCCCTTAGCTTAATACCCTCTAGGTCATTAAGATTTCATTTGTTATGGCAAGCAATATTCATATGTACCACATCTTCTTTATCTACCCATTTGTTGATGGACACTTAGGTTGCTTCCGTATCTTGGCTATTGTATATGAAATGTCCTTTTTTGTCTCTCATCCTTTGCTTTAAGTCTATTTTGTCTGATAGAATTATTGCTACCTCCACTTTTCAGTTCCATCTGCATGATATATATACCTTTTTCTATCCCTTTACTTTCAATCTGTGTGTGTCCTTCCATCTGAAGTGAGCCTCTTGTATACAGCATGTGTATGAGTCTTATTTCTTCTCCATTCAGCTACCCCTCATTTTTGGATTGGAACTTTTAATCCTTTTACATTTAAAGTAATTCTTGATAGGTATGTAGTTGTCACCATTTTATTATTCATATTTTTCATCGTTTTTTTCCTTTTTCTTCTTAAAGGAAAATATTTGGTGGTGATGAATTCCTTTAGTTTCTTCTCATCTGGGGATTCAGCACTTTTCAAACTTTAGTGTGGGTACAAGATGTTGGGATGATGGGCGAAACATAGATTCCAGGCCTCTTTCTTAGAGATTCTCATTTAGCAGTTTTAGAGCAGGGTTTCTCAGCTTTGACACTATTGCCAATTAAGGTGGAATCACTTTTTGCTGGGGCAGAACGTCCTGTGCATTGCAGGATGTTTAACAGCACTATGCCTACTAGATACTAGGAGACTGTTTGCCCCAAAGATTGTTTCCAAAGACTGTGAAATGGCCCCCAGGGGAAAAAGCACTCCTCTCCTTTGAAAATCACTTGTCTCGGGTGAAGCACAGGGACCTTCATTTCTAAAAGAACATTGAGGGGATTTTGACAAATGTGGTCCGTGGACCACACTTGAGAAACACTAAACTAAAGTGGTATGAGTTGAATTATGTCCCTCCAAAATTCAGAGGATGTCCTAACCCCTACTACCTCAGACTGTGACCTTACTGGGAAATTCAGAAGATGAGGTCATACTGGGTTAGGATGCAGCACTAATCGAATATGATTGATTGGTGTCCTTATAAAAAGGGAAAATTTGGTCAAAGGCACACAGGGAAAAAATCCACACAAAGTTTGGGGCTACGCTGCCGCAAGCCAAGGAACTATCAGAAGCTAGGAGAAAGGCCTAGCGGAACTTTCCCTGGCGTCTCCAGGGGCAGCAGAGCCTTGCAGACACCTCAGACTCGTAGCTTCCACAACTGTGAGACAATACATGTCTGTTTAAACAACTCAGTTTTGGGTATTTTGTTACTATAGCCCTACCAAATCAATACATAAAGAATAAAATAAAAGCCAGAGTTTTAGACCGGGACAACATTTGAAGCACTAACAGAGAGGAAAATGGAAAGATTGCAAATTGGTACCAATCTTTATCTTTCTTAGTGCCTAAATATAAATAAAATAGTGGATAGTTTTTATTTTTATTAAGCACTCTCCAAATATACCTTGTCTAATTCAAATATTAAGAGCAAAATCTCACAAAATAATTTGTTACTTTATAAAGTTGAAATTACCTACCATGTTCTATTTTGAAGTTTTCATCTGGATTTCATAGTCATTGGATAGATAGGTTTAACTGTCTGGAAGATGGTTGGAAGACAAATGGAATGCATAAATTAGGTCATCATTTATAGGGAATGTAATACATGATATTTCATACAAGGTAAAGATGCACTGACTGATCACATTGTAGCTTTAAGAAAAGTGCTGGCTATTTCAGGTCACAAAGGCACTATTTAGAGTACAGCAAATGGGACCAAGTGTGCAGCAAACCACACAGTCACATGCTTACCCTAAGCAGGCAATACATACTCTCTCGCCGGAAGTATGAAGTCCATGGTACTAAAAGAACCTAAAAGGTATGCATGTACTCCAGCAGTTTCATTTGCAATACAAGTGAATACTGCTGTCCGTTATTAAAAAAGAAGAGCCTAGTGGCAAATGTCAGTCTTTTTCTCCTTAGAAAAGAATAAGAATCATTGTAATAAATATCTTAATTCCCGTCAATTGAATTGGAAAAAAAAAAAAAAAAAAGGAAACAAGTCTCCTTGCCTCAAGATTTTAGAACAGACCATTGTAAGGCTTCTGTTGCAGATGAAGCGCCCCGGCATTTGTTTTTCCTGCTCCTAGGGGCATAAGCTAAAAAAATTAATGATAAAGAATGGTAGGAAGCATTGACAGAGAGTTCCTAGAAATGTCTACAAATCAAGCTGAGTACTCAAACACAAACAAAGGTAGGCCTAGACCCCTTAAGTGCCCTCTGGGAACCAGGAAAAGCTAACAAAACATTAACCTGGAAGCCTTTGCCAAACTCTAAACAAGTTTACCTCACAAAATCCCCTCACTTTCAATCCAGGGAACTTCCCAGCTTGCCCTTCAGAGCCCAAGGTACAGCACGCTTCACTGAACAGGCTTGCCTCCCGGGGGCAAGGCGGTGGGGTCGACGATTCCCTTTGCCATCTGGTCTAGAAGGCCCTAGAAGGTTCAGATAGGGGCTACCGATTCTCAACACTACTTTCTATCTCCAAAAGAGGGGACGACCAGCCAAGAACACACTCAGTGTTCTCCGAGAGCTTACAGCTGCACTCGCACTCAACAAAACAGAAACTCGGGGCGGGTAGGGGAAGGGGAAGAAACGTAGGAGTAAACAGGTTTTTATAGCAACGCGTGTATTTGTCATGTCTTCTCAGACCTTGCCAATCGTTTGGTTTTTTTTCCCTCAAGTTACTGAATCCTCGCACCCCTTCTCTCAACCTGCCTCTTCTTCCTGACAATCTCTTTGCCTCCTGCCTGCACACCACCACCCACCAACAAAGGTAAGGGCCAAGGACAACTCCACAAGGTGCACTGCGGCCAGCTCCAGTCAAGGGCAGTTGTCTAGATGTTAAGTTTGACGCGGAGAAATCTAATCTCCCCCATGTGATCTCCCTGGCCGCTGTGCCCCTAGCGGGAGGCAGAACAGGTGAGGACGGCTGGAGGGAACCAGTTCCCGGACGGTCCGAAAGGGCGACGAGAAGGTGCGGGAAGTAAAAGGAGGGGCACCCAGAGCACCGTCTCTCTCCCAGGGATCACCTTGCGTTGACCTACTTCGTCGGTGCTGGAAGGAACTAGAGAGAGCGAGGGAGGAGGGCGGGGCGCGGGGAGGGATGGGCGGGGCCTCCGCCTGCATCCTTTCTGGTGCTCGCCTGTGATTGGCGTACAGATTCGTGCCGGAAGCGTCCGCGAGGCGTTGGCGGCGGCGCACGTGGTGACGTGCGAGGGGGTTCGGCGCGAGCTGGCGGCGGTGGCGGCAGTGTCTCTGGGACGCGCGTGGAGGTCGGTTGCTGGGGACTGCTGGGCGCAGTTTCTCCGCCTGGTGCTTCAGCGCGGCAGTGCCAGCGAACGAGCGAGCGAGTCCACGCGAGCACTCGGTGGCGCTCCCCTCTCCACGCAACCTCCGTGCACTGACCGCGCGTCCTCCCGCTCGATCGCTTCCCCCCTCCGCGGCCTCGAGGCGCTTTCCGTTGGGCCTGATCCCGCCCGCTTCCTGCTGCTCCCCTTCGAAGCTCCAGAGATGAGTTTTTCCATCTCTTCAGAGATGAACCAGGTAATAATCGCTATTCCCATCAACGAGGGTGGAGGAAGAGGGCGCGGCCGGAATCCGAGCTGAGAGATGGCGCGGGCGGCCACGGAGAAGGTGGGGGGCGCGGATCGGTGTCCCGATCCCGAGGGGAGGAACACCCGAGCCGCTGCTACCCTCTGAGGGCGAGAGGCGGGCGCCGTGCGGGCCCTTTGCTCCGGGCGCTGCCATGGTTGCTGGGTCGCGTTGGCGGCCTCAGGCGGGTGCCAACAGCCTCGGAGAAAGCTGGAGCAGAGGGAGCGGGGCGGTAGGAACGAGACGTTCCTGTTCGGGGGGCCGGAGTCGGGGCTGTGGGGCGGGGATGACCTGTCGGAAGGAGGACGCGGGAATCTCCGTTCCCGCTGTCAGACCGACGCCTAGTGTGTGGGTCTGCCCAGGTCTGGACTCTCCAACGAGAGACCTCCCAGGACTAGCGCGTGTGGGCGGGGAGCCGGCCCCGGGCCGCATTGGTGTCCCGGGCCTGGAGTGAGGTGGCACCGCGTCCCTGATCGCCGTGGGCCGCGGGGTCCTTTGTTCCCGCTCCACGTTGCCCGCTTTTCTTGCCAAGCGCGGGGAGAGGGGGCGGGAGGAGGGAGGGAGCGGCTGCCCTGACGTGTCGGCGCTGAATGACTGCGGGGCCGGCCAATCCCGGGCGGGGGTGTGCAGGCGCTGGGCGCCTTGCCTCGCAGCCTGTGGAGTGGGCGCCGACCCCGCGGCGCGCGGAGGACGGCCTGGGGCTGCAAGGCTCACCAGTCACTCTGGGGCGCTCGCCACTGTCTTTATTTTATTTTGTTTCTTTTTTTCTTTTACAAAAGATATCGGCGGGGAGGTGTGCTGGTTTCCGACCTTCTACGCATCTTGCAAAGGGTCTCTGGTTGGTTATAAGCTCTTAGGAGGGTATCGGATTGAGTTGAACACAGGGAAACTTGAACCACAAACACTTTAGAAATAGATTTACTTTTCTTCAATACGCCGCACACAGATCTTTGTGTGAGACAGCTGACTTTTGAAAAATATAGCAAGTAGAAGTCAGATGCCTCAAGGGCGCATTTTTGTTTCCTAATGTCTAGTGATGGAGATTAGAGCACCCGGGCCTCACTTGTATGTGGATCTTCTGGCTAGTTATAAAAACTTTGGAAGACTAGTACTACTCGTAACAGTTGAACAAGTACAGCGTGGATCAGACTATATTTTCTTTTAATAATTCTAGCTCTGGCGGTTGATTTAAGGAAAACAAAATACTAATGAATAGTTTGTAGGCATAATATTGCTGACGAAACTTCTGGCTTAAAGACGCTAAGGAGCTGTTGTATTTGTATATCAAGATGAGGCAAACATTGACTATTTAGAATGGGATTGAGAACAGTAACATTTAATGTCGTCTGGCCAGGGTACTTAACAAATGTCTATAATTTAGTAGCTGGAGTTTTGTAAAACGGACTAGAGTCAATGACCAAAAAGAGACCCGGAATGGTTTCCTCTGGGTTTTCTTAGTAGAGGACATCTCTGATTAATAGATACAAATTTCTTTATTTTAATTTGTAGTTCTATTTTTCTAACTTTTCCCCTTAAAACATTCCAGGTTTTGATTTAGCTTTAAGTTAGTGTTTTTTGGACTCTTATTTTGGGGTGGGGTTTTGTTTTCCTTGTGTTAAAAATATTTTAAGTGGCAATTGAATGTGGTTTTTGCAAATAAGTGTTTTTTGATGTAAAAGTTTTCTTGTTAAGCAAATGTTTTAATCATTGTTACTAAGATCAATTACTCCTAAAAATAATTTCATTGATTTTTCAACATTATGATTATATAGTCAAATCTACAAGAAGGAATTCTTCGAAGTTGGGGATCCTTCCACCTTTTTGTGCTGGAGTGTAAATGGAGTAATTAAGGGAGTGATTTCTGGGGTTTTGTTTTTGTTAGAACCACAGAAAATACATGCTTATTTTTAGTTATCAACTTCAATTACCATCTTGTAGATGACTGCTGAACCTATACCTAGATCAGTATTCTGACACTTGTGGTATCAACCTGAATGCCTACCAGGTACCTGAACATTATAATGTCCCAAAGCAAATTCCTCTCTTCCTTTATTCCTAACTCTGAGCATGCAGCAAACTAAAATGACTGTTAGGCTTCTTATAATTATAATTTGGATATTGGTTTTGATAATGATGCCACATATCCAAGCTAAAATATCCTTACTGCCTGCAGATAAGCATGGGTATATAATATCTGTACTTAATTTTCCTGCTTCCGTGCTTTGGCCATTCCTGCAGACCATCCGCATGTTTCTGCTAGTGCCCTATGCTTCTTGCTAAAATCCTTTTTAGCTCTCCAGCATTGTTTAAACCCAGTGCTGATCGCTCTTACTTCCTCTCCCACTATTTTCCAAATGCATCCTGCAAACTACAATCTTTTGAAACAGAAATGGCTGCAGTTTCTGGAATATGTGTACTGTCATACCTTTTTCCTTTTTTTTTTTTTTGTTTGACCTATCTTCACTGCTTGGATTATCTCTCTCTCTCTCTCTCTCTCTCTCTCTCTCTCTCTCTCTCTCTCTGGTTGGTTTGCATAGTGTTCAAGGCTGGGGAACGGAAGATTGTGCCTGCCATATGTTTGGTGCCATAAATGTTGGTGGGATAAAAGAATTACAGAACAATGAGGTTAAAAGCATAGGGCCAAGAAAGTCTGTCTGGTGACTTGATTTACGTGGATGGTGATGTGGAGGGTGATCATAGTTCCAGAGGTGATACTGGGAACCTATTCACCTCTGCTTTTAAAAGATTCTTTGGTTTACTTTGTATTATTATAAAGTCCTTTAAAAAAAATGGGAGTTGATTGCTGTTTTGTGTGAGTTGGTTGCCCTCAAAAGATTGCTTTAAAGCTTAAATAATGTTTGTGATTTGCCTTGAAGTTTTAAGGATGCTTTGAAAGTTTGATGACAAGCTTTGATCTTGCTTTTTCTTGCTGAAGGCCCAAGAAAAATTTGAGGGAGTCTTGCCTACCTTTTTTTCACTCTTTGATAAGACCTGTATTTCAGTTAAGGCAATCTTTTTGGGGGCTGTGGTAACATGTAAACTTCTGGATGTTACTAAAGAAGTTTAGTTACTCATTTATGAACTTTCTGTCTCCCTTTCTTGCACTGACCATATTAAGGAACTGGAATATATTTACCAGAAAATACTGTATTTGACCCAGTTTTAATTTTAAAAGTGAATTAGTCAAATGTATATTTTAAATGTCAACTTCTGGTTTGGCTTTTCAAAGGAAAAAAATTTCCCTTTGTACTTTTTTATTCCACCAGTTATTGAGTTTCACAGAACAAAATCAAGATTCTCTGTGAATTTTTGGATTAGTTTAAAACTCTCAATTTGCCCGGTCTTACCGTAGTGAAAGGGAATGTGAATTTTCAAAGACATGTTTCTGTAGGCAGGAGCTGCTGTGACGCCTTAACTTGGGGGTGGGTGAGAGTAGGAACACGTATAAGAACAGTAATTGAATAGAGGAAGTTTGCTGCATTAACTTAAACATCAGGTGGACTCGGATTGGCTTTTAAAATCAGGTAGGGTTGTACTGATGAGTAGACATTAAAGTGATGAAGTTCATACTAAGATCTTGATGTGCTAGAAAATCATCAAGTGCTAAATGTAGTAGGACTCACTTTATTTGCAAAACTAATAATACTGTACAAGTTTCTATGCCAAGATTTGCTCCAAAAATTTTCCACACTCTCCCAAAGGACTCAAGTGATTTCAACCATCTGCTTTTGTTTTTAAAAATAAACTTAAGGTAGAACTTCCGATTTATCATATGCAAGTAGATGCCATTTTTATTTTTAGATCAAGACTAGTTTACAAATAGATACTATGTAAAAACTGGTCAAAGTTTTAAATGCTTATAAATCTACATTATCACAATGTTTTTGGTTTTTCAAAGGGCACATTTGAATCATATCAACAGAACTTGCATGGAGGTTCCCCTTCCACCCCTGTTTTAAGAGCAGCTTATGAAACTGAAGTGAGGAGGTAACGACCCGCGAGTGCGGATGGGCCATCCCTGCATATGCCACATGTACAAAGATTTTCTTAATTTGGGCTGGGTCTTGGCTAAGAACGTTTGAAAGTTTCTTTAGGAGATAGAGTGTGTCCTTTATAGAGAATTGTGTGTTACTTGAAAAACATGTATTTTGTTAGACCTGGTTTCTTAAGAAAAGCTGAGTTAACTAATTTAGAGGAAAGTATACAGCAGCGGAAATCAACATTGCATGATGGTATGATATAGTTTTGTTGTGGGGTAGACATTGACAACAATCCCAACTGAGTCAGAAGAATATTCAGGTTTCCTTGAAATAAGGCCTAGGTTATACAGTTGGGGCAGTGGCGGTCCTACTCTTAGAGATTGTGCGAATTTAACACAGTAGGTTTGTCGAATTAGAACTGGACCAGACTTCAATGATTATTTACCTTAACAAAATTGTTAGATATAGAATTGTGGGTTTGACTGATGTATAAAGAAAGGCTGGGTAATCTTAAGATGTCCACTTACAAATATGCATGTTTTTCAAATACTTTCTTTGTTCTGGTTTCCTGAATTAGTGGTGTAAAAGCAGTTCAGGTGGATCTTCAAGTTTTTGGCTATGTTGTCTCCGTAGGGGGTGGGTGAGACAGAAACAAAGACAGGACAGAGGCCCTCCCTTCAGGGGGCCCTGAACCACAGAAGATAAGCAGGTGTACAGACTCTCAGCCCAGAACAGGTCAGCTGGAAGACCGCCCGATACTTTTCAGAGAGGGTTCAGTATGTGGAGAAGCTGCTTCTTAACCTGGGGGGATTTGGCAGAGGCTTTGTAGAGAGAGGTAAGATATCATCTGGCAGAGGTTGGGTTAAGGATATTACAAGAAGGTACAGAGGCAGACACATTTTGGAGAACAGCGTATCTGGTTTGACGGTAACATTGTGTACATGTCTGGGAATGATGCCCAAGTTGCTTGCTGGCTGATGAAAACAGAAGGATCACGTGTTTCCATATTAATTGGAATCCAATAGTAAAGAATAGAATTAATCAGCATTTATACTGGGTCCAGCACAAATAACCCCTTTTTTATTACAAAAATCATAAGCATTTAATTCTGTAACTCAAGCACACTATATGACAATTTAGATGAAATGTTTAAATTAAAGCTATAAATTATTACACCCGTATTATTATCCTACCAACCACACTCAAGCAGGCGTTATTTCTGCTGGGCCCTGTATTTGTTCTATAATCTTGTGCTTATATATCTCACTTAAATGATAAATATTATTAGCTCCTCCTGCCTTTTGCCTTTGGGGGAGGTTAGTCTGTTTGTTTTTGATTACCTGAGTAGTGGCAGGTTAAATAAAAAATATTTATATACCATATAATCACATTTGTGTTATTTTCTCTCTCTGTGCCATTTATATCAAAATCTCCTCAAGATCAAGACCTGGGAGTATGATCTACATATCAATAACAGTCCTTGATCCTTTTGACTATCTAAGATTTTTCATTATTACAGATTATGATGCATGATTATCACAGAAGAAATTCATGTCTATAGCTTTTAAGGACTTGATTACATCATTTCCAAGCCTGATAGTTTTGGAATCACCATTGGAGCTTAAAACACCTCTGCCTTCACTTCAACCAACCGTCTTCATACCTCAACGAAGCGCTGAGTTTTAACACTCCTTTGTCTTGGATTATTTAAGAAGTCCCAGAAGTACATTTCTCACCAGTGTAGTAGGTAAGTGAATATTCATTGCCCAATGCACCATTAAGACACCAAGTACACTAACAGCCTTTCATAAGTTTTTAAAAGGTGAATCAGTAATCGTTTGTAGTAAAAAAAAAAATTTTCTATTTTTTTCTTTTATTTTGAATTTGAATAAATAAGTTACTTCAAACTGAAATCTCCTATTATTGCTTTTTAATGATGTATCCTATGTAGCCCATTAGTCACTTGTTCACAAGAAAAGGTGAAATGGAAACTTTAAAACAACTGAAGTTTCTGTCACATATTTTTATAAGTGATTTAGAATATACTGAACCTGCAAAGGGAACAAAATTTAAGTTCATCTTATATGGCAGTCTTTATCATTTGTGGGTGAAGGAATGAAGCAGCCAAAAGGAAGCGGACACAGGAGGACCAGCTCCCAGCTGTCGGGGCTTTCGGTTTGCTCGCGGAGTGGGCGTGGAGAGGCTGGGTGTACGTTCTCTCCCTTTCTTTGCAGTGGATGTTAATAGACGGGGAAGCGGCCAGAATTGCTGAGATGCCCACTACTCTGTGAACCCTTGAAAAGACCAGCCAAGCACAGGGGTACCAAGGCGCGGCCACTCCGTGCCAGTGCTGCTTCAGTACTGTTTCTGTATGATCATGTTTCTGTCGTAGACAGGATGGAATTTCAAAATAAAGATACTGTATTACTCTTTAAAATACAAAAGTCACCATTCACAAGTAAAATAACTCAGCTTCTTTTTGCCCTTCAGCCAAATTTATAAGGAAAAATGATTCCCAATGGATATTTAATGTTTGAAGATGAAAATTTCATTGAGTCTTCTGTTGCCAAATTGAACGCCCTGAGGAAAAGTGGCCAGTTTTGTGATGTTCGACTTCAGGTAGTGAAAACTTAATTGGAAACTTACAGAATAGGTCTTTTATTACTAAAAGATATAGAATCTTGGATTTGCTTATTTTCTCGTTCATAGGCATTTAATGAAGTAACTTTTAAAAAGCGATTAGCTGGAGAAATACATAGTCCGCACTATTTCTGATTTTATTTCCTCATCATTCCAGGTGTGTGGCCACGAGATGTTAGCGCACAGAGCAGTCCTGGCTTGCTGCAGTCCCTATTTATTTGAAATCTTTAATAATGACAGTGATCCTCATAGAGTTTCTCATGTTAAATTTGATGATCTCAACCCAGAAGCTGTGGAAGTCTTGTTGAACTATGCCTACACTGCACAGTGAGTTCTTTGAAGTAATTCATATCATTAGGGAATCTCACCAGGAAATTCCTGGTTTCTCTGTATTTAAATTAGGAACCAGTTTTAAGGCCTTGGTATGTGAAATGATAAAGAACTTTTATTTTTTAATAGGTTGAAAGCTGATAAGGAATTAGTAAAAGATGTTTATTCTGCAGCCAAAAAGCTGAAGATGGACCGAGTAAAGCAGGTAGAGTACCAGAAGTAACACGCAAGGCCTGCCGTTGTCAGGGAATCTTATGATTAAAACGCGTAATCTGTCATTTGTTAGTTTTAAGAGCTTGAAAGTGTCTTTTTTCCCCCAGGGAACTGAATATGCTGTTTTAACTGTGGCTTACAGTATTGTAGCAAGGTCACACCTCCTCTCAGATGGCATGGGCTGGAGCCTGCTCTTCCAGCAGTCTGCCCGGGCAGGTGGTTTGTGCCGGTCCTTGATAACATGATTTAAACACACATTTGTTCACTGTGGGAGCGGGATGGAGCAGGGGAGAGCAACTGTAACAGATCAACAATAAATAAAAAAGAATGAAAAAATAGAATCTACTATGTGTAGGAGAGAGGAAAGTGCTCAGGTGAACTTTGGGTGGAAAAAACCATGCGGCTCTATGCCTTTGCCATCTGGAGGGACTCAGGCTTTTCTAGTACTATACTAGTCGAAGTTTCCATTTTGGCACTCTAATTTAAAGAAAACTTCAACCTGATCATTAAAATCAGGTATTAATGCAAAAAAATACATACTTGTTTTTCTAAAATTAATCACATAACCCCGATTCTTTGTTCTCTTACTTTTTTAGTTTTTACTTACTGTTTTGAGGGAGAGAAGAATACCAATTTGTTTTTCCACTTATTTATGCATTCATTGGTTGATTCTTGTATGTGCCCTGACCGGGGATTGAACCTGTGACCTTAGTGTATCAGGGCAATGCTCTAACCAACTGAGCTACCTGGCCAGAGCAATTCTTTGTGCTCTTACTCTTCTGGGTTCTTTAAAAGTATTCCTTCTAGAATTTAACACCATTGAGAAGTGCTTAATAATTCATAGGAAGAAAAGCATTTAATCTGCTAATGTGGGGGTCAGTAAACTGCAACCCTCCTGCCAGCTGCCTGTTTTTATCAAGTTTTACTGGAACCTAGCGTTCATTTACATAAGGTCTGTGGCCACTTTCCACCTCTAGTAATGGCTGAATAGCTGCGACAGAGGCCATGTGGGCCACAAACCTACAGTACTTCACTACCTGGTCCTTTAAGAAAGTGTCCTGGCCTCTCAAAGGGCGCTCCTCTGCCTCCATGGCTGAGAGCACACATCCCTCCAGTTAGCACCAGGTCCTCCCTAACGTAGGGGCTGGTTTTCCAAAATTATTTCCTACTCATCCCTGCTCCAGCCCAGCTGAATTGTTGGCAACATCTCCCATACTTGTACCTGTGTTCCACGTTGTCCGCTGTCCTGCGGAGCCCAGCTCAGATACTGCCTTCATGAAGCCCTGCCCAATTATTCCAGTTGAAAACTACTGGTCTTAACACCTCCTATACATTATCATAGCAGCTCAGTTTATTGACTGTTTTCTTTAAACAATTTACACATTTGGGTGGCATTCTTTGATGATTATTGTTAGCATGCATTGTTTCTTTTAACTTGTTTTCTTATGGTAGTGATGTTATTCATCTCTTATCCTCACATAATGCTTACACATTGGATACTAAATGTTTTTGTTCAATAAAATATATGTAAATGTTGCCACTCTTTTGTGTTCTCCAAGGTTTGTGGCGATTATTTACTGTCTAGAATGGATGTTACCAGCTGCATCTCTTACCGAAACTTTGCAAGTTGTATGGGAGACTCGCGTTTGTTGAATAAGGTTGATGCTTATATTCAGGAGCATTTGTTAGAAATTTCAGAAGAGGAAGAGTTTCTTAAACTTCCACGGCTAAAGGTGAGGAGTAAAATCTATAGATACATAATACTTAGTTCCAGGCACAGAATCTTTGTCCATGTTTTGAGCAAGCGAGTAATGGCTATGAAAAAGACAGTATGTTGACACGATACTGTTATTTATAGCAGTGCAATGGTTTTCTGACAGCGAGTTTGTTTACTTTCTTTGTTTTTTGGCTACTGGTTCTTAATTCTGATTTACAAGGTAGAGTAAATGTGTGGAATGCAGTGGGGCATCTTTATTGACAGCTTTATTATGAAATTGAGAATGAAGCTGAAAATTGGAGGGTCAACACTGATCCATATGTTACTGCTTTTTTCCAACTCTAGTTGGAGGTAATGCTTGAAGATAATGTTTGCTTGCCCAGCAATGGCAAATTGTATACAAAGGTAATCAACTGGGTGCAGCGTAGCATCTGGGAGAATGGAGACACTCTGGAAGAGCTGATGGAAGAGGTCAGTTTTAAAGTAAATGGGATTCAACAATTCTTAAAAATTATTTTGCTATAACATGAAGGATTCCCTTTCACTTTTATTTTATAACCATGACCCTAAAGAATTTAAATTTTGCTATAGGTACCCCTAAGCTGAGAAACAGGGGGGGTGTCCAGGTGAGCTGAATGAACTGTTCAGTTTGGTCTTCTGCTTCTCTTTTTTAAATTTCTTTGCTTATTATGTGCTATTAACTTTCTTTAAAGTAGCATGTAATTTGCTTTAGAAGTGGGAGGTGGTACACTGAAATTTTCTGTAGATTCTTAAGTTTTCTTCACAGGTTTTTGCTTTAAAATTGACAAGTAGGTAAAAGCTTCTAATGGTTGTTCCTCCCCGTTGGTTTATCTCCCCATAGGTTTATTAACAAAACTAGGATACCCAAGACTGAAGAAACAAGAAGAAACCTCAAGTGTATTGACACGTAAAGAAGCAGCAGTCCTGCCCCAGTTCTCCTAAGAAAAATCTGCTGTGGGCAGAGAACCATGATGATTTAATGGTGTTTACTCCTTTACAGGATTCCTATCTTTAAAGCTTTGTGTTTTTTAATGGTGGTGTTCATACATATAGTCAACTCAACTTGGGCTTTTAAAAAACACGCAAGAAAACAATTAATGGAGAAACAGTGGGGATTCAATACAGGCAGATGGAGCAGTGGAGGGACCTCGAGTTGACCCCTCCACGTAGGCCTTTCAGGCTCGCGAATGGCTCACCCATCCGCTAGGCCTTCAGAAACACGGTTATCGTTATGTTCTGAAAAGGATAGCAGGTGACCTTTAAGCTCTACATGGTTTTCCACTTGAAAATCAGATGCATTCACCCTATATTTGCATCTGTTAAGGGAAGTATCTCTACAGTTTGTTTAAATTTTTGAATTTGTTTTTCATGTTTTTCTTGACATTGCCTACAGGGCAGAAATATGTTTATGCAAATTAGACCACTTATCCTTAGAGGTGTAACTATATCCAGCATTTTATTGTAAATGTGTATATCTTTAAGACCTCATATACTGTACTAGTGCCTTTTTTTCTTAATGCTATATAATAGAAGCTATGAGAAAAAATGAAGATCTCTTTCATGCCCGTCAAGCCAAAGACTCTTCAGCCAGGCTTAGAAGATTCTGTATTTTCTTTTTGTTTTTTAAATTTTTACAACTATGACATGTATTTTCTTTACTCCGGGATCCTCCAGAGTAAGATGTCAAGAAGCCCAAGCAGCACAGCGGAGGTTACCTCGAGGCGGCCGTGTGGTCTGCGCACCAGTGGTGTAGCCATGGAGACAGTAGCCACATGGGTGTTCTGTTGCTGTTTTGCAGGTTCAAACCTTGTACTACTCAGCTGATCACAAGCTGCTTGATGGGAACCTACTAGATGGACAGGCTGAGGTGTTTGGCAGTGATGATGACCACATTCAGTTTGTGCAGGTACACATTGCACATCTGAGGTAACCTCAGGTTGAAATTTGAGTAGAGCATTTTATAGTATACTGAAATTTTCCTTTAATAAAGGAAAGTGGAAGAATTTTATTGGTACGACTGGACAGAAACATTTTTGGGAGAGAACAAGCATACCGTAGAGTCAACCACCACTCTTTTTGCCACATAAAAGGAAGTTAACAAATTAGGAAACCCCCATGTAGATTTTTTTCTCAGTAACATTTACATATAGAAAAGATGAAGCAATGTGAAAATTGGTTATTTGGTTTAAAAAAATTGTTGTTTGCAACAGAAATGACTAGTAAATAGACTCAATTTTTTAAAAGTCTCAGAAACTCTTTTAGTTTGTGGATACATAACAGAAAACGGCACAAATCGTTAAGTGTCACACAGCGAACCCACTTGCTTGAACACTTCCCGGGCCCAGGAGAGACCTCTCGCACTCCGGGGGACTTCCTCTTGTCCCCCGCCCCGTCACTGCCCTGTACCATGCCCCCAGAGGAAACCATTATCCTAGCTTCTGAAACAGCGAGTTTCTTTTCCTGTGTTTGAAGTTTATATAAATGGTCGAACAGTATACTTTTTTTTTTTTGGCCTTTAGCTCAACATTGTATTTATGAGGGATAAAATATAAAGTAGGTGCTGACCCAGTTTAAGGGGTGTTTTGCTTTAATAATTAGAAAACAAAAAATAGGCTCACGTCACCTGTATGGTGATGTTGTTAGGTGTTCTGTGTTAATAGTGACTGAACATGCTCAGAAAAAGTTATTGAATCTGAAGTTAACGTTTTTCAAAACTACTCTTTCAACAAGCAAAGACTGAATGCCTGGTACGTAGCAGGCAATGTGTTAGATACGGGAACACAAAAATGTATTCCAGTTTGTACTTGTAGGGCCTCCCAGGAGCAGGTAAAACAATACAGACCATAGAAGGGGTGTCTACCAAAGTTACAAAGGGGAGGGCATAGTGGAGTCCAGAGGACAGAAACTAGGGACATTTCACAGAAGAGGCGACATTTGAGCAGTCTTAGGATTCGAGGAGTTGGCATAGCCGATAGAAGTGTCAGGCAGCAAAGAAAGCCTATGCAAGGAAAATACTCTTGGAATTGCAGGTCATAAGACTGGGAAAGTAGGTGAATGCCACCTGATTAGAGCTTATACTTAACCCTACAAGTAGTGGGGAACTCTCAAAGAATTTTAGAAAAGGGAGTTAAGAGTGATATGAACAGATATATTTCACAACAATAGGGGAATGGGTTAAATTACGGTATTTCTGTAGAGCAAGCATCTATGTATTTATTAATCGTATTTTAGACAAACGGTTAACTATTGCAGGTGGCAGCCTCTGGTTCGTGGCATTCCAGCTGATTTGTGTTGTTCTTTACTTTACAAAATGATTGCATTAAACCCTTCTATTTTTATAACCAGGTTCAGAAAGTAGATTAGAGCTCTTGAGACCAATTTATAGATCATTACAAGCAGTAGTTCAGGTGAAAAAATGCGAAGGGCTTAATATGAGGGCATTAAGGATGGACTCCAGACATTTATTGTTATAAGGATTGTCAGTAGTTTGTTGTTTTTTTTTAAAGATTTTATTTATTTACTTGTAGAGAGAAGGGAAGGGAGTGAGAGAGGAAGAAAAACATGGAAAACATGAGATACATCAATCAGTTGCCTCTCACATGCCCCCAACTGGGGACCTGGCCCGTAACCCAGGCACGTGCCCTGACAGGGAATCCAACCTGTGACCTTTCGGTTCTCAGGCTGGCACTCAGTCCACTGAGCCACACCAACCAGGCCTGACTTAGTAGTTCTTCATGATTGTTTAGGTTAGGAAAACAGCAAAGGACGAATTTGAGAGTGAGAGGGATTCTGAGGTGTGACTCCGTAGGAGGGGAAGTCGCGCTCTGAACCGAGATGGCGAAATGAAAAGGATGAGGGGACATTAAGCCTCAGGAATAGGAAAAAAGGTTGAGAAGAAGCCATTAGAGAGATAGGAAGACAATGAGAATCAAACTGTGTCATAAAAGCTGGTTTAACACAAGAGGAGGAAGTTGGAAGGAGGAATAAATTGTCAACTGTGTTACAACATTCTCTGGGAAGCCATGTAAAAGGTTAGGGGTATGTCTCCTGCGCTGGGTTTAGGAAACCGCTCTGTAGTAACCTTGAGGGGATATAATTTCCAGTTGGAGGGAAAGAAACCCTCAGCTTGAGAAGCTGAAAAAGCAACAGCCACTAGGGGCTACCTCCTGCGGGGGGGGAGGTAAAGAGAGCACGGCCGCTGAGCAGGCTGGGCGGGAAGGGTTGGTGTGGGACAGTGTGGAGCTAAGGAGGAATAAAGGGTTATGCTCGAGAATGTTCCAGGAGGAATATAAAGGCCAGCGTTTCTCTATCAGGCTTGTTGGTTATGTAACGCTAGCAGTCTTCGCTGTTAATGTGCTTCTCTCTTTCACATTGATTTTCTCTCTATACACTAGACCAGTTTTCTTCTTATGATAAAAACTTTTGATGTAAGCATTGTCAACTTGCGGTGCTTTGGATCCCTCTTCCCACAGACCGGGCTGGGGTTTTATATGCCTTGTAATTCTAGTAGCAGAGGACACAGTCTGTCATAGTATAAAGAGTGGCTTTATGCTCAGAATTCCTCTTCTCTTAGGTGTTACTGCCTTAGGCAATGTGTATTTTCTCTGAGTTCCCGTATTTTTATCTATAAAATGGGTAGGTAACATTGCCCTCAGTGAATTAAGAGTTGATGTGAAAAAGTGTCTAATGATACCTAGGCACATAATAACTGTCTCAGTGGAATTTAATGACCATTAACATGGTACATTCTCTGCCTTTTCTCAAAATAACCTTCATATGCTGTAACCACACTTGCTGAATTCTCCCAAACTTTTAAGTAGTTTTTTCAAAGCTTCTAGTAGTTACCAGAATCTTTTTTTCTATTGTTCCGTGGACTTCTGCTTCTACTAGAAATACAAATTTCCATTAAAAATTTTACCCGCCCATGTGGCACTGGCCCTGGGGACCAAAATAAGTGGCGAGGCGGACTCGGCCAGGTACTGAAGGCGGTGGGCGGCACCTGCTCACTTGGAAGCGCCTCTCAGGGTGGTTGGTGTTGACTCCTCCAGTTAGTTCCCTACGATCACATTTTTTGCAAGTGTCATGGGCTAAAGTAATTGGAAAAAACCCATCAAAGGGAACTCACACATGAGAACACATTGTAAATCTTAAAATCATTTAAAATGTGCAACTTTGTCCCTTTCTCCCTCTTTTACTGTTCCTGGGTATTCTACTTTTGTGAATGGTTGGCTCTTTTAGTATTATTGTTTCATTTCTATTTACTATTTCTTTTTTATTTCCGTGATTTGATGTAGTTTTGTTTGGAAAGCCACTCTATGATACCTATAATGCAGTCTTAAAGAAATATACTATAATGGATTTTTTGTAATCACCACTTTTTTCCCTGTAAAATCCTTTCAGAGGGACCGGCTGCATATTTACATCTGCTCACTTTTTGTTGGCATTGTGTGGAGGCTACCGGTGCATAATGACATTCGATTTATTTGAGTTTGACAGTTTCATGGAGACAGTGGCTTAAATGTAGTGTCTTAATTCATGCCATTTTAAATTATAACATCTTTTAAAATAATCTGTACCTAATATAAAGAGTATGTGAGCACATGTGGATTATGGAGAATTTCTTTTTTTCTCTCCATTATGGAATTGATACTTGACCTACAACATATATTTTTAGTTGTTTAAATTGAGCTTTTCCTGACGAGGCAATTTGTGTAAGCGTAGTTGTTAGGAGTGGAGATGGAAGTAATTTGGAGATGGAAGTAAGTTGGAAATGCTGGTTTGTGTTAAATTTAGGTGTGTTATTAATGTCATACATAGGCGAAGGATACTAAGTGTTTTTCAGTGTTGTGAAATAGCTCGGGAGCAAAGGTGCACCTGTTACGGTCTTTGGCTAGGTGTCTGTAGCTACCTTTTGATCTTGCAGAAAAAGCCACCACGTGAGAATGGCCATAAGCAGATAAGTAGCAGTTCCACTGGATGTGTGTCTTCTCCAAATGCCACGGTACAAAGCCCTAAGCATGAGTGGAAAATCATTGCTTCAGAAAAGACTTCAAGTAAGTGTATTTCACTTGTCAGATTGTCTAAAATTTATTTACTTTTTAAGAAGGCGTATTAGTGGAGCTAATTTTTAATACTTCCAAATTGACTAGAAGAAAAAACTCAGAAGCAATTAAGTTTGGAATACAATAGCAGGTTGTTCCTGCCTGAAATCAGGAGTCCAATTCAGGATTGCATAGCAACCAAAAGCGACAATAATTGCCTCTTACAGCACTCTTGTGCTTTTACAGATAACACCTACTTGTGCCTGGCTGTGCTGGATGGTGTATTCTGTGTCATCTTCCTTCACGGGCGGAACAGCCCACAGAGCTCACCAACAAGTACTCCGAAACTAACTAAAAGTTTAAGCTTTGAGATGCAACCAGATGAACTGATAGAAAAGCCCATGTCACCTATGCATTATGCACGGTCTGGCCTGGGGACGGCAGAGATGAACGGCAAACTCATAGCTGCAGGTGAGAACTTGGGTGAGGGGTCTCTGATTGGAAGCCTTCAGGCAGCCAGGCCTCTAAATGGACACACTACCCTTGCCTGTGACATGCAGACTTTGGAAGGGAGGGTTTGAAACACCTTCCTCCTCGGCATTTCGCTTTACCACACTGTAAGACAATAGGGAAATAATAACTAAATACTGTGGTATTGCCTAACCTTTGATGCAGTGTCTGTTTCTAATTCTTAAACTAATTTAGTCATACTGATAATGTTACTATTCTATTTGTAAGTTCTTAATTAAGAAACGTGAACTATTGGGGCCTTATAAGTTGGTGGACACTTCAACCATTCTGGACCAGAAACCCCTGTCCAGTTTAATATTTTAAACATAAATCTTTGTGTTTCTTTTACCAGGTGGCTATAACAGAGAGGAATGTCTTCGAACAGTTGAATGCTACGATCCACGTACAGACCATTGGTCCTTCCTTGCTCCCATGAGGACACCAAGAGCCCGATTTCAGATGGCTGTACTGATGGTAAGTGCGTTATGTTTCAGGGAGACGCAGCCCATGCTTAGCGTTCTCTAATGACCTGAGGGTGGCAGAAATGCTGACGTCTTACTTTTGGTATAGGGCCAACTCTATGTGGTTGGTGGGTCAAATGGCCACTCAGATGACCTGAGCTGTGGAGAGATGTATGATCCGTACATAGATGACTGGATTCCTGTTCCAGAATTGAGAACCAACCGTTGTAATGCAGGTAATAACAACTCTCCTGAGATATTCAGTATTTAAACAGTTAAATTATCAATGTATAACCTTATTTTCTACACACGTAGGCGTGTGTGCTCTGAATGGGAAGTTATACATCCTTGGTGGCTCTGATCCATATGGTCAGAAAGGACTGAAAAATTGTGATGTCTTTGATCCTGTAACAAAGTCATGGACAAGCTGTGCTCCTCTGAACATTCGTAAGTTGATTTTTTTTTTCCCCTAAAAAGACCTCCAAATCAATATATATAGTACACACTTACAGTTTCAGGAGCTAGAGCGGTAACTTTGGTTTGACTTGATTTTATAGGTAGACACCAGTCTGCAGTCTGTGAGCTTGGTGGTTATTTGTACATAATCGGAGGTGCAGAGTCTTGGAACTGCCTGAGCACCGTAGAACGTTACAGTCCTGTAAATAACACCTGGACTTTAATTGCACCCATGAATGTGGCTAGGAGAGGAGCGGGAGTAGCTGTTCTGGACGGTGAGTATTGGGATTTGGAGAGGTGAGGAGTAGGTAGTGACAAGAGTTTGTTCAGAGATTCCAGGATAATGTCAATGGTAACTGTAAGCTTATAAAATTAAGAATTCAGAAGCAGCCATCTTTTGTGTTGTAGTGGGGTTTGCTGATCTGTCTTTTAGAAATGTCTTTCGTAATCAAACTCAGTACTTAATATAATATAAATGTATTAATTCATTAATCTTTTTTTAAAGATTTAAGAGTGGAGAGAGTGGGAGAGAAACATCAATGTGTGGTTGCCTCTCCTGCGCCCCCTCCTGGGGAACCTGCCGTGCAACACAGGCCTGCGCCCCTACTGGGAATCCAATCGGCGACCCTTTGGTTCATAGGCTGGCACTCAATCCACTGAGCCACACCAGCCAGGGCTTATTCGTTAAACTTTTGATGAGTTCACCAAATTAAGTTCTAAGTCATTTTCTGCCACAAATCATACTCTTAATGCATCAATTTTGGAGCTTGACTCCATTATTTAGAGCAAGAGTTTTAAAAGTATTTGATCTGCAAAACAAACTACATGCACATCGTCTAGATCTTGTCATTATTCTAATTGTCTGCTCTCTACCTAATTGGAGGTAAAACTTTTAGACTATTTTAAGATGTCTTTCCAAGGCATGAAACTTTTGTACAGACACACTTTTCTTTTCCGTTCAGTTTACCAGTTCACATAAAATTGCTATAGTGCATTCAGCTGCTAGCACTGTTTCTGGAACCACAGCCAAGTCTTAGCGGGCCTGTGGCCCACTGTGAGCCTGGCGGCTCTTTCACAACTACAAGGGCTCCCGAGTGACGTTTCTCTACAGCGCTGATGAGATGCCCTCGGAACTCAACTCGTTTGTATCAATTTAATTAGCCTGTGATAAAACTGATTTCATCTTAAGGTTGTTTCACTTGAAGTCATAGAACCTATCGACAACATTAAGTGAGGACTTAATTGTGTATGGGTGCAGGTAGTAATGATGAAATTTGAGAATCCATAATAAAGTGTTTTCAAGTAACAGTAGTTAACGTTAACATTTTATGCTTGAAAATACTTTAACTCTTAACTGTTCTGCGTGTATATTTGAAAATAGTCATAACTCTCAATTTTGTTCCCAAGAAGAAATTTCTTTACCAGAATTTTATATTGTTGGAAAGCTCTAGAAAACATTCACTTCTGAACTCTTCCTCTGAATCTTAGTTGTTACACACGAGACTAAAACTTGCAGTGCACAGAACTACTCCGGTTTGCCACTTACTGTGTCTTTTTGGCAAGTTGTCTTCCTTCTTTGTTTCATCTGTGAAATGGCAATAACAGCAACTACCGTACAGATGTGTTGTGAGAATTGCACTTTGGGTGGTGCCCCCGCCCCAACTGCCCTGAGTTCCCGTGTGCAAGTGGGTTTTTACTGATTTTATTCCATATGTATCCCCAGCCTCTGGAGTGTGCTTGCCACACGAGTAGGCATTTCATAACTACTTCTCTGACAGAATGAAGAGTCATTTCTAATAACCACTGATTTTAGCAAAAGACAGAGTTCGGGGTTTTCTTCTTTATCTAGATTTGTCTCATTTCTCTTTTAGGAAAACTATTCGTGGGCGGTGGCTTTGATGGTTCGCACGCCATCAGCTGTGTTGAGATGTACGATCCGACGAGGAATGAATGGAAGATGATGGGAAACATGACTTCACCTCGGAGCAATGCTGGGATTGCAGCTGTGGGGAACACCATCTACGCAGTGGGAGGGTTTGATGGCAATGAATTTCTGAACACCGTGGAGGTCTATAACCTTGAGTCCAATGAGTGGAGCCCCTATACAAAGATCTTCCAGTTTTAACAAATTTAAGATTTTTTCAAACTAACAGGCTTAGTGATGTAATTGTGTTTAGTAGAGGTACATTTGTGAATAAGGAGGGTGGGTGGGTATAGAGGTTGCTAACAGCAACACAAAGCTTTGCATATTGCATATTATTAAACATGCTGTTCATACTTTGTGTTATTGGGAAAGGAATGCAAAGATGAAGATCTGTTTTGTGTATTTTTAGGACTACTTCGTTATTTTACTTTTTGGAAGTTGATATTGTAAAAGAATAAACCAAGAATTGATTGGGAACACCATTTCAAGAAGTCCCCTCTCCTCCACATTTGTTTTGGCAATTTGCACATTAAATAACTCTTTCCTCAAATGTGTATTAGGCAAGATGGGGAAGGGTGTTAAGATACAGGTTGCTGGGTTTTTTAAGAACCCTTTTTCAATAACTGGAAACACTCTATAACAAAAGAGACTTATTTAACTAGATGGCAATGGCTACTTTTGTTCTTATTAAAAGAAAGCTGATGTGCCTACCAAGATTTAATCTTTTATGATTGCCTTTTATAACTTTTTATACTCTCAGCAGAGTGCTTTACCTGTTGAAGGTGTGGGTCCATGTTACCAGAGCAGAGCGGCAGCCTTGAAGCATGCAGGGCGAAGTGTTTCTTTACACACTTAGGGTTCAAATTTCTAAGCATTTGCCTCAGCTACAATTTGTTTTTTGAGAATGAAGTACCCATGTTTATTTGAGTGGAACTGCTGAACAAGTAACATAGCTTTAATTTTTATTTGACATACCAATTTTAAATAATATGACTTTTTGAGGGTATATTATATATAGAAGACACTTAATATTCAACAGTAAAGAACAGTGAAGTATTTTCTCTTCTAAATAATTCCTGTTTTTAATCATTAACAAAACTAAATGGCAGCCCTAGACTGTGAAAACAATTAAACTACATTGGATTTATGAGTGCAGCCATTATGAGAACTGTGTTTGTTCAGTTTTTCTGTTCATATGGAAGAATATCGGTTGGGGTGACTTGGTATCAACTGTGCAGTGCTACACATAAAACTTCTGGTGCCAAAACTAGCACATCCTACTGCCTGCTGCCGATGCAAACGTACTAAAGGTACTTTGCAGGAAATCCTTGCACCATGGCATTAATATCCAAATGCTGTTTGTGTACTCATCATTCATTACTGAATGTTTTGGGGAAACATTTTAAACACTCACCCAGCATCTTACATCTGAAAGAAAGACTGATGTAAGGTTTGGTGGTTCCTTCTCTCGGAGAAGGCAGTGGCTAGCCAGTGGCTAACTAACTTCATGGGTAAATTTGAAAAAAGCCTAACATGATCACTTTTTTTTAATGACTCTATTTTCTATTTACGTTCTTTATAGTACAGGAAATTAACTTTTAGTTGGGAATTCAGCAGTGAAATCCTTGAAGTTACTTCTCAATTCCTAAGTAACACTTAAATGCAAATATGTGAGATTACTTTGGCTTAGAGTTTTCCTGTATTACCACTGATGCCAAGCAGGTATTTTAGTAGCTAAAACATATTTTTAAAGTATGGTTTTAATACAAGAAGCTTCTATAAGAGGGGGAAAATAAAAACAGTCCTCAGTGATGAATTGTTAGAGTTTATCCCCATCTAAAAGGTACATTTTTTTCTTGAGGTAAGGAGACAATGTGGCATAGCTTCAGCATAATTAAATTTTTTTTTTTTTACCAGTATGGGTTTTGGAGTAATTTAGAAATAATACTGATAACCACCACACTTAAGGTTGGTTGTCATAATGCACAAAACATACTAGGATCCCTAAAACAGTAGCAAAACTGTAAAATACCTGTTAGAATTAACAAACTAATTGGTATACCTCAGGCATCAATTTTTTTTTTTTTTTTTTTTTTTTTACTTTCAAGATAGGGCTTCGATTTTTGTCTTGTAGTATGTCAAACATGCTTTCCCATTATTCAACGTGTTTTAGAATTCCTTACGTAATCGCATTTTGGAGGGGAACCTCCTGGATTTGGGAACATTGATATAATGCTAGAAACCTTGTTTAATACCAATAATCTCTCTGGACCTCAGGGTTCTTAATTTTAAAATGAAGCAGGAAAAGAAGAAAGAGTCCAATTACAATATTTTTGCAACTCCAGAGTTAACCTTTAGAAGAGTGAGTCACAGAAAACTCAGTCTCTATAATATTAGGAATTTATTTGTATTCTACTTTGTTCCAAAAAAAAAGGATTTGAAAAGTCTTTAACTGACCAAGACAAGGTAAATTAACGGGGTGTAAAAAAGAAAGAAAAGCAAGGAACTGCCAGTGAATGAATCTTAAATGGTAAGGCCAAACAACAAATTTTGTTCTGTTAAGTAAATTAAATCATCCACGAGAAAGGATATCCTTCCATTTGTTACAACATGGATGGACCTTGAGCACAGTATGTTAAACAAGATAAGTCCGAGAAAGACAAGCATTGTATAATAGCACTTAACATGTGAAATCAAAACAGTTAAACCTGTAAAAACAAGTAAAATGGTGGCAGTTAGCAAGGGAAGGGGAGGGGTGGAGTAAGAGTGGTGTGTAAGCGTACAAACTTGGCAGCAAGTAGTAAATAAGCCATAAAGATCTAAAGCACAGTAAAATGAATACAAGACAATATTATAATCATGTAATATAAATAGCACATGACAGTCATCACAATATATAAATGTATCAAAGTAACATGCTGTACCTTAAACTTATACAATGTTACATGTTAAATTTACTCAATTTTTAAAAATCAAGGAAAAAAATCATCTGTAGGTTAAAAGATTACCATGAAGCACCAATTTCCTTCAAAATAAAACCAGAAGCTTCTCAAGAGTCTTAAAATGATATATTGAGCAACAAGTAGAATTTATAGAGGGACATATTTATGTGCATACCACGGAATGGCCAACAAAGTATTTAGGCTTCATTATTAATAGCTTCATCATTCACTGGAGGTTGAATAAAGAGAAGCAAACGCTCAGTTATCAAAGATACCTTGTGGAAATAGAATCTAAAAAGGGCATATGTTTGATTAGGTGGCTAAGGAAGTAATTTTATTAACCTAGCAAAGGCAGTGATATAACTTTAGACCGGAAAAACACACAGGATACCAAACTGAATGAAAATGAAACTTATGAGATGAAGTATCCAGCAATTAAACTGGAACGTGTTTACCAAACAGGACCAGCTATCCATTAAGGTTACTTGCAAGTCATGGTAAGACCTACCTTCTACATTAAGTTAGTGCTGTCTAAACCAAAACTGTTTAAAGGTACAGGCTTGAAAGAAAACGTCTGATAAAGGATTTGAATTCAGAATTCTAAAGACTGGATAAAATAATCAAATTTTTAAATGGGCAAAAGATTTGAACTGACACTTCAAAGAAGGTAAATGAGTTCCAAGATGGTTACTATTGTAATTTGTTAGGAAAATGTAAAAAGCAAAATGTCATACACATATTAAAACCGAATAATTGATACCAAATTCTGGATAGGATACAGAGTAACTGGAACTCTCAAACTGCTGTAGGAAATTAGAAAACAGTAAGGTCACTTTGGAAAACAGTTTGGTTGTTTCTTAGAAAAATACCCTATGATACAATAATCAATCCCATCCCTAGGTATTTATCCAAGTGCAATAAAAACATGTTCACACAGAAACCCATATCTGACTATAGCAGCTTTATTCATAATTGCCAAAAACTGAAAGAGCCTTTCAACTAGCAAATGAGTAAGTTCCATCCATATAACAGAATGCTACTCAGGAATAACATGAATTGAAGTACTGATAACATCATGGCTGGGTGTCAGTAGCATGCTAAATGCAAAGCCAGTCTCCGAAGGGTCTGTATAGCGTTCCAGAAAAGTTCCATTGGAAAAGGCCAGTGCAAAGTGGCACCGGAACTTCAATGGAACAACCCTCATGGATGCCTCTTGTGAAGTTACCACCAGCTCCTCGCTAAGGCAAACCAAGGACGTCACGCAGAGAGCCCTTCCCCTGGTGTGACTTGCCCCATTCTGATTCTTGACATGCTCACGGTGGCTTCTACTCAAAATATAATAGCCATACGTATTGAAAAATGGAGATTTTACAATCTGAAGGTGCTCTTAAGGATCTGATCATTCTTCCATCAAAACAAAGGTATGAAAACAATCAGCAGATTCAGTGCAATACCTATCGAAATGCCAATGGCATTCTCCTCAGAACTAGAACAATTAATCCTGAAGTGTATGGAATCTCAAGACCAAGAACAGCCAAAACAGTCTTGAGAAAGAACAAAGCTGGAGGTACCACCCACTCTGATTTCAGGCTATACTACAAAGCCACAGTAATCAAAGCAGTATAGTACTGGGACAAAAACAGACACATAAGTAGAACAGAATAGAGAGCCCAGAAATAAACCCTTATATGGTCAATCTATGACAAAGGAGGCAAGAATGTACAATGAAGAAACGACAGCCCCTTTGAAAAGGGTTGCTGGGAAAATGACAGATAATGCAAAAAAATAAAAATAAATTGGACCACCTTCTTATACCATATACAAAAATAAACTAAAAATGGGTTAAATATAAAATGAGACCTGAAATCGTAAAGCTCCTAGAAGACAACACAGGTAGCAAACTATCTGACGTCAGCCTCAGTAATATCGTTACGGATATGTCCCCTCAAGCAAGGGAAACAAAAGCAAACGTTAACAAATGGAATATTACTCAGAAATAAAAAAGAATGAAATCGTGTCATTTGCAACAACATGGATGGGCTTAGGGGGTATTGCCAAGTAAAATTAGGGAAAGGCAAATACTGTAAGGTTTCACTTGTATGTGGCATCTAAAACCAACAAAAACAGACTCGTAGAAACAGATCGTACTGATGGTTGCTGGGCAGGGGACGGGGGTGGGGGTGGGGGCGGGGGAGATGCCTGAAAAAGGTGAAGGGGAATACAGTTAATATTATTGTCATTAAGTGGTCATGGTGACAGATGATTACTAGACTTAGTGTAATAAAAACTAAGAAAAAAGGCAACGAGAAAGGGAGAAAAAAATGAAAATAAAGACTAAAGTTAGAAGAAAAAACCTTTACATATCAATAAAATTTCAGAAATGTGGATGTAATTGACAAATTAATGCACAACATAAAAGACAAAATTAAAATCCACATAAATACAGGTGAAATATAAAGAAGCAAGCAGGTAACAGGAGTGAAAAGAAATGTTCTGAAGTGTTTAACATTGGGGACAATGTTTGGGGACAAGGGCCTGAGTTTGGGGACAAGGGCCTGAGTAAAGTTCTTTTGGTCGAAGAGGGACAGTTTGGCTCCTCAGGGAAGAAAAGGAAAGAGGCAGAGAGCAGAGAAGCTTCTTCCCCCTGGTTCAAAGAACACAGCACCGAGCCTGCCCCGGTGGCGGGGGGCGGAGTGGCTTTGTATGCAAACACGGGGCGGGGTTCCTGCACAGACTGCTAGTGGGCACCTGCACAGGTTCTGTTACTGGTGAGGCACACCTTTATAATCATACCTTATACACAGTTCAGAAATACAATTTGGAAGTAAAATTAAAAGCAGGATCTTACTAAAAATAATGTATTGCTTTTTTAAAAAATAAATGAACATTTATAATAGAATACCAAGTTAGATTTAATGTAATGTACTAACAAAACCATAATATACTCTATTAAACAGGGACTTCCGACTTGCTATATAACTAAGTAAGAAATAAGCCAGTTAAACGCTTGGTTTAGTTAGGCGCCACCATCGGTCTCTGCCACCTAATCCCCTAAATCATGCTGTTGGAGAGACACAGGGCTCTCTCCTTGCTCTTCCCATAGAAATGCACTGAAAAGTGACCAGTCCAGCGAGGGAAAAAAAGCTGTTACTGCAAGCTGGAGCTGAAGTAAAATCTCCATTTTCAATTCCTTGGGGACGTGGAAGGGATGTGTATTATATTCACCAGGTCTACATGGAAGACACTTTGATCATACGACAGCCCAGGGTAAGATTTTATGTGTGGAACGGTCACGTCCTAATTCTTTCTTGGAGTCTGGAAGTGTCGCTGGTCACATAATCATACACAGGGTTGAAAGAGATGCTGATACTGTGCCTTCCTCCAATGCCACAGTGGCTCCTGCCCTAAGATGACTAAAAAGATGGCTCTCCTTTCCTTACACATACCGGCTCAGTATCAGGAGTAGAGGTAGGGAGGTACTGTCACCTTCAGAAAAGCTGACTCCACAATTTATCCCACGATGGATGCATCACGCGTTTTAGAGAACCTCAATGAGACTGTCAATAATAAGCAATCACCTTTTTATACGAATGAGACATTTCTTACAAGTCTCTTGGGTTTGGCTTCAAAGGCTGAAAGCGACTTTGTTGTTCTTGAGGACAATCAGACTCCGGTCGTGTCGCTGAGCACGTCCTCACACCACCCCCGGTTTTTGGCCTCCGTGTACACGGAGGCATGGCACTGCTGCATGGCACATTCCATCTCGACCAGCTGGCGGCACCCGATGGTTAACCGCTCCCTGGGAAAGAAACGTCA
Source organism: Pteronotus mesoamericanus (assembly GCF_021234165.1). Taxonomy (NCBI): domain Eukaryota; kingdom Metazoa; phylum Chordata; class Mammalia; order Chiroptera; family Mormoopidae; genus Pteronotus; species Pteronotus mesoamericanus. The sequence continues at coordinate 3,634,397 of NW_026555302.1, forward strand.
CATCACTGTGCGAGGTGGCTGCTAAGTGAAACCATCTTAATACACCAGGATGACACTGGGGTTTGAAATACATCTTTTGATATTTGAGAGAAAAATACCAAGAGTTACGGTTTCTCAGCACAGACAAAACATGGGAGGATAACAGGCACTTAGACTGGTTCTCAATCAACATGAAGATCTTGATGCAATTCCTCGAATTCAGGAATAAGGGTTCTCATGGCAGACCTGCTGACAACAAGCAAAGCTGGAGGCGTAAAAATAGTCCTTTGCATGGTCTCTGAAGCACCTCTCCCAGGAAATGGGCTGATGTCAACAGGTTTTAATCTGAGGGGTAAGCAAGGCTTGGGGGGTGGGGAGTAGATCATATTTTTTTTGCCTTACTTAGCGTGGGAGTAAAAGAACACGTAGACTGGAGGACACTAAGAGAGCGCACCGCCTGCCAGCAAACACCAGAGAGGGGATAGGAAGCTGTCAGCATCAACTGTTACAGTCAGTTGCTGAAATAAGTCATCTAACAGTTAACGAGTATTAGTTAATTAACCGCAGGTGGAAGCAGAGAGTAATGCCCAATATATGCCACACCTACATATAATTTTACCTAAGAAGAAGCCTACCTGGGCTCTCAAGTGTCCATAGAGTGTGGATCCCACTCTACGCTTGAAACCTATTTAAATCTACCGGGAGATCCTCCATGTAAGTTCATGAAGAATACCCAGCATCTAGTACAGCGTCTGGCACATTAGGTGTTCAAGAAATGACGGTTACTTTTATTACCTAAATGACAGTTATTACTTTCTTGGCTTCTAAGCTCACTCCGAGCCATCTCCACGGGGTTCGGGAAGACCACCCGCTACCTCTCCCCACTGCCCGCTGCCCCTGCTTCTGCCCCCACGGATGCCTCGATGTGGGGTACAAAGAAAACAAAGTCAACCAGAACTCAAGGAACGAATAGGATAAGAAAGAGCGGTGGCAGCAAAAGTAAAGACACCATATTTTGAGTGGCCCCAGGTCCTGAAGATGTGCACTTTCTGTGAAGCTGATCACAACCTGCCTTTTACCTTTGCTTACTCCAGCCCTGCTTCCTACAGTTAGACAGCTTAAATTAGCGGCACGCTGCTGCCAGTTCTTCACAGCTACTCAAAAAGTGAGTTCCAGGGGACCCCAGAGATCCAAAACAGGAGATCAATGTTCTCTCCAAAGTGAAAAATGAAACACGTGCCTACTGCTGTCCTTGATGATTCCACATATGAAACTACTCCTTCAGTAACTAGACTTTGAATCTATTTCTATGTCCTTTTCTTCTTGCTTTCCCCTCTCGCAGTTACGAGGTGAGCTCCTCTCCTCTTCCCACATGGGTGGCATTTATTTGTAAGTCTCCGTTCTGACAAGATTACAAACCCCTACAGACTGTTTCCCGCAGCAAGCTGTCATCGCTGACTGAGGGAGTGTCGGGTGTTTTTCATCTTGTATACTTGGTCTCTCCGGATTGTAATGACAGCAGTTCTCGAGTTCCTTTTGACCATGGCTTGTATGTAGAAAGGCCGCACATTAAATGCGAGGTCACCTAAGCACCTTTGCCTGCCATCCTGCAGTGAGTCCTCTCACCAGACACAGCGCGAGGCAGCCCATTCATTACATGCTTGGATGCCTCTTGTTCCTTTATACGGGGTCTATGAACCCTATCGATCTGACCCCCAACCTTCCTAAATTAAAACAAAACAAAAAGTCGTTTTCCCTTTTTCCTCCAACAGTACAAACATTCTGTCTCTTATAATGATCCTATTTCTTTTTTCCAAACTAAACAATCCCAACTCGTAATCCTTTCTGGAGCAGAGGTCAAGACTGGAGGTTGCTTCTATCCAGCTCTGTAATTCTGTGTTGCTCAGGAGAGTTCTGCAAACCTGCCACTGTTTCTTTAAGTTGTCCTAATATGGGTATCAAACTTGCTTAACCAAATCACGAACAGGTCAAAATAACTGGAAAATTTTTTTAATCAGTTAGAAGTTAAAAAAAAAAAAACCCTCCATCAATTATTTGATTAATTTCCATGGCTAATTTTGTCCAAACGGAATGATAGCAGTGAATTTAAATGACCTAATTCCAATTTCTGATGAAGCTTTTCCAAAATTCTTTCTAGGTGCAATGAAGAAAGTCTAAAATGAATATTTGTTTTACAACTCTCTGAACTTTGGCATACCTCTGTAATGTGTATATCAAATGAAAGAAAAGCTGAATACAATGTAATCTTAATATAAAAACAGTATATAATAGCTAACATCATACTCAATGCGGAAAGACTGAAAGCTCTCCTCCTAAATTTTGAAACAAAACCAGGATGTCCACGTTTACCTTTTCTACTCAACATCGTATTGCAAGTTCTATACAGAATAATTAAACCCACACACACAAAAATGATAGGCATACAGAGTGTACACAAAGAAGTAAAATTATAGATCCTAAAGAATCCACAAAGTAACTGCTAGAGCTAATAAACTGTTTCAGCACAACACTGCAAAATAAAAGATCAACACAAAACATAGGTTGCATTTCTACATACTAGCAATACACAATTTGAAAAGGAAGTAACAATAGCACTAAACAGTCCATTTACAATAACATGAAAAAGATTAAACTACTTAGGAATAAATTTAAGCAAAGAGACATAGACTTGTACACTAAAAACTTCAGTACACTGCCAAAAGAAATTAAAACTCTAAATTAGTGACATCGCATGTTCACAGACTGGAAAACGTAAGTACACCGCTAATAGTACCCAGGCAAATCTGCACACTTAACGCACTCCCTGTCAAAATCCCAACAACTTTTTCTGCAGGAATGGAACGACCAAAACTAAAATTCATACAGAACTTAAAAGACCCCCAGAAAGCCAAATCTTGAAAAAGAAGTAATGTTAGCGGACTCACACTTCTCAATTTTTAAAACTTACTCCAAAGCAACTTTGATGAAAACAGTGTGGTACTGCCCTAGACAGACATACAGACCAGTGGAGGTGAACTGACAGTCCAGAAATAAAACGTCACACACATGGTCAACTGACTTTCAACACGGGTGTCAAGACCATTCAATGGGAAAGAGCAGTTTCTTCAACAAATGGTGCTGGGACAACCCCACATCCACATGCAAACTAAATGCAGTTCAACCCATACTCACGCCATTTAAAATTAACTGAAAATGTATCAATGAGCTGTTAGAGTTAGAACTATACAATGCTTAGAAAAACATTCAGGGTAAATAGCCATGACCTCAGTTTTGGCAATGGGTTCCTAGATGGGACTCCAAAAGTCCACACAACAGAAGAAAAAGATGTACAAATTTGCAAACGTTATTAAAATTGCAAACTTTTCACCTCTAAATAAAAAATAAACATTTTTAAGTAAAAAATAAAATATAAAAATGCAAGAACTTATGTAAATTGTCCAGCAAAAATTCTGCTTTGTCTCTTAGGGACAGTAAAACAACTCATGTTTCAGAGAAAACTGCAGATCACGCGGCAGCACTTCCGCCGTGACTCGGCTCTGGCGCCGCGACGGCAGTCCTCCTCCGCTGCCCTGGTGCTCTGCCTGCCCCAGGCACCTGCTCGGTTTGACGTCAGACAACTTGGCATGGCTTAGTTCAAAGACTCTTCTCCTCCTCTGTGTCTCTGATATTTTGTCTGGTTTCTTATCTGGCAATGTAATGTTATTTTGGCGCAGAGCATACAAAAATACGATTAAACAGAAATCTTTATCAAAAAAATTAAAGACTTTTGCACATCAAAGGATACTATCAAGAAAGTGAAAAAACAACTTACAGAATGAGAGAAGATATTTGCAAATTATTTTTGTGCCGAAGGCCTAATATCCAGGACATATAACAGGTCAAGCTGCCAGGTGCTGAGGAGGTTGACAAAGTCACCAAGCCAAACTGAAAGTACCAATCTGGGCTCGATTCATTTCCTGTGGTCCTGCAAGCAAGAGGCCCAGTGAACGGTGCCAGCTGCCCAGGGCTCCACTCCCCCCCAGGACGATGCCAGGCCAGGGTCAGACAATGCACGATGCAGACAGGGCATCAGCTCACTGACGAGGGGCCCTGAACCAGCACTCCGGCCTCTTCGTGGACACAAATGGCTGAGGAAGGGTAGGGGCTATCTTAGTCCATTCAGGCTGCCATCACAAAACATCGCAGGCTGGGGAGACTATAAACAATAGAAATGTATTTCTCACAGTTCTGGAGGCTAGGAAGTCCAAGATCAAGGAGGCAACACAGCACATTCTGGGGAGAGTCCTCTTTTCATAAGATCATTAATCCCATTCATGAAGGCTCCACCCTCACAACCTAATCAACTACCAAAGGCTCCATCTTCTAAGATCATACCATTGGGCAATAAGACTTTAACACGAATTCTGGGGGATATAAACATTCAGGCCACTGCAAAGGAGCGGACTCAGGAGCAGAAAAGCTCCAAGTCAGAGAGGAGAGACCCCTTAGGCAAGGGCTCCAGAAAGAGGTCTCCGCAGAGGTGCTTCAGGCAAAGCCCCCAAAAGAGGCCTCCCGATGAAGCTGCCCGGCTCGAATGCAGGTGAGTGAGCGGGCATGGCTGCCCAGGGGCGAGGGCCTGAGCACCGCCTGCACCCCGCTGCCCACCGCTTCCCCGCCACCGCACTGCAGTCCACTGGCTGCGCACCAAGTCTGGCGTGGGGAGGCAGTGCTCCCCAGTGGAGGCTGCCAGCTGAAGCCAGGTAACTGCCCATGGTCAGGCCTGAAAGATCACACACAGCATTATGGTCTGCGGCCAGGTTCCTCATCGAGAGTTCTTTAAAACTCAACAACAGAAAGAAAAACAACCCAATTTACAATGGGCAACAGACTGAATAGGCATTTCTCCAAAGAGACAAATGGCCAACAAGCACATGAAAAGACGTTCAACCTCATTAATACTTAGGAGAATCAAAATCACAATGAGATAAAACTTCACACTCATTAGCTTTAATCAAGAAATGGAAAATAAAACAGTGCTGAGAATGCAGAGAAATTGGACCCCTTGTATGTTGCTGGTGGGAAGGTAACAGAGCACAGCCGCTGTGGAGCACAGTTCTGCAAAGACTTAACAACAGAATTACTGGCTGACCCAGGAATTCTACTCTTAGGATAGACCCCATCCCCCCAAATTGGAAAGAATCGAAAGAATTCAAACAAATACTTGTACACCAGTGGCAACATTACTCACGCACTAGCCCCAGATCTGAAACAAACCAAATGTCCAACAGATGGATGAACAGGTGAACAAAATGTGGTATAATTGATACATACAATGGAATACTATTCAGCCTTAAAAAGGAATGAAACGCTGGTATATGCTACAATGAGCTGAACCTCAAAAACAGCATGCCAGTGAACAAAACCACATACAAAAGGTCATAAGTTGTATGATGCAACTTACAAGAAAAACCCAGAATGTGCAGATCCACCGAAACACAAGGCAGACTGGTGGTTGCCAGGGCCCGGGGCCAGGAGCTGAGAACACAGAACGACTTCACAGGCATGGGAGTTCCCTCCAGGGCGGGCGATGGGACCAGCGCCAGGGGTGTCCCACCCACGCCCATGGGCCACATGCAGCCCAGGACAGCTATGAATGCGGCCCAGCACAAAATCGTAAATTTACTTAAAATTAAAACGTTGTAAGATTTTTTTTTGTTTGTTTTTGTTAGTGTTCGTGTATTTAATGTGTAGCCCCAGATGACAATTCCTCCACTGTGGCCCAGAGACGCCTAATTGTAGGGCACCCGTTGCGTAACAGTGAATGCTCTCAATGCCACTGAATTGTGCACTTGAAAATTGTTAATTTTGTTATGTGACTTTTACCTCAATTACAAAAAGTATACACTTTTATTTTGTATTATCTTCTATCACAAATAACGAGGTCAAACTTACTGCAAAGTATTACTGCATCTAGAGACAAAAATGTAATTCTTTTCTAATTAAAGGAAAAATATCAAAGGTCTAGATCTGATTTCTAGGTTATTCTTCTCTAAGGCTTTTTCTGTCGAGGCTTCCTGGACACAGTGGGTCTCACACTTCAGCAGGGCCTGCAGCGGCTGGGAAACAGATTGCCAGGCGCTGCCCCCAGAGTTCCTGGCTTCAGGCCTGGGGTGGAGCCGTAGAGTGTGCATTTCTTGCAAGCTCCCAGGGGATGCTGACACTTGGGTGCTGGAACCACAGCTCAAAGGTAACCTTTAAGCCATCACCAGGGAGCTGATTCTAGGAGCCAGAAAGCAGTCATTCCTGAAAGCACTTGCCACAGGGGAAAAAGGTTCTGATACACACGCCATCTTAGGCAGCATACCAGTTACTTTATGCCAGGTACTTTATGAGGCTGATGTTACAAACTGGTTTACATTTCATGTAGAAGAAATGACCTTAGAGACTTGCCTCGCATACATGCCAGAACATTCTGTCAAGAACTTATAGGGCAAACAGAGAATTAAACACTTCTAACTTATTTCCCATGCAAATAAAAGACATCACACAAGATATAGGTGTGGTAAACTATGTGATAACCTCATTAATTTACCACCTGGATTTTCTGAGCAAACTCCTTCTCTGCTCAGGATAAACAGTGCACAGACAGACCCCACTAGCCAGAGCAAAAGCCGCACCAAACAGCCTACAAACATGGAAGACAGAAACACTAACGGGTATATAGATACAAACACCAAGGTTCCCCAGTGTCAACTTTTGATTAAAACCACTGCCAATCTGCAACCTTAATTTCTTGTTTTATCAGAACCTATAAAATCTATAAAATGTTCTTCAGCTATTTAATTACATCCCTGTTGCAATAAATATGGTGTTGGGCACATCAACAGTCTCCTTCCTCACAACTAACACTGTAACCAAACACAAAGAACTGGACATTCAGACACTTCAAGAGACTCCTTTTCTTAACATTTCCAAGCGTGGCCAGCTACATGCAAGCTAAATCACTCTTCTGTTTTCACCTCCAAACCACAGGAAAACTGTAACACCTTCTATGTACTGCATTTAACCCCGTGTCTAACATGACCCACTGACACCAAAAGGAGGTCTCTCTTGGCAGCCGATGTGAAAACTGTGAGATGCGGACGACACAGGAGGCTCACGTGGGAGACACTGTTCACTGCAAACAGGGCAAACAATGTCAAAACAAACAGCAGCAGAAGAAATCTAAAAGCTATGCATCAAAAGCCTGCTGCACAGCAATTCCCTTTTTCAGCTCATTCAAGATATTAATATATTTGATTTCAAAATCATCCTTTTGGGTGTAAGAGTGAACTTATTAGTAATAGCACAGTTCAAATCCGTGGTATTGTAGGTGGAAAGAAAACAAAGAGAAAAACAGGTACAACTGCTTTAACTTTGAACATTCAACTTCGATCCCTGTACCCTCTCTACCTCCCACCCCCCTCCTCCAAAAAACCCTCCCAACTATTCCAACAGTAAGGTGAACTTAAAATAATTTCAGACATCTGAACCATCCCGCAAGGGACTGTGCCCTCCAAGTTATCTAGAGCGGGCTTTCTACCCCTTAAAAATATGGCTAAGGTTGATAGACATTATATTTTTTACATGAATCTCATATACACAACCTTCAAGTGTAAACTGACTATAAAGATCTATAAATAAGAGTATAACGAGTTGACTGATAGTCTGCAGATCAAGGTAAAAAAAATCATTCTTACCACCAGGAACAATGTTATGCATATCCACTGACTTCAGATATTTTTGAAAAACATTCGAATCTAATGAGTGCATTTTCATAGCTGTACTGCTGAATAACATTAAGGGTTTTAACAGAAGCACTTTGAGAATTAACTTTGTCACTGAGCCTGCACATAAGATTTCATAGCCACAAAGGTATATCTGCACATTATCAATAGCAAATAAACAGTGCTTTAGTGGTGCAATGGCAGGGTGAAAAAAGTCAGTTCTGCTACTGTGCTTGTTGCAAACACATAGGTCTGTTCCAACCCCACTGATACATTAAAGAACTATTTGAGCTCAATGCAAATTTCACATTTTCTTATACATAATTTCGGCAGTGAGAGGTGCTCGGTGAACAGGGAAAGCTGCTCCCAGCTGAGCCAGGTGGCTTAGGAACACAGAGAACACACTCACGCACACCCCCAAAATGTGCCAACTGCCTCACCTTCCTGTGTGCCATGCGCCACATCCACCCACATCAGGCGCTACCATGTTACCTCCAATTTCAGACACCCCTCCCCGGAGCCCGCCACACTACGCAGTGAGCGGCAGCTTTTCCACTGACCGCTGCCACGAGCAATCTCAGCTCTTTATCAAGGTCAAGTGTCAATTTTATTACAGTGTTTATGTATTTCCTAACCCCTGAACATGTGTCAATCTGTGATACCATTTTGATTTTTTATGGTGTTCCTTAAGTTTTGGAGTGATATGCCCTAGCTCCGCTTGTTCTCATGAGCCTGTGACTTTTATTACCTGACTTTGCATAGCACAGGGTGACAAAAGGCACACACGGGGCATGTTACACTGTAAGCCAACCTCTGCTCCACATCCCAAAAGGGTGAATCTCGTTGCCGACTTACAGGAGAACATGGGGTGGAGGATCAGGGGCTGCAGGGCGGGAGGGCAGCACTGAAAGGGCTTTTGAAGGGGCTTTTGCTCCTCAGGAACTTGTCTGTCTGGGCACAGGGTTGGGCCTATACCCTCTGTATACAAAAACCAGACGTACACTTCTTTTTTGTTACACATGAATTACTTGTTTGAAGAATATATAGCCTGATACCACTAAGTTAAAAAACAGGTGAAATTAACCCACATATTTTTAAATGATAAATAGTATGCAGTGAAATCATAAAGATAAGGTTGAGAATGATAAACACAAAATCACTAGAGAGAGGATGGAAGAGAGGGCACACACAGAAATGGGTAAAGGTCTGTTTTGTCAGCTGAATGGGAGGCCTGTTGAGTATTCTTTATACCGACTGTTTTTCAAAGCATGGTCTGAGGAACGTGAGCCTCTTTCAAAGGGTCTGTGAGATCAAAGAGGTCAAAGCTCTTTTCCGAGTAAGACTGAGACACGGTTTGCCTTTTGCATTCTCACTCTTGCAATGGCACCCAGCAGTTTTCCAGTGATACATGATGTCATTAGGGAAACAGACTAAATGCAGCAGCAATGGGAACCCAGCTTTCTTCTAACCAGCAAGAACATACAACGCCACTCTCATCAGGAATGTTTTTTGTTTGGGAAAAATTCTTTACATAATTCTATGTTACTTATCTTAACATGCACTTAATTACCTACTGTTATTTTCAAATAAATAAATAAATATTTTATCAATTCTAATTTCTACTACAGTAAATATTGATAGATAGGACACACATAAATAAAGGCTTTCTGGGGGCCTTCAATTAACTTTTTAAAATAGAAAGGGGTCTTGAGACCAAAAATTTCCAGAACTACTTTAAACCTTATACCTGCTACACACACTCACACAGCCCTTTTGTATGTATGAAACATATAAAATATTTGATACTACTAAAGGTAAAAAATCATAGTGCAGTGAAAGCATAAAAAAAAAACCCCAAAACCCCCACCCTTCCCCATGAGTGGAAGCTTAGTCAATGGCATATCTGTTTACAGATATGACTTACCGATATTCAGTCTGTGAAACACAATCATAAAGCTCCTGGGCAGTAAATTTGACACTCTCATTTACCTGAAAAGAACAAAGATACAGTTATTAAAAATGTATATTAAATCACACGAGTAATAAGGGCACAATTAGAGTGGCCCCTATTCTGAGGGACCAGAAAGTCAAGTTTCTCGTTTTGCATAAAAGGGAGAGAAAAGTGGAAATCAGAAGTTCAGTGACCATATTGCTAACACTGAACTACGTGTGAAAACATTACAACTATTGCTAAAACCTAATCTGTTCACAGAACCAGAAGTGAGATGGGCCTGGGGTTACTGATAGTCTCAACAAAGCAGACAATCACTTTGTATATCAAATGGACAAAAACAAACAAAAACTAAACATACTCCATGCAACTGATTCATGCTTCAGTTAGCCTAGCCTCTTAAAATAGTTCTAATTTTAAGTATTTATTTTCCAGACAAAATAAATGAATTATAAAAAAATAAAATTTAAAATAACGAAAAACTTAAAGGGCTGGCATGTACTTGGGATCACACAGGTAGTGCAGTAAGAAACAGCCACATCTTTATATCCTGAACATGAGAAAAAATTCAAGCTGAAAGAAAAAGTCATGTTCAACTCTAATATTGCAATATGATGGCTGACCCTTCCAAACGTTATTACTGAATCATCTTCACTTTCATTTAAACATAAAGGTTTTAAATGATGTGGCAATGTCTGTTCATTTAGGAAAATGTTTGATTTATAGACATTTTCTAAAGAAATGCAGTTTTCAGACTATTGAGGTCTAAATCTTTAACATGCTTACATTCATAAATGTTATGGACTTAAATAATAGAAAATATCCTTTATCACATAAAAACTAGTTGTGGCACACATGTAGTGGACATAGTGAAAGAATTCTGTATTTCTTGAGGCTTACCACTGATTTAGTTTACAGTTTACTTCTGTGCAGGGAAGAACCTAGAAATTTGTAAAGGGAAATTCTCTTTGTCAGATAACTCAACAAAGAGCACAATGCCTAAAGTTTTCAGAAATTATGAATTAGTAAAAGGGAAATGAAATGAGACCATCATCTTCTATTCAATTTATTTAAAGTATTATTAGTTGGTATACATTTTTTTTTTGGTGGAAAAAATGTCCCCATCATAATTTAATTAACACTAATTTAAAGATTCATATCATGAAAGTCTTCTACAGAGTTAAGGGTTTTGCTTATTTGCAAAAATTCCATGAGCTCCCTCAGTAAGAAATTCACCATATTTGTGTAGAAAATGTTTTTCATTCATTCAAAGTTAAAACTATGTAGTTTTTAAATGTAACATTTTAAATGTATATAATCCTAAATTTTTGCTTAAAATTTGTTAATTTATATATAATACTTAATATATTTAATGAACGTATTAGGTTGGTACATAATTTATCATAATCAACTTTTTAGGTGCTTTATAATTTGTATTAAAAGTGCCTTCTAAAAAATGTCCTAAAATATGTATTAAACAATTAACCAGTCCAATTCCTCCTTCTTTACATGTTCTGCTCTGGTCTCAGGGCCTTTGATATTTTTCACTATTGCCCCAACATATCAGAACCTATAATATATCAAACTTAGGCGAGCAAATGCCACCGACACTGCAGATGTCTGATCAGAGGATGCAGGGAATCACCTCTTTTCCATCGAATGCTGAGAAAAATCTTCTGAAGACTGATTTTGAACCTGATAATAACATGAATACAAAATAGTTCCTTAGGCCTTTAGTAGATTTTTAGAAAAATGAGTGTCTAGACAACTCTAGTTTTAAAAGTGGTCATCCACATACATTTGGACACTTACGCCAGAATACAGCTGAGGTACAAGGGTGATGTTATTCCAAGTCACAGGTGAATTACAAAAAAAAGGCAATTTGCTACTAAAAAGGAAAACTGAAATGCATTATCAATGACCTATAGACAGATTCTAGCCTGAAATATCTTATTTCATCATATTCATTAATTTTGATTCAAAACATTTTTCAATTACGTTGGGAAACTTTAAATTACACTGTTAAATATCATTTCTATGCTCAAGTGTACAATTTTAATTCCTAGGGAACATGGAGTTAAAAGATGCCTTTGTCAGTAAACATTATTAGAATTCTGACTATAATGTGGATTGTGGCATTGGTGTAATTAATTCATTTACTACTTACAATGAGTGCCAAATATTAGAAAGTGGCTATATTATTTTTAATTTTTAAAACTTCAAGAACAAAAGGCAAAGACTGAGTATAAAATGGTCGAATACCTTAAAAACTTCAGATGGTCCTATTACTGCTTATGATATATATGAGACAAGTATCTCCAATATAGTAATTGGTATAAAAAAGAGAGTTCTGCTAAGAGAAATGATTTAAAAAATCTGGAAATCAATTCCACATATTCTTATAACTAAGGTTACGTATTTTCTCCCAAAGTTTCAGTAACAGGAAGCCCTAAAAAGAACTATGTTTCAGACTTTCCCAGGATAAGTGATTTAAAAATTATTGTGTTATTTCCACAAATACATTTCATGTTAGAATGACTCAATTTGAAATTCAGAAAGTATGATGAAATAATTAAATATATATGAATCATCTCAAATGAGGAAGTCATCCTGATCACATAATGCAGTTAACCAGTATTAAGGCTGATTTTTTAAAAAGCACACGTGAACACTGTGCCACTGACCATTTACTCTGTGCCTCGTACTCTGGGAACACTTTCTATATGTGTACTAAGTTACTTAGTTTTAAAGAATACTGTAATTTATATATTGATATTATTCCCATTTTACTGGTGAAGAAACTGAGACAAAGAGAATTAAATAACTCCTCGAAGAGCATTAGTTAATTAACAGGTGGCTGAACCACACTGAACACTTAATCACTAGGTTCTTAATGTCAGGTGTCACATACAAAAAGTTAAATAAAAAACTAATCAGGAATAAGAGTGAAGAAACACATTTAAAGGAGTTTGACTCCATAAGAAATGTGAGATAGGAATATACGTCATATTCCTTCAAATAGAGTGTTTTAAAAATTATACACATGCACACTTGAAGAGAAAGAATACATGGAAAAATTGGTAGAGTTTTAGGTAAACAGAAAGCGAAGCGCAGCAGAATACTTCCCGAGGATCAGCCAGGAAGAGGAGAGCGTGCAGCTTAATTTACCAGACACACGAGCCTCTCCACAGCTCTGGCTCCAGGGTCTACACCGCTGCCACGGAGGAAATTAGATCACAGCTTCCCTTTCAGCAATCAGTGGTCCTGACCAGAGGTGTTTTCTCCTCCCCAGCAGCCAGCCAGGGTGGGGAGCTGGGTGGGATGTCCCTGGGTGTCCTATGACCAGGGAAGCTACTGACAGGTAGTATCGGAGGGGCAGGAACGATAAACATGCCACGCTCCACACAAGGAAGTGATCACCTGTTGAAAATGCCAACAGCTCCTGATGACAAACAATTCTGTGTTGTAGGAAGTGTATTATTGTAGGATTCTACTCCATGTTTTTGCTTAGAGAACAAAAAAAAAAAATTGAACTCGTTATGTCACTGGGACCTTCTGTGGCACCCAGGAATTTAAAGCAGGTAGCAATAAAAGAACATTCCATCCCATTTTAGAACCCCACCATGTTCATTTATATTACAATTGGTTTATGGTGAAAATACGTTAAACATTTAAAAATATTTCTCATACCTCATACTTGATTAAGACGTTATAGAGGGTCTCAACATCTTGATAATTACTGTTGGGGACCAAAATCCTAAAATATAAAATATAATAAAAAAGGAAGAGGGATAAATAATTAAAAAGTACCTGAACTTTTCCTCAAAAAACATATCCATACTGTGAGAGACAACTTGTATAATAATCTCATCAGAATGTTTACAAACATTTTTGGTTTTAATCAATAAAATATTATAAAACCATGAGCTTAATGAAACAGATCAGTTCATTAAAATATTTCTTATTTACATCAATACTTACATCAGTTAATCAAGAACCATAAGCGTTCTGTGAAATTAGAATTCACATTTTGAGTTATGATACAGATTTCAGAAAAGGCACATAGAATATCAAGTGCATTTACACTCCATATCTTTTAAGCTGCAGGTAAAGCTTAAAGATCTGCCATGGAAACGTTCAATCAATCCAGACAACTGATTAAACTATCAGACATGTATCCTAATAAAAGATTTTGTGACTGAATTCAAATAACACTGTCTGAACTATCAGCCTAGCACTATATGAAAAAGCATGAGTAATCAGACTAACACTGATTCATAAAAATAACAAAAATATAAATATAGAACATAAAAACAAATGGAAACAAGATAAAAATAAAAATAATAAAGACGAGCGAAGAACATATTTCTTCTTCTAGCAGTAAAGGATTCTCATTTTTCTTATACTAAGTATTTTTTAATTTTTTCAAGATAAAGAATTTTTTTTTCTTTTGAAAAAAAGAAAAGGGAACAGCTCTTTCATTATGGTATAGTGGTAATTAGCAACATCTGCCTGGTTTTGTTGAGCAGTGTGACCTTGTTCTGTGTGACTTATTTTCCTTATCTGTTAAATGAGGATGGTATAGTCCAAACTTCACATGGTTATTGTGAAATTAAATAAGCTACTATATGAAAAGCCTTTATAACAGTGCCCAGTATTCAGCAAGCACTATATACCAGTATTCAGCAAGCACTATATATCAATTATCATAGTAACAACAACTTTTAGCATCATCTAATAGTTTCGAGCCACAGAATAAGTACATAAAGATCTAACTAAAGGGAAAGCAAGCCACCTCAATTAATTATTAAATTCCAAGTGCCTTTTTAATTATAACAATGTCTCTAGGAGCATTTGAGATCTGGTTCCCAGTATATGTGGTCAGTTTGGCTCAAATAAACACTTATAAAAATTTCAAAAAAACCACAAACAAACAAAGTCTCTAGGTCCTCTTTCTTGCCAATGCTTGATATGATTAGGGATATTGTTGATATTGGTATAGTTAAATGACCTCTATTAGATCTTTATTTATTTGGCCTTTGACTATAGAAGACCTTTTATAAATAATTTTTCAAGTTTCAAAGGGGCTATACTCCCTTGGAGGAGACACATACAGAATATCGTTAAGATATCTACAGAAATGTAAATTAGAATACCATTTTATGGAAAAAGGTTTTCTTCCAACAATTTTAAAATATATCTCCTAACCCTCCCCCGTCCCCCAAAAAGACAGAGGATAATATATTGGGAGGAAGGGTCCAAAAATAAATTGCTTAAAAAAGTGAGAACAAAGCTACCTAGATAAGTTAAACCAAAGTTTTAGAAAGATGAAGGGAAAAAAATAAGGTTTTCTAACTCTGTAAGTTAGTATAAACACACTATCAGTAAAGTAGACTAGCTGACACCTATTCTTGTTTATAGCTCTGGAAATATCCTAAAAGAGGGTAAGAAAATTAGATGAAACAAGATGTTTTATATTAAGAGGTTATAAATTCCAAGCTGATTAACACAAAAGAAAGTACTTTACTAGACACTAAGATGAAGATTTCTCTGCCTTGAATTTCTTTACAGAAAAACTGGTTCTAGAAAAATCAGTCATTATCTATCAACAAGTCATATCCAAAGTAAGAAATAAAAGAATTACATCACTGAAAATTTTAAACTCCCAGTCTGGCTTTATTTTTTGAACAGTTTCACTGAGGCGCAGCTTACATACCATAAAATCCACTCATTTTAATAAGTGTACCAGGCTGCACAGCAATCACCATGATCCAATTGTAGGCCATTTCCTTCCCTGAAAAAGGTCCCTCTTGCTCATTTGCAGTCATTTTTTTTCCTCACCTCCAACCCCAGCCCCAGGCAACCACTAATTTACTATTTTCTCAGCCTTTAAGTTCTTTCCTCCTTACCATCACCAAAGCACAGTCGTAACTATAAAGAACAGCGTACTATAATACAGAGTCTAGTAGATGAGGCAACCTCTAGTGGGTAACCACCAACTCTCACAATTTATGTTGTAAGTAAAAAAGCAAGATACACACTGAAAATGCCCAGATTCGAACAAGACCCCCTCTATTCTCTCATTCAACAAATACTTGAGACCTACTGTGAGCCAAGCACTGTGCCAGGCCCTTGGAAGCAACAGTGAACAAAAGACAAAGATTCAGAGTAGACCAAAGTATCACAGTTCTAAAAATCTTAGAAAAGAAAAAAAATCCTGACCCAGCACAGGAAGATAATGAAGAAAATTACCTCATTCTCATCCATTTGAGTCTCTTCTTTGCACTTTTTAATTACTACTTTTAAACAAACTAGTTTATAAGTTACTTCTGTGATAAAACAGCAGAATTTTAAGTTCCTAAGAAAGATTTTCTCCAAATGTAAATAATTTAATAAAATAGCACAGAATTATATTCTAATGAAGAAAGGTTTATTGGTATGTCAGATACATTACTGTTATAATCAGAGTAAAACTATCCATGTTATTTCTTAGAACTAGGATATACATCATAGGTTTGGTTATAAAATTTGTTATCATTAAAGAATGTTTTGAGATAAACTGAGCCACAAATAAACTAGACAATCTTTATTAAAATACATTCAGTTTTGGGTTGAATTTAGACTTCATTATGTCCTATGAATGCTGAGTTTAGAGAATGGAATTTGGCCTGTATAAAAAAAAAAAAGTTGACAATTTTTACTGACTAAAAGTATAGCTTATTGGAAATACACAGAAAATAAAATGGAGAGAAGTGGTTTATGAACTTTCATGCCTAGTAATTCCCCACACAAAAATTCTTGAGAGGTCAGCCTTCTCTATAGCATTCTCATTTTTTTCCTTACACCAGTATGAAGACAAAAGGCTCTTTGAATGAAAGTCCTAAAATTACCCTTCAAGGGCAACTTTTAAAAAGAAAAACAATGGAAGAATTAGCCCTTAGAGGAAATGAAATACTTTTCAGTAAAATGGCTATTTTTTATTTACAAACATATCCACATTTGTTCTTTCAAGAAAAATTCGTAACAAGAAACAAGTATTTATCAAACGCATACTATTTTTTTTCAACTGTACATTATTCTAAGAGTTACAGAATATAAAAGAAAACTAAAAGACATGGTTGCCTCTCTTCAAGTTGTTTATTATCTTTGAAATTTCAGTTTAGAATTCTGGAATCAGATTTGCGCAACAGCTATCTGAAGCAGGATTTAATCTGAAGCTCACAGACTATTTAGAAACCAAGTCTGATCTGAAGGCGCTTTGGTTTGTTTTACAACAGCATCAACAATAATATATAGTGTCTTCTTGAACACTTACTCCAAGCCTGACAGTCCCTTTAACACCCTGAATTTGAGTTGTATGACCTTGAGGAAGTGACCTACTTTCCTGCACCCCAGCTCCTCACCTGTGAAATGAGAAAGTAATATTTACCACATAAGTTTCATGTAGGAACTACATAGAATAACGTATCTAAGATGTTCGGCACAACGCCTGCACGTGTGAGTAAATACTGGCTGCTAGGAAAAGCAGCCTTCAGATGCAGAACCAGAAGTCAGAGCTGTCAGCACCTTGCCCAAGGTATCACCACCATCTTCTTGCTTCGAAATGGCTTCATGAAATCAAATGAAATAAAGTCTTTTAAAATAATAAATTGTACATGTAAGCAAAATTTGGCAAACTACTTTGTGTATGTTTGAACACTAAATCTTTGCAGTTGTTTTATCTTTCTCAAAGGCACAAAGGAAGGTAGCAGAACCAACCCGTGACTACAAATACTGATTCTTAACCTCAAAGCTCTTTGTGTTTTCTATATGTATATGAGCACTTAGCAATTAGCATTAAGTAAGCAACGTGTCAATCTGAATTAAACAGGTTTCATTTCCATCCCATCTCATACCAGGTAAATATCAATACATCTCTTAAAAAAACAAAAAGATTAGTCCACTCTGAATTTAAAAAAGAGACAAAGTTATTAGAATCATGCCACTAAAATTAAAAAAGCAAATGACGTGTTAAAATGATTTAACTTCTAAAGTAGGATTTTAAAAAATTCAAATAAAACTATTTTCCTACTAAGGAAAATACAGCTGCAGGCTCAGAAGTAGGGAAAGTTTTGGATATTTAAGTTTAATATGTAATTCCAAAAATTCAAAGGAGAGAAAGTATCTTCTTAGATACTTATAAATCATAACTTACATCCCACAGAACTGAATAAATTATGTTCCCTGCTGGCAAGACAAAGTTTTACATTATGATAATATCTAAAACAGTGTTTTGAGAGTGTGAAAAAAAGTAAAGATAAGTTTAAAAAATAAGTATATGGCTTATTTCACTCAGCATAACATCCTCAGGGTTCGTTCATGTTGTAGCAGGTGTCAGGATTTCCTTCTTTTTTAAGGCTGTGTAGTATTATATTGTATGTATACACCAATTTTGCTTATGTGCCCATGGATGGACACTGGGGTTGCGCCTATGATTTACCTATTGTGAACAATGTTGCTGTGAACATGAGTATGCAAATATCCCTTTCTGACATTGTTTTCAATTCTTTTGCGTATATACTGAGAGTAGTCGAAGTCACCGACAGGTGAACGGTGGCTGCTGGAGCTGGAGAGAGGGGGATATGGAGGGTCAATGTTCAATGAAAATCATGCTGCAGCTCCAGGAAACGAAAGGGTTATGGAGACGTTTGATGGTGATGGCTGCACAGCATTATTAAGGCATTTAATACATGACTACATCTTTAAGCACACATAAAAACGGTGAATAAATTAGTGTTCATAATAATATTTAAGTCTTGAGTCAGTTCTTAGCTTTAGAAACTATACCTCAATAAAATGAGTTTTTTAAAACGCTGTAAACAAATATTTTCATTTCATATAATTTTCAGTTAAGATAAAGTATATATAACAAAATTTATTTACCATTTTTATAGTGCCAGTGCCAGGAACTGAACAAATGCTATCTCCTTAATATTTGCAACTATTATAAACGACAGATTAGGATACAAATACAAAAAAGTTCATTAATATAGTCAGGTGACAGAGCCAATAATGGATGGAACTGCAATTCATCTTCAGATCATTTTGACGCTCATAGCTCTGGTTGCTTTCATTTTATTACAATGACATGCCTGGATGATACTAACAAATTGGGTTTTGCTAATGATGAATGTAAGTTGCACTACTGATAAACTGGGCAAAAATTTGTCAAACCAACAACGATTAAACACTCATCAAGAAAAATATCTTTGATCTTAAGAGTGTCTTTTTTTATGGTCATTTATTACAAATAAAATTAAAATCATGTTTTCTATATTTAATTTGGTGAAATCTGCTATGCAAATGAGAGATATCTATCAGCCTCAGATTTTGAAAGAATATCATACATAACTTAAAACGATAAAAAGACAAAAATCAAATTAAATAATTTAAACAAAGTATTTTATGTTCTTTTTCTTCCTTTGGAGACAAATAATTTTGTAAGCTGATTACCAAATACAGAAACTTTTGAGTAGCTCATACAAAATTAGTAATTAAATTTGATCTATTCAGAATAAGGGAAATCTTTTTTAAAAGATGGCGGCAGGGCGCGGTCAGGCAGCGCAGGTGGCTGGAGCATCGCCCTGCACTTTCTAGTTGAACGACATTAGGTATTTTAATTTACCTCTGTCTCAATTTCTCATTTGTAACAGGGACAATAGTACTTATCTGACAGAGCTGTTAAGAGGATTGAATGAATTAATAAATATAAACATAACATGCTTGGACTAGTTCTTGAATCAACAAATGTTAGCTGCTATTATTGTTGTTATTACATTATATATTATATCTCTCATATTAAAAAACACCCCCTATTATCACTGTCTCTTGTCAACTGAGAACTAAATGAACATTCAGTTCAAACTGTCTGGGGACTTGTTCTGTTCTGGTAAGGCCTGTCCAGCACTGAACTTTTATGTGATCCATGTGAATGGCTATGGTCTTCTCTCAGTCCTGGTTATCGACGTAAACAGCAACAGAAGTCAAGAAAAGTGAAAGGCGGATTTCCAATATGTACCTAATAACATTGTCAATCCCTCCTAATTATTGCACATGAGGTAAAAGTGGAGTCAAATTCTAACAATTATTATCAATACAGAACCCGATCTGTAAAATATACCCCAAACTTGGGGGAACACAGGGACTGTCGCCTGTCCACTGGCTACCAAGTAGATGAGAATAGGCTCTTTCACATTAGCAGAGTCCAGGAGCATCCGCTGTCGCCACTTATTGAAGCTGGGACAAAGCATGCATACTTCTGAGAGGGGAACTCAAGCGTTAAAGATTTTACAACAGTTTCAGTCACAGTTGATAGGCTTCAGTGATTAATGCATGTGGAAATCTGTTATTCCAGGAACTGCAATACATGACCTACTTAACTCCAGAAAAGTCAAGTAATTCAACCTTTGTGTCCCAGGAGGTCTGCAAGTGATGGGGATGGTATCTGAGCCACTGTGTTCCAGGAAGAAACACAATGATGCAGATAAAGAACTGCTGATCAACAGGTAAAGAAGTACTAGGGAGGTCACCACAGGCTGCAACTCTCATCCCATTAACTTTTCTCCTAACCCCCTCGCCTACCCTTTCTTCTCCTTATAGAAAGCCCAGCTTGTGATGAGATGTTGAGATGGTTTTTGAGGGCACATAACCTGCTGTCTTCTCAGATTGCCAGCATCTGAACAAAGCGCCCATAAAAATTCAATCCCTGTCTATATTCATTGCTTCTGGTAGTGACAGGCAACATGAACACCAACTTTTCCAGTTTCAGTTACAGTCTCAGTTTTATCTTTATGTGACTTCAAGTTAATCCATGGGAACTGAGGTCAATGCAACAATTTATTCCCAGAAAAGTCATGGGAAGAGGACCTGAAATATTTGGAATCTGATGAAAAAACAGTCTTGTGTTGGTACCAAAAATCCAACTCTCTAATTGTGTTTAGTGTTCAGGTAAAAACAATCTTCAGAAAATCTTAAGTATGTCCACAAAGCAGTATATTCTTATTTTGGCTAACATGTCTGTGAAGATAAGGTGCCTTTGTTTTGTTTTGTTTAGGGCATAGAAACTTTTATATTTTATTTAAATATATTTTTTAAGATAAGGTATTTTCTAACTGAATATTCAAGCCTCTGTCACATTTTCTGTGATACACTAGCCAAGTACTGTATGGATGGATCTTCTTCATAACTAAACAGATATTTTTGGCAAGAGGTCTGGAATAGGCTGGTGAGGCTGGTTCATATCTTGGGATCCTATACCATTATTCAGGAAGTTCTGGAAAATGCCAGCCATCATTGTCCCAAGAGTTCTATCACAACACTCTTGAATTTCCTCAAATCCACCACTTATTTTTGTTGTTGGGCCTTGGTTACTCTTATGGGCTGAATTGTGTTCCCCTAAAATCCATTATATTGAACCCTGACCCCTAGTGCCCGAGAATGTGGCTGTATTTGGAGATGTCTATAAAGAGGTGATCAAGTTAAAATGAGACCATTAGAGTGATCCCTGAACCAATTAGAGGAGAACTATGGACACAGAGAGACACTGGGGATGCGCGCGCGCACGCGCGCACACACACACACACACACACACACACACACACACACACAAGACCATGTGAAGAGGCAATAGGAGGGCAGCCATCTGCAAGCCAAGGACTGAGGCCTCAGAGGAAACCATCCCAGCCGGCACCTCATTCTAGGACATCAACGTGAGAAAATAAATTTTTTTGTTGTTTAAGCCACCCACTCTGTGGTATTTCATAACATAGCTGGCATCCCCAAATACTGGTGGCCCAGGTTTTAGGAAGCCATGGGCCTCATGCTCAGAAAACAAAACATTTCCCAGAGTATGAGACTGACACAGAACTCACTGAGTAATTGGTTGCTTAGTAAGTGTTTGCTTTGCTTCATAGCATTATGCTTCCTGCTGAATGATAACGTTACTACCTGAGATGGTGCTGCTGGAGGCCAGTTCCATGCTCGGCACTGACAATGTGCTGGAGGTGCTGGAAGGGGCATGGCAAACGGGCTCATCTCTCATCCACTTAGTGGCGAGGCCCCTGTGGGGTTCAGTCAGGACTTCAATGAGTCCCATGCCTGCTATGAGACCAGACACTGCCAGCTAAATCTGCATTGCAATCACAAATTCACTCAACACTTTATGAATGTTATTCCCTGATTAACTGATTAAGCCCACCTCACTCCTGGGTACCTACTGTCTTTCCTTGTAACAGGGCAAACAGGAGCACAAGGAAGTAGCCCAGCAAAGATCAGAGCTCAGAGTAAAGGAAACAAAAATTGAATTACCTTGTGTTCCTACCATTTACTGCTGTAGGACCGCAATACTGTATATCCAGTCAGGGCTGAGATATAATTCTATTACTGCCTCATTACAAGCATACCTCACTAGATATAGAAATTGTTGATCTTAGGTCCAAAAATATTAAAGCTATGTTCTATTTGGAAGATCTCAGAGGGAAAAAAATTGAAGAATAAAATATCCTTTTGTGATTGTGATACCAATATATTTGTCTGTATTTGATCAACAATGAAAGTACACCTTTTAAAATATATTAGACTTTAAAAATAAAAACATATTAGACCTTATATAAAAAGAGAGCAAACCAAATCACAAGGTATCACCTCACATCCATTAGGATGGCTACTATCTGGGCATATACCCCCCAAAAAATGGAAAGTAGGGATTCAAAGAGCTATTTGTATACCCATGTTCACAGAAGATTATTCACAATGGCCAAAGGGTAGAATCAACCCTAAGCGTCCATCAACAGAATAATGAACAAAATGTGATATATACAGAAAATGAGATATTATTATACAGCCTTAAAAAGAGAGGATTCTGACACACGCTATAACATGGATGAACCCTGAAAATATTATAGTAGGTAAAATAAACCTGCCTCAAAATAAATGTTACATGCTCTCACTTATGAGAGGACAAACCTTGTTCAGCAGGAAGACCATTCTGAGGAACTAGAAGACTCTTTAGAATTACTGCAGCGAAAGAGTCAAGAGTAACTTCATGTGTCATATCAGAGAGCAGCTTTTTTTGGTAACTCTGATGTTTACTTATTATGAATAGTTGTAACTTTTCATAGATTATCTAAGAAGCAATTATACTGATTTGACCCTTTCTTTTCTCAAGGAAACCTGAAATAACCTCTTCCCTGTCCTTGTGCTCCCTTCTAGCTGCATGTCCTACTGCTATTCCTATTCCTCCCCTCCAAGACATCTAATGTCTGCCCTGACACTCTCAAGAAACCGCCACTGACAAACCAACAACTTCTACATTGCTCAAAGAAATGGGCACTTTTTAATCTAATATTTCTGGCCTCTCAGTAGTAACGTGACACCTGAAAGATTCCTTTTCTTTTGGCACTCCTTCCCTCCTTGGTATCTGTGGCACCTGCCTTGAACTTTTCATTCTGTTCTCCTAGTAGTTCATCTTCAGCATCTTTTATAGATCTGTAACAGGACTCTGGGCTAATTCCCTCATGCTGCACAGACACTGGCCAATAAGATAGAAGCATGAAAACCCCAGCAATGTTCAAAGAAAAATGTCTTGCACCCTTTCATCCTGTTTCTGCCCTTGTTCTTTGTTCCCCATACCTTTCCAATGCCTTCTAAGAGTTCCTCCTGTGTTTTTGCCTCAAATTTCCATCACCATACTTGCCCCGTGGGCTTCAGGACAGCTGTCTGTATCTGTGTTGCCCCTTTGGCCCTGTCTCAGACACCACGTGTGTGCACCCTCACAGGGGTGTCCGACCTTTGGCGTCTCTGGGCCACACTGGAAGAAGAAGAATTGTCTTGGACCACACATTAAATACACAGACACAAATGAAAACTGATCAGCAAAAAAAAAAAAAGGTTTTAGGTAAATCTACGACTGTGTGTTGGGCCACATTCACAGCCATCCCAGGCCGCACGTGGCCAGTGGGCCGTGGGCTGGACACCCCTGCCAGTGACTGTTTTCCTTTCCCTTCCCAATCTGAGAAATGCTGTGTCCAGGTCAAGTATACTCTTTAAGTTCCAAGGCATTTCTAAATCACTCACCTAATCCATTACAAAATAAAAAGTTCAGTAACATTGAAAGTAATGTTCATAGAGTCGAGCAGATGAGATCACAGGAGGAGCACATATAGGGACATGCTGGTGACAGAATACCTCAAGTGATAAGCCTAGAAAACTTGTTGCGAAAGCATTAAATATATCAAAAGTTCCTGAAGTAACAATACATTTACCTTAGATTAGAAGTTTAAGTACTGTTCAATATTTGCCTTTAACAAGTATGGCAAGAAAGCATGGTTTAAAGGTAAAGACAACAATAGCATTACTGTAAAACCTTGGTTAGGAGCTCAGAAAACTCTAAGGAGGTGCCTTGGAGAATTTTCCAGAAACACAAAAGGCCGTTTAAGGAGCTTAAGAGCATATTTCACAAATCTCTCTACTAAACAAGACTTCCAAGAAGTTAAGGGCACTGCCCATGGCAGTTTCACAGGAAACTCAAGGTAGAGAGGGTTTGAACAGTAAAGAAATTTGCCATTGTGATTTTTGTCTAACGGATGAACCACAATAAAATTCATCAAAACACCTTAGAAGAATGTTCTGGTAAAAGTACCACCACTTGAACTGAACGGGATGGAAGAAATATAACATGGAGAGAGGTCTTCGGACTCCCTACCTTGCACGGGCAGGAACAGGCTGAGGAAGCTCCTTGGCTGCAGCTCGCTTTTCTTACGGTAAAAGCTCAGAAGCCAGAGAGCAGAGTTAAGAGCAGCTGAGAGTAATTCCCGGGCAGCAGGGCTGAGCCCTAATCAAGGAAGTGACAACACGTGCGTGGCTGGAGCGC
Source organism: Pteronotus mesoamericanus (assembly GCF_021234165.1). NCBI lineage: Eukaryota > Metazoa > Chordata > Mammalia > Chiroptera > Mormoopidae > Pteronotus > Pteronotus mesoamericanus. Next base: position 3,659,001 of record NW_026555302.1, read on the forward strand.
CGCTTCGCTAGAGCTCCCACGTGCTTATTTTCGCCCATTTTGAGTGTGAAGGTGCAGTGTAGTTACCTTATGCCTGTCTTGGTATCATACGTTGGGGCAGGGGACTAACTGACCTCTAGTTCCCAGTAGCTAACATAGAGAGGAATGGTCCTCAAGGAGCTCTGCCTCAGCTACACCCAGACCTGATTTAAATGACGAGATCCTAGGCTTTAAGCCAATGTCATAATGGGTAACTGAGAGTCTTGGGAAGAGGATCTGAGTGTGTTCTGCTAATAGAAGGGGTGTCAGCTGTTGTGGCCACAGAGTAGACCATTTTAGATTGTATTTTCCAAGACGGCTACACAGCAAGACCTCTCATCTCACATGATCTCCTTAAACTGTAATAGAGACATTCCTCCTCCCATCAGCAGGTAGGTTCTGTGTTCCTTCCCGCTGAATCTAGAGTCATGTATTCAATAACCTTTTAGTGAAGGCTTCTATGAAGACCTGCTATATCTTCGTTAAGCTAAGAGAGAATGTTTTCCACATCTCAGCATGCAAAGAGAAGATAGATCAGTACCTCTGTGGAGGGTAGACAGTTACGAGAGTGGCAGCAGGGACCCATCGCCCCACAGCTCGGGTAAGGCACAAACTTGAGGTGGAGAGTAGAAATCCACAAGGAAAAGGTGTATAAACAACAGTCCCTTCCCATATGGGTCATTCCATCACAGAAATATCTAAGTTGAAGAATTAGGTGCCGCGACCAGTGTAGCTCAGTGGATTGGGCACCATCCTGCAAACCTAAAGATCACTGGTTCAGTTCCCAGTCAGGACACATGCCTGGGCTGCGGGCCAGGTTCCTTCCAGTTCAGGGCATGTGAGAGGCAACGGATCAATGTTTCTCTCCCACCTCTTTTTCCTCACTTTTCCCCCCTCTCTAAAAATAAATAAATAAAACCTTAAAAAAAATCTAACCTTTAAAAAAAGAATTAGCAATTAAATTTCTGAACATGAAATTCTTTTTAAAACAACTTTCAAGAAAAAGTTGAAAATGTATGGGTCCAAAAAATATGTTGGCCCAGGTTATAACTTATACCTCTGCAACTTCTCTGAAAATTATACATTTAGGGGAAAAATTAATTCCCACTTAATGGTACTGAAAGTAAGCTGAATTTTCTGTTTTGTTTTGTTTGAGGACAGATGGCTCCTTGTACATTAGGCCCTGAACTTAACTATGTAAAGGAAAAATAACAATTTCAGCTCAAGTGAATGGAACACACTGAAGAATGCCTCTAATTCTAGATGTGACATATTTTATAGCATCACACCCACTTCTCTTCATTGTTTACAACCATTTCCAAGCAATGTGGAGGAGCTGTTAACTTCTTTAAAATAATTATAGTAATCATACACTGTGTTCTACGGTACAGAGGGCATCAAGATGTAAAAACCTTCTAAGTGTATTAAAAACTCTTTTCCTTTTTTGCTCCTCCAGGCCTTCCAATAGCACTGAAGTGAGTGGTACAGTGTATATTACATTTTCTGTTTGAAATACACAGAGCGGTCTCTTGGATCTACATGTTCTGACTAAGGGAGAAACACCGAAACACCGCATTGCCTATGACAGCACTGTTCTGAGTTGGACTCAACCTTTTATATTATTGGAAAGTAGCCTTGAGGATGCTGTATCACTTCTCACTATGTGCAGGTGATTGGCCTGCCACTGTGTTAAAAGTACTTTAGGGGCACAAGAGAGTATTTCTCCAAACAGATGCGACTAACAGATGAGTCTAAGGTACACTTTAACTTTTTTTTTTTAGATTTTATTTATTTATTTTTAGAGAGAGGGGAAGGAAGGAAGAGGGAGAAAGAAATATCAATGTGCCAGAGAAACACTGATTAGTTGCCTCTCACATGCTCTCAACTGGGGGCCTGGCCCACAACCCAGGCTTGTGCCCTGAATGGGAACTGAACCAGTGACCTTTTGGTTTGCAGTCCAGCTCTCAATCCACTGAGCTGCACCATCGAAGGCCACATTTCTTAACATAAGACTTAATGGGAGGGAATTTACAGTATTAAGTTAATAAAATATTCTCTCCAATGCAACTGCCACACTCTTTGAAGAAGCTAAATCGTTCATGGATCTGAAAAGCTGCTGCGATTGTAGGATTCCTTTTCCCAGAAGTCATGTGTGGTTATACTAATATGTTTTGTTCTTATGTTAAGATGGGGTAAGAGTAATAGGAAAATTCATTTTTAGAGGCTTAATAAGCAAAACGTATATAAATAACACACACACAAAATTCCAAACTTCATGGACTCTAATTTTGTTTAGAAAAACAGCTCCATAAAGCATTTCAAACCAAAACCACAGCAGTGAAAGGGAGTTTACTCTAGTTTTTAAGATTATTAAAGCATTTGAGAACGATAAAAACTAATCTCTCTTTCTTACTAAATACAAGCAGAAGTCTCATTTTCCAAAATCATATTCTATGACCAGGCACCAATGGCCGTGCAGAATCTGATCATACCCAACATATGTCACCTCTTCGACACCAGGCAGCTCATCATCGACTTCACAGACACAAAAGCAACACTTCCACTGTTAGTGTGAGTATAAGCTTTCAGGTTAAAGCAGAATACATTCATAGCAGGCCTCAGAGTTGGATCACATTACCTGTTTAGTTAACTCTGTAGAGACACCAGTTTAAACACAAAACACCCACAGACATTTGACAATGTTTTTTGATCAATGTACAAATAGAACTATTCTTACTTTTAGAATTTGCCATATGACTTTCAATCACAACTTTCTAATCTCGAGCTGTTCTGCCTGTGGAGTAGCCTGCTCTGTCTCACTGCTTCACTAATAAACTCACTTTCACTTAAAAAAAAAAAAGTATAATCTTTATATACTAAGCAAAAGGCTTTTGTGATATTGGGAGTAACCTGGTGTAGATATAAGTTTACTAAAGTGCAAAATGAGTCTAGGTAGTACTGCCCTAAAAAAGAAATCTTAAAACACTTTTGTCTGTGTAGAAAGAGTACTGACCATGGTTCTACAATGTTTATACAAAGAAACCATTAATACAAGTGCACAAATTATACATGTAAAAGGAAAGGTGAGAAAGAGAGAAGCAATTACTACACAATAACAAATAAGTTAATTCCTTCTCCCAGTCAAGAAGACAGTGTACAGAAAGTATAGCAATCAGCCAATGTCCCCAACCCCTTTTTAACTTCTGCAGAATTAGGTATTCTGCTCCCAAATGTGCAACTGTAAGGACAAATGCAATCTTAACTTATCATGATTAAACAACAATCATGTTTAGAAGCCTACTAAAATTGAAATACATATTTTTATACATTTCATATTTAACACACGAGCATTAAAGAGAAAATAAAGACTAAGACTTCTCAATCTGTTACAGTTTAAAAAGTATTTTCATATACAACATCTCATTTATTCCTCTGAAGAAGGCTTGAGGATTCACACTTAATAAGGAAAGAAACCATGGCTTCCAGGGATAGATGACATGCTCAAGGGATGAATGTGGAACAAGAAGCCCAAGCTCTTAGTTTAACAAATACATTTTCACTCCCTCCTTTAATTGAAGGACCGGGTTAACAGGTTACCTTATGATTGGTTCCCAATGTAACACCATACATGATTTGCTTTGATAAAAAGAAATGGAGTTGACACTTATTCACTGAGCATGTACCTTCTAAACCAAACGAAACTATTCCATTTTCACAAGCATCAAAAAAATGCTAATGAATTTGCAGTCACTACAAAGTTAATGTACTTTTTCAATGTTTAAAAACCTAAAAATCCATCCATTGTTAGCCAAAAATAATTTTTAACAGAAGTCATTTTGATTTAACATGACTCTTTCTTTAAAAATTTAAGACCACATATACCCCTAACAAAAAAATGTAATTATTAACTTCTATTAATTTTGACTTAAATGCCTAATGTAAAAAAGGAACTGCAATTTTAGTAGTTTCCCGATGATCAATGAACGCTGAAATAAGACAACTTTTTATTAATAATGCCCTCTACTGGCAGTTCTAGAGAGTCTAATATACCTCTTCAAAGGAGATTGGATTGGTTTCTCTAAGTATGGTCCCCTACCACCTGCACACAAATCCCCTGGAAAGCCGTTGAAATTACAATTTCCTCCCTTCACAAAATAATCTACAGACAATTGTGATTTCAATAATTTTAGAGTAAGATCTAGAATTCTGCATTTTAACAAGTTCCCCAGTAAGTAAGGGGAAAATCACTGATGTGGTTTGTTATGCCAACTCTTGACTTTTGAAGGACTGTAACTTTCTGAAAAGCTCTGGAAAGGCATCGTTACACCTTTTATAAAGACTGAGGCTCGAGACAATTCACCCTGAGTCACTTGCTAACAAATAGCAGAACCACTAATAATTTCTTATTTCTGGAGGTACATGTCCTTAAAGGAAAGAAAAAGAAAACTGTATCAGCCTTAAAATCCAAGTATTAATTGCTTTAGATGGAACTACAGAGGCCAGTGATGCTCCTCCTGGCTCCAGGTAAGAATCACCTGGGGAACTGGTAACAATGCTTGAGCTCAGGCCTCGCTCACAGAAAGCCAGGTTGAACTGTCTTGGGGTGGGGCCCCGGCATTGTACTTTTTACAAAGCTCCCAGGTTGGCCTCCAGGGCTGAGCATCACGTACGCCAGTGGAGCTGAGTCTCTGAGCACACAGAACTACCTGCAGGACACAGACTGCTGGGCGCCCAGCCCAGAGTTGGTGATCAGCAGGTATGGTAGGGTTTGAGAATTACATTTTTAACAAGTTCCAGGTGGTGATAATGGTGCTGGTTCTGGGGCCACACTTTGAGAACCACCGGTTAAGCATATTGTTTAGTGGTTCTCAAACCATGCCTACACATCAGAATTGCCTGGAGCAATTTTTAAAATTCTGACAGTCAGGCACACCTGCGGACTAATTACATCAAAGTCTCGGGGGCAGGAGACCCAGCCATCGATATGTTTAAAGCTCCTCAAATTAAAAAGGTTTGTAGAGCAAAGGTTTATAAAACCCATTATTATGTTAACAGACATCTAGTGATTTTCCAAGAGGAAAGTGTGGTATTCAGTATTTCCAAAGCTTTTTGGACCAGCAACACTTCTGTCAAGGGATATAATTAGCAGCCATGAAGGTGTGAAATACCAGCCTATAGGGTAGAGTGGAACAGCTCTGAGTCACCTATAAGACGTTCCCCTCCAACCTTGATCCAGCCTCATCTTATGCTAAATCCTTCCTCTCTCCACTGCATAGGTCCCTTTTAAAGTATTAATAACTCTCTACTGTAATTATCTGTTTTAACATGACTGTACTATTTCTACAAGCTCACCGGAGTCAGAGGTCGCATTTATTTATCTTTGTTTCCCCAGAGCCTTGTATGATGCCAAATGTAGGTGGCACTCAATCATTTGTTGAATAACTGAATACAGATTGATGTTCCAGTAGCTAAAGAAAAGGTTGCATCAAATATGGCTTTTGTGTGACCTAGAAAGTGCAAGTTTTTACATAGCTGAAATCAGAATTGAATATTTCTCCCTCATAGAGCTACTCTTATTTAATATTGCTTTAAATTTAAAAAAAGGAATTTTTTTTTTAGAGATGCACTTAGAGATGATATTCAACTTGCCCTGGGATCTACCACATATTCAATTCATTAGTAATTTACCGGTGCAAAATGCTTTGGTAATTTTTTTATTGTACTTGTCAGTTAGCCAACTGTGATCTAAAAAGAGGTACAAATGCTTTGCATATTAACAATGAGATAGATTCCAAAAACCCTTAAAGAGGGGAAAAACCTCAAAACTACAATTGTTTTGAAAATCTAAGTTCTTCAAACTTGGACATACTTAAATCAGTTTTTTAAAAATAAAGAATGATATTCTTCTGTCAGCAAGCTAATTCAGGTCAAACAATTCCGGTATATCCAAAAATATTGCAAGATTAAGTTTAGTATTTTCTTTTACTGCTACAAGAGAAGACATGTCACTTCATGCTCTAAAGGTGCTTGGTCCATGCTATAACTTTCTGGCATTACGTTTTCTATATGCTTCACAAATATTTAAATAATCACATATGTATAAGTCCCAAAACATCATAAGACTATATTGTTTTATATATTATGGTATATTATATGTATGTTGTTATATATATAGGGTGGGGCACAAGTAGGTTTACAGTTGTTCATATGGAAAATAATACAATAATTAATAAATAATCATACAAGAATAAATTCTGTGTTTTGCGTACTCAAAACTGCAAATGTAATTTTGCCCCATCCTGTATGTAATTCTGTATTAGTTCATAAAACTTGCTGGAAGATGCTCAAAACTTTCAAAAAGCTGATAAGCTAGAAGAAAGAGAAAAATAATAAAACTTAAAATTAATTCATATTTACCTCTGAATTCCCTCAAGAATATTCTTCACAGCTGCCATTAACTTTTGAAGATAGATAAATGCTTCTTCAAATGATGCTATTTTTGAGGAAGTCAGAGATGAATTTGAGCCCAATCTTTGAAACACATCTGTGCTGAAATAGAGAAAAACAAAAGATACTCATGGGTATACATGCATATTTACTATAATTCAAGTATTTACATTTCTATTGAATAAAATAACATTCATAACTGGTCTTTTATAATGCTGATCTATTTACTGCTTTCTTCTAAGAGTTTTATAGTTTTAGCTCTCATACTTAGGTCATCTATCCATTTGGAGTTAATTTCGGTGGGCAGCATTAGGTCAGGGACCAACTTCATTCTTTTGCACATGACTGTTGAGTTGTCCCAGCCCTATGTATTGAAAATGCCATTCTTTTCCTAGTGAATGTTTCTGGCATCCTTGTCAAAATCAACTGACCACAGTGTATATTTCTGTACTTTCAATTCTATTCCACTGATTTATTTGTCTCTATTTATGACAGCAGCACGCTCTTTTGAATACTGTAGGAAGTTTTGAAATTGAGAAATATAAGTCCTCCAACTTTCTTACTAAGTTTTCCAATCCATAAACACTAGATTTTCCCATTTATTTAGATCTTCTTTAATTTCCTTCAGAAACATTTTGTAGTTTTCAGAGTAAAAATCTTGCACCTTCTTGGTTAAATTTATTCCTAAGTGTTTTATTCTCTTTGATGATAATGTTAGTAGAATTTTTCATTTCCTTTCTGGATTGATCATAGCTAGTGCATGGAAATAAAACTTGTTTTGTGCATTTATTATTTTAGAAATAAAAATCGTATACTTATTTTATTAAAATGTATTTCTTTTAAAATTTTATACATTTCAAAGTCTAGTCATCATATAAAATAAGAAAAATTCAGGAATGTAGATAAGAAATATGTAATAGCCATAGTCCACCAACTACAGATAAGCACTGTTAATATTCATGGGTATTAATCATTAATACCTTACACTTACGTAAATTCCTCATAAATAGCAAAGACACAATACTGTGAGCTGGCGCTCTGTCAGTTCACAGCTGACCACTGAATCAGGAGAACGCAGGGCAAGGAGAGGGCGCTGGCGCTGCAAGGGCTCCACAGCTCCAGGCGGGCAGGGGACCTAACCACTTCAAATGCGCATCTCTAAGGGAAGGGTCAGGCATGGATACCTGAAAAGTTCTACAGTGACCCAGGCACACAATCACGCAGGAGAAACACTGAAGGAGACTTAATAACTTTGCACTGATAAAGCAATATGAACATTTTTCACTTACTGAAATACTATTATATAATGTAAAGTCTATTATCCAGAAATTACCCAGAACTCTGAAATACCCAACATTAATGTATATATAAGTCAGCTCTACAGTACATAAAGTTCTCAAATGTTTTCTAAATGAAAGGAAGATTAAAACATCTTAGATGTGTTTTAATCTATTTTTTTAAAAGTGATAATATCTGCCTGGTATATATGGTAACTTTCTGCTAACCAGAATACGTGATTAGCCAAAATGTTAAACATCCATTAAGACAGGACAAAACCAACAATAGAACCTTTCCTTTATATTAAAATACAAATTTTGAAGTATTATTTTCTTTAGCTCACATGTCAGGTACAGACATTTCTTTAGTATGACAGACTATAAATTTTTTTGAAAAAAAATTTCTAATTATAGAAATACTTAAGGACTAAAAATGGGCTGCAAATCCAGCATTCTAACAGATGGCTGATTGAGAATAGGGGTTTAAATGGACTGCTAAGATTGTTGTGTTGCTCTTGCGAACACCTAGAATAGAGATGATCTTAATCCAGAACGGCAGTCATACTGGTCTCTTTAACCAAAATCATACCATAAAGTGTATACTAGTATGGCTGGCAAATTAATTATATAAAGATTATGGGCCTAGGGAAAAGCATGCAAGGGAGTGTTGGCCTAGTTAAAATCCATGGCTTTCAATTATTTTTTAAGAGACGCTAGCAGCAGCCTATTAAAAGAATTACTCACAAATGGTCTCTATCTTTTCATTTTACCAAGACTATAGTATTTTACGTGTATGAAAGTAATAAAAGTGTTTTTTCCTTTTAAGTAAAAGTATCTTCCTTTTTAAAAAACCTTACATGAATTTTCCCTAACTCCAACTGACCTCTCCATAAATTATTTTAAATGTTATTAATGCCTGGTACCCTGCTCATTTGTTCAGCCAATCTAGGTGACTGTTCTTTAGTTTCACATATATAGGCAAAGCTTCTCATCAAGGTTTCACAGCTGAATCCCCTGGAGAGATATTTTCAGTTCTTTTTATACACTATCTCAGCCACACCTCAGTCCTACTGAGTAAGAATTTCTACAGATACAGCCCAGGCATGTATGTTCTTCTTAAAAACTCTCCAGGTATTTCTGATATATACGCCTATTTAAGCATCACTGTTTTGAAGGTACTGATTTGACAAACAACCCTCAATAAGATAACCTTCATACACTAAACTCACAACCCAAACACACTGTTTAGTGAATAAAAGCAATGATGAAAAAATAAAAAATTCTCAGAAATTTAGTACCTGTTCTCATATATTGTAACCCAAACACTCTCTAAGACAGACCAAATTTCTTGATGCTTGTTGGGCTGGGGGAGATGAGAACCTGTGAAAACGGTGGTTTCTTGGTTGTTAGATTTCACTGGAGAATCATCTTCTTGCTTTTTACTTGCTGTATTTTCTGAAGGATTCTGATTGAGTTTTGTCTTGATCTGGGGAAATAAGTACTGTATTAGATAAAATGCAGCTGGTCCTTCACTATTAAGTGAGAGAAAAACAATGCCAATTGTGCTTCCAAATGTTCTAGCTTTCAGGGAAGTGCTGACTATTCTCTGACCTTGATTACATACAGAATATTCCTAGGAAATTATCACAGCTAAAAAAAAAAACCAAAAACCCAAAAAACTTTCCTTTCCCATTTACATAAAACATATTTCCAATCTATTTATTACAGTGACCTTTCTTAGCTAACACGCTAATATCAATTTAAAAATACTCTTTGAACTCTTCTACACATATGGTATTGAACCAAAGACAGGACACCTAGGATACATTGAAAGCTTCTCAAGAAATGACACACTCAGAACTGCACTCTAAGACAAACTGAAACAGAAGAAAGTGAAAGCAAGAAATTGGTTCAAAGGCTACTGAAATAATCCAGAAGAGGGGTCCTGAAAACATGAATTAAGTAGGAAAATGCAGTTAAGTAGACTTAAAAGAGAAAAAGGTACACACGAACTATTTTTAAAACCTTGGCCAAAGACTAAATTTAAGGACCCTATGATTTTTTTAACCTAGGTGCTAGAAAAATAATAATACAAATAAGAGAAATTTAGGGTGTCTATAAAGTCTAACAATGCCACCTCCTTGATTACTTCTCCAAACAAATATAACGACAGCTTTATTCAGTAAAAGTGGAACACAAATACATCCAAGCAACACATCTCAGAAACACATGCATGCACTGATGGAAATGTTCACTTTCATGTGCCACAATCACTGCCGCTTTAAACAGCACATTAAACCATGCAATGCTGACAAGGGACAGACAATACATGGGCCATATCATGTGTTATAATATAATAGCAATAAACCATTTAATGTATGTTTATCTGTGTTTCTGGATTTTATGGCCACCATTAGTAAAGCAAGAAAGACTGGTTGTACATGAGGGTAAAGGAGACAAACATTACAAGTAGATGAGATTGTTAGGAGAGAATATAGCAAAAAAGGTAAAGAAACAAACTAAAGAATGAAAGGTGGAAACTGGCAAAAAGAAAAAGAGAGACCAACAAGGTAAGGGAAGAATCAGAAGTATTTATTAGCAATAAAAGTCAAAAGAAACGTTTCAGGAGAGAAACGGTGGAGAACACCAAGTGCTGAAGGCAGACTGAGAAAGAGCGAGAAAAGCATGGATTCAATCATTGGAAAGCAAATAACAACCTAACTCTTTCAATAGAGTGTGGAGGCAGAATTCTACTCATAAAGGGTTAAGGAACAAGTGAGTGAAGAAATGGTAACAATGGTAATAGATTGCTCTTTTAAGAAGTTTGGTATTTGATGGAAGGTGATAGTACAGTTAATGGTATAGCCAGAAAAGTATTTAGGAATCTTTAGTTACTAGAGTAAAAGATTCAAGTGATTTTTGTAAAAACAATTACCTTGGGGGGAAATATCAACTTAGGCAAAAAAATAAAAAATAAAAAAAAATTGAAAGAATAGAAAAAAAATTTTAACTATAAGTTTAAAAAATTGGGTTTTTGGTCTTGGCTCTACTCTAACTTCTCTGTGAACTTATATAAAATGATTCTCTTTCTAGCCCTGGCCAGGTGGCTCAGTTGGTTGGAGCATCATCCAGTACACCAAAAGGCTGCAGGTTCGCTTCCAGGTCAGGGCACATAACTAGGTTGCAGGTTTGAGCCCAGGTCAGGGCGCAGGTGCACAGGAGGCAATCAATCGATGTTTCTCACATCAATGTTTCTCTCTCTGTGTCTCTCTCACTCTTTTCCCCTTTCTCTAAAATCAGTGAACATATCCTCAAATGAGGATAAAAAAAAATCACTCTTTCTCTAGATTTCCTTGCTGATAAAAGTGTAATTTCCAATGTGAGTTTCATGCTCACAAAATCGAAAATAAAGAAAACTCCAATACTATTAGTAATAACTGCTAATATTTACTGAGCATTTATTATGCACTGGAACTTTCTAAGAACTTTTCATCTACTAGTTCAGTTACTCTTCACAACTGCTGTATGAAACAGATACCATGATTACCCACACTTTATAGCTGAGGTATTTTCTAGGTAATTCATGCATAGTCACACAGAAGACAAGTGGGATTAACAGGATTTACCTTCAGTAATTTGACTATGAATGGGGTTATGATCTCTCTCCAATTGTAAAAGTTACCCTATTCTATCTTTTGGCCCAAGAAGAAAAGGAAATTCTTCTTCCTATTTTTTCCTGCTTACATTATTATGAACTTAATACACATGGATGGAAATACATTATTTGCTCTGAGATAAAACTTTTTAATCACCACATCATAATGCTTTTTTAAAAAACTGTCTATCCTATTACACTTGTTCCCATTTCTTCTCCCTCTCCCCACCCGCACTCACCCCTCTCCTCCCTCAGTCAACCCCCATATCGTTGTCCTGTCCATGGGTCACGTATAAATGTTCTTTGGTCAGCTCCTTCACTGTCTTTCCTTTCTTTAATTGTTACCGTTTTCTACTGTAATGTTTTCCCCTTACCACTCAGTCCCCTGCACGCTCCCCGCTGCGGCACCAGCTTTCACGGGGCGCCCCCGCGCCCCTGCAGCAGCTGCCAGTCCGGCCCCTGCAGCCATGCTTCTGCTCTCACTTTGTTCCTCAGTTCACTGTGTTTATTACACACAACGCTTTTCGTCCTCAGCTCTCAAACAGCAGAGGTACAACTGTGCAAGCGGATTTCTTTATCACATGTGTATCACTTACGTGCTAGGCACTAAGTACTTAACGAATATTAATTTATAACTTCTTATATCAGTTCTGAGGCAGAGATTTTTATTATACTCATGTTACAAAAGAAAGAATTAAGGCTTGGAGAGGTTTGACAACCACAGGTTAAAACACAACTAGTCAGGATGAGAATCCTGAGGCACTTGAGTCTAAAGTTTTTCAACAAAACTGATTTTCATTATTCTATCATCCTAGTAGAGCAAATCTTACTATTATTATTTTTTTGGAAATAAAAAAATATTTTATGGTGGTTGGAAAGCTTATAAAAGGTAAATGTACATATTCTTCTCCTGTTCCCACCTTGCTCATATAAAAATCTGGAAAATGATAACGTTAGTTAACTTTCCATTTTGGTTTCTCAGAAGCTTTTTTTGAAACAAACAAATAATAAATATACTTCTTTTCCTGATTTTCCACACTTGGTAAGTTAAGATTACGGGTTTGGTTTTTTGTTTTTTGGTTGTTTTTTTTTACAGTTATTATATTTAGATATGCTATCCCAGGGGGTAATCTATTTCTTTTTTTTTGCTCAAGTTACTGAGGCATTACTGAGTATTTAGGTCATGTATCAAATCTGATGCACTTAACAAAACCACTCCCACTAAAAGTGAATTTTAAAAGCCCAAGCTAAATCACAGTTTCTGGCTAACTTAGACAATGAATTTGCAATCACTCTAACACCAAATGTTGAGGGAAGGCACCACTGAGGATGCCACATTCTTTACCACTTGCCTTCATGAATCTTTTGCTAATGTAGCAACTAGAAAATCAGGACCCAGGAATGAATAACTTACTAAATAACAACTCAATATCTTTAAAACACTCAGTGGGCAATATATAATAGGCATACCATTATCTGGTAAATGACACTAAGGTTTAACATCACATTTTCATGGCACTTCCCATCTCTACATTTCCAACTGATGAAAGGACCTTAAACCTTGATGTTCATTATTAGTATTTAGGGGTAAAGGGGAATCACATCTGCAACATGCTCTCCAAGAGTTGAGGGGAAAAAAAAGTGCAAGTTAAGTAGATAGGTAGGTAGCAACAAAAGGAAAACAATAAAGTAAATGTGATAAAATGTTACCACTGGGGAATCTGGGTAAAGGATATATATGGGAATTCTATGAATTACTCTCGCAAATGTTTTTTAAGTTTGATATTATTTCAAAATAAGTAAAACAAGAACAACATTTCTGAACACCACTCCCAGAAATCAGATTCAGTAAGGTCTGAGAGGGACGTGGCACCTGCATGTTAAAAAAAAAATCCAAAGTACTTTGATGCATGTTGTGGTCCACTGGTCTACAGTCCTAGGAAGTGAGTATTCAAACAGTGTGCAGCTTTCTACTATACAATAAATAAAATAATTAAAATCCCAACAACTGCTGTGACACCCCTTCCATAGGAGAATGTGTTTTATAATTTGTCATAAGAACTGCTACTCAACATTCATTTAATGACTTTAATATGTTAGAATAAGTTTACCTATTATCCTTTACCTATATGTGGTCTGCTAAATCCATTTATAATGTATGTGATAGCTACCCTAAATGGCACCCCAAAGGTGTCTTACCTCTGCAAGTGTTCGAAGCAGTGTGTTTACTTGAGCAAAGGCCTGTGGAAGAACACCGTCATAATTTGACCTGGTACTGAAAGCATGTAACAGGCTTTGAGAATCCTGGAGCAGGAATTTCACTGTTGCAAAATCCACTGCACTGTTAGCTGGCAACAGAATATTAAGAAGGAAAAAAATTGTATAAGAATGAGTAGACAACTCAAAAATATCTCTGGCAAACCAATCTAATATTAATTATGGGATTTAAGAAGAGTACACAGTTACACCTACAAGCCACGTCTAATTTATCTTTCTGGTATAAAAAGCAACAATTAAACTGACTTAGTTACAGACAAAGTTCTTGGAATTCTGTAGTATTCAAATTCCAGGAGTTCCCTTGACACAGCCAGTGCAAAGACATTCTCTTCAGAAAAAACAGAGACTCACCAAACAAATGAGTGAAAAGTACAGAGTTTCAAAACTGAGGTTAAGCTTCACATGCAGATTACTATGGAGGCATCAGAAGAGTTGCATTTTGGCGTTAAGAGCCTAAGTTACCTGTGGTACCTCTCATAGTCAACTCAGTTATGAAGCAGTGATTTAGATTTATCTCCAAATTCCATTTCATTACATGAAATGTAACACTACATTTACTGAAAATAACCCATTTTCTCTGTACGACACATTTAGCAAAACATAAAGAATTTAGGTAACAGTGAGTTGGGGGCAAGAGAAGCTAGGAAATCTTTTCCCCCCTGCACATTAGCAAAGTGAGTTCATCTACAAGTAATTTAAAGGTATAATTCTCTCAAGGAACTAAAATTACATTAAATTCTCAAACCAATTAGGAGAGGTGGTAACAATAATTTCAAAGATTGTTAAAGTTAGGAACAATGAAGTTAAATAACTGTCTAATGTCACCAAAACTCAAAATAAAAAAAGAATTTTTTCTATTATTAGGATAGAATGCTACTAACAATTTTCAAAGGCCTACAAAACAGCCATACTACAATGTGTTTTTGTTTCACGTTCACAGTTTCAGAGGCTGTTATATTCCACAACACCAGCATGGGTTTCCACTGGTACTCTGAGTTAAAAATAAATAAATAAAGAATTCCCCTGTATCACTTATATAGCAAGTACCTGCTTGTGAAATATGGAAAGGTCAAATGAAAATTAAAAATAAATTTTAATAATTGATTATACAATATTCAGAAATTCTACTCTAATGTGATGGTTACAGCCAAGCTTCTGGCTTTCCTTTTACTGAACAAATAGTACATTTCTTACAAAATACTTTTAGTTATTTTTAAAGTCAATGACTAGCTTAAATTAGGTGAGAGAGATGCTACACAGAGGACAGAAAAGAAATTCGAGGAACTTCTGATCTCCAGAGGAGGAGAAATTGGGCACGGCTTTTTCAAGGGCACTTCTCCACTGTAGCCTATGTTCATTAGGGCTTATACCCTTGAAATAATCACTTTATTTCTATCTTGAAAAAATTCTTTATGAAGATTATGAGCAAAAGGGAAATAACAATAATAAATTCCTTACTTAGACACAACATAAAAAGAAAGCTATGTGACTGAAATAATTTAATGCTTTTATAACAATAATTATATAAGATAAAGTTAATATAGAAAACAAAGTCAGAAAAAGCTACTGCTCATTTTCCCCACAATTTTCTATGAACTGATCTAAGGATTCCTGCTTGGTATACTAAAGGTATACACATATGTACAATTCAATAGCAAGAATACTATTAAAGAGAGTAAACAAAATCACAATCTATGATTCTTCTAATTCAAAATTATCTTAGAGCAGATGGCACTTTTACAATCCTATTTACTATTCTTCAGAAGTCAGGGATATTAGGCATCAGATTCTTCTAGACCAAGGATCAATAAATACTGCACATAATGATACCAAAAACAGTTTTTTGGGAGAAGAAACAGTCCCCATCTCCGCACTCCCTTCTATTGGCAATCAGAGCTGCTGCCTACGACCTGTGAGTTGCACACAAGAGCAAAACACTGCCCACCCCTGGGGAAAAAAAAGACAAATGGAGAGTGGTAACTCAATACACTTTTTTTTAAACTAAATCTTGTTCACCATCATACACAGTTTGTGGACTTTATCTTTTGATAGAAACTACTAAATTATGCCCTTAGTAAAATTTATGAAAAAATGTTTCTATGTATCTTGTAAAACTGCTTTGAAGACATGTCCAATATGTTGTTCTATGTCTCTTATATAATAATACCCCTAATAGATAACTTTTATAGTTTAAGACAGTGCCTGGAAAGTATCTTTTTAAAAAATGGTAATTGTGAAACACAGATATTCATCCAACATCTATCTACCTTGTATAAGTTATAAGGCACTGACCAGGCGTTTGAAATCCTCTGGGCTTTTGCTTTGCTTTTTAGAGGCCCAGCAAGACAAAGCCGACTGCCTGACTTTGGATAAATCACTTACCCTCTCAGGGCGAGTTTCCTTGACCACAAAACATGGGCTTTAAGAACATTAGATAAGTGTTTTTCACATCTTTGTCTTCTGATCAGAGAAACAAGTTTTCTAAATCCTACATGGCCTCTCCATGTATAAACAGGTAAAGGAATGCTGCTTGGCTAAAGTGGGGGTTGAAGGCCAGAGGCCAGCCCTTGCCAGGCTCCCGCCAACCTTTGCCCCTCCAACTGGTGGCAGCTCCGGAGGCACTTCAAAAAGCCTGAGGCCTGTGCAACATAGTTTAAAAACCACCCGCTAAGTGCTTGGCCACAGTCTCTTCTGGTTCCAAAATTCACTATGCATCAAAGCCAAAGACTTCCTATTCCTTATTCATATTTTAGATAGAAAC
Source organism: Pteronotus mesoamericanus (assembly GCF_021234165.1). Classification (NCBI taxonomy): domain Eukaryota; kingdom Metazoa; phylum Chordata; class Mammalia; order Chiroptera; family Mormoopidae; genus Pteronotus; species Pteronotus mesoamericanus. Next base: position 3,675,436 of record NW_026555302.1, read on the forward strand.
CTGGATACACTATTTTTAAAATTAGCACATGAAATGTGGTCAAAATTGTGTTAAACACAGTTAGAAATAAAAAAAGTCTAAATAATTCATACACTTGAATAAACTACAAAATGTGGTGTAAAAAGTTTCCAAACATTATTAAAATTATATATTCACAATATGAAGGAACATCAACAGTGACATCATTAGAAGTCACAAGCTCTGTGAGCTGTAACCCTTCACCCACCTGCCACAAATTCACTTTAGAAATGAGAAGTATAAACAGTTAAGCACTAACTGATAAAATTTTTATTTATCTTCACATTTCATGGACTATATCTGCTAGTCTCACTTTAATAAAACACAGCTAAAAAAAATAATCAAAGATTCATACCTTTACAGAGATTTTCATATAAGCTCTCAACAGTTAAAAGCAAGTTCTTTTCCATAATTAACCCAAATACAGCCAACCAATGTTTTTTAAAGCATTGTATTAAATGCATTAGAGTCCATGGTGGTTTCAAGTACAGCATCTAAAAAGTATTTAGAAAAAAATTAGTATCTACTGATTTATTAATTATTCCTATTATTAAGAAAAAAGTACAGTTTACCCTTGAACAACATGGGTTAGAACCGTGCAGGTCAATTATATGTGGAGTTTTTCAATAAATACACATAGTACTGTAAATGTACTTTCTTTTCCTTATGACGTTAATAACATTTTCTTTTCCCTAGCTTTATTGTAAGAATATAATATATAATACATATAATAAATGACATAATACAGATTACATGTAAATTGACTGATCATGTTGTCAGTAAGGCTTCTGGTCAACAGTGGGCTATTAATAGTTAAGTTTTAGGGGAGTCAAAAGTTCTATGTGGATTTTCAGCTGCATGGGTAGTCAGTACCCGAAAACCCAAGTTGTTCAAAGGTCAACTATACCTATTTAGGAATGCCTACATATATTTCTGAGAAAAATATAGTTAGTTGAATTTGTTTTATTAAAAGTTAATCATAATATTAAAATGCTTCCATTGCAAATTCCTTTGTAAAATTGATATTAGTATTAATCCTTATATAGAGTTTCAGAAACTACACGTACAGAAAGTAAGCATAGTTCTAATCAAAAGGAACACATTTTAATTAGTAAAGATCATCAGTCTACTTTTCAACATGGTCATTTCTACAAAAAAATCTAATTTCATATAACTGGTGGAAAACTCTATATAGAAAAAAGTTGTCAATTATAACTGACATGTGCTATACTTTTACAAAGACATGTTTATAAAGATTGATCATTTGGCACTACAGAATGTCAGCTTGTCCTTTTTGGAATCATTCTCATAAAATTACTGTCTTAGACTCTATCATGAAATATCCAATTTACATCAACCCTCCTAGAAGCTTCTGATCATTTTTCCTCATCTTGATAAACACAATCAAGAAAACATACTATAGGCAAATATTAGTATCTCACTGAGTATCTGGAATAGATACAATCTACAATTAATGGGGATTAATGTTTCTCCTACAGATAAATGTGAAAAGTGAACAAATATTACACTAAGAAGGCCACCATTGCAAAATGTGGTGTTTTACCGATTTTAGAAAAGATATGAATCTAAAGGAAATTCAAAATATCTTGCTAATATGATCAAACTTATACTCTGATTCTTATGTGACATAAACTTAAACATACCTTTCTTTTTCCAAATGCATCTTGTTAGGGTAATTCCCTATACTAGACATTTGCACTCAAACTAAGTAGGAGAGTTTTTCTGAATTCAATTTAAGCTTCATGAGGGCAAAGTATGTGACACATGGCAGATGCACAATAAGTATCCATTCACTATAAAAAATGACTAATAAAATATAGTCCTCATCTTCCGGAAATGTCTATCATTTAATTTTCAAAATATTATTTCAAAAACCACAGGAAAAGATATAATGTGACACATAGATTATTACAATAAAGCTTACACATATTTCATAAAATAAGGTAACCAATCTTCAGCAATAAAAAAGAACTTTTCAACTAGTAGAGTTGAAATAATCACCTCCATCCAAAGGTTTCCAAAAGCAATTTTCATTTCTGTTTCTAATATTGAAGATAAAGCTGTTCCAAGAGATTTTTCAAGATCAGATACTATGCCTTCGAGTAGAATGAGTTGTCCAGAATTTGTAGATTTTTCCTCATTACTATCTCCCAAAGGTATTGCTTCTTTAAAACAATTATAAGCTTTATTTAGGACACTAATAGTAAACATTTTACATATGTAATTAGTATTTGGCCATAAATAATAAACATCTTATGTATATAATTGGTATTTTAATTGCCTAGAAAACAAACCAATACTTTATTTTAAAAACAATATTTAGAAACATGTATCTCTAGTATAGTTTTAAATGCAACATAAACATATTACATTAGCAAATACTTTATCTTTTTGAACAAAAGGCAACTAAATAATTTCACTAAAATAAAAACTAAGAAATGTGTGTGATATTTTAACTACCATTTTAATTTTATTATTTTCAAAAAGAATAGAAATCATGAGAATGCTTTGACCTGTATAAAATAGAAAATTAAGAACTATGTATCAAATGAGTTTTCTGCCAAAACTATTAATAGTATAGTCTTCCAACTGAAACTCACATCAATAAATTGTTTTAAAAGGTCCAAATTCTAACTTAACTACTTTTATGCCCAACCCTTTTAAAATAAATTTTTATTATTTTAATTGGTATCATTTCATTAACATTACTATTTTGATATCTGAAAACAACTATAATTTCTTTATGGTAAAATTCAAAATATTAACTGGTTTATATCTACTAAGGATTTAAAATGACGGTAACATAATGAGCAAACAAACCATGCTACCCCTGAAAAACTACAAACTAGAATATCCTGTGGCTCCTTCTAAATGCCCTTTTGAATATTATGACAAAAGAAATTTATTACTATAAAGGTCAAATGAGTATCAAGTGTACATATGAATTTTTATACAATTATATATGAAAGTACATACAATATTAGAGACTTCAATAATTATTTTCCCCACAGAGGGAAAAGTGGTATGTGTTTTTAAATTATGTCGGACTTAATAATACTCCATCAAATATCAAGCTCTATTATAGAACAGATTATTCTAGAAAAAAAGATTATTCTGGTGAAAAAAAGCCTTTTGCTTTCTTAACCATTAATTTAAAATTTAAAGAGAACTAGCACTAGAGTCTCTCAAGTTTTTCTACTGAGTTTTTATAATAATAACAGATTATGAATATGAGGCTAATTTTAAAGGAAACTAAAAATTTCTCTCTACTTCAAATGAATATGTCCTATAGCCACCATTAATTTAAAAGGTATACTTTGTGAAGTACAAAATAGTATGCATACAATGATTATAAATATGTCAAACTATATGTAAGTAAACAAAAATTATATTACCATTATAATTTTCTTTTATTTCTACCATTTATGTGTGAGCAAATATTCCAAACGTTATTTTAAATGTACACGATAAAAATTTGCTATTACTATTATTATCAATAATCTCAGTGTATAAAAGAAGATACATTTCTAATTATTCGTAGTAAGAATTATTACCTGCTTTCAATTGTTGCTGAGATCCATAAGGCTGATGAAACAAAGCTATGTTCGGAGACAAGCTGAAGAACTCTGCACTCAGTTCGTCTTTGCTGAGTGACTTCACACCACTTATTAGGCCTTTATTTCTTAAATTTCTATCATCCCTAAGGTTGATTTAGAAGGAAAAACAACTTTATTTTTTAGAAGATAAATCATATGGCAACTCAAAATACATAGGATCTAATCAGAGGTTTGTAATTCTCAGCATATATATTTGTAATTCTCAGCAAATATATAACAAAATAGGACAGCTTTTTAAAAATGGAGAAGCCAAAGGAGTTAACACACAATAGAATCACATGAAATAATCTTCAGAGAATACTAATAATTATTACTTATTGAGTGTTTCCCTGGTACCAAGCACTATATGTGTCTATCATTCCATTTAATTCTCACAACAAACCTCTTACGTAGAAATGGAACTAATGTTATCCATTGTTTCACAGATGAGAAACAGGTGTAAAGAAGATAAGTAACTTGTCCAGAGTTATATATGGTAAGTGGGAGGTAGATTTGAACTAAGGAATATGATCCTCCAAAGAGAAATAAACAGAGAGAACCATAGTTAGAGAATAATTTACACAGGGTAGGCAATTACAATTTTCTCAAAGTGAGCACAAGACAAATGATATGAATCTGCTATTTGTTGAAAGAAGTCAGTATGATTAGATCATAGTACAGGGTCCGGGAAAAGTAACTAACACCTGCTTGAGTGTGGTTGGTAAAGGTAATAATATGGGTGTAACAATTTATAGTTTTAATTAGAACATTTCACCTAAAATGGCATATGGTGTGCTTGAGTGTGACAGTGTTATGTTGCAGAATTACACGCTTATGATTTTGTAATAGAAGATTGTGTATAAAAAGGGGCATTATTTGTGCCAGACCCTGTACCTGAGACTAGTTAATGTGGCTGCCAAGAAAGGCAAGGGCACTATCGAATGGAAAGACTTTTAAGGGCTTCCATGGGGAAGTGGAATGATCAGATCTGTGTTTATTAAATCATTCTGGAGTTCAGCAGGTTTCTAGCCTAGTAGGTTGGTCAGACTAACTCTCCAAAACTTGAGAATTAAAAAGATCTGAACCCCTCCCCCATCAAAAAAGGAAAACATTTGATGGCACAACCGACACAAAAACTGCACTGATAAAAGATGCAAGTTTTCATCTTTTTGCCTGAGGGCATTCCTCAATTCATCAATGTCTTCAGAGAGAAAGCCATAGCCTTAATGGCTTGACAAGTCTGGAAGACAATGTTCAGGACTGGCCAGAGCAGACAGAAAGTTAAGAGGGAAAATGAAGAAGGGAGGTTTGATCATATTAGCAGATCACAGAGCAGGTAAGCCATAAAATCTGCATGTAAATTCTGCCTGGAACAAAACAGCATACTGGTAAGGGACAAAGCAATCAACAGAACGAGACTCAGATCTGACACAGAGGTTGAAACTATCTGAGAGAGAATTTAAATTTTGATTCATATGTTAAAGGCTCTAATGGAAAAGGTAAATAGTATACAAAATCACATGGGCAGTTTCAGCACAGATGAAAATCATAAGTAAAAACACAATAATAGAGATGGAGAACACCTTCAACAGGCTCCTCAGTAGACTAGACATAGGTGAGGGAAGAAACAAAAAAAACTTGAAGACAGGTCAAAAGAAATTACCCAAATTGAAACAAAAAGAGAATAAAAGGTTAAAAAATACCAAAGGAACTATGGGACAATATGAAACAGTCTAACTAACATACACACATGTATTAGTTATCTATTGCTATGTAACAAATTATTCCAAAATTTAGCAGCTTAAAATAACCATTTATTATCTTACATGGTTCCTGAAACTGGGAGCAGCTGGACTGGATGGTCTGGCTCAGGGTCTCTTACAAGGCTGGAGCATGCAGCCACCTCAAAGTTGAACTGGCATTCAGACATGTGGTTTTTGGAATGCCTTTGCCCCTCACTGGTTCTTGGCTGGAGGCTTTATTTTCTCACAATGTGGGCCTCTCCTTAGGGCTACTCAGAATATGGCAGTTTGCTTCCTCACAGTAAGTGGTCTGTAACTTCTAATGAACCCTGTTCGCCACACAGACACCCAATCCTGGTACAGTGTAGGAGGGGACTACCCAAGGACATTAATATTAGAAAGGCAGGAATCATCGTGATCATCTTGGATGCTGGCTACTACAATGTAATTCTGTAATACCAGAAGGGAAAAAGAGGGAATAGGACAGAAGAAATAATGACTGAGAATTTTCCAAAACCAAAGACAGACACCAAACCATAGATCCAAGAAGCTCAGAGAACATCAAGCAGGATATTTGCTCTCCCCTAATCACCCCACCACTCCCCACACCCACCCATCTGGGTATGTCTGCTAAAAACTGCTGAAACAAACTGCTAAGAAAGCAAAAAACAAACCTTGAAAGCAATGATAGGAAAAAAAGACACATTACGTACAGAAGAACAAAGACAACATTTACAGCAGACTGCTCACCAGAAACCATATAAGCTGGAAAAAAATGGAGTGACATCTTTAAAATACCAGAAAAAGTCAACCCAAATATCTTTCAAAAATAATTAAAAAATAAAAACATTAGAAGACAAAACTCACAAATTCATTGTTAAGAGACTTACACATGTCTAGGAAAGTTGTTTAGGCAGAAGGAATAGGACACCAAAGAGAAACCTGAACCTACTAAAAGAAATGAAGAGTGCTCAAAATGGAATGCAAGATTAAAATATTCATTTTTTCTCATTTTAAATTCTCCAAACAGTAAATGAGTGAGGCAAAAAAAAAAACAACTGCCAAGTATTATGTGTTTATCATTTATGTAAAGGTAAAATCTATGACAACAGCACAAAGAACAGGAGGAAGAAACTGGGAGGATACTACCGTCAGATCCTTATACTACCTTTGAATAAATGTAATATTATTTGAAGGTAGGCTTTGATCAAGTAAAGATGGATACTGTAAACACTAAGGTAACAAAAAAGTTCTTTTCAAGAAGATATAAATTAAGGCAATAATGGAAAAAGAATGATACCATAAAAAGTACAATTTACCAAAGAAAGAAAAACAGGTGAAACAAATAGAAAATAATTAGCAAAATTATAGGTTCTAATCCAACCAATTAAATATGAATGGTATAAATTCATTAAAAGACAGACATTGTCAGATTGGACAAAAATGAAAGCGCCAACTATATGTTGTCTACAAAATACTTAAATATGAAGACACAAGTTGGTTAAAAGTAAAAGGATGAAAAAAGATATACCATATAAATACTGCCCAAACAAAACTGGAGAAATAATATTAATGCTTCACAAACGAGACTTCAGAACCAGAAATACTATCAAGGAAAAAGACATTATATAATTTTCCAATAAGACCATCCTAAACAATCCTAAATGTGTATGCATGATGTCATAACACATAAAGGAAAATAAAACTGAAGGAAATAGATAAATCCACAGTAATAGCTGGACATTTCAGTACTCCTCTCTCAGTAATCATAGAATAAGTAGGTAATCAGTAAGGTTTTATAGAAGACCTGAACAACACTACCAACCAACTTGACCTAATTGAAATTTAAAGAATATTCTACCCACAAAAGCAGAATATACAGTGCACATAAGGTAGACCATAAGACAAACTTTAACAAATGTAAAAGAATAAAAATTACATAAAGTATGTTCTCAAGTCTTAATTGAATTAAACTTTACAAATCAATAACAAAAAGATAACTGGAAAATTTGTAAATATTTAGAATTAAGAAACAATGACCTATGGATCAAAGGGGAGGTCATAATAAAAATTATAAAGAATATTTAACTGAATGAAAATAAAAATACAACATATAAAATGTGTGGAATGCAATTGAAACAGTACTTAAAGGAAAATTTACAGCAGTCTCAAATTAATGATCCAAGCTTCCACCTTAAGAAACTAGAAAAAAGCAAAAATACTTATTTGGCAAGTTAATAGAAGTGTTCTTTATATAGAGAGGGATGTGTGCTACACTATCCCTCTGTTATCAACACCATATAGTTAAAATATGTGCATTTCCTATATGTACATTTTCCCTCAAAATACAAAGAACTATATAAAATAATCATATAGGAGGACAGAGAATGGATGGAGGTATAGACAGATAAACTAATTTTGATAATTGCCGAAGCTGGGTACTTCGGAGTTTTTACTAACTCTTCTTCCCCTTGAATATTGTTGGAATTCTCCATAATGAAATGTTTTAAAAATTAAAAATAAAAAAAACATTGTAACTTTTTGAAGAGTAAACAAAGGAGAGAGCAAGTGTGGAAGTAGAAGGAAATAGCCTTAGAATAGAAAAGGAAGAAAAGAGAAAAAAAAGGCTTGACATGCAATTGTGAAAAGGGTGATAAAGAAAAGAAGACCATACAGGACCCACTCATTAACTAGACAGAAAATATGAGGAAAATGAAAAGCAGGTACCAAAATGATCCCTAGGTTTCTGGCTTTCAAAGCAAATGATTATAAGGTGGAAACCTTTGATCAGATGGAGTACAGTTTAGAAGGAAAGATCACGAGTTTGTTTTCAAAAATGGTACTTTTCTGATGTCTAATAGATACCAAAGCAGAGATACCTAATAAGTAGATAGACATACTAGACTAGAGTTCAGAAGAGAGATATGGACTAGAGGTATCAACTAGGGGTTGCTGGCCCATATTTGGAATTGTTAATGTAAGTAAAGCATTTAAAATGGTGTATAGTATACAGTGCTATAGATGGTTCTCCTATTACTATCATTACCAACTAATATCATGATCATCATTCATTTAGGTAATATCAATGTATCCTTACAATAAATAAGAGTGACTCACACAGCAGGCATGATTACTACCTTTATAGGGAAAAAAAATAAAAATAAAAAAACAGGTTCATCTAGAAAATGATAATGTGAGGAAAAAAAGGTTTGATTACAAATTTTCATTTCACTAAAAAATGTCATATTTATTAATCACAAAAGAATAACTGCAGAAATAATAAAGAATTAAGTCTCACCAATTTAATCTTCATTCTAAGTTGAACTAAAAAAATAACAATTACACAAGACTTATGTCTCAAATGTAGCTGATCTGAAATTTAAAATGATTAGCATATTACTAACTCTATTTCAGTCTTCAACACTGAGATGATATGTTCTAGATTAAAAAAAAAAATTTAAAACCTAGAGATAGAAATGCCCAGTGTTCCCTCTAACACCAAAAAGAAGAACATTACCCCTGAAGACAGCTAAAATGAAAAACTGACCAAGGCCCCTTAACAAGAAAAATCTTAGGGCTGCGCATCTCCACTATCACTCCATCTCACAGAGAATTCAGGCATGATCAGAAAACTGTGAAAACTCTATTTTGCAGTGATTAAAACTCAGACTAAAACTGCTCTTCTCGGTTCCTTTAGAGCCTTTTTACTCTCTCTTTTTTAAATTTGTATAAAAGTTTATTTGAGCCAGAGGATCACCTGGAAGCAAAATCTCAACAGGCTGAGGTAAGGTCTTCCCAGAGCCTCTTCTCACGCATAATGAACGCAATTGTGGTTAGCACAGGGCAGTTTCACCTTAGAACTAAGTTATAAAAATACTAGTTGGAAATGGAGGAAGAGAAGAAAGAGGAAGAGAGAAGGAGAAAAAAAGTCTGAAATCATACTGTGTATGAGGCACTAAGTCCTTCATATATATTATCTGATTAAATACAATAACCCCGTGAGGCAGCTGTTACTATTCTCTCCATATTTTACACAAGAGGAAACTAAGTTAGGCACCTTTTCAAAGTCACAAAGCTGGTAAGTGGTAGACACAGAACTCCAATCCAGGTGCCAAGGACACAACTAGCTCATAAATGGCCCCTTGGCCAGATGCTAATTAACTAAACTTCTTGCCTCACAACCCAAAAATGTCATTTATTTCTGAACTATTTTCATTGGGATAGTAAACTCATATTTCCTTGGTGTTCAAGTTTTCTGAATGTTATATAAGTAAAATTGAACTAAAACTTATCTACTTGAGATTCAAACCCCATTCTTCTGTAACTTACACATAAGAATGTAGAATAGAGCAACACAGTGAATGCAGTTAATAATACTGTATTGCATCTTTTAAAATTGTGATGAGATTAAATCTTAAAAGTCCTCATCACAAGAAAAAATATTTTTGTAACTATGTATGGTGATGGATGTGCTAACTAGGCCTAATTGGGTAATCATCTAATAATACAAAAAAAAAAAATCAGATCTTTATGTTACATACCTAAAACTAATATGCTGTGTCAATTATACCTAAAAAAAAAAAAAAAAAGGGAGGGAGCATTTCAGATCTTGGTCCCTTTTATATGTCATCAGTTTGGCTCAAATAAACTCATAAAAATTTTTTAAAAGAAAAGAACAGATTATGAGATATAATTGAGTATGTTCACTGGCAGATTTATAAAGTACTGCATACATGTTTTTGATCCTTGGTATGATAGATAAATTATAATTTTTTTAAATTCTTTGGTGCCCTGACCAGGTAGCTGCGTTAGTTGGAGCGCTGTCCCATAGAAATCGATGTGTCTCTCTCTCTCTCTCCACGCCCTCCTCTTTCTAAAATCAGTAAAACATCCTCAGGTGAAGATTTTTAAAAAATTCTTTGGTATAATTTGCTATTTTTTTAAAAAAGAATAAAATGACCATGAAACTCACGTGCACAGAATAACAAGAGAACTAGGGAATAATTCCTGGTACTGAAGACAGCATTTTAATACTCGGTCATCGTTGTTCTCATCACTCAATCCATCTGCAAATTTAACAAAAGTAATTATCAATAAGTGCACTATGAATAACCTAGGCTGTACTTACATACAAAACACACTAAAACAAAACAAAAACAAACTTTTTAAATAATAAGAGGAGCATAAGACACAGTAAAACAATACCTTGAAAATTTTGGAATGAACTCAAGCAGCATATAGTTATGAGTTTGAAAAAGTGGTTCATTTTCTACTAAAATGGAACAGGTTATGTCCATTAATAAACTCAAAAAATGTGATCAGGAGGTCGAATGCCACAGCAGAAACTAAAAGCTCTGACTTCTAATTTCAATTCAGTCACTTAGAGATTTATTAGTAAATTATGATTACTTCATGCTTAAAAGGATCTCAACTTATAAGAGATCTGTAAAGATCATGAGCAACTGTTCCACCAGCTACAGAACCACTCCCCCATGTCTGCTCTTCCTTCCTATCTAAAGGAGCAGCACAGGAGAAGGCATTACGGGCCCTGGGTAGAGAACACAAAAAATGACCTCTCACAAATGTTAATCAGTGGCTGACAGGTTGTCCTCTGGCATTCTCCAAGCTTTAAAGTAGGTGGTAAAAGTTTGATTTTTGTGCAAATAATGCAATGAGCAGAAATAGGACCAAAGACAACGTTTCTCCTAGGTCCTTACACTACCTTCCTCAGAATTCCCATGGTGCTTGTTAACAATACAGACTGCAGGATCACATTCCCAGACCCACTTCTTTGGAGTCTGGACCCAAAGACTGATTTAAGCCCTTGGGGAGTCCCTTAACACACTACAATTCAAAACACAATAGCCCATGAGCAATGTTCCTAGATTGTAACAGGTTTTTTTTTTCCCTTCAAATTTTAGCCTATATTGCTTAGTCCTCTAAACATTCAAATTAGAAAACTCATTCATTCCTGCAATAAATACTTATTCAGGACTGAATTTGTGCCAGGTCACTGCAGTAAGTAAATGGATATGCAAAAACAAACTTTTTAGGAGCTCACAATCTCATTGTGAAGTCTAGACAGAACCCAGCTGATCTCAGAGCATGAGCCTGGAAGGTCCTTAATTCAATTCTTTAATCAGCCAGCCATTGAGCCAGACAGACGTGTATTACAGCAGCCAATTTTCCTTATTTTAGCTCACAGAGTAACTACCACAATAATGCAAAGTAGGAAGCTTTGCATTAAAGTCCTGAGTTAACGTTAAACAACAAAATTCAGCACACAAAAGGAGGTTTAAAAGTTATAGTGCACTGCTCTCAGGGTATCGAAGTTCAAAAATATCTGTTCAATCACTTCTATGACACACAGGACTGGAAAACACATTTAAAGGTACAAGAATATTCATGAAATATTTATTCAACAAAGTTTGTTTAACATTACATGTCATTAACATTTTTCAAAATATAGTATTCTCGCATATGGCTACAGAATATATAACTTCTCCAACTGTTACACAGTGAGGCTGTTTCAAATTTTTTTGCTGTATAAATGATGCTGTGGTGAACATTTTTATGTAAATCACTTTGAGCATCTCTGATTATCTCTTTAGGATGTATTTCTTGAAAGAGAATTATATCTTCAGGCTTCTTGATACACACTGATAAATTGCTCTCCTGAAAAGTCACTAATTTATATTCCCAAAGCACTAGAGCACTGTTAAGTGTTCCTTACAGGTGTTGGGAAAAAGTAACTTTCTACATTTAGAAGCAATAAAAAGAAATAAAGAAAAAAGTGAAAGATAAATCTAAAAATTTTTATACATGAAAAATTAACATTAAAAATAGCCAACAGAGAAGAACATATATGCAGTGAACAAAAGCCTGATGAGCTGTATTTCTTCCTTTTGTGAATTACCTATTAATGATCTTCATCCACTTAGGGGAAAGGGATATTTAGTTTTTCTAATCAACCTGTATAAGCTTTTCACATAACAAGGACATTAGAATTATCACCTATACCAAGCCATAAACCATTAAGTACTTTATATAGTATCTGACACAATTACACAAATAGTCTGTTATTATACCTACAACCTTATGACTAGAAACAACTTCAGCAATTTAACAAAAATAAGATCAAATAATAAGATTTAAACACTAAAGTGAAACATGGATTTCCAGGAAGGCACAGGGAAATTGAAACAACACAGAAGTTTGAGACAACTACTATGACTTAACCTTCTTAATCATCAAAAAGCACAGACTAAAGAATTCAAAGCATCAAAAAAGAACATGAAAATAGAAAAGTTAAAAGGAACATAATAAGCATCTAAAAATAATAAATGTGCCCTAACTAGGTAGCCCAGCTGGTTGGAGTGTTGTCCCAATGTGCCAAGGTTGCAGGTTCGATTCCCAGTCAGGGCACATACAAGCTTCAATCAATGAATGCATAAATAAGTGGAACAACAAATCAATGTTTCTCACTCTTTCTCTCTCAAATCAATTAAAAAATTAAAAGTAAATAAATAAAAATAAAAAGTGTGGCCAAAATAACTATTCTAAAATAAACTCTCTAAAATAATTTTCAAAGCTAACCTATTGAAGAAATGTCTATCTAGGACAAGTGCTTAATCTCTCTGTGTCTCAATTTCCTCATCAGTAAAATGGGGCTAATAAGGGAGGGTGTCCTCCGCAGGACTATAAGGATTGAATGAGGTATTAGCTGTAAAGCATTTGGAAAAGGGTCTAGAGAATAATGACCATAAAAGTGTTATATATCATTATCATAATTATTTATATTATTATATAATAAAATATAATTTGTGTTAACAAACTAAAAAAAAAAGATTAAAAATAAGCAAAATTCCTACCTCTTACTAAGGACTGGGGCTATACTGAAATAATGGCATGGATCGAGGTTAATTTTGTTAATTGCGTGGTTACTTAAAAAAAAAAAATCTTAACTGTTAGCAATATATACCGAAGCATATATAGGTAAAAATGATGATATGATATTTGGGGTTTACCTCAGACTACTGCAGAAGTTGCAGGAGTTGGGGAAGAAGAAATAAAGGAGATGAAGGAATAAACAAAAACGGCCAATGTTAATAATTACTGAAAATAACTGAAATATAACTGAAAATTACTGAAATATACAACTATCCAACACAGAACTATATAGTCAGTATCTGTGAAATATAGACATAACCTAAGAAGGTCTAGAAGAAACATAAAAATAAAAATCAAAGATCCTAAAAACCAAGCCTAACAGAATACCCCAACTCATCACTATGTCCTGCCATTTCACATTTCAATGGTTATAAATTTTTTGTAAGTTTTTCATCGTTTCCCTCCAATGAGTCAGCACCGAAACAAATCTTAATCAGGAAGTACCCCAAGAGAACCATACTTACAAAGTTTCTGAGATGCAAGTTGTATTGATTGACCCCATAGTTTTCTATCTTGATCTCTGAGACTGTCATTGATAAAACGGACTGCAGGTATAGCTTTGTGCTGGGCATATTTCAGTAGTTTTCCTGCCTTCATACGATCTAGCTCTTGCACCACAACCCAGGGAATTATTAATACAAGCCTGTCAAAGCCTAGGAAAATAAAAAAGATGTATTAGAAGTCAACAAATGTCTAGAGCTATTAAATCTAACTGCTGTTGGAAAACGGAAAGTTACAAAGTAGGGAATTCACAATCTAAATGAAGAGATACTATATAAAAAAATGAAAATTAAAACCAGATGTGCCACAAGAATGTCACAACAATTAAATAGTATTGGTGATCAAAGAAAAGTCCATTTAGATAGCTAGGTTAACTTGTGAAGGCTGTTTCATTTTTTTAACTTAAGCTGATTATGCAAATATATTTTATAAATACCTGGCATTTCTGTTGTCTTCAAAATTTTAACAAATTTGAGATGATTCATCAGAATATTTGTATCAATAACAATTAGAAGGTGTTTATCTGAAGCTGTATTTGCTAGAGAAAAAGAGCAAAGTTAGATTTCCTGACATGTGATAACAGACTGCCTTAATAACTAAAATTTTGATATCATAGAACTATAATAGCATTCTTAAGAGAAGGCAGTCCTTCAGACAACAAAAGGAAAAATGCATTTACTCCAATTCTTAAGAGAGAGAACAGTAATAATTAATTATCTACCAGTAGAATACTATGAATTGCTCACCAATGGATTTAAATCATAAACTGACTTTCCCCAGTAGCAAACTATGTTGCCAAACTCTGTCCTGCATCACTGGTAGTTGTGCACTTAGGAATTATAAGGTAATTTTAAGATACTCTGAGTGAAATATAATTGAAAGAAAAATGTATATAAAAGAAAGAAAACAGATAATACTAGCACTGTTATTTTATAGTGCCACTGTGAGAATCAGGTTCACATGGAAACACATGGAAACAGTAAATTGAAAAATTCAGTGTGAATATAATGTAGCACTACTATTTTTATAAGTACAATTCAAAATAGTATACTGATAGATTTTGGATAATATCTATTATTATCTTCTCCCACTAGTAAGAACGATCAAAATTTTACTATATAAGAAACCCAGGCATACCGTATCTTTGAGCAATTTACATTATTCCTGATAAGTGGTTTAGTTAGTTGAAATTGTTAAAAGTGATGATTAAAAGCAGGAATAAAAGACAACTCAGAACTCTGATTACTACCCCTTGGCAAAAAGAGAAACAGAAAAATATGTCTGCCTAATAATGTGAGATATATAAAAACAAATGATAAGACAAATACATAGCTATTCCTATAGCTAAAATACACCAAACTTCATTATTTCAAATGAACACATTTTAACATTCTTCTTCTAAATATTACAAAAATTGCATGTTAGCACATTCATTCTTAAGAAAGCACAGGAGACCACAAACACCAGGTGCGAACCGGGTATACCAGCAGAGGCGTGCACATCGTCTTCAACCAAGTCAATCTCCATACTGGATAACTCTCCAGGAGGGGGAACCACAGGCAAATCCACACTCTTCCCCGCACGTGCAGCGTGAAGCTCTTCCACTATTTGCATCTGAAATGGAAAAGACCCACAGTAAAATGTTTTTGAATTATTTAGTCTGAAGGTTAATAAGAAGAAAGCAATTAAATGAAACAGTTTGTGGAAAGAAAAATATTTACAGAAATAGGTTGGCAGCGTGGTAAAAGAATACAGACTTATAAACATACACAGTGTTTTTAAATAGCTCTTCTCTTAATACTTTAGTGACCTTAGACAAGTTATTTCACTACCTTGGGACTCAGTTTGTTCATCTACAAAATAGGAATGTTAAATGTGCATTTCCTTTCAGCATTTTTGTGAATTTAAATAATGAAATATTGTGAAGCTCCTCACACAGAGCCTAGTATGTAGTAGACCCTCAAATTAAGTTAATTTCCATCCCTACTCTCACTTCATAGTACTTTACGAGTCAAATATATTTTTAACTGGATGATGAGTGATCTTATTGAGATTTCTAAGGTTGGTTATGAGCCATCAAAAAGTCAAATCTAAATCTAGCTTTAGAGCAGAGGTAAGAAATCTTCTGTAAAGGGCACATACCCGCAAGACAGAAAAAATATACCTGACTGTCACAAATAAAAACCTTTCACAATCTATATGGTTTTAAAGTCTTCTTAAAAACAGAAAAATACAAAGTTTTTTTCTATAAATCTAATTTTAATTTCAGGACCAGGGAACATAAAATTCTATGCCATAATTCTTTGAGGATCAATTAGGAGATTCTAGCTGGGAAATGATGCAGCAGGTAAAAAAAAAAATTATATATATGTGTATGTATGTATATGTATGTGTGTATATATATTATACATACAAATGCACACACACACATATATACACACATACATACACGCGCTCTTGCCTTCACTGAATAACATTTTCATCTTATAGCTGATTAGAAAAAAATGGGCAAAAAGAAATGTTAATATCAAACTGCATTTTGCAAGTCCAGGCATAAGCAGACAAATGCCTGATAACATTAAATCAAAGTTTATATAACTGTGGGCCATGTGCTCCATGCTCTTACTCAAAACACGTAAGATACAAAGGCAGAAAGGTGATCAAGTAAATGCAAATACTTTTCCAAATAGTTTTTTGTGACCTAATAAAAACTTATATATTGATTTAAGTACAGATATCGGTGTTATTTTCATATTACCAAAGCTTTTAAAGTCATTATTTTTTTTGTTGAAATAGGAACTGTTCGACTTAATTGCATTAAAAATATTCAACATAAATAAGAGTAGCATTAACCTCTTCATCTGTATCTTGAATAATTTCATAGGACACCGAAGAACACTGTGCTTCAAAACTCTGAAAAGAAAAGTGATTTCATTAGTTCAGCCTGAAGCACAGAGCTACAGTGAGGCTGTGCGGCCTTGGCGCCACGGCCACTGGGGCCGGGTAATTCCTCGTGCGGGGCCGTTCTGGGCACTGGAGGCTGTTCGGCAGGATCTCTGGCCTCCACCCACTGGACGCCAGGGGCACACCTCGTTCCCAATCGTGACAACCAGAAATGTGTCTGTCAAATCTACGCCAAATGCCCCTGAAAGGAGTGATAGTGCCCCTGATGAGAAACTGCCCTTGACTAGAAAAGCCTTATTCTAGTAAGTCATGAAACAGAATAGAAATTCTTTAGGGTTTACTCATTCATATGTACATTACTAAAAAAACTCATATTCTAAGAATGAAACTATTGCACATGCCACCCTAAGAAATAGAGAGAACCATGCAAAGGTAAACAAGCTGGTCTTTGGTGTTGGAAAATTTTCACCTAGGAGTAACTGAGCCATTTCTCAAAGTGAAATGACACAAAAACAAAGGGACCTTGAAGATTCTAACTTAGGAGGAAAGGCTAAAAAATGCATGGTTATATTGTCTTCTGGCAGAGGTTAAAAATCTCTCTACTAATTCCAATTTTTCACTGGCACTTTTGCTGAGTGAGTGAGACCTACCTGACCCTCTGTGCAGGTAACAGGGAACCGAGCAAAGGCCACTACTAAACAAAATCATCTTTTGAGAAATCTCCAGGATAACACCAAACTCACATGTATATCCCAGGAAGCTACACAGGGTATAAATTACATGTTGCTCTATTGGGAATTCAGTTTCCATCCTAACTTCCCAACACCAATCTTCACATGATATAAAACAATACACATTGCCCACATAAGGCCATTATAGCTTTACTATTCCAGGACTCGGATTTTATAATCCCTTCTCCACCTGACATTAAATCTCACTAGATCTTTAAAGTTCTCTTCAATTAAGAAGTGCCAAGCGAGCTACAGATTATCATCAGAACTTTCTACAACACTTGACACTGAAAGTCTTCATATTCTTTTACTTAGGTCAGTATGACCCTTCCCCCTCTTAGACCACAGGCCACTTACAATGACTTCAATAAATTTTCTATCACCCCAGAGAAGTTCATGTCAACTATTCCAGAAAACTTCCCCCCTATTAAAAAAAGTCTTAGTGGGCATTTAAGTGCCTTTCCCTACCACACTTTATTAAATACCTGGATTGGGATAAAGCCTGAGGATGACAAAAGGGAGTATCAATAATGAGGGTAATAATGGTTTTATCTTTTGGAGTGATTCTAAACTGGGAACCTGATTGTGCTACTTCCTCTATTATGTTTCAGTGGCTCCGGACAACTTACAGGATACAAGATAAAATTCTTCTCACGGAATACAAAGTAATCCACTGTCTGGACCCGGGCTTCCTCTCTGACTTCCCCTCCAACAGATTCTCTACACATCTCAACTGAAGTGCCTGGGTACGCCCTTGCCATGAAATTCCACAGCTCTGTGCCACTGTACACACTGGGCCTTACCCTGGCACAACATTTGCATCCCTGGCTCCCCACATCTTTGAATGCCAACCTGAAGACTCTCCACCTTAGTGAGCCCTTCCTTAAGTTACTCCAAATTTATACTGACACTGACCCAACTCTTAGAACTCCAATATTTATTTCCCTGTATTGTAATTGCATTTGCTTACTAATCTGCCTCCCTGCGAACTTCTTGAGGGTAAAGATCATCTTATTCACCTAGAAACATAACTGATATATGATATGTACTTTTAATTAACGTTTAATAAACTCATAAATTCCTACCTCACAGACTTGTATGTACTAAGTTTATAAAAGGGGCAAGTATACCTCAATTTCTAGAATATTAACTTGCAATACTAGGGGATGGGTGCAATCTGAGAGAGGTCTATATCAAAGGACTATAAAACCTAGGCAACAAAAGAAGTTATCTTTCACTTAGGAAAACATAACAGGATTACTAAATCCAAAAATTACAATTATTTCCTTGTAAAGTACAATCAATATTTTAGGAAAATAATTATCAAAAAATTTGCAAGGAAAACAAAACCATGTGCTGAATATATTCAACATAGGAACAATATTCACTTGCTGCGCCTGTGTCTAAATAACGTTAAGTCCGATAAGGTTTCTATCAAAGGAACAGTTTATAAAGAGCTTTAATCGCCATAACTTGAAAGTAATCATGCAAAAATTTCTTCCCCTACAACTTAATATTCATGCTACATACTTCTTTTGGTCTCCGTAGTAATTTTACAGAGACCAAAAGTAACTGTAAGAAGCACTGCAGGCTCTTTCATACCGGTCCTCAGATGTACAGCCCAGGGGAATACCAAGCAATGTTACAAAGATGTCACTGAACACACTGGCAAACAACGTACTTTATTTTATTCTAGGGAACTGGTTATAACACAAGAAATCCGGAGGTTTTTCCTTTAAGAAAGCAATAAAGACTGCCGGTCATGAAGTCGGTATAGGTGAACACAGTACTCGCCTCTTCCCACAACCACATCAGAATGAAAACTAAACAACAGAACAATCATTCAGAACCACCTAAAATCTGGTTGAATGGAAGTCCTATAACTAGGGAATTAAAGAAGATGCCACACAAAGCCTGGTAAAAGGGGTGGAGATGTGGAACAGGCTGGTTCCACATCTACGAGTGTCAGATAAAAATTGGGAGGGATACCTTAGCTGCGAAGGTTCCCTCCGAGAAGTCTCAGAGCGGTCTCAGCCCCACATCAGGCACCTCCAGCCCTGGGTTCCAGTGCCAGAAAGAGAAGTCCCCCCCAGTATAAAAACAAGCAGGGATTGAGGCTGAGGGAGACCCGGCTCTGGAGTCCCAAATAGTTCTTCTTAAAGGGCCCAAATATCGACTTACTCAAATACACTCCTTCTGAGCTTCAGTGCAGGGGCAGCGGCTTCAGGCTTCAAAGGCACCGGAGACGCACGGAGAGGAACTGAACAGTCCAGCATCAGGGGGAGAGCTGTGGAGGCAGCTTTCTCCAAGACAGAAGTGCTAGCAGAGGCCACTGTTCCTTTGATAAACCCTCACCCAACACAGCCTGCAGGCAGGTACCATATCTGAGACTCCATCAACCTGGCTCACACTGCTTGCCCCACCCGGGAGATTCCCTGAGGCCCTGCTCCACCTACTTTCAAGCCCAACAAGCTGTTTCCAGCAACTTTTCCATAAAAATGTCCTGTCTTGGCCCAGGCTCCAGATTTTCCTAAAATCTCTTAAACAAGCAGCATCTAACGTCAGCGAGTCCCGTACCTCTCATTTACCAGTAAATGGTCCCAGGCCCTGTCCTAGCAGCAGCCAGCCTGGGTTCACAGACAGCTTGGCCTTGCCTAGGCACTCCAAGCCCAGCACAAGTAGCAGCCATGTGCAGATCCCTTTGTAGCTCCTAGCAGGTGGCCCCAGGTAGAGGTGGCTGACCCTGTCCTGCACCTCCCAGGAGGCACCTGAGCCAGTGCACCCAGTGGGCAGCTTCAGACCACAATGAAGCACAACCACCCAACCACCTCACAAGTGACACACTCAAGGGACGAATTCAGCAGGCACCAGAGTCCTGCTAAAGTAAGTCCTACTCTTTGGGGTGGGCCCAGCATGGCTCATCCTCCATGGTGGTCAATGTCACAGCCAGTCCTTGCAGCTGATCTGCCTGGGGGTAAATCCCTGCCACTGACATGCCAACAGCAATCACAGCTCAGCTACAAGAGGGGTACACAGCCCATATGGGGGGGCGCAACTCAAGTGCCCAGCTCAGGTGAACAAGGAGGCTCTGCCACTGGACCCTACAGGACACCTACTACATTAGGACACTCTTCCAAGCCTGGGAAACAGAGCAGCTCTACCTACTATATAGAAACAAACACAGGGAGGGTGTCAAAATGAGGGGACAAAAAAACATGGCCCAAATGAAAGAAAAGAACAAAGCACCAGAAAAAGAACTAAACAAAATGGAGTCAAGCAATCCACCTGATACAGAGTTCAAAACACTGATTATAAGGATCCTCAAAGAACTTAGTGAGAACCGGAACAACATAAAATAGATCTACTCAGAAACGAAGGATACACTCATTAAGATAAAGAACAATTTACCAGGAATCAAAAGTAGAGTGGATGAAGCCAAGAATCAAATCAGCAATTAGAATTTAAGAAAGCAAAAACAACCAATGTTCAGAACAGCAAGAACGAAAACTAATCCAAAAAAATGAGGACAGTGTAAGCAGCCTCTGGGACAATTTCAAGCATTCCAATGCTCACATCATAGGGGTGCCAGAAGGAGAAGAGAGCAAGAAACTGGATACCTATTTGAAAAAATAATGACAGAAAGCTTCCCTAACTTGCAAAGGAAATAGATGTACAAGTCCTGGAAATGCAGAGTCCCAAACGAGATGAACCCAAAGAGGCCCACACTAAGACACATCATAATTAAAACATAAAAAGTTAAAAGACAAAAAGAGAGTCCTAAAAAAAGCAAGAGAAAAACAATTAGTTACCTACGAGGGAGCTTTCATAAGGCTGTCTGTCAGCTGATTTCTCAACGGAAACTTTGCAGGCCAGAAAAGACTGGCAAGAAATATTCAAAGTGATGTAAAGCAAGGACCTACAACCAAGATTGCTCTACCCAGCAAAGCTATCATTTAGAATCAAAGGACAGATAAGAGCTTCCCAGACAAAAAAAAGCTAAAGGAGTTCATCACCACCAAACCAGCATTATTTTAAATGTTAAAAGGTCTTCTATAAAAAGAAAAAAAGATAAAAATATGAACAAAATGACAATAAATACCTATCAAAAACTGAATCTAAAAAACAAAACAAGCAGGCAGAGCAGAAGCAGAGTCATAGATACAGAGAACATTGTGATGGTTGCCAGATATGCGGGGGGTTGGGGAAGATGGGTGAAAATGGTGAGGGGACTAAGAAGTACAAATCGTTTTTTGCAGAGTAATCATGAGGATGTAAAGTACGGCATAAAAAATAGAGTCAATAATCTTCTAACAACTGTATGGTGTCTAATCACTGGGCTGTACACATGAAACTAATATAATAACCTACGTCAACTGTAATTGAAAATAAAAACAATATATAAAAATAAACAAAAAAGAAAGCAATAAAAAGAACAAACTCAATTCCTTCCCTCTTTGGAACCCTTCAAGTATACTGAATGAAGAGTGTTTTTTCTCTCTCTCCCTTTCTCTCTCTCTCTCAAGCTCTTCTGGCCTTCCTTGTTATTATCCCTCCATCTTTCATAGGAAGTACTTTACTACGCAATCTATAGTCCTAATAGCTAAAAGCAGGTAAACTCAACCACTCCTGTTTATAAGCAGCCTCTAAATTTCAGAATTCTGAAGTTCTAAAATTCTAGAAGATTTATTTTTCTTTTATTATAAATATTATAAATATTATTTATATTTTATTTATTTTTTAGAGAGGGGAAAGGAGGAGGGAAGAGAGGGAGGGAAACATCAATGCGTGGTTGCCTCTCATGTGCCCCTTACTGGGCATCTGGCCTGCAAGCCAGGAATGTGCCCTAACTGGGAATCGAACGAATGACTCTTTGATTCGTGGGCTGGTGCTCAATCCACTGAGCCCCACCAGCCAGGGCTAGAAGTTTTCTTAAAGGTAAACAATTTTGCCACAGAGAAAAGGCTACAGAGAACAGTTCTCAAATTAGTCCACATATGCCAATTTATTCCAATATTTAAAAGCAAAACAATTGTGCCATGCTCTCTAGCCTGATCTCTGCACATGCAGTTAATTAGTTCCCTTTGCCTGGAACATCCCTGTTTCTCGCATCCCACCTCACCTCACCTTCACCCAAGAAATTCCTATTCACTCCTTAGTTCACAGTTTAAACATAACTCCGTTTGGTAAACCTTTCTTAACTAATTCCCCCACAGTGTACCAAGGCCACGTTAATCACCTGCTGTGAATTCCCATATTAACTGCTAAGTACTTATCAGACTTTTGTGCATCTCCTCACATGCATAAGCCTCTGAATACAGAGGTGTGTCCCTTCTAGTTTGTAGAAATGCCTGGCACAGAGCGGCACTTAACAAATAATTTGCTGAAGGAATAAGCTATTCAGAACACTAAAACCTGGGTGTTCCATAGTACCAGGGGTCAAAGAAGAGCCTAAGAGACTGCCACAGTGCTTTTCTTAAAGAACTATCTGTAACTGCCTCTTTCTACATTTTTATGCATTCTCGTCTATTAAGGATCCTTGACACTTTCCAGGATACCTTCCTAAGGAAGGTGGAGTTAAAGGGGTAAAATAAAGAAACCAGCACATATCTTCCTGACTAAATATAAATCAGCCCTCTGTGATTATTATCAGTGATGGAAACAATATTACTCTCTGCTAAAACCTACATTCTGTTTTACAGTATCTTACCTGGGTTAGGTTTTCACTTGAACTTGAATCATTACTTTCTTGATGCTCATGATGAGGTTTTCCCTTCCACTCATGAACTGTCTGTTTATAAGTGGAATCTGAAAATAAATGTTTACTTTTGTGCCTCATCGAATTTGATGGAACCTGAAAGCTTTCCAGGCGTCCTTTTTTCTTCTGCTTAGTCCTTGACTTGTTGGAGTCTAGAAGGAAAACATTTCCTTCTACAAGTTTCTGATGGGTATCATGAGGTTTTACTGGAATTTTGAAACTGATCTTTCTTCTTCTAGATTCAAGGGGCTCCTTCATTATCTGGTTGGAATTATAATCGTGAGAAAATTGAATTCTCTTGCTTTTTTCCAAAACATATTTTTCAGAACTGTCTCTGTATCTGTTGTGCCTTTCTTTCTTGTGCTCCTTCATCTTCTCCCTCTGAGCAAGTGCATGAGGCCATGATTTTTCACCCGCCTGGCCTTCAGCTTCAGGTTTCACGTCTTTGGCAATTTTAGGACTGCTAAGGCTTTTAATTCCATGGTCAGAGTTACTCCTAACATTTGTCAGTTTCATATCTTTAACTTTCATATCTACACATTTACTTATATGTTTTTTAGCTCCATCTGAAGAAGGACTTTGTGAAATAATTTGATTATCATTCAAATATGATGCTTCTTGGAGTGTAACAGGTCCTTCGGATGACAAAGCGATTTTTGGTCTCTTTCTTGGAATGTCAGTGTCTACATTCGGTCTGTAATGCAACACAGAAACCTGGGTTACGTTACAATTATACATATATAATTTGCACTGTATCATTTTAGTTAGGAATGACAGAACTAGCCTGACACAAACTTCATAAAAAGTGGCAATGACTACATTAAGAATGAAATGAAAAGGATTACTCAACAAATGGTGTTGGAACAATTGGTTTGCTATTTGGGGGAAAAAACAAAAACACATTTACAGCTTGGTAAAATACCAGACATAAATTCCAAATAGATTAAACATTTCAGTACAAAATAATAATTATCATCTTAATTGCTATACTTTATATCAGACCCTTAAAAACTGCATGGAATATTTATCTGATTTCTTAATAGAGAACTTCCTAAACTTAAGTGCCATGGGAAAAATCAAAAGAGAAAATAATAAGTAACTACTTACTTTCAAACTTTAGCATATTAAAAGTTAATAAACAAAATTCAAAGAACTGGGAAATGGCATTTTATAAGAATATCAAAGTGAAAAAAAAAACTAAAAAAAGAGGTATTCAATTCAGGATTATTTACAACAAAATGTCAAGTACAAGGTAAATGTCAGAATTTTGGAAATGACTAAGAAACATTTTATCAATTAGGAGAAAATATCATGGTAATTTAAAATGATTTTTATGAAAAGTTTTCA